>NW_004955429.1:18808793-18826892 GCF_000276665.1 Chinchilla lanigera | reverse complement strand
AACAGTTAGCTACGGGCCCCCGTACCAATGAAAAGGCAGTTAAACACTTCCAACATTCGGTGGTGTAGGTAAACATTCCCGTTCCAAAACGTACAAACGGGAATAGAAAGGAACAGGTCCAGCGCAGGTCCAAAACCCCGCAGGGCAAACATGAAGTCCTGCAGTTCCTCTTCCGGCACATGAGGCAGTTTGTGGCAAATGTGAGCTCCGGGCCACTCTGGCCAAGCTGCCGTGGCCCAGCCCCATCTGACGGGTCCTCTTGGCTGTAGCCTGGAGGCTGAGGACCCTGCTTCCCTGTCCTCAGGGACCCTGCTTCTTGCTCCTCCTCCCATCCCTGTTGCTCACGGCGTGCCTGGCTTCCTCTTCCTCTGCTTGCTTCCTCTCCCTTCTGAGAAGCTGGGGTCTCGGGGCCTCTCCTCCCAGGCTGTCGCTGGCACTGCGTGCTTGATGGTCCCCTGCACACGGGGGTCTGTCACCGCCCACGGCCCAGACCTGTCTCTTGGGCTTCAGCACCAACCTCCTCCTTGTGTCCCCTGCGTGCAGTACCCCAGCTCTGTCCCCTCCTGCCCGGGGATAGAAACCCCGGTCTCCTGCGGGGACTGCCTCGGCCCACACTCCTGGGGTCCCTGGTCCTGAGGCCACGTAACTCCACACCGTCAGCCCTCGGCCCCACTCGCAGCCTGCACCGTGGCCTCCCCGGGGCCCACAGGGCCTTGGGGAGGAGCTTACTGGAGTCCCCTCTTCTAATTATTCTCATCTTTATGGGCTGGGGATACAGCTCAGCGGCACAGCGCCTGCTTGGCAAGCGCAAGATGATACTCTCATCTTTTAAAGGGGGAAATGAAGCTTAGATGAATATTTCTCTGCAGGTGGACATAGTACATGAATAGACGGTATGAGCACACATGCGATGCGCTAAAGACGTCTTCAAGATGGGCAGTCAGAGGGGCAGGGCCCCCACTGCCTGACCTCATCCTGGGGCTCAGCCCGCCAGTAGGGCCCCCGGACCCCATGCTCTTGTACACCTTGTATCCGCTGTTAGCTGTGAGCAGTAGCAGATGGAAACACAAAGCATAAAGCAGCTGCAGGTTGTGGGTCTCTTGTGTAAACCGTGTCTGGAGGTGGGCAGCCCACAGATAATGTGGCAGTGCCAAGAGTGCCTAAGACCCAGCTTCTCTGAGAGTCCTGCTCTGCTCTTCTCAACCTGTGCTTTCCAGTTCATGGTTCAAAACGGCTGCTTTCGCTCCAGCCATATCGTCAGCATTCCCTCGGCATGACGGTGGAAGGACAAGGTGAAGAAAAACATCCTCCTCCCCCTCTTTAAGGATACTCTGCAGGGTGCGGTGGCACACACCTCTAACCCCAGCACTCAGAGGCTGAGGCAGGAGGATCGCCATGAGTTCAAGGCCAGCCTGGGCTACATAGTGAGTTCAAAGATAGCCTGAACTATGTAGCAAGACCCTGTCTCAGAAAAAAAGGAGACTCTGGTAATTAAAGATAAAGAACCATCTCTGTTTATGATAAAGAGATTGCTCTACCAGAGCAGTATCACAACCCTGTCTGTTTGCACTGCTTAAAGTAGCTCTGGATCAAAAGGTCGCAGACGCGCAGGGGGACAGGTGAGCCCGCAGTCGCGGAGAAGTGCTTCTCAGTAGCGTGTCTTTCTCAGTAACCAGCAGAACAGGTGGAACAAAACCAGCAAGGACATAGGTGACGTCCAAGCACGGTGAACACGTGGCCTGCTGGCACCCGCAGCCCTGTCCCCACACGTTCATGGGAAACACACAGCCCGGGGGTGACCGTGTCAGAAGTTGTTCGCACTGCCTGGCTGCTCGCAGTCCATTGCGCTGTGAGTTCCAGAAAGGGGGCTGGGGAATGTCACCTGCTCCGCGTGGCGCTCATTGTGTTACTGCACAGAGAGGTTCAGTAACTTGCCCAAGGTCACACAGCCTATAAATGGCAAAGCCAGCTTTCAGATCCAGGCGTCCAGCCCCACGCTGGTAACGACACTTCTCTGCCACCCCTGGCACCTGTGACTTTGGGGAAACCATTTTTAAATGCACGCCCAACTCAGATGTGTTAATATCTTCATTTCAGCCGGGCATGGTGGTGCACGCCTGTAATCCTAGCACTCAGGAAACTGAGGCAGGAGGATTGCTGTGAGTTTGAGGCCAGCCTGGGCTACAAAGTGAGCTCAAGGCCAGCCTGAACTGCATAGCAAGACACTGTTTCAAAAAGACAAAAAAAATCTCCGTTCCTTCCACAAAAGATTGCACAGAGCCCAGATGTTTCCCTGGACCCTTTCTGTCCCACCTATGGCTGAAATTTTACCATCAGAAATGGGTTTCTTTCTGTGAAGTCCTTTTCTCTTCCTGAAGTTCTTTTTAGAAATGCAACTTCCCAGCTAAGCATGGAAGACACACAGTTATATAAGTTGCTCAGCCTGGGTAATTTAGTGACTTAGCCAGACCTTGTCTCAAAATATGAGTAAAATAAAAGAGCTAGGGGTATAGCTTCTGAGTTCACTCCCCAGTCCCCCCCCCACACACACACACACAGAATCGATTTCCCTCATCCGGCTGTGGTGGAGCACAGAGGACCCGGAGAGATGTCAGAGAGGAGAGCAGGCCAGCACTCCACTGGGTGACCCTGGCCGTGGAGCCCAAGGGCCAGCTGCAGAGTGACCAGCACAGCCCCCAGACCTGGCGCCCACTGACTCATCTGCCACCATGCCTCACAAATTTCCTTTTTCTCCGTCTTTCTCCCGCCTCCCTGCCTCTCCTACTACATTGGAGAAAAACGGGTTTTGTCTTCTGTTAACAAGAAGACAAAGTCTTAAACCACCCTCTCCGTGGTCCGCGAACAGAAATCATAGAGTGGACAGCCACCCTGGCTTTTCTCTGTCTCCAGGAGCCCCGAGCTTTGAAATCCAAGGCCGAGCAGGGACTTGGGCGGAAGTGGGGTGAGCTTGGCCGAGCACCGGCCCAGGCGGAAGCGGGCGGGCTGAGCCGCCGCTGGGGTGAGGGAGGTGGACAAGCGCAGAAGCAGAGCTTCCTCTGCTTCTGGAGTGCAAAGAGCTTCCCCGGGTGGGGCCGGCTCCTGGAGGGCACCTGCCCGTGGGCACGGAAGAGGGATCCGTCCCTTCCAGAGCAGGCAGCGTGGGCAGGCGTGGAAGGGCTTCTCCGCCTCCGCCTCCGCCACGTCGTGGTTCCCAGGCCCTCCATCCCTGGTCAGCACAAGAGAAAGAGCGCCATGCTAGAGACTGGGCACCTCGGGACTGGGGTCTGGAGTGTTCGCCTCAGCTCTTTGGCATGGAGCAGCAACAGGTAGCGTTTGTGGAGCGCTTTCCCGGCTCTGAGCACTCTCCGTTATAACTTCACAGAGATTGTCCCGTCGCCTTCCACAGCCTTCTGGGTAGGTGTCGCTGTGGTGCACGTTTGCAGGTGAGACTGAGGGACGGGAATTCAGGTGCTTGCACAAATGCATGTCACAGACGGTCCCGTGAGTCCCACATCAGCTGTGCCGTAGCTCAGGGTTTGAGCCCCGTCGTCAGACTGCAGAGATTCTCGTATTCCCTGCCAAACTGCCGGGCCACCTGGGAAATCAGAGAGCCAGGGACGGATGGGTGGCATGGCACAGAACAGCAGCCGCTGTGTGCCACGTTCCTGCCGTGTGTGTGTGCGCAGAGGGCACAAATTCCCAGTACACTGTGTGCCAAATACAGAGTGTGTGTGTGTGTGCGTGTGTGTGTGTGAGAGAGAGAGAGAGAGATAGGTACACACGTGCTGCAACATAGAATGAGAACACAGCAAGGCCCATGCACGGCCTGCAGGAGGCCTGTCTGTGGGTCAGGTCCGTATCGTGAGGACAAAGCTGACATCTAAGGTGGCGCAAGTACCCCCCTGTAGCCCTCCAGGAGGCGGGCAGTAGCCAGTGCCTGTGCTGATCCCAGCTCCGGGCAGCCACCCAGAAGCCCACAGGGCCACATGGCTCAGAGGCCTCTGGCACGGGCGGGTGAAGGGTCCCTGCGGCTTCCTGGCCCGCTCACCTGTGTTCTTCGCAGGCCTGGTGACCATGGCCCACTGCAAGAGCGAGCAGGATGACTGGCTGGTTGTCTACCTGAAGTACTTGCTGTTTGTCTTCAACTTCTTCTTCTGGGTAAGTGAGTTCTGCACATGCACCCCTTTCCCCCGCAACAAGAGTCGGCTGATTTCTTCCCCATCCAAGGCCACCGAAGGGCAGGTCCTGTGTGTTGCAAGGCGGTTTGTGCCTTTGTTCCTAAGGGAAAGCCAGGGGGTCTGGTCTGCAGGTTGGCATGGAGTCGGCCCGCCTGGCCTGAGACCAGAGGCGTAGCAGTACCCTTTCCGTGCCAGTGCCCTGCACTGAAGGGCCAGCTCTTTCTTTCCTGGCACTGGTCACCCAGTGCCCTATGGGAATGTGACTGCCTGCAGCAACAGCGTGTTTCCACCACTGAAGCCCTTTTGGCCCGCGTTCCCCACTGCTTGTGGTAGGAGCGGCATCTCTCCGTGGTGACTCCCCAGGAAGCCTCCCTGGCTGACCTTTTCCAGAACAGTGCGGAGTCTGTCCCCCGAGTACTTGGGAACATCAGCCCCCCAAAATAGCCATCCTGGGGGGGGGGTGTTTTGCATTGCAGTCTCGCGTAATTTGGGGGGGCATCACAGCCTTTGCAGTCAGCTGGACCCGGGCCTCTGTGATCTGCGATTGGTGCAACTTCAGGCAACTTACGGGTTCAGTGAGTCTGTGTCCCCAGTTACTTTAGGGACCATTTCTAATCTCTTGGTCTTGCTTTCAATAAATACAATATTCTGAATATATTAGACTTTGAATGCCTGAACCTCCCGCCACAGCCACCTCCTGATAAGACAGAACTGATTTCCTGCTGCCCAGGGTTGCCTCTAGGACAGTCTCACAAGCCTTACAGGAAGTCAGATGCCAAGGTGGGATACGTCTCCCCTTCCATGCATGCTCCTCCAGGCCCCGGATGCACATCGGTGCGGGCTGGGTGGATCCAGCCGAGCAGCAGTTTTGGGGAGAAAGCAACCAATCGATGCTATGGATCAAAAAACGGAACAATCTTGTGTTTGTTTAAACGCGTTTTGCAATGTTCCTGGGATGAACAGTGCGCTGATCTGCCTCCTTTGTCTCTGGGCGCGTGTCTCCTGGAGCAGGGACAGCGTCCCATGAGGGTGAGAAGCCAGATGCTGCGGACCGCAAGCTGTGGGGTGAGGGGCTCTGCACTCTCAGAGATTGTTGGTGGGGTGTTCAGGATTCTTACTGAGTGAGCATTTCTTTGTAAGAGTGTTTTTCCTGGTAACTCGTGTCAGGCCCCAACCCAACAGCATCTTGCAAATGCGGACAGTGTGGCTGCAGGGAGCCCTGGCTTCCGCTCTCCGGCGCCGGGCTTTGGTGAAGGATATAGTAGAGACCCACGGGGGACAGGAAGCGGCGCTCTCACCTCGCTCCTCCCAGCTCAGGCGCCTGGCCTCTGCTCCTGGCTCCCTTTGTGGACTTGGGGAGGGTGGGGACCGTGAGCAGCAGCCCGGCGGATACCGAGGGTCCCGCGTTGCTCTGCCTCACGACTCCCGGGGGGCTGGCGTGAGGCAGACCCAGGCTGGACTCAGGTCCTGCTGTGTTTTACAACTGGGGCTCAGGGGGGGCAGCAATGGGACTCCAGGGGAATGTCTGTGCAGGAGGGCGTCTTCCTTTGGGGACAGGGTCCCCTCCCCAGGAAATCTGGTCAGTGCCCGGGGAACTGGGGGCTGCTAGGTGTAAACTTGGTCTCTGTCTTGGGAGGAGACGGATGGGCAGTCTGTCCCGTATCTCCTGAAGATGGCGAGGCAGTTGAGGGGACCGAACGCCATGACCTCCTGCACCACAGACTGAGGCTGGAATCTTCCGAGGCCACCACTGCTGTCACAAGAGCGAGGCTGTGCTGACCCGGCCCTGAGAGGCTGGTCTGCGGCCAGCCAGTTGCAGGTCAGGATGTTTCCAGCGGGAAGCTGGACAAGGCTAAGGACAGTGCCCGCCCTAGTGGCTGCCCTGGGAACGCACTGGCTGCCCACGTGCCCGCCCACCGCACCCTTCTCCTTATGGTTCCAAAGGAATGAGGACTTGGCCCACTCTGGCTGGCAGGGGCCCCGAGGGTGGTCACCCGCACCAGCCTCGGGGCTTCAGAGCCGTGGACACGGCCGGGGAGCAGGGTCTGCGTGGAGCTCTGCCTCTCCGACCCTCGCCTCTGGGGCTCTCTTCACACCTCTGCTCCTGTGACTCAGCCTAGCGGCTGCCCCAGGCCTCAGGGTGCTTACCGTGTCCCCTGTGCTCACCCTGGGTTATACGTGCCGCCCTCCGCCCAGCCCTCGAGGATCATTATCTCCTCGGTTCACAGATGCAGAACAGGCTCACCAGCTTCACCTTCCCACCCCCGGCCTTAATGATAAGCAGAGCTAGCATGGTATTCGAGTACCCGGTCAGTAATTATAACTGTTTAAAAACTCATTCCACGGTTTTTATTAAGCACCTGTGAAATGTCAGGCGTAGTCCTAGGTGCTCAGAACACATCGGTGAAGGAGATCCCTGCTCTCTGCAGAGACCGCGGTGGCCTCCTCTGGCTGGACCCTCCACTTGTGCCCCCCTGGTTGATCCTCCCGGCTCCCCTTGGCGCTGTCTATTCGACCCGCTTTGCAGCGTGTGGAGCTGTTTCCCCAGCGTTCAAATTCCGTGATTATTTGCCACAGCAAGTTCAGTGCAGTGGCTGAATGGTGTCCCCTCCAGGTTCACACGCCGGAGCTCTGACCCCGAGGGCACTGATTCGCAGTCAGAGCTTTGGGGAGGCGAGGAAGGAAGGGGACGTGATCGTGAAGGCGGGCGCCGAGCCGACAGGAAGTACAAGAGGGTCTCCACGGCAAGCACTAAACAGGCCGCCTGAGGACCCGCAGGAAGGCTGCCAGCCAGCCAGGCGCTGCGTCAGCTAGGGCCTTGGCCTTGGAATCCGGACCCCAGAACTGGAAGGAGTAAATTCTCTTGCCTAGGCCACCCAGTGTGTGACATTTCATGATGACAGCCCAGGCAGACTAAGCCATTAGACAGACCGCCTGGCCACTCCGGCCTCACTCACTTCCTGTTAAATGAAAATCCAACTGTAAGAATTAGAGGTTGGTATTTTGGGAAACAATTC
This sequence comes from Chinchilla lanigera, assembly GCF_000276665.1. Classification (NCBI taxonomy): domain Eukaryota; kingdom Metazoa; phylum Chordata; class Mammalia; order Rodentia; family Chinchillidae; genus Chinchilla; species Chinchilla lanigera. The sequence continues at coordinate 18,819,697 of NW_004955429.1, read as the reverse complement.
AGCACAGTTTCTGGTACATACTTGGTGTTTGTTGTGATGCGTGACAGTTATGCTGAGGGGAACAGCCACGCTCTGTCCCACCCTGCGTTCTCTATCCACGGTGCTGGGAAGGAGATTTTTTTGTGATTTGTTTGTTGTTTTTTTGGTTTGTTTGATACCAGGAATCAAACTCAGGCCCTTGCGCTTGCCAGGCAGGCACTTACGCCACTGAGCTATATCCCCGGCCCCTGTTTGTTTGTTTTTGAGACAGGGTCTCATTGTGCAGTTTGGGGTGGCTTTGAACTCACTTTGTAGCCCAGGCTGGCCTCAAACTCACAGTGATCCTCCTGCCTCAGCCTCAGGAATGCTGCGATTACAGATGTGTGCCGCCACGCCCAGCCAGATTCTTGAGTTCTTGTCCCCGCTGTGCTGCTACAGTTATGTGGCCCTGGGATATCACTTTTCTCTGGGCCTTAGATTCTCCTTCCAGAGTGTAAAAGGTGTGGATCTTCCTCCTCCCTCCCGTGGAATCCCTGGACGTTTCCCATGTGCGGCCCTCTCCCAGGGATGCGAGGATGAACAAGGTTTAATTAAGAGGCTGCAGAGAGAGACACTAAGGTAGCAAATGAACCCGGTAGGCTGCGCTGCACGTAACTGTGGAAACAGGCAGGACACAGGAGCGGGTGCTGGGTGGGGGTGACTGCGTGAGGACGCTTCCTTCAGGCTCCTGAGCTGGGGCCCAAATGTGCAGGTGAACGAATGCTCCCTGCGGGCTCCTGCCCCATGTGTCCTGTGGGGTTGCACGCTCCTTGTGAGAGTAGACGGGATGGGGGCATAACGTTCTCGGTTACCGTGCAAGTCTCTTTAAAACAGAGGCGTGAACGCAGTGCGTCCCGGTGGAGAGCGCCCTCCCTGTGACAAACGAGGTGCACGGACTCCTCACACGGGACAGGTTTGGAGCCAAGGACACCGGGCAGAGAGGACACCAGCCTCACCTCAGAAGCAGGAAACTGCTGCTGCTCCTTAGCAGGGAGAAGAGCAGTGCTGACAGCTCTCAGAGGCGGGTGTGGACTGGGGCGCCCTCAACCCGCACCCCCTCCCGCCCCCTGTGCGCACCGGGCTCTGCAGTCAGGGCGTGGCTCACTGGAAAGGGGGAACGCCAGGGAACTAAGCCTGGCTCACGGGAGGTCCCCTGGTCCTGTCCCTGAGCCCCCAGGCTGTCTGCACCCTGAGTTACTCAGTCCTCCCGTGTGGCAGGGGTCGCCCTGGTGGTGACTGAGTCTGAGTCCCTCCACCAGCTGCCACAAGTGATGGGGAGCATGGCGCTGTCGGCCGGGCCCCTCCGTCGTCTGAGAGGCTGGCAGAGCCAAGACCGGCGCTCAGGGGGTGGTGATTGAAAGAGAGAGAGAACAAAGACACATCCACCTGGCCCTGAGACCCTGATGGCCCGGAGAAAAGCCCCTCCCCACCTCGGGATGCAGATGGTCCTTTAAAACGAATAATCGTAAGTCAGAAGTCGCACTCACTGCCCAAGAAACTCAGCCAGGGAAGACAGGTTGGAGAGCACAGCTCTCTCTACCCAAGCTCCGTCCGCCCAGTGCCACGCTCACCACGGACTTCCAGGCTGCAGGCTGTGTTCTCAGGGTCGGGGGGGGGTACTCTCTCGCTCTCTCTCTCTGTCTCTTTCTCTCTGTCTCTGTCTCTCTCTCGCTCTCTGACACACACGCACGTGCACACACATACATGCGTGCACACACACACACACACACACACACACGCATACACACACGCCGAGGGCTCCTGGGAAGGAGGGAGTGGTGTCACAGAGCTGCTGAGGGAGCGCCCCCGCCCTGAACTTAGGAGGATGTGCAGGAGTTCTGTAGAAGAGAAAGAAGGAAGAGAAAACCTGAGTCCCAAAGAGGCTGCGTAGCGTGTGCAGACCACACAGCTGAGCCACGGAGGCTCTGGGACAGGACACGGGCCCCTCGCCTCCGAGTTCTCCCTCTGACCGTTCCATGGGTGCATCCTGAGGGATGCTGCTTCGTTCGTGGCCACTAAAGCCCAGGCCGGAGGAAGGCGAGCAGGAGCTTGGTGCCCTGCGGGTTGGGGGCAGTGGGGCTTCTCCGCAGGGCACCACAGCGGCTCCACGTGCCTCCGGGGATGGGAGAGGAAGAGGGGTCACTCGGACCCTGCGGTGTCAAGTCTGAGTGGGGCGTGGTGCTGGTGATGAGACCACGGGCGAGGACCGTGGGTGGCCGTGTGGTCCCACGTGGGTGGACCCAGCCCCAGACCCTTCCAGAGCAGTGTGGTGCTTGGCAATGAACATAAGCCGTGCTGTCGCCCTGCGTGGGTCCTGTTTCCCAGGGTGAGGGGCTTCCCGGGCCTGGAGGGAGAGAGCTGTCCTGGCAGGGGATGCTTCCCCACTGTGACCCCAGGGCCCTGCCCCTCTGCCACCCCGTCTTTCCCACGCTTCCAGGGCCCTCTTCCTGCTGTCCCGTGCGTGCGTCTGCAGCCTTGCTTCTGATAGGCCCCAGCACACGCGGCTGCCCAGCTCATCCTTCTCCTTGCGGTGACTTGAACAACACACTGGTAGTTTCTTTTCTACCACTGGGCAGCTCCTGAAGTTACTCCACGTAAATGTCCTGCTGTGCCCTCCGGGCCTGCCGTGCCCAGCTTCACCCTCTGCAGGGCTTTCTGGGTTTTGGCCACAGAACGTGGCTTTGAAGCTATAGCAGTTGATATTCCGTGGAAAGCAAGGCCAGTTTCATGAAGAGCCACGCCCGGTTGAGCCTCCTGGGGGTCAGAGTGCCCTAAACCACCCGGCCTACTCTCGCTGCCTCTCCTGCTGCTCTCTCTGCTGGCTTAGAGGCTTCCCACACGGCTGAGGGACAGCCAGGAGCCGCTGGCCTGGAAGCATCGGCTGGAGGTGTACCGGCAGGTGTCCCTGCTTCTTACAGGGACTTTGGGATGCCCGTGTAGGAGGGGACTCAAAGTCATTCCCAGCCAGCACCCCACTCCACGGGTGAGGAAGGGAGGCTTGGAGAGGCTGAGTGTCCACCCCCCCACCGCATGGCTGTCAGGGGCACCGCAGAACGAGGCCCAGGGCCTTCCGACTTCACTGTGACCCATTCCAACATTTTGCAGCCTTACTGCTCCTGTCTGGAGGAAAGCGTGTTTTCCAGAGCTGACCGAGCCCTGAGCAGAACTTGGACTCTCTCATTCCTTAAGGCTGCTCACGGGTGGCAGACCCCTCCCTGCTCACCTCACCCATGGCACACGCCCTGGGAGGCTGAAGACTCATCTCCGACTTCCCCCGGGTGCCAGCAGGAGCTTGCCTTCGTCATTCAGGGCAGAGTTCCCTCCCGATCCCTCCCTGACACTGCACAGCGGCTGGGGCCCCGTCTGCCACCCTGGCCCACCTGCGGGCTCAGTCTGCTCTCCACGACCAGGACCAGCACCACTTCTCCCCTGGCCCCGTTTCCCATGGCCCCACACCTTCCCCTGGGAGCTGCATTTTTTATTCTTTCCTACCTAATCTGATCCTTGCCTGTTTTAATGGAAAATGATGCTCTTCATTACCCTACCTCCTACCCCAAAAGTTCTATGAAAGGTGTAGAGAAGGATGGAGTTCAAGTCCTGAGTGAAGGTCAAAGCACTCCAGACTACAGCTCGCAGGGGAAGGAGCCCAGGCTTCACCCACAAGAGCCCTGTGGGCAGATCCAGAGAGCCTGCTGTGTTCTGAGACTCAGCACAGCGCCACCCACTGGAGCAGAGGGGCAGGACTCCTGGACCCCCTGCTAATTTTGAAATCTGGGTTGTGCCTCTCATGGGGAACTTCGGAAAATATTCATGCCTGGTCCCCTGCCCAAGGACGCTGACTGGTGTGGAGTGTGGCCTTGGTTTCTCCTGGCTCCCCAGGAGAGTGACTTGAACAACACACTGGCAGTTTCTTTCCTACCACTGGGCAGTGATTGTGCAGCTGGGACTTAACAGAAACATAGAGGTGGAGGAGACCTTGGAAACCATCGACCAAAGCTCCTTACATGGTTCAAGAATAGGCTTCCACCCCCGAACCTGAGGGTCTTACTTGATGTGGAAGGCAATTTCTCTGGACAAGAGCCCCACATCTTTTTGTCAGCGTCCTATGTGGTTTCTTGTCCCCAGCAGACTGACTATTAACTGTCCCCACCCCTGGGCAGACATGTCCTGGCGGTCCTGGGTCCAGATGCTCAGCCTACACTCTGGTTTGGGGGAGATGGGGTTAAGCTAATGGCAAATGGAGCATGTGCGTCTTTCCATACAGAGACTGTACCCGTGGGAAACCAAGTTTCTTGGCTTCTTGCTGGGGTTGGATCTACTCGGCATGGTCGTGTTGACTAGCAAGCTGACTGCTGTTCAGAACCTCTTCCTGGCACTATTATATGCCTTTGGGGTTAAGAAAAAGTGAGCAAGGAGTTACTACTTAATTAACCTACTGTGCTTGGTAGGCCAAAGCCCAACCTTGAGGAAAGAAATGAAAGGTGTGTTAGTGGTTATACTTACTGGCAGCTACAGATCTACTAACTCCGTTATTTGAGAGATGAAAAAGCTAAGGACAATCTAAGAGCTTGAGGGACTATCTTTAGGTTACACAGCTGGTGATACAAAGTTGGAAACCATCGACCAAGCCTTCCAGAAATGTCATAAGGGACAAAAGTAACCACATGTGGGCTACTTTGCTGACGGTTCTCACTGGTTATGAGGGTTGACCAGTGAGAGTCCATTGACCAGCCTCATCCATTGTTCGGTTCCATTGATTCAGACTCGGGAAGTCCCTCAAGGTGCGGGAGGCTTTGTGGGCCATAGGTAACCTGCACCCACAGAGAACTGAAAGAATTCTTGAACCTCAGGATTTCGTCAAGTCCAGGATATCATCAGTTATAAGATATATCATTGATTTCTGTACCCATAAGAAACAGTGCTGATACTTGTATCATTAGGTCACTAACCATAAGATGCATTAGGGACGAACATAAGATGTCTTAGGGACATTGAAACTTGAGAGAGAAATGTGAGCCATGGGATGGAAGGGAGATGGTACTTCCTCTCCCCTTCCACTTGGGGTGGCCCAGCTGTGGCCCCAGGTGGTGTCCTTCCACCTGGCTCACACCTGCCACTGGAGATAAAGTAGCACTCGGAAGAGATAGTTGTTTTAAAAGCAGGGGTGGAGGGGCAGCCCCACTCACTCCATGGTGTCCAGAGACAGCCCTGCATTTGCCCCCAAAAGGCCTGATTTTGAATCTCAGCTCTGAAACTCTAATGACGTCAGCCTCCTTGGGCACATTCTCACTCTCCCCAAGCCTCAGTTTCCTCACCTGCAGACAGACGTACACGCTGCCCTTCCTCACAAAGCAGCTGCGGTGTTCAGGAGGGAAGTAGCGGGGTGCGTGCACACTGAGTGCGTTAGCCCCTGAGAGCTGTCTTCCGCTCCTCCGCTGAGGTCTGGGGCTGCCCGGCACCGGGAACAGGGGAGTGACAGGTGGTTCTACAGAGTCAGCCTGCAGATGGGGAGCTTCATGGGGAAAAGCCCTGAAGGAGTGGGTGGAGCCCCCGTGTGTGGGGAAGCGGGTGCTTCTCCAGCTTTGGTCATACACAGGACCCCTTGAGGAACCATCACCGGCCATCCCTAGGTGGGGAAAGCAGAAGTCACCTTCCTGCGACCATGTGGTCCTAGTTCCCAGGGGTCCCCTGCTCAGATCCCAGGCACACTCCCCTCGTATTCCACACCGGCGCCCTGAGGACGCTCACATGCACACGCACACGCACACACATTTTGTTCCTCTGAATGCAGCAGTCCCCGACAGAGCCGTTCAGCCTTATTGAGCCAGGAAGACGGGGCGCCCTGCTGTATTCACCAGGTGCCGCTCCCAGGCCGCAGTCGGCAGTGTCCCAGCCCAGCCCCTCTCAGGACGGAAAGCTAAGCAGACAGTGAGGAGGACACCTCCTTCTCCTCTGTGGAGGGGCGAGTGGCACGCAGTGACCTTTCCCGGGAGGAGGCAGCCGGTGCCCCAGCCCTGCCCCTCCTAGAGGCAAGATGGCCCGTCACCTTTCCTGCAGGCCACTTCATCTCCAGAGTAGGCCTGAGAGTCCCCCTGTGCAGCAGCACTGGAAGTGTCCCGCCTGGGGCAGGTGACAGGAGTGGGTCCGTGAGAGGGCAGGTGCGCTCGGGGCGCTGAGCGCCGGGCAGGTGAAGGATCTGAGGCTCGTCACCCCGCACTTGCGCCCATCTCCCTGCCCTGCCAGGGCCCCGCAGGCATTCTCGTAAGGAGCATGGCACTGGGTGTGTGGACCCAGAGTCAAAATCTGGCTCTATGCAAATAAAGAACGAAGTAACAGTGTTAAAAAAGAAAGAAAGGGGGGTGGGGATATGTGGCACAGCGCCTGCCTGGCAAGCACGAGGTCCTGAGTTCAATTCCTGGTACCAGAGCAAAAGCAAAAGAAATCTGGCTGTCAACTCTCACACGTGTGGCCTTGGATGAGGCGCCCAGGCCTCCATTTCGCCACCAGTAAATCGGGCACCAGATGCCGCTCACGGCTGTCTGGAAAGAGGTGACGGGTGTGTGAGAAGCGGCTGTGTGCCTCGGCCTCCGCCACCACCCTGTCTCGTCTCCCACAGGCAGGGGGAGCCGCTGTCACGGCCCTGGGTGTTTGGACCCTCGCAGAGAAGAGCAGCTACCTCGGCATCTTGGCCTCCAGCACCTTCGCCGCCTCGGCCTACATCCTCATCTCCGCGGGCACCCTGGTCATGGTGACCGGCTTCCTGGGCTGCGGCGCTGTCGTCCGGGAGCAGAGGGGCTGCCTCTCCACGGTGAGCAGGGCCGGTGGGGCCGGGTGGGGAGGGTGCTGCCACCGCCCTGACCAGGGTTCCCATCCGGAGAAAGCGGCCCAGACCTGGGATGAGGACACAGCCCAGGGGGCTGCCTGGCAGGGTGGCTGCTCCAGGGTCCGCACTGGCCGGATGGTGTGGGTTCCCAGGACAGGAGCCAGCAGGCCAGCCTCAGCCACTACCACTCGCCCCTTCTCCCCTTCTTCCCTCCTCTTCCTCCTCTTCTGCTTTTCCTTCTTTCCCCTCCCCTTCCTCGGCCTTCTCTTCCACTGTCTCCTCCCTCTTTCCTCTGCCTCCTCCTGATAATTTTCAAAGACACGGGGAAGCCCCATGTGTCCACCACCCCGAATTCCCCAGCTACCCGCTCACAGCCAGCCGCGTCCCACCCACCACGCCCCCAGTTCTGCGCCGGCCCCCGCCCGGGCCGCTCTGCAGCAGCCCCAGACAGCGTGTCCTCAGTAAATATCCCAGCGTGCATCCCTCCAGCCTAGGGACGCCGCTTTAGGAAGCGCAGTGACAGCCTGTGCACACCGAGGAACAGTCGACCCCCGTCCTGTAATGTCGTGAAATAAGGCAGCTGGGGATTTCCCAGCTGACCCAAAAGACTGTTCATTGTCCGAGTTTGCGTCAGAATCTAAATTAGGGCCAGGTATTACAGGGCTGGTTTGTCTCCTCAGCCTCTTTCAGTCGCTGTGTCGTCCTCCCGCCAGCCCCCGCCGTCTCCTCCCCTCTGCCTCTCTCTCCTGCTGTGCTGAAGGAACGCTTTGTCCCACGGTTTGGGCTTCTCCAGTGGTGAAGTCCTGCGGTGTTGTTTACTGTATTTTCCCTCTAGTTTTCCTTGAAGCTGGGTGGAATCTAGCTGCTGTGATGTTTGGCAAGAGTGCTTCACAGCTGGCGGTGTAGGCCTGGGAGGCTGGGAAGAGTATCCTGAGCTGCTCACTGCTGGGAAAGACCCCAGGAGGGACCGGCGGGTCGCAGAGGCTGGAGTCCAGCTCAGGACTCAAGCAGACCCAGGTGCACAGCACTCCTTGGGCACAGCCACCTCCCCAGGGCCTGAGGCCCCTCCTCACGCCACAGCTCCTCCTGAGGGTCAAGGCCGTGTGTGGGAAGAAGACAGAGGAAGCTGAAAACCATCCAGGCGTAGCAAGGAACTGTTAGCAGCAGAACAGACCCAAGTCCCCAAGAGAAACCGGGCCAACCCTGAAAGGAATTCCGCAGCGGGAAGGAGGCTCCGGCCTGGCCCGCTTCTGCATCAAAGTTCACTTTGCAGCTGCGCCTCCTGCTGGTCCAGGGAGCAGGAGGCGAGGAGGCTCTGAGCAGGAGCCCGTCGCGGCTTGCAGCAGGCTCTCCAGCGGCAACCTAGATCCTTGCCCTGGAGGTAGCAGCTGCTGCGTGCAGCAGGCCTAGCTGCACAGCTGCCCGGTCTTGAGGAATTCCTTCACCTTGCTCAGAGGGAGAGCCCAGAGCAGGGGCGGCGGGGTGCGCAGTGTCTGCTGTCAGGGCGAGGTCCCCAGGCGGAGGTTTCGGGCTCATTTCCAGCAGCAGGGACAGGAGTGCTGGGGGCCCCTCGTGTGGCCTGGTGGGTGGGAAGATCAGCAGGGTTCAGGTTAAGGACCCCACGGACTCCACAGGTGGTCAGGTCTCATATAAAAGGGCACCGGGCTTTCTCTAACTTATGCACATCATTCTGCAAACTTTTAAAAACCGTCTTTAGGTTATGTAGAATGCCGCACAGTGTCACGTGGAGTTGTTACCGCATTGTTTAGAGAATGACTGATGAAGCATCTGTAGCACGTGGCTTGGGCCAGACACAACCACAGCAAGCCCCACCATACAGTGGGCCGGCGGGGCTGGCGAGCCCTGCGTGTGGGGGGCCACTGCTGAGGTCCCAGATCTGACCGGTGAGCTGCAGAGAACGGGTGCAACGGAGGGGTAGGCGGAGGTGTGACTCGTGTAGTACTGGCCACACTCACAGGGACGGAGGCTCACAAGGACCCGTGCCACTGGGCCCAGAGACAGACCCCTCTCCTCTGCGGTGCCTGGCTCTGCAGGGACTTCAGCAGGGCCAGGCTGAAGTTGCTGGTGCCTGGAGGTCTGCCCCGGGCAGGGGAGCCATGGGCCCTTAGCTGCCTCGTTCCTTCCCCGTGGGTCCTCTTGAGGAGGACAGGACGCCCTCTGGACAGCCCAGGAAGGAAGGCAGAGCCCCTCCCCTGGGGACCTGCCTCCCAGCTCGTCCATCTTGGTTCTGAAGAGCCCCGAGTGGCCAGCGGTCTCCTGCAGCCACAGGAAACAGGCACACTGGCCGTGCAGGGCCTGAGGGTGACACTGACAGCCACTGCTGAGTGCTGCTGCCTGTCCCCTTGTTTCCTGCTGCGGCCCTGCACGGTCACTGTCACCTGCACTCTGTGGCCAGGCGAACTCACTCAGCCCTGCACAGCCCACGGAGCCGCTTCCCTTCGTGATATGCGGGTGGCCGTGGGGACAGAGGGCGGGCACAGGTGAAGTGGTTTGTCCAGGCTGCAGGGTCACGGGGACGTAGCCAAGGGAGCAGGCTCAGCCGAGCAAAGAGCAAGCAAAGACCCAGCCGGGACCCTTGGGGCACACAGGGAGGTCACCGGGCCCCGTCAGGAGGGCAGGAAGGGGAACTAGGGGCAGGCTCAGCCTTAGTCTTTGGGGTGATGGTCACCGGGCAAGGTGCTCCCTCACAGCCTGGCTGTGGGGATGTTGAGGCAGTGGGAAAACAGGAAGATTTCAAGCTGACAGCACACTGCTAACGGTGCAGACAGTCTGCAGAGCGGTGACCACGAGGCTGGGCCCATCCTGGGCAGCTGCCTCCTCGGCGAGGTACCGGGGCCTCACCCCGGTGAGTGGGCACAGGGCAGTGGCACGCAGAGACCTAGCTGGACACAGGGTGAGGCTTGATGCCGGGCAGGAGAGCAGGGGCCTGGCGGTGGACCTGGACACCCGGGCATGGAGGGTCTTCCCTGCCCCCATACATAGCTCATCTGGGTCACAGCATGTCCAGTTTAGAAGGGAACTTGAGGGTCAGCATTCACCCAGAGTCCAGGCTTCAGGTTGCCACGTGGGAGAGCGCAGGGGCTGCGAAGGCACTGCTAGAGGGTGCTTCCAAGGACGGGCCTCTGGAGGGATTCCAGGAGCCATGCGCGGCCAGATGCAAAGGCCAGAGAGAGCCGAGGGCGCAGCCCCTGCTTGCGCAGCCCCCTGTGCCGCCGTCCCAGCCACTCCTCCTCCCTCTCTTCTCCACTGCCCGCGGATGCGATCTGCCACCCAATGGGCCAATCAGTGGAGAACGATGTCTGCACCCTCCCCAGACACAGCCTGACTGTCGTGTGGTCTGGACGGGCTGCCCAGAGGGGTCGGAGCTCCGTGCCCACGGCTGTGTGGAGAGGTGGAGCGTGAGCGGAATGCCAGCACTGGTGCTTGTGAAAGTTCGGTGGGCACCTCTTCACCCACCTTCCAGCTTCTGAGGGTCAGCAGGCAGAGAGCCCAGTCATCCGCCTGGGGCTTGAGGCGCCTGGGCACGGTGGCACTGGGGCAGGCTGGTCGGAGATGCTTCTGTCTTCTCACCTCCGCTCTGCCCCTTCCATAGAGGCCGCCCGTGCCCCTTCAATGCCATCCAGCACCAGCGATCTCTGGCTCAGCATCCCTGAGCGGTGAAACCAGGAGGAGCGTGCAATTGCACACATGTGCACACACGCGCTCCACCCCCAGGTCGGGGCATGGCCAGGCATCTCTGACAGCAGGCTGACAAACAGCAACCCCATAGCTTGGGACCCTTTTTCTGCATTCCCTGCCTCGTTTGAAAGAAGCAACAGCAAAATGGGGCCAAGGACAGACCAGAAAGAGCAGAGGACCCAGACTCACGCACACTGTGGCCCCAGCCCGCCTTAGGGAGCTCTGCCAGACCTTTCTTGGGCTAACACAAGCAGGAGTTTAAAACCTAGGTGCCCCCTTAGAGTCAGGCAGTGTGGTTAAGGTACTTTAGAAGTGCTCTGTCGTTCCTGAAGTTTCCTCCCGGGCTTCACTTCCTCTCTGTCCC
>NW_004955429.1:18805013-18806553 GCF_000276665.1 Chinchilla lanigera | reverse complement strand
CACGGCCACAGAACCGCTTTCCCCACCCCCGTCGGAGCAGAGTAGGCTTTCTGCGTCTCACTGGAGCATGAGTGGACCGCATCCATGCCCAGCAGAGGAGAGGCCCCGCCGTCCCCCTGCCTGCCTCTGCTGTGGGGAGGCAGCCGGCCTTGGCCGCAGGCCTCCTCCAGCCTGGAGCCAGGAGAGGTGGTGACACGTGACTGACCATGGACCTTGGGTGCCCATGTTCATACTCCGTGCCCTGTGTCCTGCTGCGGTTTTAGTGGCACTTATTTTAACATAAGCTCCAGGAACCAGGGAGATGGCGACCGAAAGGTCATCATTGCTGTTAATGTGGCTAATTGGAGAGCGGCTTTCTGCAGAAGCCAAAAGCTTTAGTGCCTCCCACCTCCGGTTGAGCCAAGCCTGTGGCCCTCACTAAGCCCACCACAGGGCAGAGAGCAGACGGTGCAGCACCCTGAGGACAGGCGACAGTCGGAAGGCTGCGCACCAGACATCCAGGAGGCGCAGCCTAAGAAGCAGGACAGCGTGGACGTTCTGTCGGTTCCCTGTGAGGCGCACAGGACAGGGGAAGGGAGACCCCGTGCTGAGCCTCCCTGGCTGACAGACCTGAAGCTCCAAGTCGGACCCTTCCCGTGGACACTGTGCTGTGTGCAGCAGACCCCAGCGTGGGAGTGAGTCACCTGGTCACACAGCAGCTCGTCACAGAGGCCAGAAGCCCGATCGCACCTCTTCTGGACAGCGCCGCTCTGTGCCCACGCCCGCCTTCCTCCAGTCACGTCAGATGCGCCTTTCCTGCCCCGCAGGGCCCTGGAGACAGGCAGCGCCGCTTCCTCCACCACATCCCTCCCTTCTCCCACCACTGACCTCCGCAGTACACAGCAGGGCTGCCTGACCCACCTCTGCACGCATTCCCGGCACCCTCCCCGCTTTCCCTGCTCTGCTGGACACAGGCGGGTGAGAAGGGGAGAGAAAAGAGGCTGTCGCCCCGTCCTCGGCACGCGCCTGATAAGGCACAGGGCGCCGAGCCGCAGCGTGGCCTAGACTCCTGCTTGGATCCGCTCGAACGCGCTCACCTCTGAGCCCGGTGCCGCTCCCTCCGCCCAGGCCCCCTGGTCCCCGCGCCCAGCACCTGCCCTCCCTTGTTCCTGGTTGGACTTTCTCTTCCTCGGTCTTCCCTCTCCGCAGTCACCGCTGTGTCCTACAGTTACACGGGGAGGGGCCCGGTGACTTTGCTCCCCTGCGGTCCCCGCCACAGCGCCTTTCCTGCACTCCCTCCATCCAGTCCTTTCGGCTCTACCTGAGAGCACAGGGGGCTGCAGGCTGCACCGGCTCTCACCAGACAGTGAGGAGAAGACAACCGGCAGGTCTAGATCCTCCAGGGGGTGGTAGAAGGCAGCGGCCCGTCCCCTCCGAACGCCTGAGCCCAGGGGCAGCAGTGTCCTGTGTGTTCCCTGAACCCCTTTTCCCCACACCCCTCACCCTCACCCTGCAGCCAGCGGGCCAGGCCCGAGGCCCTCTGGGTCTTGCGGTCGCGCAG
>NW_004955429.1:18641685-18800555 GCF_000276665.1 Chinchilla lanigera | reverse complement strand
CCCACCCCCACCCCCGCCATGTCTAACTTCCTTTTGAAATCTTTAATCAGCTGAAGGCTGAGAGAAGTTCCAAAGGAGAAAGGCAGTGAGTCTAGCGCTGTGTAAAGAGATCCCCAAAGAGAAAAAAGGGAAGACGAAAGACCCGCATCCGAATGGTGCGCATCCAGTGTGGACCGGGAGGAGGGGAAGCCTGGTGTCAAAGTTCCCCAGGAAACACAGAGTGCGGCGGCCCGCACACGGGCACGTTGTGCGGCCTGAGCCCGCGTCCTGGGGCGTCTGCAACGCCTCCAAGTCCGTTCCTCGGGAGACGCTCAGCGGAGACAGGAATAGTACGTTCCTGCGAGCGCTGAAATGCTGGCTTGGCGTCGGAAATCTGCAGAGGAGACGGGGAACGGGCTTTAAGTTACTCGCACTAGCTCTTCTTTCTTAAGCTAAGATGGCGTGACAGAGGCAGATGATTCAGGCCATCCAGGCCTAAGGCCGATGACCAGGGCCGGTGCCACCCACATCAAAGGAGAGGGCTATTTTTAGACTTTTGAACACGGGCTTTGGGAAGTGTTACACCTTCAGCCAAATGAAGATCATGATGGATGGTTTGGACTAAACTGGGCCTTTGGTGGGGGAGATTTTATTTTTAGGCAATGGATAAAAAGTAAGAAGCTCTGGAAACCAGTTTTCTGAAAATGAGGAAACCCAGAACTGCAATGCCTCCATCCAGGGTGTCAAGACACGCTTCACTAGGGAAATGAGGTCTAGAATCTGGGACAGGTTTCTGTCCCGTGCACAAGGTTTTCTCGGTCCTCTCACAAGTCACCCAGCCTCTCTCTGCCATGTTGGTTACCTCATCTCTGCATGGGATGCAGTGTAGGGGTAACGAAGTATTTTAAGGTCTCGGGAAACGAGTTACCACATTATATAGAGATCATAAAAACGTGCTCTAATTAACATGTATATCACCATCACCGTGACCAAGCTCCTTCGAGAAGGGACCTAAACAGTTATTCTTAGCACCATTGCTCCCAGGGGCCCCACACCCTTGTATGGCCTCCCCACCGCCGACGAAGCTGGTCATGGTGCAGAGCTTAGCAGGAACCAGGTCCCAGGCCCCGGGACTTCTGTCGTGTCACGTGTCTGGCTCCTTCACCCCTCAGCCTCAGTGTGGTCATCGCCTGCTTTGCTTGGTGCACTTTGATCTTTGAATCAGCTGCCTCTAGGTCCCAAAAGGACAGAAAACCTACAGCCAAAGTGCTGGGAGCCTGCAGTTCCTTCCCGACAGTCTGAAACAACCGGTCCTCATCCGCATGGTTACTGCAGTGGAGACCGGGGATGTCAGGATGGCCTCTCCCCGGGCTCTTCGGGAAACAGGGTACAAGTATCCCAGAGAGGTGGCTGCACAGAAGTCAGGGGTGGCCTGGGGGGCCAGAGTCTGTTCCCTGCGGGGCCTATTGACGTCATCAGGAAAGCCAGTGGGCTGAAGTCAACTCTGAGCCAGGACAGGCACCCAGCCGCCTGTTGGGACGTGGCCCTCCTGTGGGGCCCCGGGACCTGTTCCCAACACCCCCTCCCGGCCTCCTCAGTGCAGGACCTGCAAAGGCACAGGGAGGACCCTGCGCCCACGTCCTCAGCGTGGCAAAGCTTGGGGTCTACACAGGACTTTTGCAGGGCTTTCTTGCCATGCCTGGCAGGCTGCACCTGCTCTCCCTGTGTGCCTGGACACGGCAAATGGGTGCACACGCTCTCCACAGCACAGGACCCCTGGTTCCTGTCAAGTGAAGCCCAGCCCATGAGGTCACTGTCAGAGGTATATTCAGGGATCACCACTGTGCTTCCTTCTGCATCCCTTCTCCTGGGCGGATTCTAGATCTGACGGCATAACTGGAGGAAGACGTGAAACCATCCCTCTCCCGGAGCTGGACAGCGTGGCCCAGGCTACCAAGCCCTGAAAGCCAGGATGCGCCCCCCTCCAGAAAGACTGTGAACACCCGATCGTCCTTCAGCGAGCGACTGGGGAGCCCCTGTGGGCATGCAGGCCATTTTTGCTCCGCATCCCCGAGAGTCCCATTTCTCGAGCACACGCGTGGGCCTGACTATCAGGAAAACGGTGACCTCTCATTGAAAGGTCCCATCTGGGCATCCGTGGAGGTGGCCAGGGCTGCATAAGCTTCCTGCTGTGCTGGTGCTGCAGGGGGAGTGCTCGGCAGGGCCAGCACACGGCCACAGAACCGCCTTCCCCACCCCCGTCGGAGCAGAGTAGGCTTTCTGCGTCTCACTGGAGCGTGAGTGGACCGCATCCATGCCCAGCAGGCTGCACCGGCTCTCACCAGACAGTGAGAAGACAACCGGCAGGTCTAGGTCCTCCAGGGGGTGGTAGAAGGCAGCGGCCCGTCCCCTCCGAACGCCTGAGCCCAAGGGCAGCAGTGTCCTGTGCGTTCCCTGAACCCCTTTTCCCCACACCCCTCACCCTCACCCTGCAGCCAGCGGACCAGGCCCGAGGCCCTCTGGGTCTTGCGGTCGCGCAGCCCACTCCGACTGAGCCCTGCAGGCCCCCTTGAGGCCTAGCAGACAGCTGTCTGCCTTGCGGGTCTTGTGCTCTCCCTCCACATCCCTGCCCGACACCCATCTGCAGCCTGAACCCGCAGCGCATGGGCTTCACCTTCGATGGCCCCGGCCGTGTTCCCACCTTGTGCCACTGGAGCGCTCCTTCCCCTTTCCCGCCCCCGCTTCCGCTTCCGGGCTGCCCGGCCGTCCTCGGCCTTCCCTGTCCTGCTCTGCTGCCCGCCCTCAGCAGCCCCGGATCAACCCCAGCAGACCAGGGCCTCGCGGCCTTGCTGCAAAGCAGTCCCCGCTGGACTGGCTGAGGCCCAGCGCCCAGCGCACCTGTGGCGGGATGGCGCGACCTGTGAGTCCTGCGCTGGTTCCCGGACGGGCAGAAGTCACCTCCCGCTCCCAGCCGTGAACCTTGTTACAGGGATGGCTTGAGGCTTCTCTTTTCTGCACGAATCCCCAGCTGCCTCCGGCCAGTGGTTAGCTGCCAGAAAACAGTTCTCCCTGAGGTCATTGCCGCTGCAACAGCTGGCTCTGTCTTGTCCTGTGTAGTGCGGTGTGAGCACCCCAGCGCTCCAGCACGGCGCCTCTGCAGCCCCTGCGCACGCGGCCGGCTGGGGGCCTCTGGCCCGGCCCCTCTCTGCCACTTAACCTTGGCTGTGTCCGGAGTCTTTTCTTCGTTGCCAAGCTGTTCCAACAATAGCTAACACCTCCGCCCTGGCCAACCCGCCTGGACCCCAGGCCTCAATCATCCGACTGTGACTTGGCAGGGAGCGCTGTGAACCGTTTCCTTGTCTAATCGTGCAAATCCCGGGGAGACAGAAGAGGAGCGTTTTGGCAAAGATCCCCCTTTTGTGGCAGAAAGTCTAAAATTCCAATTTTGTAAAGTTCTTAAAACTCACCGCAAAAATGGCAACGGCAGATGCTGAGCCACGCTGTGTCTGAGGGGCAGGGCTGTCGCTCGGCGGCGGGGCACTTGTCTAGCACATGCAAGGTGCTGGGTTCAACCCCCAGCACTAGGGGGGCAAAAGAAGGTAATTTGAAATGTTGGCTGTATTTGCAGAGCGGCCCATACCCTGTGTCTCACGCACCAGTGCATCTGTCCCAGAAATCATCTGGGGCCCAGCTTGCCCCTTCTGAAGAGTCGATTTCTAATTAACCACCTTAATGGCACAAAGAAATACTTCTGTGCTTCTGTGCGGAGGCTTTCCTCAGAGAAAGCGCTGGTTGGCTTCAGAGGACGCTCTGCTGCCCCAGCTTCCTTTTGAATCTGTAATTTTAGAAAAGACTCAAATTCACTTCCAGTTCAAATTGTTCCATTAAAGAATTAAGAGAAAAAAACGCTTCCGTACATGGCACTGGGGAGATTAATGCCTGGGGCCCGTTTTGCGCTGAGCACACTCACTCCTCCTGTGCTTTGGTTCTAGCTTGGCATACTTTGAAATAGGACGGCAGAGGCTACAGGTCTTTCTTTGGAATCCTTGTTCCCGGTTGCCATCAAACCAAGATGCATGGGATGGTTCCTGAGGACCAGCGCGGCCCTGGCTGGGCAGGGCAGAGTAGAGCTGGAGGCTGAGACAGGCAGCTGCCCCCCAGGCCACAGGGAAGGAGGCCCGGGACGGTGGAACAAGGCAGGGGCAGCCCGGGAGGGCACACCAGCCCCTCAGGCCCGGAGTCTTGGAAGCAGTGTTCCAGCCAGGGGCGCCGGGGTCAGACACTCTGGCGGGGCTGCGTGGGGGCTGTGCCTGAGCTGAGCGTAGGAGCTGGGCCTGGATACGCAGAGCAGGGCGCAGAGGAGGTTCCCAGGCAAAGAGCAAGAGCACAGGCTCCGAGGCTGGCGGCTTCCGGGGTCCAGCCCATGCACACGCACTGGGGTGCTCACAGGTTTGTGCGCACAGCCACGGCTTGATATGAGAGCAGGCAGCGTGCAGTAAGGGCAAAGGCAAAAGGGGCAGAGACTGGGTTGGAGCCTGGCACCCACAAGCCCAAGAGGAGCGGGCAGCAGACAGCGTGGCAGCATCGATGATGGGGAAGGACAGCTGGCCAGGGAGGGCCAGTGTCAGCAGGGATGCGCCTGAGGTAGGGAGGGCTTCCTGGACTTCGCTGGTCTGTCCATCCATCTTCACCCACTCATTCTCAGGAGAACTTCCTGCACCCTGTCTTTTGGGGGAAGCACCCAAAGCCCCCGTGTCCACATGAACCACGCCTACCTCCAACATGCAGAATCGGCTCCACATGAGCTAGACACCATCCACACGGGGACAGTGGCGCAGAGGGCAGGAGCCCAAGGCTCTGGGTCCAGTTGCCACGGACTTGCTGTGTGATCTCAGCTTCCTGAGGCTCACGTCCTCATCCACAGGAGGAGCCTGCTGCTAACGCCCGCATGGCGCTGTGATGAGCAACAGTAGTTCTCGTCTCGGAGGGCAGCAAGGAGAGATCATGTGACCGGCTTGAGAGGGGCTGGTGCCTGGGAAGAACACCCCCTTTGGTGCTCAGTAAGGCACTCACCCTGCCAAGGAAGGGTGATTATTTTTTTTAGGGGAAGAGTTGTCCCTCCATCATTTCCACTGTAGGAAACCTGCTCGCCGTGCCCCTCCCAGCAGACTTGGAGAACAAAGCCAGCGCATCTCAGGCCACTGAGCCCGGCGTCCCCTGGAGAGAAGGGTGGGCTGTGTGGGTGGAGCACAGACGCCTCCTGGCGTGGCCAGCCGGGGGCCCATAAACGCTCACGTGACGTGCAGCGCCTCCAAGTACACATCACCTGAGGGTTTCTTGTTACTGGCTTTTGTTTAATAATTCAAAAATTGATACCAAATCAAACTTAAGGCTAAAGGCAAAAGGTCTTAAAGAACTTTGTTGATGCTTCCTAGGATTAACTTCTTACACAAACCTCCCACAAACCCTTCCCCCGCTCCCTGAGGAGAGCAAGGGGGCTACAGCTGCTTCAGAAGAGAGATTCCCCCCAGGCCACCACTTCGGGCTTTTGAGGTCCTGGCCCCGTGGTGTTTCCTCCAAGCCCTGCGGGATGGGCGCTGAAGCAGTGCAGACTTCCCTGATCCTCACTTGGGCCAAGGTGAACGACTTGAAGCCACAGAAGAGCCCTCCCAGGTGCGCACATAGTAAAATCCCTCCTGGTATCAGTTTTAGGCATCTCCGAAGTTACCATTGTTTGGATCCTCTTTCTGTGCCTCCCAGAATGCACAGGGACACATACGCCACTGGGCGGCAGCATCAGCCTTAGGATGTGAAGTTCAGCGCATCGATCAGGCCTTACTGAGGCTTCAGGCCAGAAGAGCCCCTGTTGTGGGAGCTGTCCCACGCATTGCAGCTGGACAGCAGCACCCTGGCCTCTCCCTTCCAGTTGTGACAACGAAACAATGTCTCCTTGCATTGCCGGTGACCTCCCAGGGCAAAGTCACAACAGGCTGAGAAACACCGTGTACATCTATCTAAGGTAACAGTTCTGAGTCTCCGTGGGACAGAAGAGATGAAGCTGCTGCCCCGACACGGTTCTCACCGTGCAGGTATACTTTGTAAGAACACACACTCCTCCGTCTAAACCAGGGTGTTCCCAAGTGGACTTCTACATCCTACACCACCCCAGGCAGCATGCAGGAGCCAGAAGAAGCCAAGATATGGCCCCTGCTTCCCTAGAAACCCAGTCACTCTGGGGGAACATGTGGCAGACACATGCAGCAAAGTGGCCAAGGCAGCAGAAGGTGAAGGGCATCCTGCACGGAGCGCTCATCAGAGGGGCGGTGGGGCGGGCAGGCAGGGGCACAGGGGCGGGCTGATCTGGAGGGAGGAGTGAGCAAAAAACAGGTGAGGCCGAAGGTGGGCAGAGGAAGTGTGAGTGTACACCCCGAGAGCTCTGTCTCACGAGCTCAAAGAATGACTCACGGACAGAAAGGAGGTTAACGGGAAAGTGTTCGTTAGAAATACAAGAAGAAAAGTAGTTCCTGTGAGGGTCCAGGAGGGGCCCAGAAAATAGGGTGAGGGAGTGTTTTCTTTGTCCTGGCCTTGTGTAGTTGAGGGGAGAGCAGAAGCCTGTTTAGTTATGGAGGGATCCCCTGTCACAAGTGGCCTCGTGGGTTTAGAATAACCAGTTGGAGCTTCGGCTTTGTTATACAGAGTCTAAAGCAAATCAGATGTTCAGCAGGCTCAGTTTAAAGGAAATCCGTTTACTGTGTACTTGTAAGTTTCTCCAGCTCCAGCTCAGACGTAGGAGGAGTCATCAACTAAGCTGGCGCACTTACCCTTTTTGTCAGTTTTCCTGCGTTTGCTTTTACACTTCTAAGTTGAACTAGCTGTATGGCTAAGTAGCCAAGTAGCTCTTAACTTGGTGTAAGCGCTCTTCCTTTGCGTCTAGCTGACTCTGTCTTATGCCCATCCCTTCAACAGAAGTGCTGCGGGCATTCAGGGATGGCTTAGTGGAGCCAGGGCTGAGCTGGACACCGAAGTGCAGTAGATGCCAGAACTCCAGGCAGGGGGATCTGGGAGAGGAGGTACGACAGGCTGGACACCCTGTCCCGGATGAAGGAACTGGATAAGGACTGCAAACAGTGCACCTCAGATTCGCAGGGGCAGAAGCTGTGCCACAGGAGCCCCAGGATGGTTTTGCTGGTCCCCGGGTAAGGGAGGGTGAAAGGGCAGAGTGGAGCGTTGGTTAGAGCCTATGGCCACATGTGGGTAAAAACAGCATCACCAGGAACGG
Organism: Chinchilla lanigera; assembly: GCF_000276665.1. NCBI lineage: Eukaryota > Metazoa > Chordata > Mammalia > Rodentia > Chinchillidae > Chinchilla > Chinchilla lanigera. The sequence goes on along the minus strand of NW_004955429.1, from coordinate 18,793,297 downwards.
CAGCAGCTGCCCCGCGGCCAGGGCTGCCAGCACCCTCCAACCTGGGGGACCCCATGAGCACAGCTCTCAGCCCGCCTCCCAGGAGCTGTCACCCCTTGAACTGTGACTCAGCGCCTCCCCCCAGGTGAGTCATACACTGCAGCCCTCCTGCCTCAGGAACTGCTAGAACTGCTAGACTCCCTCCACACCCAGCCCGGCCCATCTTCACAGGCCGGGCTCCGTGCTACTCGGAGGACAGTCCTGCGCAGCAGCGGCACAACCCACCCACCGACAACCCTGCTGGGCCGCACAGCCCGTTGGATGCCCCCGAACCAGTGCCCGGGGGGCTGCGTGAACTCACCTAGCCTGCTGTGACATCAGATGCCGTTTCCCGTCTCCTTCGCCTGTGCAGTCACAAGTGTAGCAGTGCCGGCCCCAGGGGAGCCGCAAGACGCATCTCGAGACTAGCATCCGCGTGTGACTCGGAGCTGATGGCCTGGCGGAAAAGGGAAGACAGGGCAAGGAGCTGCCTCGGCCAGGTCGTCCCGGACAGCCATGGGCATCCCATCATCTCTTCCTCTATCTCACACCTAGGGGGGCACCTGGGCCACAGCCAGGGGGACCGGGGAGGCCTGTGTGGCAGGACCAGGGCGTCTCAGGGCCAGAGCGGGGGAGGTGGTGAGAGCAGCTTTGGGCCCAGCATCTCCCAGAGCCTCGGGAGTGTGACACAGTGAGGGCAGCCCGAGTGGGCTACAGGGTAGCCATCCTCTGTCCAGCGGGGCAGCTCCAGGAGGGCTGTGTACCAGCCTGGCCGATGGTGCCTGCCTCTGGCTCCCGAGGGCTGCTCCCCTCCCAACCCTGGCCCAAGCTCTGGAGGAAGGAGGCAGAACGCTGTGAAGCAAGATCTCCTGCCACGGGAGTAGACAGGGCAGGCAATGCCACCACCACCGTCCAGGAAAGGAAGGCCTGTCCCACAGGTGGGGTCACTGCCCGCCAGCCTGTGTCTGACACACAGGAGCCAGAGAGGCCCAAGTTCAACCTGTGCAGCCCTTGCTCGACCTGTTACCCTTCCACATTTCTAATTTAGAAATGCAGTGGCCACCCGACCAAAGCCAGCAGCCATTGGCTGGCATCACCCCAGCCCTCCTGCGCCTTCAGCCCCACCCCTGAGAGTGGAGTGAGACACGCCATGCACCGTTTTGTGGGGCTCCCGCCCCAGCTTCCTGTGGGTCCACTGAGGACCATCCCCAGACCCAGGCAGGTGGGGGAAGAGTCCAAAAGGCCAAAAAGTTAGAACTTCTCCTCCTACCCCAGACCCCATTCCTGGCACCCAGGGCCTTCATCCTCTATCCAGAGGGCCCAGACCTCCACACAGAGCCCACCGGTGTCCTGCCGCTGGTGTGGGACTGCTGGGCTGGGGCCCCAGCCCTCTCTGCTGTCTTAGCCAAAAGATGCCTGACCCTGGGGAGGGGTGAACAGAGCTTGTACTCACAGGCTAAAGCCTCTCCTGGGGCAGTGTAGGCCCTGAGTAGGGAGGGAAAGGGGGCCAGGGACCTCCCTTTGTCCTGTTCACCGCAGCCCCCTGGGTGATACGGCAGGCCCGCCCCCACGTGTGTTAGCTTCCTGACGCTGTAGCACAGTACCCAAGGGTGGCAGCTTGAAGGAAAGGTCTCTTTGGCTTATGGCTTCAGGGGCTTCAGTCCCTGGTCAGCCGGCCCCATTGTTTTCAACAGGTGCTGAGGAAAAAATTGGGCAGAAGAGTGTGGCAGAGGGAAGCTGCTCAATTCATAGCAGTCAGGAAGGTGGGGAGGGACACAGGCCAGGGACAGAGATGCTTTAGGGCACGCCCCGTCCTGCAGCAAGGCCCACCTCCTAGTTTCCACCACTTCCCAAGATGCCACACAATGATGGGTCCATCAGTGGATGATCCACTGATGACCCAAACTCACGGGATCCAGTCACTCTGAACACTGCTGCCCTGGGAGCAAGCTCTCAATCCATGAGCCTCTGGGGCCATTTCAGACCCAGACGGTAGCACCCTCCTCAGGGACTGAGCCTGACCTGCAGTGCCGCTCCAAAGCTGGAATACAATTGCTGTGGGGGAGGAGGGGTGTTGACTTCATCCGAAAGGTAGCTTTGCTCTTCAGTTCTTTCCCCAAGAAAAGAAACATCCCCTTCGGGTGTTCCTGCAGCCCTGCTGTGCCATGCCCTGGCCGAGCATCCACCAGGAGGCCAGGAAGGGCCTCAGCTCGTGGGTTAGTGCTGCCCCTGCAGAGGCCAACCATCCCCACCCGCCTCCCGGGCACCTGACAGCTGCCTCCTCCCCCTGCCCAATTCCTCGCCTGCTGCAGGGCCTGGAGGCCCCGCTCTCACCCACAGCCTGGGCCATAATCCCTGGGACCATGAGCCCGGTCCCTCATGTGGCCAGTGGGGGGCAGTGCCCTGGGAAGTCTGGGGACAGGTGCTCATGTGTGGCCCTCCTCTTTCCTCTCCCCACTTCCGCCCTGCTCGTCACTGCTCCCTGTCTCCTCCCCATCCCTGAGGGTCTGACCTGCTGGCTCCTCCAAGGGGCCTAGCAGCATCCAGCAGCCTCACTGCCGGTGCAGAGGCCCGTGGGAGGGGACAGGGCCTGGAAGCTGGCAGCTGCCACAGGCTTCAGCTAAGAGCAGCCTGACCCGTGGGGGGGGCGGGGGGGCGGGTATGGTGAGCAGCAGTAGGACAGCCCCGGGGGGCCGGGAAAGATGCAAGGTGGGCACCCAGCTGGAAGACAGCACACGGGTCACGTGCCCGGACCTCGGCCTCTGCTTCCTCCTGAGCCGGAAGCAGCCCCAGTCACCCACTCTGAGCCCAACACTCCACACTTTCTGCAGACTCCAGGCTCCGCACCTGCCCTCCCCCCGCCTCACATCCCCCTAGGTCTTGACCAGTAGCTGCACTTATAACAGCGCTGTGGTCACTTACGCATCTGTCCCCCACCTGCAGTGACTGAGGGCAAAGGTCGTCTTGGTTACGGTGCCAGCGCCTGGCATCCGGCGTCCAGCAAGCTCAGTACACGCCGAGCAGTACATGGGTGACTGGAGCCAGCAGACCCATGAGCAAGGGCGTGGACAGTCCGTGCCGGCTGCTGGCAGAGGCTGCTGGTCCAGAGGAAGCTGGCAGGGGTATGAGGAGGATGGCAGGAGTGAGGGGTCACCGGCAGGTCCCACCCTCTCCTTGGGCAAATCTTCATCACCCTAATCCCTGGTGGTGATTCTCTCCTCTCCTTGCTCCTAGTACTTCTGCCTGTTGTTTGTCATTTTCCTCGTGGAGCTGGTGGCGGGGGTCCTGGCCCACGTGTACTACCAGCGGGTGAGTGGAAGGGGCCGGGGCTCTGGGTGGCAGGGGAGGGGGAGGCCGAAGCAGGGTGGTCCCATCTCGAGGGACTGACAGTGCTCTGCCAGCTTCCCCTCAGGGCGCCAGTAGCTCTGCTACATCCGGCGGCTGAGGTGTCCACGCGGGAGTCGGGGCCCTTCCCATGGAGTTGGGGCCATTCTTGTCCCTCCCAAGGACAGGTAGAGGACAAAGCTGTCGGTCACAGCATCTGAGGGGAGGCGTGGGCCAGGGAGAAACACCAGGCTGGAAAGACAGGCTCAGCTTTCGCCCGCCTGGGCTGGAGGAGGAAGAGGTGACCGGCCTGGTTCCCTCCCACCCCAGGGCTTCTGAATCGGGGACGTGAGGTCATGTGCAAGGTGATGCTGGGCTGGTGGAGATGGTATAACTGCAGGGAGCCGGTGTCCCTTTGGTCCCCAAGGGGCCACCACTGTCCATATTATGAGTATCACTTCATAAGCAAAGTGCAAATCCACAGCTATACAAAGCAGCCTGTGGCCGGCCCACGGCCCATGAAGTGTGAGCTGTCCCCTCCCCAGCCCCTTGTGGCTGTGCCCAGGACACCTTGGCCCTCGTCCCCACTGCCTCCTGGCACACCTGGGACCCCCCGCCGTCACAGAGCGTCACAGACCAAGGGGTCCTGCAGACCTGGAGGGGAGGGGGCAGGGCTCCCACGTTTGCTCCTCCCTCCACAGCTCAGTGACGAACTGAAGCAGCACCTGAACCGCACCCTGGCGGAGAATTACGGGCAGCCGAGGGCCGCAGAGATCACCGCCTCCATGGACCGTCTGCAGCAGGACGTAAGCCACCGCAGGCTCGGTCCCTTCCCCTTCCCATCCGCGTGGCTCCGGGCGAGCTCCTTACCCTCTCTGAGCTTTCACTGCACCCTAACGTGGGCCTCTGACAGCAGTAACTGCGATGGCGTCTTAGATGTCCCGTCACCAGAAAGACTTCCCGGAAGCCTGGTCGCCTCGCTTCATCTCCCTCCGCCTCACTCCCACTGCGGCTGCCCAGCCGCCGCCTCCCACCCCTCCTTCCCCCGCTGGCTGCTGTGGTCTCCCAGGGCAGGAAGCTGGGCTTGCGGGAAGGAGAGCTCATCTCGGCTCCTTCTGTCTGAGGGCTGCTTCCTCCTCCTTCAGGAAGCGGGGTCCAAGGCGCAGAGGGGAGAGCAGGGGCCAGCAGCCTGAGCGTAGACGCGGGACCCCCAGACCTCGGAGGGTTGTTGGGGAGCTGTTGTCCTCATTTTACAAGCGGCCCGAAGAGGAGCACCCTGGGGGCGCCTGCTGCTCCTCGCTCTGCCTGCGAGCTCCTGTTTATGTTCTGCCTGGGCGCCTGGGGCCCTGTGCCCGCCCGGCCCACTCCTGGCCCTTCCTACTCCTGGCCACCCTCAGGTTTCCGTCCCCTCTCCTCCTACACAACAGTAAGGGATGAGCTGCTTGAAGGCAGGACAGCTACCCCCGTTTGAGCCCTGCCCCAGCCTCCCTCGGCACACAGTAGGTCCCCGACTGTGTGCAGACTCAGACCTCAGTGCCTCTGCATGCAAGGGCAAGCGGTGGCCTGGGTCCACTCGGGTGTTTCCCCACCTGCCTGGGGTGCTGCCGACACTCACAGCAGCCCCTGGGCCCCATGCTGACCTGCCTGCGCAGGCGGGGCTCTGGGGCACTCCTGGCGCCCCTACAGTGTGGGGGCTCTGAGGCTTCAGTGCCCAGCTGGACACCTGGGACCTCCGGCAAGCCTGGGTCCTTGTCCCCAGGTCCTGCCTCCTGGATGGCCGGGAGACATTCCCCTTGTGTGTCTGTCCCGCCTGGGGCCCAGGCTCTGCACAACCAGAGGCCCACGGCCCCGCTCTGGCAGGAGCCCAGCATCCATGTACCAGCCCATCTCACAGGCCCTCCCTGTCGCTAGACTGCTGTCCTGACCTCCTCAGAGGACGTGGGTGGCCGTTCAAGGCTGTGCGTGGGTGTCCTGGCTGTGGATAAGGGTGCTCACAGCAGGGAAGGAAAGGGTGAATACCGTGCCCTGCATCCCGGGAAGGGCCCGAGCAGGCCTCTCACCTCCAGCTGCCTCCTCTCCATCCAGTTCAAGTGCTGTGGGAGCAACAGCTCAGCGGACTGGCAGCACAGCACCTACATCCGGTCCCAGGAGGCCCAGGGCCGCCGGGTGCCCGACAGCTGCTGCAAGACGGTGGTGGCACGCTGTGGCCAGCGGGTGCACCCCTCCAACATCTACAAGGTGGAGGTGCGTGCCTGGGCTCCCATGGGGGCTGGGCCAGGTGGGCAGGGTAGGAAACCGACACACAGTGCCCAGGGCCTCAGAGGGTCTCTTCAGAGCAGGGGGATGAGAGGCTCCCTGAGAGGTTCCCAGGGACCATGGCATCCCCGGGGGCCCCCAAGGAGCCTGGCAGCAGTTCAAAGGCGGGGTATAGGCCCCTCCATCCCTGGCCTCCTCAGGCCTCAGCAGGACCCCAGTCTTCCCCCCTCTTAGCCGCTCCTGGCCAAGGCGCCCGTGACCCACCGCTCTCTTCCAGGGCGGCTGCATCACCAAGCTGGAGCAGTTCCTGGCTGACCACCTGCTGCTCATGGGGGCAGTGGGCATCGGGGTGGCCTGCCTGCAGGTGAGTAGGTCGAGGCACAGCACAAGGGCGTGGGGAAGGCCCTGTGACCTCTCTCACAGCAACGGAGGTCGTGCGGCCCCGCCCTCTTCCCGTTCCTTCCCTGTGCAACTCTGGCGGGACCCTGCGGTCAGTCTCTCCCCAGAGAACACGGGGCAGCTTGAACTGTGAGGATCAGGGGCCTAGGGGGAGTGTGAACGTGGGCGCAGGTGTGAGCGTGCACCCCGTACGTGTGCAGGGGTATTGGTGTGCACAGCCCGGGTGGCGGTATCTGCGGAGCCCTGGCTGCATGCTCCTGGGTCTAACTGGGTTACTGAAGGCATGTATGTGTGCTGGGGGGGGGGAGTGCGTGTAGGGTGTGTGGGCACGTGTGTGAGTGTTTGTGCGTGTATTCTTGCGCATGAGCAGTGCCCTGGCTCCTGTTTCTTCCCTCACACCCCTCCCCAGCCGCCATCCTGGAAGTACCACCCTCCTGGGAGCTGGGCGGGACCTATGCGGGGCTAGACACAGCAGGGGGAGCCCCGCAGGCGCCACAGCGCAGCCTCTTGCAGCCTTCCGGCGCCCCTCCCTCCGGTGCTATAAGCAGCTACGGGGAGGGCAGGGACTTTGCAAGACACCCGAGCCCGGTGCTAGCTGTGCTGTGTGGCCCTGCGCAGTTACGTCTCGCCCCTGTCCTTCTACTTCCTCGTCTGCAAGAAGCGGGTCATTTCCCCAACCTCAGAACACCTACGTAAGAACGTGCCCTGCTGTGGGCCCGTGTGAAAGCCACCGTCAGGAGGAACTGCCTCGGGCTGTCTGTGGACTGCGGAGTATTTCAGAGGCTGCTGTTCATACGAGCCTGGGGACAGGAGACCCGGGCCAGCTGGGGAGGCCTGCTGCCCCCTTTCACAGAGCAGAAAGCTGGGAGCCAGAGAGGACTCATCCGGGGTCGCCACCTGGGTGCCCGCGCTGTGGGCCTTTGTTTCCCACACAGAGGCCTGTGGCAAAGAGGCACCAGGGCGGCAGTGCTCCCCGGCGTGGACAGACTCCAGGGCAGAGGTCTCTGCAGACCCTGCGGCTCCACCCACATGAGCCTAAGGCCCGAGGGTCTGGGAAGGGCACGCCCGGCCCCCGGAGGGCGACCCGCCTCGGTCCTGCCCGCGGTGAGCGCTGTGGCCTCGGCCGGCGGTTTCATCGCTGAGCCCCAGCTGCTCACTCGCAAAGGGGCTCACTACACCTCGCTCCCCGCGTGTGCAAAGGCCAAGCAGGGAGCAGGAGTGCGCTCAGGGACGCATCATTCTCACTTTCTCCCTGGGCAGCGCCCTGCGGGACAGCCCCCAGCTGCTCCCCGCTGGAGACACCTGCCCCCCACGGGCGCCCGCGCCTGCACGCCAGAGCCCGGGAGGCTCAGCGCGGCTCCTCCCGCCCCTGCCCCGCCTCCAGCGCCTGGCTCGGCTGAGGGGCAGAAACCCGTTCTCTGGACCAGGCCTGGTCTGTTCCGTCCGTTTCCCTCCGGCCCCTCTGTCTGCAGAAGCAACAGCAAAGGTCGTGCACCCCGGGCAGGGAGCAGGGTTCCGAGCGCCCTGAGCCCAGGGTCAGGGTGGCACAGGCCAGCTGCGTGAGTCTGACATCGGAGCCCAGGTCACGGCAGCGGACCTGCGGGACACATCCACCCCGCACGGCGGGCCCGAGACCGCGCGTCCCCGGGCCGCAGCTGCGGATTTGCGGTGCTCTCCCCGGCAGGCCCGCAGCGGCCAGGCCTGGCTTAGAGCGCCCTCTGCCGGCACCGCCCGCGGACCTCGGAGACCAGGCTGACGTTCCCGCCCCCGGGACCAGGAGGAAGCCTCGCTTGGCAGAAGGAGGGCCTGGATGCCAGCTTTGCCCTTGGGGGACGGCGGGGAGGCCCCACTTCCCCTGTGTCTTCTCACCTGTAGAACAGAGGGGCGGGGTGGTTTTTAGCCGTTTTTAGTGTTTTCAGCGTTTGCTTAATTATCTTAGTGCATGGTCGCGGCACTTACGCCTGCGCTAGTCGGGGAGCCCGCACATGCGCAGAGCGCACACCCCGCCCCCGCCGCCACCGCTCCAGCGCGGTGCATGGTGTTTGTGAAAGCTCCAGTTCCATTTTCCCCTCGGCTCCTCTTTTTAAAAGGAGACGGGAGGGAATTAAGCCTTTCGTAGAGCAACAGCATCTGCTCCTCCGTTGAGAGCTCACAGGGGCGCGCAGGCCCTGGAGCACGTGGGGTGGAGCTGCGGCGCGGCGGCCGGAGCCCGGCTGCTGCGGCGGACCGCGCTGGGGACTTGAGCCGGCCCCCGTCCCGGGGAGCTCGGCGCCCTCCGAATGTGGGAAGACGCCCGCCCCGCGCCCAGGCACCTCCTCTTGCTGCCCCCGGACTCGGTGCCCCCGGCAGTCCTGTGGGACAGGGGCAGAGGGGACTTATCCTCGGGGGCTTCTGGAAGACAGGGCAACAGGGACAGACCGGAGACCGCTGTCACAAGGGCAGAGCCTGGAGTGGCCCTCGCGGAGGCTGCTACACGAGAGGCCCCCAGCCTGAGGTGGTGCCTCAGGGAGCCTGGCTTTTCCTGCCGCAGGGCGCCTGGCCTCCTCCAACCTCCTCTGCAGCCTGCACCGGGGCGTGGACGAAGTGGATCACCCCCCTATTCGTGGACCGCCCCCCAACCCGGCCATCGAGGTCACCCCTAGCCGCCCACGAAAATCCGATCTTTAAAATACCATTGCGGAGGCCCGGGTTCCCCAGATTCTCCCTGCCTGCCTGGCCCGAGGCCAGTGTGTTAAAGTGGAATAAGCCGAAAATAGTGCGGGTTCTTGTGCAGGACGAGGAAGGAACTGTCGCGTGGACACCTCGTAGTAAGAAAGCAGCTACGTTTACTGAAGATCGTGGGACGGTAGCAGCCGGACAGACAGAAGGGCACAGGGAGAAAGGAAGAAGAGGAAACCTTGGTAACTCAGGTGCCCAGTATTTGAAGGGTCAGATGCCGCTGACTCCGGTGTGGATGACCCGGCGCCGTGGGCACTGCGACCTCCTACGCTTAGCCATGGAGGGTCATTAGGACGGCATTGTTTGTCGTTCCCTTCATTCAGCCAAACACAACCCCACGCTGATGAAAGGGCCCCTCGGCTTCTAACTGCAGTGGTGTGGGGTGTTTTGTAAGCTTCCCTGGTGAAGGAGGATGAAAATCCGAAGGTCACACAGCCCCAAGGGAGAGCCAGCCGGACTGCTGACCCCCGGGACTCTTCCCCCAGGTCCCCGTTTTGAGGCGGACTCTGCAGGCACTGTCAGGAACTTCCGGGAGGTCTGTTTAGGGAACTTGAGGGCGAGACTTCTACAACATTCTGGCTGGGAAACTGTTTACTGAAAAGATTACAGTAGCCCAGCTGTCTTTTCCTGCTGTCCTCCGCACACACAAAGGACCCCGGCACCCACTGGAAGTGCAGAGGGGCTCTGCGTCGGCTTTGAGGCTGGCCCTGCTGTGTGCCAGGCGCTGCGTCTGCGCTGGGCACGGCAGCAGGTCGGGGCAGCCCCTGCCAGCCACCGCACAGCCCAAGGCGCAGGGTTAGCACACACAGTAGGGTTTGCAGGAGCAACTGTAGAAGGCCCCAGCCAGCTGCAGGGGTCGGGGAGGGCTTCCGGGAGGAAGTGAAGCGTGTGGGTCCTGAAGGAGTCCGACAGGAAGTGACAGAAGGAGGCAAGCTGGGGGGAGGGGCCGCAAGGGCACAGGCCTGGCCGGTGGGGAGCGGGGGCTCCACTGAAGGACCCCGGGGCCTGGACTCCGCCAGCCCCACTCAGGGTGCAAGAGGGGAAGGGCCTTCCTCGTTAGGATGTCTCCCCAGGCCAGGCTCTGGGCCAGGGAAGATGCTGGAGGTTTCTGTGATGGAGGGAGATGTGAGGCTGGGAGAGGGGTGTAACTCCCCCGCCGGGGGTCATCGAGCCCCCTGCCACCCACGTGTACTAGAACGGAGCTCATCACACTACGTCCCCTGCCGCAGGGTGCAAGCAGGGCTCCAAGCCCAGACTCACAAGACAGTCTTTCACATGGGGTCTGCGGGTCACTCTCAGGGACACAGGAGGGCCGTTTGGGAATAGCGCCCAGGAACTGCCCGGCCCTCTCCTTGGGCCGCCTGAGGTCAGCCAGGAGCAGAGGAGAAACATCGAGGAGCGGAGCGCTCGGCCCCTGTTACTGTGCCAGCCAGCTTCCTGGGAGAGCCAAGCTGCCCGGCCCGCCCGCCTCTGCCTGTCCAGTGGCCACAGTGGACCTGTCCTGTGTTGTCCCTGTGCACCCCTCCTGGCTGCTTGGACCGCCTATGCTGGCTTCCCAGGGTCCTCTGCCGGGGGCCGGGGGAACCCGCTGATGCTCCCCTGAGGTCCAAGGGTCAGTGTCCTTTACCCTTGGCACAGCTTCAGGGCAGGGGTGTGTGTATGTGTGCACACGTGGGTGGAAGTGTCCTTTACCCCCTGCATGGTTCAGCACGAGAAGTATGTGCATGTGTTCGTGTGTATTCGTGTGCACACACACGGATGAGCCCGTATCTTAGCCCTCCGCCTGATGCAGCGTGGAGTGTGCGTGTGTGTTCCATGCCCATGTGTGGGTAAGTGTCCCTTAGCCCTCTGCATGACTCAAGGCGGGGCCTGTGTTCAGCATTTGTGCACACGCATGGGCACACATGGAGGGGAGTGCCCACGCGGCTCCGTCCTTACTGTGCTTTCCTCAGAGGCCCTGGGAAGACAGCCCATCCAAGCGTGTGGAGGCCGCCTGGCTGCGGTGCTCTCTGGAGATGTGGACACAGCCTACAGTGTGTCTCCAAGCCCAGCAGCCTTTCCAGGAGAGTCATCAGGGCGTAAAGTGGGGTCAGGGTGTGCTGCGCGAGCCCTGGGTGGGACGACTGACAACCACCTGCTGAAAGTCGGCGGAGACGAGATCCTCTACACCGCCAGGGGGCTGTGGCCCAAGTCCCCGATGGATTAGCGCTTGTGTTGGTTTGGGGAATATTGCAAGGGGGAACAATATAATACAGGACACATATTTTATGAGATTATTTATAATAGTCACCCAAAGAATCATATGAAAGAGTGCAGGAAATCTGTCCACACACTATAGACCAGGAATCCAGCTGAGGGCCTGGATCCTGTGATAATGTCCTGCGTGAGTCCAGCGGACGACCTGGAGCCCATAACAATGCCTCCCATGAGTCCAACTGGAGGCCCAGAGCCCACGACAACATCTCATGCAGACCTATTTCACAGATCTGAGCTGGGAAGGCCCAAGGATCAGTGGTGGAATCTAGGAAGTCTGTGCCAGCGGGATGAAGGATCTGTGCTAGCGGGCTGAGGGATCTGCACTGGAGCCAGGAAATGATGCGCAAAGTAAGAACCAGAGCTCCCTGAAATGTACCACAGCCATCCTCAGCAACAGTGAGGTCCCGAGCCCCTCCGATGGTGAAGACTGAGTTCCCATCAGGGAAGCCAGTGCAGCAAGCTTCTCCAGGAGACTGGCAGTGCACCATTGTCCCCTCCGGAGCCAGGAAGTGGTGCTCAAGGTGAGGACCAGAGCTCCCCCAAAGTGAACCGAAGCCAGAGTGCCAATGAGGTCCCGAGCTCCTCGGAGGATGAAAACAGCTAAGCTCGTCAGGAAAGCCAGCATGACGAGCTCCTCCAAAACAAACAACAGCTCCTTATAGCTTCTACCAGCTCCCAACAGCCTCTTTAGTTCCCAAAAGCCTTTTCCTTTGCTCCCAACAGCCTAGCCTCTGATGCTGCTGGCCGCAATCCCCAGGTGGGCCTCCCACCCCCAGCAGCACGTTTACTCAGTTTAGCTGGGGGTTATAAGCTGACCACCAGCTGTCAATCCACGACAGCACTCCTCCTAGCACAGAGGCTGAGTTGAAAGCAGCCGTCCCTGCTGTGCTCCACATCGCCTGACGTGGAGAGGGGCTGGGGAGGAAAAGATGGGCCGTGCTCGGGCACCGCCTCGGGCCAGCCCTGGAGGACCAAGCAGCCACCTCCTGGCCGCGCACACCCGCTAGCCTGGCCCCTCTCTGGCTGGAGCCATGGGCACCGGGCTCATGCTGCCAACGTCTGGCCCATGGGAGAAGTCAGGACATTCTCCCCGCTTTCAGGGAAGTCTGCCTTCGCCCCTGTGCCATGAGACATCACAGGGCTGCTGAGCGGAGGTCTAGCATGTCCGTGTCATCACAGAATCTGGTGTCCGCCGGGGAGCTCTTTGGTCACATCCCCACCCCCGTGTCCCGTGCATCCCTGGGTGGGAGGGAGGAGAGGAAGGGGAGGAGGGGGAAGGGCCATGCAGAGTGGGCAGAGAGAACAAATGGGAAGCCGAGAACCGGACAGGAAGTGATTGTTCCCAGCGCATTGCAGGGGCCCCTTGTACGTAGCTGCTGGATTTGAGGGCAGGGCTCTCACAGGTCTCCGAGGGCCCGTGTCTGCATCCCAGGCTGTTCACAGCACACGCTGGCGACCAGATGCCCCAGAGGCTTGCCCTGTGTCCACTTCCACAGTGGCTTCTGAACATCAGCCAGGGCAGCAAACCTGGACCTTAGTTTTGCTCTGGGGTCTGAGGGCAGCAGGATGCAGGCAGATTCATTCTAGAGAAAGGTGCTTCAGACGCCCCTGCTGGCAGAGCGGAAATACCACCGTCCGGGAGTCTGTTAACCCGGGCGATGTCAGAGAAGATCTGGGACTGCAGCTCTGTAGCCTCAGTGGGGAGCTCGTGGAAAATGCAGATCCCCAGCCCCCACCTGGGCCTTCAGGACTGCAGGGTCCTGAGTAGCAAGGCCCCGGGGGATCCGTGCCTTTAGGTGAAAACCATGCCCTGGACAGCAGAGCCCAGGGTGTGACCCCCACCTCGCACCAGCACAGAGCAGGGAAGGGATGCACGCCCCACCCCTCTGAGCAGGAGGCCCCGGCAGCCTGTCCAGCACGTGCAGCCAGCTGCCTGAGGGTTCTGATTTCACTCACTTATCTTCTCCACCTGCAGATCTGTGGGATGATTCTCACCTGCTGCTTGCACCAGAGGCTCCAGCGGCATTTTTATTAAAGGCCAACTCTGTCCCTTTCCGACCGTGCTCACCCGGACCAGGCCCACATCCCAGGCCACGTGTGCACCAGGCCTGCAGACTCAGCCCCAGCCCAACCGGGGTCACGGACTCCTCCTGCGAACCCAAGTGCCTTATCCAGCAGGAACCTCCTCATTCTTCGTACTCGCTGCCCAAGCCCGGGGCAGAGATGACTCTGCCAGGAGACAGCCAGACTCTTCCCCCAGGGTGGGTACCCTGGACGACGGAAGGGTGAGGGCTGGGCTCTTGGCCTCCTCCCGGCACTGGAACCGGAACGCAGGGCTGAAAACAGGGTCCCTGTGGAACCCCTGCACTGGCCAGGGATCGGCCCCCATCTGCTCTCCCCCTACAGTAGCACCATGGTAGGGCAGGGAGGGTGGGTACAAGCGAGCCCTTGGACTTGCCCACGCCCTCTCACTGGAGAGTAGTGGCCTGCCCGCTGGGTTCTCCTGAGAGGCCTCCATGCCAGTGATGGCTGAGCCACCAGGCAGGGGCCCGGGCCAAGTTACCACAGCAGCAGGTGCCACACCAGGGACAGAGCCCTGCACATCGCCCCCGAGACATGGCCTGAGCCCCCGCCTATCCCTTCCCCTAAGGATCACCTGGTCCAAGCCAGATTCTCAGGATTGCCGGGCTATACATGTTCCTAGATGTAAAACTCCTCCCCAAGGGGACCAAACCCCAGCCTGCAAAGTCAGAGAAGGGACCCTGAGAAGGAGGAGCTTTGGGTGGAGGGCTCCCAGCACCCCACTTTTCCTGGACACCCTCTCCCTAACCATGTGACCATGCTGCTCCTAAGATCCCTGCTCTACTTTTCTACTGTCCCAGAGTGGACGCCGTCCCTTTCTTTGGTTCTCTTTTGTCACTGAGGGGAGCAGGGAATGTTCTGGAAGACCCCTCCCAGACGCTAAGGGAGGACAGAAAGAAGACACTGGAGAATAGGGGTAGAGAAGGTGTCAACTCGGAACATAGCCTGGGGCCCCTCTGAGGGACTGTTTTGTGGCAGGTCCTAACACAAGACCCCCACTCCTGGCTTCCATCTTTCCCTCGTCCTGCACTTCTCCCCGTGGTGGGGATGATTTTACCCTCCCACATGGACGGCGACACCGTGCCACGCTGAGGTAAGGCCACGGGAGGTCACACCTCGCCCCGCCTGACCTGGTCGTGCCTGGCGAGCCCAGCTCTGATGCCCAGGCTCAGTCCTAGGGAAGGTGTCCTCGCCCACACTCGCTGCCGTCACCTAAGCTGCGTCTCCACGGCGGGAAGAGCCGTGAGAACGGAGGGGCCCTCCGGGGGCTCCCTGGAGCCTGGGCTGGCTTTTCCCATCTGCCTATAGAAGTCTGGGGGTTGCCGAGGAAAATTCATTCAAAAGTAGACGGGCTTCCCCAGCAGCCCCGTTCCGTACCACAGCCAGGAAATGGTGGAACTTGATCATCTCTGACTTCTGGGGATCCCAGCAGATTGTCCAGAATCACAACTCCACACCTGCGGAGGAGAGATGCCTGGCTGGATCCGGGCTCTGCCCACAGAAGCCCCGAGGGAGGTAGCGGTGGACAGGGAGATGCTAAGCCTTGCATGATTGCCCAAGGGGTCTCCCTGCCTTCTCTGGGACATGGGGGACGGAGCTGACGGAGCGAGCAGGCACCACTCGCACAGCCGGTCCCTGTCACCAAGGTGGGGGAGGAACACCTGATTCCCCAGCCCTGGGCCCACAGGTTGGGTGAGCCGGCGTGACGGGACTGGCTTAGCAGAGTCCTGCCCTGGGCACCGTCTGCCCTGACAGGGTTAGAGCAGATAGTGGCCTGGCTAGAGAAGGTGCCCTGCGTGGTGGTGTGGGTGCCATGCCTTCAGATAGACTTTTTCTGCCTGCCTCTTGCCACACACACACTGTTGTTGGGCCCTGGGATCTGGTCCTGGAGGGTGTCGCTCTGCGTCTCCCTCGAGGTTCTGAGTAGGGAGAGTGAATTGGAACGGTTACCTTCAGCACCTACCGCACTACCCAGCCTTGCAAGCCCTGCCTACGCCTGGGAGAGACCGGGCAGGGACAGCAGTACTCGGTGTGGCCGCTTGGCGGCGCTCACGTCGGCCGAGGATAGTACCGATCAGTGTCCAGACAAGCAGTTCTCTAATTTGCTGGTACCTGGCAATCACTTAGGGGCTTTTCCCGAGAGATGGCGAATAACAGTTCCCAAGGGTGCTGGCGCTGCTGGCCCTGCAACCACTTTGAGGTCCACTGCTTTGGACCACACCACAAGGAGTCATTGCCACGTTCCCTCAGATGTCACAACCTCAGGGGCCAAGTCTCCCAGGCTGTCTGGCTTGGCTTCTGCTCACAGCAGCTTGAGGCTGTTCCCACTGTCGCCGCGCTGTTGGGGGTAGGAGGAAGCTCACCTCAGCCTCCTGTGCGTTCCTACAGCCCCCGCCCTGGCAGGCGGTGATTTTGCCGGTGGACTGGCTGCCTGGGTCCTCCTCCTCTGCCCACCGTCTGTGTGCCTTAATCAACCCTTGTGCGTCCTTTTCATTCCCATGTCTATTTCAGCACAATGCCCAGCCGTATACATAGAGCCCTCCCTCCTGCGCATGCGCCTGCCGTACTCGCCCCTCCCCCCCACACACACACGCACACCTCGCAGGGTGCCACTACAAACGCCAGGCAGCCCAACGGGCAGGAGGCCACCTGGGCCCTGGAACCGACTGGCCCTGGACCGGGTCATCACATGTAGCAGGAGTGGAGAAGTTGCCTTCCGTACTGCATGTAGGGAATCTCTGCTCACTGCAAACCGGCGCGTCCTTGCTGATCTGTGTAAGCCTGGAGTGCTGAGGGCGTGGTAATAAAGGGCTTGTATCTGGGACTACTTTCCGCAGATCTGCGTTTTGCTCCTCTGCAAGGAAATCTTAGGTCGTGGTTTCCCCAAAGGCACTGCGAGCCTGCTGAGGCCTCGAGGGTGTGCGATCACGGCTCCCCTATTAGTAAACCTGAGGCCACATTCATTAGGGTCCTGTTCCCCCCCTCCATCTGCTCTCGACACCTACTTGGCTGAAGAGAGATCTGCTCACGGCTGGCATTGGGCAAAGCCAGGCTCAAACAAGGGTGCTCGCCTTGGGCCCCACTCCCAGCTTCCTGCCTTCTCAGTCAGTGCTTCACCCTCTTCAGGGCTCGGCCACTGATGAGCGTGCGCACCACTTTTCCCTGCTGCCGCTCCCCTCCCCACTGGCTGCAACAGATGCACGAGGTGGTGAGGCATGGGCGTGAGGCTGGACTCACTTCCCTGCTGCTGCTGGACCCCAGCCCTCCTGTGTATCTGCTGGTATTTCTCCACCTGGTACCAGCGACTTGGTCCTCATCCCCACGTCCAAGTTGAAAACCTTTTCAATGCACACAGATGAGTCTCTGCTTAGGGTACCAGCTCTCCAGTTCAGAGCTAAAGGGAGCCAAACACTTTGTCTTTCATGATGAAAAACACTGCTCTTTGATTCACTGTTCCTTCTAGAAAATTTCGTGGGGTCTGCTTGGAACCAGAGACTACTACCCGGGTAAGCTGGGCTCTAGGGAACCCCAAGACAGACACCCGGGAGGGTGTGGTCCGGGGGCAGCTGGGAGCAGAACCCTTGCCTGTATGAATTCCAAGGGGTCCTGGCCAATGGCTGTGTCGGCAGACTGATCCCATGAGGAAGTCGCCCGGCAGGGACCCGCCATGCTGGGCACTCTGCTGACCCAGCCTGCTCTCCGGGAGACACGGACATCTGCTCACCTGCACCACCACCGTGCGTGCGCGTGCATGCCAAAGGGCACCGCACGCCAAGGAGGGACCAGCACCATCCACACCTTTCCTGCCTGCAAGGCAGCAGCAGTGCTGGTGGCCTCACTGCTGCCTATGTGGCCTGGCAGCCAGCAAGGGTGCTTGCAGGCAGGCAGGCAGGCTCTGGAGAGTGCTAAGCAACGCAAGTCATCTTGGTGCCTGCTGGGTGGTCTGTCAGCTGCTACCCCTTCCCAGCAGCCCCAAGGGCTGGGTTGTCCCAAGTCCCCACTCACTCCCCACAGTGAAAAATAGAGGCTACTGGCCAGGAGCAGGGGACACAGGGACAAAGCCCTTATTTTCTTCTTTAAACAAGTAACCAGGAAGCCCTCGCTGTCTTTCCTTCCTGCCTCCATTTCTAGTTAATGCTCAGGCTGCCAGTGGCCTGGCCGGAAGGAGATGCCCGAGAGAGAGTGGGTGTGGAGTTCCAGCTGTCCATCAGCCAGATGCAGTCAACACCTCTGCACTGAGGACCCGGTAAAGCCAGCCCAAGCCAAGAGGGTTAGTGTTTCTGAGAGAGGCTGGTGACCAGTGTCCATGGCGCTTTTAAAATACTGAGAGCAGCTCATGCCTCACAAATTCTATTTTAGAGAACCCCACGTTAGGGACCAGCATGCTCTTCGGGTGGTCAAGTGGTGGATAAGAAGGCTGAGTCCTTTCAGGGACTGGGGTCTCTTGTCAGAGAAGAGAATGCATTGAGGATATCCTGCCCCTCTGAGGATTCGGTGAAGTTGGGTGGGATAGAGAAGCCAAGGCAAGGGGCTTCCTGATGTCACAAACCACAGGCTGCCACCTGCTGGAGGGCAGTGCTGTGGACATCAGGCCAGGCTAATTCCAGAACTCTGTAACCAGAAAAAAAAAAATCTCAAGCAACAGGTGCTGACCACAAGCCCAGGCACAGGCTCCTCTGCCCGTCCATCTCTCCTCTGACCCCAGGGGCATCAAGGGAGATGGTCAGTGCCCCAGGCTCACCCCAGCACTGTTGGTCCCTAGGGATATGAAGGGGGACACTCCGGGTAGACAGAATCAGCTCAGGTGCACCTCATTGTTATTTTCATTAGCTAAAGAGACAATGGTCCATCTTACAGCTGTGCTTAAACTCAGCAAAACCCAAATGGCTAAATCAATAGTCTCCCGATCTTTGCTGAATAGTTTAAGAGGGGACCATCACAACACCGATATTTTTGTGTCCAAAATGGCATTGATTTGATCTGGCTTCCCTCTTGCATCTGTGGATTATCGAATGCTGCTGCTGAGCCAGCCCAGCAGAGTGGCACTGGGAAGCTTGTCTTCGACCTCTGCCTGGCAGCTCACTCCCCTACCCCACGCATCTACTCCCTCCTCGGCCTCTCACGGGTGTCCCCAGCTTCCAGCCTGAGCAGTGCTCATCCCTGGGGTCCGGCCTTTAGTTTGGGGAGCCACATTCCACCAATTTCTTGCCAAGAACCTACATTTGTCCTTGGGAACAAGCTAGATGGTCCTTTACGAACCTCAGCAGGGCTGAAAATTGGCATTATCCTCACTACGAGGGTGGCAAAATCAAGACAAGTCCTGTGTCTGCTGGGACTCACCTGGGTATCAAGTACCCCTGGAGTGGGTATCAAGCCTGGATCTTTCACCACCCACACCACGTACATCCCTAAGTTCAAGTGTTGAGACAGCCAAGAAGACAGTTTTGGTCAGAAGGAACCCAGCAGACATTTATAAAAGCACCTGCAAGCTGTGAAGTTTGCTGCAGTCTTAATCGTGCCGCGCTGCTCTCTGCCCCTCACCTGCAGAGGACACACTCCCCCATCCACCTGTTCAAACAATTAGTCACCTACCCGTGCAGGCGCAGGGCATGGGCTAGGTGAGCAGCAAGAATGTGCGCCCTCCCGCCCCCATAAATCTAATTAACCACCTCGGCTTGTCGGTCCCCTGCGCCTCAGATCCACCTCACCGCTGCTTCCTGTAGCCCATCGGCTCCTGTGCACATCACTGGGGCAGCTCGAGCCTGGCCTCCCTGCAGCCACTCTGTCTCGCCGACTGCTCTCCCTGTGCCAGGCATCCTCCCCGAGCCCACAGCCACTGGGCTCCCGGCCTCTCAGTGGCTCCCGTTGCTGCTGGCGGCAGCTCGGCCTCTTCTACTTATGCTCCTCACCACCTGCACCCAGCCATCCTAGGACACAACTTTTGATTCTCCTGGCCAGGCTACTCCTCCTATCCTCAGCTTAGTTTTGCGGGGCTTCTCTCGCCCAAGTTGGGGCCATACCTGACCTGCATAGCTACCGTGGCCCCGAGTCTCAATCAGCACTGAGCTGTGATTGCAGGTCCTTTCCCGCAGTCCCCATTAGATTCCTGTGCACCAGGGTGGGATGGGGGGCACCCCCAGCTGTAGTCTCGGTGCCTGGCAGGAGTCAGCACTCGCTAGGTCCCTGAGTGACCATGTACTCACTCATCTGTGCCAGCACTGCTCTGGCAGAATGCTTGCCCGCTTGCCTTTGCTGGGCATTCTCCCACATCACACGGGACTGGGGCAGCACAAGAGGACCCCCCATAATCGTTTTGGCCACTCCCTCCCCTGGGTGCTAAAGAACCCAAAACCCATGCCAAAAGGCTCTAGCCTCATCATTAGAAGACCCAAGGAAAAAAGCCCCTCTGTCCAGCCCACCTTCCAGAACAGAGTCACTGATAGCCCGCATGCTAATCAGTGGGCGCTTCAGCATGTGTCCACACCCTGGGGCCCAGGGCCGAGAGCAAGAATGGGCAAAGGCAAAGTGGCTTCTGCCCAAATTCCTATGACCTGGGTGGTCCTCAACAGATAATCATGGCTGAACCACTCCAGCCAACTGCTCCTGACCCTATATCCACAAAGGCCCTCTCAGTGCATCTCCTGGGAGGACCTCAGAGGCCCACTCCAGCTGGACCTTGGAGAGGTCACCTGCCCTTTGCAGTCTCCACGCCTGCTGCAGGATGGGGTCCCACAGGTTGAGACTTTGGGAAGATTTCCCGTCAACTTGGCTACTCCTGTGGGGAGAGAGGCCGCCCTTCAGGTTGGGAGCTGCGCCACCTTCGACGGCCTCCAGGTCCTTGGGCACGTTCACTCTTCATCCCTGCCTCCACCCAGGGACAGTGGCACAGCAGTTACCTAGGGCAAGAACTAGGAGCTTCCCTCATCTGCAGCTGTGACTTGTGACAGGGACTAAGACAGCCAGATCCCAACTGAGCCTTCCACTCCCATGAGGTGGCGAGACAGGGGCCCAGCCAGCAGAGGGCCTTCTTTGTCACAACCATCCTCTAACACGACCCCAGCCTTCCCCAGAGGCCCATTCACAGGACCCTGGAAGGTGGCTCTTGCTGAGCAATACCATGCAGACCTTGCACTCCTGGGGCATCTGTCAGGCTCACAGGAGCACCAAAAATATTAGACGGGCTGGGGAGAGACTACCTAGTGTGATAACCCTGCCCCTGCAGGGAGCTGCTCATGTGTCCTCCCCTCCTCCCACACACAGGCCTGGGCACTGACTGGGAAGCAGCCATCAAGGTGAGCCAAGGCCTTCTCACGCAGCCACTTAAGGCTGACCCCGATCAAGCTTCATCAGCTCAAGAGATGGAAGCAGGGGTGTCGGCATGCCTCAGGCTCCTAGGCAGGAGACTGAGACTCCCAACACCCCGGCATCTCTCTCACCTGGGCCCTGGGAGGGAAACGAGGTCCCAACCCCACCCCAGCGTCTCTCTCACCTGGGCCCTGGGAGGAAGATGAGGTCCCTGCTCTCGGGAGTGTCTAGGACAAAGGTGAAGACCAGGGCCTGATCCCCACTCCCACCCCAAGTCCCTTATGACAACTACCATGTGAAATAAGTCATCGTAGTGGGAAGAACACACCACTCAGGGGCCGCCTGCTTGTGTTTTTGACACATTATCCATTTTTATTTAAAAACATGCTAAAAACATGGAGTCCAATAAAGCCAGGACTGGGATGAGGTGATGTACAGACAGGCATCACAAGCAGAAAGTGCATCGGAAACCAGCAAGCGTGCGCTCTGGCTCCCCCACACTGCCCTGGGCAGGCAGGTGCTCGGGGCATGGGCAGGGCCGAGGGGCGGGGAGGCCAGGACACACCCTGGACGGCGGCCTCACTGCAGCAGAGGGGAAGATGAGGGGACAGGGACACCAGGGAGCCATCAGATGCTGAAGGGCTGAGGGACCGAGAACAAGCCCCAAGCAGCCAGCACTTGGCTCCCACCCTGTGCTATGTCCCTGCTAATTAGCACCTCCACCAGAGGGTGGGCGGGGGGCCAGAGGAGAGGGCACACTCACTTCCAGCCACCTGGACTGCTTTGTGACCACCGTGGCCTGGAGGCATGGCCACCTAGCTCCACATCAAACCAGAACCGTGCACGGGGTTAGCAACCTCGCCAGGGTGAGGGTGCAAGGGGCAGGCACAGGCTGGCTGGGTGACGGGTGGCTGCCACCTGCTGCCAGTCACTCCAGGGCAGTCCTCAGCCCTGCCCCCTCAGCCCTCCACAAGGTGCCGCAGAGAGAGGCCTAGTCTATGTCAGGCATTCCCTGGAAGTCACCTACAAATCCAAAGGGACTTTCCGAGTCAAGTCTGTCAACTGCTTGCATCAGCCCTGATGGAACGGAACTCCTGTGGCCAGGGGAGCCGAAAGTGAGTGCATCACCCTGGAATTCGGCCCCAGGGAGATCACGGTCAGGAGAAACCGGAGATGCTGAGCCATCTCCTATGGCATCACTCCGCGTAACCTTCCAGGTGGTCTGGGATGGGCAGGGGCTCATGAGAACACCTACCCTGTGCCTGGAGACTCTACCTTGTGCAGCCTCGGCCCAACAACTCAGCAGCTACACTCAGCGGGGCAAGAAGGCAGCTTGTAGACGAGGGTCTGGGACGGATGGATGAGGCGGGGCAGAGGATGGCTGTGGCAAAGGCTCCAGAAACCTAAGAAGCCAGGGAGGCTATGTGCCTCCACTGCTTCTGCTGCTGCTATTAAAAATTGCATCGATAGGCATAAAAAAAAACCCACCCACCCTCAGCAAAAACATCACACACCAGTCCTCTGTGCAACACCACTTGTTTGCCAGGTGCCTGCAGTGACAGGTCTGTGCCGCCCTCTTGTTCTGGAGTCCGGAGAGAGGCAGCTGTTGCTCCTTACCAGGAAAACACACCGGAGTTCAGGCAAGGGCGACTTCGTTCAAATGTGCACTTGCCCCATCCTTCTCAGCACCTCCACACACACTGCAGTCCTGACTCTGCCCCACCAGTGAGACCACCCTCCTCTTCAACTCCCGACCCCCAAGTCACCCTGGTCCTGACGTGCGTGTTACTTAAGTGTGGTGGTGGATCTTAGGGTGGTGGGTGGGTCTCAACCCAAGGAGAGGTAGGCAGCAGCTCGAGCAGACCTGCCCTGGTGGGCAAAGGCAGCTGTCCGATGAAGACCCAATCTCCACCTGGTGGTTGCAGCCCTTCCAAGCTCAGCCCCTCTAATTCTGACGGGGTATCCACTGCACCTCAACCGCTTCCCCCACTGTTCACGCCCCGTTGCTTTCTCCCCAGAAATGCTGTGACAGGTTGACCTGGCCTGGTGGGTTTTCTGTACTTTGTGAGATCACACAGGATGTGGCGGCCACTTAGACCCCTGCTGACGGCAGTGGGTACCGGGAAGGAGATTCGAGCAGGGCAGTCAGCGGCCCTGAGAAACTTCTGCCACCCCCTCCTGAGGCTTCTGGGTCCCCTGCTGTCATCCAAGCAGCCAGACACGAGGACTGCTTCCCTGTCTCACAGCAAGGTGAAGATGGATCCAGGCCAGGACTGGAGGTGTCCATGTGAGAGTCTACCGCAGGAATGTCTGGAAGTCGTGGGGCTCATGGTTACTTGCTTGCGGACAGCACCCAGCAGTAGACCACACACTGCTCACTGTCAGAAAGGGCAAGGACCCTGCCGGCTCGCACCGAGCTCGTCAGTGTTTCGCCAGTGCCCTGCCCCCACACTCCCCACTGCGCTGGGCTCTCTGCTGTCAACCTCCTGCAGGGTGCCCTGCCACACTCCTCATGCTCCTTGGCCCCTTGTCCATGGGTGCCAGGCCTGGCAGGGGCCTCATCCCAGACACATCTGCCCCTTTGGATGCACTCCAGAAGACCTGGCATGTCTCACCCTACAGCCACTCAAGAGTCACACGGGTGTGTCCTGAAGCAAAGTGGATGGACGATGTCTTCTTCCCGACCCATCCCCACTCACAGGAAGGGAAACTCACACCGTTAAGGAAATCAACAGAGTAAAAAGTTATAAATCAGAAAGCTAACCCTAAACTTATCTGAGATAATATTCCTGAATAATCGTAATCAGAGTAAAATAAAAAAGTTACACTGTCAGGTATAAAAAGCCTGGGCACAATGCTCAGGGCCTTGCTTGGCAGGGGCAGACCCCGCTGGGCGGACACAGACGGCAGTGGCCTGTGTGGGGGACAGTGCTGCCCCGGGGAGCACCCCGCTCCCTACCCACTCGGGGACAACATGTCAGTGTGAGGAAGGGCAGGGCAGGGCAGAAACCCATCAGTGCCAGGCCTTCTCCTAACACCCCCAACCACCCCGTGGTCTTTGGCAAATTCGCAGATGCAGGAGTCCAGTGCCCAGCGCTCCGCAGTCTCTGCGTGTGCCTCCTCCCCAGCCCTCTGCCGCTGAGAATCCACGCTGAGGTGGGTGGCAGGAGGGGAGAGGGGGGCGGTGGCCGCAGGGAGGGTACAGGCCGGAGACAGCCCTCTTCCCTCCAGTGTCCAGTGGGCGGGGCCTCTGCCAGCCTGCTCACGCATCGTACTTCTTCCCCGTCCGGTGGATGTGCTGGAACAGGGTCATGGAGAAGGCCATGCCCAGGATCTGGAAGACAAGAGAAGGGTCTCATATGGCAGCTTGGGCCCTGGCTCGCCTCTCACGCCTTGGCTGTCACCCGGCCCCTGGCGTGAGTGGCACAGCCTCAGGGTGCTGGGAAAGCACGACAGACAGGAGATGGTGCACCCTGGGGTCACACACAGGCAGAGCTGTGCACCCGGAACACCACGGCCCCTCTCCACGGCTTCCTGGCTGCGGACACCGCAGGGCCTGCTGCGTGGAGCCTGCCCCAGGAGGGATCTGAAGGAGGAAGTGGGGGTCATGGAAATCGAGCTGAGTTGTTCCTGTTTATTTCTAGCGCACTTGTTTTTGGACATGTTTTGGACATACAGTATATGCCTAGGACAGTACTGGTGCTTGTTTCTGTTCCTCAACCTGAACCCTGAAAAGGATCCAGAGATACGCTGCAGGAAGGGACAGGCTGTGGCTTCCCGTCACCACGCTGAGTGCACCTCACACTCAGGCTGTCCGGCAGCGAGCAGGGCATTGGCGGGCGCCTTCCTCCCAGGCACAGGCAGAGGCTGGAGAGCAACGGAAAGGCACCTGGTGGCACCTGCACCTGCCAGCCCGCTCAGTGCCTAGCACCATCCTGCTTGCAGGGCGAGACCCCACACCAGAGCTGTGCTGTGACAGAAGCCTTGGCTGCCAGGCCTGAAAGCTCTAGGTGGATCCCAGACACCCCAGCAGGCACGGACAGGCTGGGAGGCCTCTCTGCGTCTCTCCCTCCTCTGGCTTTCCTTGAGCCGCCCCTCTGTACCTGCATGATGAGGATACACATTCCCACGGTGCCGAGCACGTGCTTATTCTCGTCAAACCATATCTTCACCTTCTCATAGCAGCCCTGGAGAGTGAAGCACAGCATGACCGTGACGTCTCCAGCCTCCCCTGCCCTGCAGCCCCAGCCCTGCTGACCTCCAGCCCTGCTCCTCCCTGCACACAGGCTGCTCCCAGGTTCCCCACAAGGCCAGCTGCACAGCCACAGACCCCACTCAGTCCCTCCCTGACTCCCAAATGTGGGTCCAGCGTGCCCTCGGACACACACGTGCACGGACACACGTACGCGCACCACCGACCTCCGCAGTGAGCCATGGCCTTGGCAGCTCTCCTCTGGCCAGGCCGACACACACAGACCCCAGGGAGCAGCGCCCGGCCTCACCGTTTCCCACAGAGGCGTAGTGCTGTTCCGCCCACAGCCCTGGGAGTTCTCCATACAGCAACGGTCAGGCACTGTGTTCTCCCCCAGCACCGGGTACCAATCTCTGTAGTCAGTGACCCCGCAGCATCGCATCTGCCAGGCAAGATGGAAAGGCTTGGTCAGCCTCACCACGGCTCGCAGGCCTCCCGCGGAGGCCAACCCCAGCCACTGAAGCAGCCACCCTGGAGCTCAGGGTAGGAGACAGGGGCCCTTCTTCTTGTCCCTTCTTTGGGAGACAAATGACTGCTCCTTCCTTGGGACCAGGTGGGGAGACAGCAACACATCACCCCTCAGACTGTCACCAGCGCCGGGCAGCTTTGCATTCCAAGTGGCTGCCGGATGCACTTCCTGCTGCCTCCTGTGAGCAGGTCTGGCAGCACACACCTACTGTCCTCTCGACTCTCACCCACCCCACAGCCCCTCTGCCGGCTACTCCAACATCCAGGCTCGCCAGCCTCCGTCACCAACTGGTCCGTCTCATGTGAGCACGTCTGCTGCTGGTCCCCACTGCTGGCTAAATCCCAGAGGCCCGGTGACTCACCTCGGCCTGGATAATGTTCCAGGCGTTCTTGAGCCCCACGTTGTTCTCAGTGTTATAGAGAAGCAGCCCTTCCTTCAGGTCCTGCTTGGCGTTCTCATTCACCTGGATGGGTGAGGTAAGCACTGCAGGTCACCGGGCCCACAGTGCGGCCCCTCCCTGACCCCGGCCAGCAGTGAGGGCTGTGGTGGGAGCAGCTCCCCGCAGTGCAGGGATCAATGGGCCCAAGGCGGGGAGGGGTGGTGGCACCCTGGCTTCAGGCTGTAGTATGCACTGATGGCCCACTGCCTGTGGCACAGCTAAACTCTTAGGGCCAGAGCTACAGTCCTACCAGGCGAAGAGACAAATCACCTGCTGCCAGCCTGGCCCAGGGGCAGCTGTGTTGCTGGCCACTCTGCCCTCCCATACCTTCCCTACAGGCCACCCCTCCCAGACACCCTGGGATCGAGAGGGAGAGAGACCTCTGCCCTTATGTCCGCCTCTCATTAAAGAGCAATGCGGCTGCTCTCTCATCTCTGTCCCCTGTTCCACTGGAATAATAAGATCTGCACCTCTTGAGGATTTTGTGAGAATAAAAGGAAGCAATTCCTACGAACAGCCAAGCACAGGGCTCACAGAGCAACTTCTCAGTGTGGTTACTTCTCCTCTCTTCCACAAGTACAGAACTGAAGACTTGTGGTTTGGAGTCCTGCTAATGCCTCCCGCTGTCTGTATGGCCTGGCACCTAGGGACACGTTATACATAGTTCCAGGGAGCAGAGGAGCCCAGGCTGGCTAAGTTCTGAGGGCCCAAGAGCATGCCTGGGCCTCCTCTGTAGTCACTCAAAAGTCTCAATGTGGTTGCAAATGGTCCAGCTAGTGCAGAGGCTGGGGCTGCTCAGGTCATCTTCCTAGGAATCCTTGAAGGTCAGTGAGAAGGAATGCAGCTGCCCCTCACTGTCAGGCCTACCCCATCAGGGTGGCCGGGACAGGCCTTCTTGTTTCAGATGGGTCACTCTTAGATCATCCAAGGGTAGTAGCCAAGCACAAGTGAGGTGTGAATCTCCACTCCACGTGGTTGTTACACACAATTCCAGTGATGGGAGCTCACCAAGGCCATCTCTATGTCATTCAGGCATCCCATTTTCTAAGACTGCACCAGGTAACAAACTCCCTCACTGTCCCCAAACTTGCTTTCTCCATGCTATTACCACAAAACCTTCCACCAGGGTCTCTCCTGGCTGGCCATCCTAGCTCTCCCAATCTCATACTCCTTTCTCTATGGGGCTCCCTGCCAAGGCTTCTCTTCTGGCCTGAGAAAGAACCTGCCTTAGGGGCTGGGGATTTAGTTCAGCGGCACAGCGCCTGCCTGGCTAGCGCAAGGTCGTGAGTTCGATTCCCAGTACCAGAAAAACAAAACAAAACAGAACCTGCCTTAGTTTGGCCCAACCCCAGGGCCACAACTCCCACTGTTCCCGTGCTGCAAAGCTTACCTTGTCCATGTAGACAAAGAAGAGGATGAGCAAGATCAGTTCCGTGAGGAGGATGATCAACAGGACGATGAAAAACTAGGAAGAAAAGGTCCAGGCATGGGCACGGGGTAATGGCAATAGCCAGGGACAGTACAAATGCAGAGTGGTGGGGGCAGAGGGCAGGCCCGACCTGGCAGGGCTTCCAGGCCTGAGAGGGGCCACGACTCCTGGGGAAACCCAGGAGGACAGTAGGGCTGGGATGAGGCCAAGCACACAACATGCTAGGAGTGACTGCCCTGGGCTAGGGTTGGGCCCCGGCTTTGCCAGGGCCTGCCTGCCTCACCAACCCACACATGGTGCAATGCAGTCCCCTGGGGTCGGGACTGGGGTCCAACTCACGCTGAGCAGGAGGCACTTGTTTTCTTTGATGGCCCCAAGGCAACCGAGGAAGCCGGTCACCATAACGATGGTGCCAATGGCGATGACGAGGTTGGCTGCAGAGAGCGAAGGGAAGCTGGGGGAGAAGGTGGCAAAGTTGCCCTGGGACACGGACAGCCAGATGCCTACTCCAAGCAGCCCACAGCCACAGAGCTGGAGAGAAAGAAGAGCTATTAGACCAGCGCTGCTCTCACCTCCTGTGCCTGAAACCTAGAAGCCTGCACGTTCCTTACGCCAGCCCTGGGACCACACGGGGGAGAACTGGGCCTCAGACCCGAAGCAGGTGACCATGACAAATCCTCCCCCTCTCTGTGCCTCAGTCTCCCCATCTGATGAACAGGAGTAGAGACACTTCATGAACCTCATAGGGTCCTGGTAAGGAGTCAGAGACAGAAGCACAAAGCAAACATGCAGAATGTACAAGGCACAAAGAGGCAGCTACAGAGACCCAGTGTTTAGGATGAAGGCTGAAGGGCTGCAGGGGAGAGCTAGCAAGTTAGGACCGGTCTTGGGGAGCAGAGGGGAATGTGGAGCTTGCGCTCTCAGAGCCTGGACTTTCGGGGGCTGCAGCCCATTGCCCTGTCCGAGGAGGCTGAAGAACAAAGCCCATAGGCAGAGGAAGAGCAGCATGAATGGGGCTGGTGGAGGGGTGGCGGTGGTACAGGGTGGGGAGGCCATGGCTGCCCTGGCCAGCGGCCAGCATGCAGGGCCTACAGCTGATTCTCCTCCCAGCACCCTGGGTGCTGATGACGCCAGTTGCTCCACCTAGGGAAGCTCCTCTTTCACTTGTGCCAGCCCCACATCTGCCTATTTTATGTTCCATATATCAGATACTGCCCTACTCCCTCTGCTGGCTCCAGCGAAGTGTGCTGCGTCTGAGAAGCCCATCGGTCAACCAGAATTTACTGAGCACCTACAGGGTGCAACAGCCACTGCCAGAGCAGCTACAGCTACTTTAGGGACCTGCCTTCCAGGGGCCTCCACTCTGGATGGACAAGGCAGTGAAACACAGCATGCACCCCACCCCAGCAATACACTGGCGCAAAATAAATGCAGGCGGCTGTGATCCCTGATGTGAACACAGCCCCTGCTCTCCAGCTGCTCTGCTTGGGGAGGACACACAGATGTGCTGGCTGAGATGAGGCCAACCACAACTGGGCAGAGAGGGGGCAGCTGGGGGGAGGATCTCATCTCCTTTGGGGACACTGCCTGGTACACAGGGAGGCCGTGGTGAACACCCAGCAAAGATTCTGCTGTCATGAAGAGGATCTTGTGGGGACACCAATGTGACGGGTGAGCACTGACAGAACTTCAGGTGCTGACACAGGAGGAACACTAAGGGCATGTACGGGTTACAAAGTACCTGGAGACAGGGTAGTGTCAGACGAGGGATGAGGGACTTCACAAATAGTGGGGGTGCTCTAGACAGCAGTGCAGCCGGCACAGAGGCCTGGAGCTGGAAGCAGCCTGGCCAGCCAGGTGGCAGTGTGGCCACAACACTGGTAAGATGGGTAAGAACGGGTAAGATGACACTCAGTGGGGACAGAGAAAAGGGCCTGCAGGTAGGAAAATGTCCAGGTTGTCCCAGGGCAGGGTAGTGACACAGTCCCACTGGTTTCCTGTACATCACTGCAGCTGCAGTCCTAACAGGAGAGCTCTGGAGGGAGTGGAGCGGCAGCCAGTGGCAGTGGGTACGACAGACGCCGCAGCACACCGTTAGGAAGGACGGTGAGAAAAGGTCCAGTGCAAGCTGCGGCATGCTGACAAGGCTTGCTGGGCTTCGAGGGAGGAGCAAGACTTTGATTAATGCAGAAACACAAGAGTGCCCCCCCAGGACCATGCATGAGAAAAAGAAATGGTGGGAGATCCTTGCATAGAGTAGGAAACCAGAGCTGGGGGAAGTCAGATAAATCAAGCATCTGCCGGGTCCCCATGCTGCAGAGAGTGGTCAAGTACCTCCTCTGCCCTGGAGCAGCCTTGGGTGGAACTAGGTCAAAGGTGTCCAAAGAACAGCACCTGCAGACCTGCATGCACCCAGACGACTCACAAAGCAATCCAAGGGGAGTGGGTGCTGCCACCTTCCGCAACCACTAGATGGCCCCTCAGCATGGTTCAGAAGCTCTTTGGGTTCACCCATGACACGCTGAAATTTGCATACAACTTGTCCCTGACTTTCTTCAAACTTAGTCCATTTCTATGCTGCCGTCTCAATTTTTCTTTCATTAATCATAGCCTGAAAAATGCACGCTCTTCAGGCTGAAGATTTATAGCTCTAAAAGCCAGACCCAGAATGCGTAGGTAGAAACCCCACAGCAGCGGGTGCTTGAACAAGAGGAGAAAGGAGCGTGGAGCTGCAGGGTGCCTCCCACCCGGCTGCTGGGTCCCTGGACCCCCCCAGCGCACAGCCTTCTGCAGAAGCCACTGCTCCCTGGGGACAGAGCCCAGCCCCTCTCAGGCTGGCCACCACCCCACTGTATACCTCTGATGAGGTCCATCCATGAGCCTCCCAACACCCTCCTGTTGCTTCCCTCCACCAGGAAGACAACGGAGCCAGAACCCTGTTTCCTTTCTTTTTTTCTCCGGTACCGGGAACCGAACTCACGACCTTGCGCTTGCCAGGCAGGCGCTTTTGCCGCTGAGCTAAATCCCCAGCCCCCCACCTGTTTCCTTTCTCACCTCCGCCCCCAGGCCCCACCAGCCCCCAAGTGAGAGCCAGGCAAAGCCTGCTACCTACAGGTATGTCAGGCCCTGTCACAAAAACACGCAGAACAGACGAGGAAACCAAGGGGGGCAGTTGGTACCTGGCCACAATGCTAGGCTAAGTCCCTGCCTTTTGCATTTGGGTGCAGTCTTCTATACCTTCTCCTTCCCGGGAGACCTGTGAGTGTGGTGTCTGACAGGTGACTGACAGGTGACAGGTACCAAGACACCTGCCTCAGCCCCGAGCCTCTACTCAGCGTACTCACAGCCCTCGCTACCTCTGTGCTCTGTTCTCAGTGCAGCTTGCACAGAGCTGCCTGAATCCTTTTCCAAAACACCTCTTTCATCACAAGGCTCCCTTGTGTGACCTAAGATTCTGCAGCTCTCCCAGGCCCCATTTCCTATAAACTGTAGGATTTGGGCTGGATTCCTTCTCCAATCCCTTCCAGCACAGTCCTTGCCTAACAGGTACAGCTCTTAGACAATGTTCAATGATGAGTGGTTCTCAACCAGAGGCAATTTTGCTCCCCAGGAGACCACAGAATATCTGCAGATATTTGTCAGAGCTGAGGCAGGCAGTGTCCCTGGCATGCAGTGGGGAGAGTCCAGGGATGCTGCTAACCCTACACAAACCCTGCAATAAAGAACTGCTGTCAACAAATGTTGACAGAGGCTGAGAAACCCTGCCCTGGGCCCATCCTCAGGCCAGGCATCACTGCCCCTGGGGAAGGGCTTGGCATGATCCCTGGGACGGCTGAAGACAGTGCTGGCTCTGGAAGGGATGGCATTCATGGGAGAGGTGCTCAGAGGCCTCCAGCGGAGTGGAAAGGCTGGGCACGAGTGACTAAGAGCTCAGGCCTGGCAGGTGGCAGTGAGCAATTGGGAGGAGTTGGCAGCAGAAACAGATTTACTGCAGAGTTGGAGAACAAGGCCTTTCCCAGACAGATCGGAGAGCAAGAGGACAGGAAGCTGGCCGCGAAGCCTGAGCAGGGGGCAGGAGGGTGTGGCAGGGGTGACAAGGGAGAGGGATGCAAGGCCTGGGAGTGGCACGCCAGGGCTCCGGATGGAGAGCTCAGCAGGTGGCATTTGGGAAAATTCCCTTCCCAAACCAGAGGGCTGTCTCAGCAGAGATGACCAAGCTACCATCAAGCTCTAGGCTGAAGAATCTGGGGCAAAGCAGGGTGACTCAGGGGATCGGGGCCCAGCTAGCCAGAGGTGACACCGCCCTGGTGTGGCCTGGGCCTGGCCGGTACCTTTCTCTAAGCAGGGACAGGTTGAGGCTTCCTTGCCCCTTGCCTGTTCCCCAGCTGAGCCATTTAGAAATAGCTTCAACTCAGGGCTCCAAATAGCCGCATCCAAATGTAGACAGATTCCTACATGTGCCCACAGCCTCCAGGAAACCCAGACTTCAGATGTGTGCTACTGGGGGGCTACCTGTGGCCTGCTGGAGGGAGAAGACCCAGGCCCCTCGGTACACACACGAGCCCTCACACCCACAGCCCACACAGGGTCCTCCTCATCTGTTGGGCCACTCCACACAAGTACAGCAAGTAAACTGAGGCTCAGAGAGACCCGAACTATCTCAGGCCAGTTCTCCACACCCGCTCATTGACTAAGTCAGAGCCGATCAGCCTGACATCCCATAGCATTGCTCCTTATCTTCAGTGTGAACCACACTGACTACAGCTTTGCCGTGTGCTTCTGCCAGTGCCATGCCTGTCTGCACAGGTACCGCTCCTCTAGGGCTGGGCCCACAGTCCCCTCCATCGCCCTCCCTCCTGAGCTTCTGCCTCCTCCCACATGAGCGAGCTGGGCCAGGGTGGGGCCAGAGGGGCACATCCGGGGTCCCAGGCTTCTGTGTAGACTTGTTGCCCACCCTCACAAAAAGACATATTCTACCAGGGCCAGGATTACAGCTTATCTGTGCTTCTCCCACCATAGGGCGATAATGTGCCTGGAATACTGAATATTGCTCAACAAATGGATGGATAGATGGGTGAGTGAAGAAATGAAGGAACAAGACCACACCCAGAGACTCATGTCCACTTGGAAAAGCAACCCCCACGCAGCCCACCCTCCCAATCCCCGCCACCCATCTGAGCTCCTCCTGACCTGGTATGAGCCACCACCCAGCCCCATCAGACCCACTATGCCCTCTGGTCACGCTAACCCTATGCCATCTGCAGCAGCAGAGCCCACTAGACCCCGGGGTTAGAGGTCAGTGTCCTTCCACCCTGCAGCCCATCTGTGCTTGCAGGAGATTTTTAAACACCAGGTCTCAGCAGTCCCCAGCACACTCTATGAGCCGGAGCCAGGCCCAACATTTAATGGCATTTAATAAATTAGTGGATATGGAAAATAAAAGATGAAATCAAAACGGCTTTAATTTCACAGCCTGACATGCTGACTGGTAATGACTCTGGCAGCCCTGGGAGAGGCCAACCTGCCAGGAACTTCATCCTGGGAAGCAAGAGATAATACATCAATGCCAGGAGAGGCTGCTACTTTGTATTTCAGATGCCTTCACCTCCAAGGGGCCCCATGCTCATTCGTCCTCACAGCAATAACCCAGACAGGCTACAGGAAGAAGCGAGTGCCGGCCACAACTCTGTATGGAGGGAAACAAAGGGACAAAGTCAGGAGAGTCTTTGCCAAAGTCGCCCAGCAGGAGGACTGACTACAGCTCAGCCCCGCAGAGGGGAGCAGCTCTCAGTGCTCGCCATGTGACAGGCTCCCCGTCCCTGCATAACTCTAGGAAGAAGTCTCTCCACTGACTCCAGAACCCACCTCCCTGCGGCTTCCATACATCAGGCCTGGTTTCGCCAAGAAGCTCACCAAGAACAAGTGTGACAGGCCTTTAATATTTGAAGATGTGCATCTAACAATGTCCTTTCTCAAGTCTCCTAGCCTAAGGGGCTTTTACATCTCTCACCTCTCTTATCTCTCCTAGCCTAAGGGGCTTTTACTCTCCACACCCCAACCCCGTCTCAAACTGAAAGTCCGACTTTAGCAATGGTAGGGCCATCACAGAGTACAAAGACACCACTCTCCCCTCCCATACTGTGAGCTGTATACTTCTCATAATCCGGCCTAAGCCCCAGCAGCTTGGCTGATAGCCACAGCACAGTTCTGTCTCACACTGAGCCTGGGTGGTCATTTAAAACCAAATGGCATCATTCCTTGGTCATTCTTTTTCTCTCAAAGCCTCCAATTTCTTCACAGTTCCTCTATGCAGCTCCCAATATCACCAGCTTGTAGGTGACAGAGATCACACCATATTCCTGAGCCTAATTTTCCTCCAAATAAATATAACGCAAAACATTTGCATATCTACAACCCAGTTACATTTTGATCATTCTAAAACGTTATTTTCTATATAAGATGGTTCTGAGAGACAGTGTTTAAGCCTAGACAAACATAAGGGGTATTGTGCTTGGAGGTGCAAGTCTAAGGTTAATAAAACTCTTCAATTACAATTTGAGTAAGTGAACTTTGTCACCCCTTCCCCATTTCCCCTAAAACCCTTCTCAGATGGAAGCCAGTCCTGTTAAGACACTTCCATCTCTTGTAACCTAAAGCCACAGAATACATGGAGATGAGAGGCCTCGTGTGAGGAAGGCCCTCTACTGCTCTGGGCCCCGTACTGCTCTGTCCCACCCCCAGGGCATTAAGGGCTCCAGGTAAGGTATGTGCCCAAATGCCAGCAGCCCTGGCCTCCTGCTGGCTACACCCATGGCCTAGTGGCCTCTCCTCACTGGCAAGGGCATGGCTGGCTCACTGCAGCAGGACCCATCTGCCTGGGCTTCCTGGCCTGGCCTGGGCCAGGGGACCCACCTTGTTTAGGACCTCACTCCAACCACAGTATCTGTGGGACTCTAAGGTGGAGCAGGCCCAGAGACAGGGAGGTCAGAGAGATGTCAGTCCCAATGCTGCAAGGGGGCAAGAGCTCCTGCTGCGTGTCCTATGCTGTGTTGTGCTGATGGCCCCTCTACAGCTCCTTCCTCTGTCCAGAAGGGGAGAAAGCTCTGCAGACCTCACACGCGCCCTGCTGCCAGACAACCCGAGCTCCACGTACCCACTCTCAGACCTGGGTCAGCTTTCTCAGGAGCCAGCATCTCTCCTTCTCAAACTGACCCCAAGCTACTTCCCGGAATAGAAGTGGAGGCAAGTTCAGAACCCCTAAGGGGCCCTGCGCAGGGCTGTGTCTGCCCAAGGAGCAAACCTGAAGAACAGCCCAGAGAGACCACAGCACGACTGCGGCCAATAAGCCACAGAGCAGTGATGATGCAGAGAGCCTGCCAGCCTCATAAAGGGACAACGATCCCTTACTGGCCCCTAAAGATCGATTCCCTTCCAGGGCAGCCATGCACTGGGTGGCACCAAACTTTCTCCAGAGGCTGACACATTCCAGGCCTGGCAGTGGGCCAGGGAGCCAGTACCACACTGCTGATGCATAATATACAAAAGAAATGGGTCTCAGGGTCCAAAGAACATACAAAGCACACTGGGGGCTCCAGGCTCCCAGACTCCCCCTGGCCAGTCTGTGCTCACTGTTCTTTGCGAAAGGACAGAACCCCAGACTGCAAGACCCAGCTCCAGGCCGTGGCCAGACCAAGAAGCGAGAGGACACAGCTCCTTCCCGTCCCATTGGGTGGGCACTGCCAGGGCAGGCACGGAGACTAGCACCCCAGGAGAGGCTGATAACAACTGGCACAGCCCTACAGAGGGCTCTGCTCTCTGAGCTTGTCTGAGGATGGCCCTCTGCTGAGACAGTGGGGACATGAGGGTCCCTGGACATACCTTGTCCCACACTAAGGAAAAAACATGGGGCTCAGGCCACCCAAACAGAGTAACAGTCCTGGCCCTGGCACTGGCACTGGCACTGGGTGGGTGCTCTCTACCTTGGGGCAGGACTAGGGTGACAGACCCAGCTTTCATCACTGTGCCCCACAGCCCTGTCGCCTGAGCTACTGCGCGGAGGGAGGACATGAGCAGACAGCCTGGGACTTCAGTATGAGGTACCAGCTCAACACCCAAGGTCGTCATGAGGTCGAGAGAGAGGCTGAGGATTCAGAAGAGCTTGTCAGAGGGCTCTGGAGAATGGATTTTCCAATCATCAGCAGACCTTCCCTCTCTGCATTTGTTTTATTTCATGCATCTGGGGAGCAAGGCATTCATTTCTGACAACACCAAAGCACAGAGAACTACTACAGTCAAGCTGCAGGGGAACGCAAGATGGGCTAAAAAACCAGCCTTCAAGGACTACCATGGAGCTGGGAGCCGGCAGGCGGAAAGGCCGGACCACCAGTAGCTCAGAGTGCAGGACTAGAGCCAGGGCACTGAGGTGCTATGCATCCCAGAAGGCCATCTGACCCTTCTGAGCTGTTGCTCTGCTGAAAGATCAAGCGGGGGACACTGCAAGGGTGAGCAGGGTAACCCCTGCTACTACTGTGTTCCCTGGAACATAAATATCAGGTTCTGTGCGGCTGCTCAAACTTCTTGGAAAATGAAGAGCAAGGAACATGACAGGATAAGGATGCCCTGAATCCACATCTCAGTTTTCTGGCAAAGAGCTCAGTAACCTGAGACACTGCAATTCAGCCTCCAGGACAGAGGCAGGGATGGAGACCATGCTCCTGTTTTGGGGAAGGAGGTCCCCCGAGCATAAAGAAGAGTCACAGGATAAAAGTGCTTTGTTACCGACTGCCTTCATTCTGCTCTGCTGTCTGCATCCACAGATCACAGAGGGGAGGCCCTTTTAATAATAAAATGAGATGACTCTTCAACAGCTCAAGTTCAGCAAATTATGCTCCATAATTACATAGGAAGATGCTGGGAAAGATTGTGGCTGACAACCAGGCCCCTCTCTGGCTCCAAGATGGCCACCCACACACACCTTTGCTAGATGTGGCCTTTGCCTTTGATGTGGCTGATGCCTAGTTTGTCTTCTCCCTAGGGATCCCATTCCCATAGCCTAATTACTGATACTGCCCACAGGGAGCCATGTCCACTCACACCGGGACTCTGGCAGATCTGTCATCCTTTGTGGAAGATATAAGCTGGTTAAGTTCAGGTGTCTCTGCCAAAGATGCTCTCAACACTAACCTAAGTGACAACCTGAGATTCCACCCCACTGCGCCAAGCTGTGCTGCCTCTTGGTGCTCCAGGCAGGAGGGGAGACTGGGGTCTACCTTCTGATATACAACACTCACCCTGCATCATGGGTACTCTGCTGAAAACCGCCTGTCTGCAGTGTCACCAGACATACTTGTCCAAGGTCACAGACGCATGTGCAGCCATGCTTTGCTGGATACACCCTTGGTCTGATGTTCCATCTCCCTGCTCTGCTGCAGCGGGTGACACTCAAGCACTCGTGAGGTCTGACCATGCGCCCAGCTCCATCTGACTGCTTTGCCTCTGTTGTTCCCTTTAATCCTTCCAACCTGGGGGGGTGGTGCTTTTGTCTTCCCTATCGTATACATGACACCGCAAAAGCATGGAAAAATTAAGCAGCAAAGGAGCCTAAGAAATCTGACTCCAAAGTCATGTTCTTAACATCACACTGTTCTGCTGAGGCCTCAAACCACCAGCCACACTTCTTATCAATACAGCAGCAAAGGTCCTACTGGACACAGGGAGGCCAGCTACAGTGCACTCTGCACAAGTAGGCTCTGTGGCAGGGCAGCCTCCCAGGACTCGTTCAGGCCAGCACAGCAGTCTTGTGTAGGGCCATAAGGACTAGTAGCGAGTACAAACAAGCAGTGCTGCTGACCACAGTGGAAGTGATGCAGAGGTAAGGAGGATGACAGTGGTGACGATGAAGCCAGGACCAACTGAGCTATGGTATACCTCTCAGGTACACTCCCCAGGAACCATCTGAGGTGGTCACTTCCCCCACTGCAGAAATGGGGACATTAAGGATGGAGAGGTTGAGTGTGTTGTTGAAATTCAGATATGGAGTTGGCAGAGCTGGAATTTTAATCCAGTTTGCTATGACTCCCAATTTTGTGATCTTCGTGTTTCCTACAGACCTCAGAAAACCCCCAAACTTCATTTTAGTGAACTTTTTCAACACCTTCTGCCTCAGTTTGAGTCGGAGGAGGTGAGAATGAATTGCCAAGGAGTTGGGGGGGTCAGTGGCCAGAAACATCCCAGGATAGGGGAAGCCAGCAGGGCTACAAGTGACCTGGGACCAGCAGGAGAGGACAAGTGTGGACAGGGTACACATGCATGCACGGGTCGCAGGCTGTGGTGATCCAGCCCAGAGAGTCCCCTACTTTACCGACTGTGTACCAGAGCTGTGAAAATGGTACACTATACCTCTACAATGGGAAGCAGGGGCAAAACAAGTTAGCGTGGAACCCCCGCCCCTATCTCCAGAAACAGAAGAACATGCACAAATCATAGTCCTCCACCATTTATTTTCCAGAGCCTTCCATGCATGCTATACTGGCAAAGGGTCGCAGCAATCTTCCAGGGAGCTGTCATCCTATTTTGTAGATGAGGACTACAGCTTATTGGAATCTGGTAGTTATGCGGTAAGCAGGGACATGAACAATATACTCAAAGACAGAGTTTTGAGGAAGACACAGAAGCAACTCAAAACTATCCAGTTTGGGGAAGGCACATGCTGGCTTCTGCAGCACAGGATGAGCTGGGGTTCCACTCCAGGACACTCAAGCCAGGTGGACCTACAAGACCAGGTTGGGAAGCAGCCAGAGTACAGAGAAGAACATCAGCCAGAGATGGTCAGGGAAGGCTGTGGGAGACTCAGGTAGACCAGGTTCAAGTTCCCACTTTCCTCATTTACTAGCTGGGGAATTTGCAAGTGCTTGTTTTTTAAATTGGGATTAACAGTGCCTACCACATACAGTTATAGTCAGAATTAAATGAGATCCGTGAAAATAAACTTCCTAGCATGGTGCCTTGTACATAGCTATAAAGGGGAGCCACTGTTAGTATTTATGGTCTGCCCACCTCCCTCACCCAGGTAATAGAGACCAGGCAGAACAGCTGTACACCCGGAGCCAGCATTGGAACAAGGTGGAGAAGCCCTGCTGGGCTGGACCCCGGGCTGCCCCAGCCCTAGTGCCAGGTGGCCAGGTGGCCAGTGCACCGGCTTCCGCAGCCCTCATCACCTCACTCCCAGCCTCCCAGTCCCCAGCCACCCATCTCTGGGAGGCAGCTCGCTTTCCTGATTTGCAGCATGCTTTCTTTTGGCAGGGAGCTGCTGCCATCTGTGCTCTGGACCGTAAAACAAGTTTTCATCAATAAATTAAGATAAGCGGAAAGCCAGCTTGAGAGGAGGCGGGCTGAGGCCGGTAGACGGGAGGGTACAAAGTTGCTCTGTGACCCAGAAGGGGCCAGAGCAAATCCACAGCCAGCCTGGGTCTCTCACCCCCTCTCACTGGGTCACAGGTGCCCCACGCCACAAGGACTTCTCAGAGAGGTGGCGATTCAGGAAGGCTCCATGCCTCCCCCTGGCCTGCTTGTGTCCACCAGCAGGTGAGCCAAGTTTATGGCAACAGGTAAAGGCAGGCCCTGCTCAAGGATCTGAGCCACCGTGGTGCTCAGTTTCTATTAGATGACCTAAATCACTCCAACACTTGCCTGCCCAATTACTGACACTGTGTAGCCACCTCCAAAAATAAAAACCTTGTTCTTGCAGAGTCTACCCCTCCTCGGGGTGAACTTCAGTCCCCAAGTGCACCTGCCACACCTCTGCCTCCAGAGCTTGCTCAGCCTTTCTCCTGACTGGAACACTTTCCTCTTCCCTACAGCACTCTCTCCATCCCCTCCAGGACCTTTAAAGTCCAGCCAAAGCTGCAGCTTCCTGACAGGACTGCCCATGCCCTCACCTACTCTGCAGGGGTCCCACTGCCTGCACCACTCATCACACCAGACCACGCTCCCACCTGCCAGTGTTGGCCTTTGCTGGGTGCATGCTCTGCCTACAGATGGCTGCACAGGTAGGAGTCCCCTTCAGACCTCTCCATGCACCCCACTAGCGTGGAGCACAATGCCTGGACATAGGGCCTCCCTCATTTGGAAAGAGCCAAATATCAACTCCAGGAGCACAAGCAAAGGAGGGAAGGGGGCCTCACAGGGGTACTTCCTCCCTGATGCATGGGTTCAAAGCCTCCTCTAGTCCCTGAGGCCCTGAGCAGGCCACAGCATATGGCAGGAGAAAGGCCATCTGTCTGTCCACCACTACACACAGGGAGGTGCGCACCTCACATATGCTTGCGGGTTAATAGACAGGTGAGCCTTCAGGTAAAGCACCATGAGGAAGCCGGAAGGCACACAGATCAGATGCTGCTCACTGTCTACAAGGCCTGGAGCAAGTCTGATTCCTCTCTGTCTCCGTTTTCCCATTTGTAAAACAAAGGGTGAACCACACAAGGCCCAGGCCTGGAATCCCAGCTGCTCCACAGGCTGAGGCAAGTTTGAGGCCAGTCTGGGCAACTTAGTGAGACCCCGTCGCAAAATTAAAAAAAAATTGAAGGGGAGGGTTGCTAGAAATGTAGCTCAATGCAAGGTCCTGGATTTAATCTCCAGTACTCCGCCCACCCCCAATGAACAAACCCACAAGGGGTGAAATGAATAACATTCAAAGTCCTTCCAGCCCTAAGAGCCTATGACTAAACATCCACTGATCAGCACTCTAACCCGAGAAGACAAGTAAAACAGCTGCTTTCATCCCATCTTACAGGCAAGCAAACTGAGACCACCAACCGCCCAAAGCTACGTGACCTGTCCATGGACTAGGAGGCTGGAACCAGGACCCCTACTGCCAATAGAGTAGCCTCACTGCATTCAGGGAAGGCAGTAGGAAGGAAAAGGTGCATATCAAATGCCAGGTGTGCCAGGCTGACCTATGTGGTGTCATTTACCATTAGCCCCTTTGAGATGACATCATAGCCCAACCCCCTGGCTAAGGAAACAAAGGTCAGACATACAACGTACTTAGGATCCCAGTCAGTTTACTACCCTGGCCCAGACAGTGAACCCTGAAATGCACACAAACTCAGTGAGGGGTGATGGTAAGGTTTCAGGCCACAGTGACATTAAATCAAGAGTGTTAATCACACCTCAACCTGGATATAAGTCAGGATCAATGACTTCTGAGTCCCCGTACTTCCCATACCAGAAGGGGCAGAGTCAGGTGAGAATCAGGAGAGGCTCAGAGGGCATCAGCAGACCCCAGCAGCCCCATCTCCCCCACAGCGGGGAACCTCGCTCCCACCACCAAGGCCTGCAGAGGGAAAATGATGCCACTTCCAAAAAGGTAAAAGAGGGCGAGGACAACCTATACAAGTTAAAGCATGAGCTGGCGGGAGGAAATGAGGAAAGTTCAATGAACTGAACAGAAACATATTGACAATAGCAAAAAGAAACAATTACTATGCATTTTCATATGAGATCCAAGGAATAAATTTGGTTTTGCTTTTGCTTATTCAACAGAAATAGGAGAAAAAAAAGAGCAGTAGCCTGGGAGAGAGGAGGAGGACACAGCAGAATGCAGACGCTTGCACTTTGTGGCTCCACATCTCCCTTAAGCTCTCAAAAGAGTGTTTTTTGACATATGGGCTGGCACAGGAGTCAGAAGGAATAACACTGTGAGTAGAAGGATTCAGGGCGCTGCCTCCAAGGTACCCACAAAACAGACAACCTCAAACTAACAGAGGTGCCATCCCGTCTACTTGGCAGCTTTGTGTCTCTGGGAGTAGAAATTACTTTTTTAAAAAGAGAGAAGAAAACAGGTTTTACTCAGAGATGCAATCTTCAAGATTCCTGGCACCCACTGCTCAGGGGAGCTCATGTCTGACTTTTAAAAAACTCTAATCTCCTTTGCCAAATCTCCAAGGTAATCCTGCAGAGTCTACTCCTTCGGCAGAAGGCATATCAACAAACACAGAAAGCAACCACTATCCAGCAGGCCAAAGAGAGGCAGAGACCACTTCTATGGAGGGGTATAAGTCCACATCAGGAATTTCGACAACCACACAAAGCCCTGCGCTGTCAGCCTGTGAGCAGGACATCAGGAGCTAGAAACCCAGACGTGACTCGGTCTTGTCTACCAGCACCAGGTGCACAGACCCAAGCTAACCTCGGGCCTGCCTTTCCCAGCGCATCAGGAGAAGGTGGTCACACATTCCCAAACAGGCACCAAAACTGCCACAAATCAAAATGTCCAAAATCCAGAAGTCCTGCTTGCACCAAAAGTATTTCCTACCTGTGTGTGAGACCTACTCTGAACAGTGCCTTCTGCATAGCATCTGTCTTCCTCTCCTGGGAAAATGTGTTTCCCCCACAGTGACCTCTATCTCAGGGCTGGGTCTCTTTATCCTTCCACCCAATAACTGAACCTTGGGCCTGGGCCATTAGGGAAAGCACAGCTCTGGACTCAGGGTTCAAGAAGATGCACTTTCAGAGCATCTTTCTCTAGTGAGGAGCATGAGGAAAAGGAAGGAACTAATGGATCTGCTCCATCTCTGGGCTCCTCTGCATGAGCCACCTGTCTCAAGTCTCCTGACTTGGCACAGCTGGTAGTCAGGAAGAAGGCATCTGGGATGGAAGAAGGTTATGAGAATGGGACAGACAATGGGCTACCTCGGGGAGCCCACGATGCTAGCAGGAAGGAAAACAGGAGGCGGCACCAGAGGGGCTGGCTTTTAACAGGAGAGCTTGTTGGGCATAATTTATCTCTACAATGCCTCAGCAGATTTCAGCTAGTTGAGTTTATAGAGGAGCAAGCAGTCATTGTTGCTCTTGGATGCCCTGGTTCTGTGACGGGGGAGTGTGAGGCACAGAGCAATGCAGCCATAAAGCTGCAGACAGCCCGATGGGGGCTGCAACCCTCCACAGGGACCAGGCTTCAGTCTTGGAAAGAAAAGGTTCCAAGAAATCCATGAGCAAGGCTATAAATTTGCACGAAGTGGAGCAGGATCCTGCACACAAGAGAGGAAGTGGGCACAGGGAGACTAGGAGAGAAAACTAGGTCAAGACACCAGGGCACGAAGGAAAAGGAGCTGAGCACTGCCCACTGCTGCCCCTCGGCCCTGGGGGAGGGTCAGAAGCCTACCCCACCCTCTGCAGATCAAGTAGGTGATCAAGCTACCTGCTGACTGGACTGGGATGAGGGGGCACAAAAGCCCAAGGACGACAGAGCTGGAGCCTTCTGCTTTTCCTCACCGCACTAGAAATCAACACTACAGTCACCAAATGCTTGAGGAGAGGGGTCTCCTGACTTCCCAAACTGTGTGGGGCTTGACAGGGTAAGGAAAAGGAGCACCCAACCTTCAGTGTTGCCTGCCTGGGGCCTCCTGTCCACTCGCCCCGTATTCACAAAGCCAGGTCCTCCCCAGGGAGAAGCAGCTGCTTTCTTCGTAACCCCAGGCCTGTCCAGGACAGCTCTCTCCGTGTAACAGCCTTA
Source organism: Chinchilla lanigera (assembly GCF_000276665.1). Classification (NCBI taxonomy): domain Eukaryota; kingdom Metazoa; phylum Chordata; class Mammalia; order Rodentia; family Chinchillidae; genus Chinchilla; species Chinchilla lanigera. The sequence goes on along the minus strand of NW_004955429.1, from coordinate 18,750,836 downwards.
TGAGAAACGGCCACAGTGGAGTCCACCATGTACGCCCTCAATGGTCCCTCTCAAAGTACACCATGTTTTAGGCCAGGCAGCATGGTCATGACTTTGGGGGTTTTCCTGAAAGAGCCTGGCCTCCAAAGTCAAGATCAGGGGCACCACAGGGGAGCTTATCTGACCTCCTGAAGGGCTTAGCATCCGGCTCAAGAAATGCCAATTAGCCAGGCAGGCCAAATTTAACCTCGGCCATCCCCCTAACCCCAGCCAGGGCACTCCCAAAATCGACAATTACGTTAGAAGCAGTGCTCACTGCAGCCGTCATAGGCTATTTATAAGCTGCCATGGCGGGCGGGGGCGGGGGGCACTAGCCAACTCCCATCATAGCTCGGTGCCCTGCCAAGTAGCAGGCTGGTGGCCTTGGCCTCAGGGACTCCACCATACAGGCTGCTCAGGAGCCGGAAGTGCCTTTCCTGGGTGCCAGGGGGCTCTGCATTGTCACCACGGATACACAGAGGCCACATTCAACACAGCCTCTCCTCTTCCAGGAGGCTCTTAGAGAGACTCAGGCCTGCTACCAGATGCAATGTGGTTCCTGCAGCTTTTGCACCAACTCAGTGCTGAGTACCCCCATCCTAGTTCAGCTGCCACTCCCCGTCGGCTCCTCCTTTCTCACCTCTCTGTTCCTGACAACCCAACACACCTGAAGAAGTGCAGAAAAACAGTTATGTACACGGGTACCGGTCCAGTTGTGGGTACAGGTGGTACTGCAGAGGAGGAAGGTGACCAGCTAGCACCCATGCCTACAAGGGCTCAGAGGGCAGGAGATAAACTGCTCCTCAACTCAAGGAAGCTGAGAGGCATCTGCCCTTATGACTGGTACCTCTCATGCCAGAGACACAAAGGGCAGCTTGGTTCATTCCCACACAATTTATCGGTTACTCATACTGCGCCTTACTCTCCCCGTGAAGCCAACAAGACTTCTAAGAATTCTAAACAGCACCCACCCTCCAGTGTGGACTTATTGGCCTGTATGAAGACCTCATCTAAAGCTTATTTGTCCACAGATTCTCATCTTATGCTCAGGGTTGCCTAAAGAAAAGGGCCTTTTGGTTTCTGGGTTACCATGCTAGACACCCCAAGAGGTCTGTTCTGAAAACTTGTCACCCTTCTGCCACCAACCAGAAACAGAGACAGACAGCACACTGGTGGTTCCAGGAAACTAACACCAGCCGGGTGCAGTCCTCCCTGCAGTAGCTCATAAGGACCGCATTTGGGGTGACACAGGAACAGTATCAGAGATACGGGGGCAAAGGGCTAAGGGAGGAGAAAGTGCTAGAGAAAAGTCTAATAAACAGAGCTAGGTTGGGCACGGGCTGTCTCCTTTTCCAGTCACCTGAGTGGTTGCTCCCAGTGCACTACATAGCTATGGGCTCCACGAGTCAGCTGCTGGGAGACTCAAACCCAGGTCAGCATGGGGGCCGTGTCTCCCCAGGATACTGCTGCGCATCAACATGCCACAGTCAGATGGGCCCATGCACAGTGTACTCGGGCTCGCCTAACCGCCTCTATAAAAAGCCCGTGCTGGTGGGCCACAGCCAGGCCAGAAGCCCCAAGGCTGACCGCCCCAGCCACATGCCGTGCTCCTCACTGCCTCTCCTGACTACAGACTGCTATTTTGGGCTCTGGGGGGACAGAGGGGAGCTGGTGGCCATAACAGGAAGCCCACAGGGTGAGCAGGCAGGCGTCAGAGCAGTTCTCCTGGTGACAGAGCAGCTGCCACCTTTGGTCCAGTCTCTCCCTCGTCCCCTGGAAACCAATAAATACAGTCTGCTCAACAGTCAACACACTGTGCACAAGCACGCATCCTGTGTGCGGCTGCACATGCAAAGAGAACCGCCAGGAGAAAATACGGGGCCCACACATGTCGTCACTAGTGGTCACTGTGGGCACGGACAGGACAGGGAGAAGGCAGCTCCTCAGCAGCTCAGCTCATCTGCCACTCGTTCTCCACAGGGTTAAAGGGGTTTACCTGCAGCGTCCCCACCAATGCCATCACAAAGCTAAACAATGTAACAGAAGCACTTAAAAATGGCGCCCGCTGTCTACTAAATGGGCCACAGATGCTGGACATTGTCAGCAGCAGTAGCAGCACGGACAAAAGAAAGCCCAGGTGCTGCTCATTTTAGTTGTTTTTTGTAAAGAGGTGTGTTGGGCATGCCACCTGGACTTTGGGCACCAGGCTGCTGTAGCAGTTATCAGCCTGACCCAGTGAGGAGGCACTGTGGGCACTGTGCTCAGTTCTCTGCTGACCTGCGGGGCTTCTCCCTTGCTTCCCTGCACCTCTGCAGTGAGAAGACCCCTCTGATTTAGGATGCACAGAAAGGAGGGTGATGGCCAGGAAGAGGGCATCTGAACACCGAAAAGGGATGGAAAAGAAGCTGGTGATTAAAGACCTCCACAGGCAGCCCATACCCAACCCAAAAGAAGCAGAGTGGCCCAGCCAAGCCCCCCTCCCACATTTATGAAACAAGACCTGTGCTCAAGGCACCAGGCTGGGGCTGTTGTACATTATTCCACTGAGCCTCACACCTGTCCTAAGAGGTGGGCACTGTTACCCACAGGGGTAACAGACCAATAAAGGCCAGCATTCATTCCCAGCTCTGGCCTCACCATCCCGATCCCTCCATTTTCCTGCTGGGCATCAGCACCCACAGAGCTGTCTCCACACGGCTGGGTCTGAGATGGGATGCCCAGCCAGGAGGCACTCCACTGGGCCAGGCCACCGCAGGCAGAAACCCTCCTTGGAACATGCTGCCCTTGAACACTGACATCCTGCACCACTCCCACCCACTCATGAACACTCTGCTGTCACTAGCATCTCATTAGGGTCTTGGGGGCAGTGACTAGAGATCCCGATCCCCTATTGTTCTGAGGAATTTCAATGAAGAGCTGAGTTCCCAGGTAAGCTCACATTGGGCTCATCAAGGGCCTGTGCTCTGTGAGCTTGGGTACTGTTGCAGTACAAGCTACAAAGGCTGTGACAGGCACCTGTCTTCCCTGTAGGCTCACCACCCCCTCAGCACAGGCAGCATCACCATCCCTATTTACCTGGATTAAAGAACTTATTCAAGTGGCCAGGTATGGTGGTGCACGCCTATAATCCCAGCACTTGAGAGGCAGGAGGATCACTGAGTTCGTGGCCAGCCTGGGCTACATAAGTGAGTTCAAGGCCATTCTGCACTACATAGTGAGACCCTGTCTCAACCCTCCCGCTGCCCCAGGTCTCTCAAGAAAACAGGAAAAAGAAAAAAAAAGAAAGAAAGAAACAAGAACTCGTCAAGTGAGAAGCTTGGTGGGCCAAGGCTGGAGTCTAAGCTTTAATCACCAGGTCACACTGCATCCTTCATGAGCCACCTACTTTGTCCTCTGAGCTCACAGGCTCCACATCCAAAAGAAGCAAGGCAAGGCCTAACAGAGTGAATGACCTTCCACGCCTGTTTTCTTGTCATCTTTTTATTTGGCTTCCTTAGGAACTGGGGTCTGCTTAGAGTAGGCTCTGTGGCAGGCAAACTACCCTCTGAGGTCAGAGAGCACCTTGGAGAGGCTGCCAGGCAAGTCTGAGCCTTTGTTTTCTGCACAGCTGAGCACACACAGCAATCACTGGGGGAACAGGACAGAGAGGCGCTCCAAGTGCCAGCTCAGGACACGCTACGTAACTGTTAATCCTGCTTCCAGGTTGCCCTGAGCCCCCGCCCACAGGTGTTCACTGGCAAGCCCACAACACCCCTCAAAGGAAGGGTCCTCGGCTCGGCCCGGGAGGCACTTTACTTTGCTCCTTTTAGTTTAAAATAGGCCACAAGGATGCCTGCCAAGATCCAATCTTGGCAAACAGCACGATTATATTTCTGGCTACGCTGAAGGCCCAACCAGGGAAGGCATCCCAAACCAACAGCTGACTCCTGCTATGATGACAAGACGGTCCTGGGAGTCAGCCCAGCCCCAGCCAGTGCCCTGCTGTGTACAGTAGGAGGGGCTCCGGCCCCGCCCCCAGGCTCTGGGAGCATAGGGATGGCTATATAAGGGCCTGGGGCTTGGGGGAGCCCAGGGGGCTGGGGTTTCGCTCTGGCCTCGGCTCTCATGCAGGCATGTGCACACACCTGCTGGGGTGAGCATTCCTGCATGCCATTCCCCGCCTGGAATGGGCTACCCCTTCTCACAGCCATCACAATACCCTCCCAGCACTGTGCTGGCCTCACCTGCTGCAGAAGCCCAGCCAGAGGCTCTGCCTGTCTCTGGTGGCACCAGCAACCAAGCTCGGGGAAGTGTAGCACCACAAGGAGCTGTTTCATGAATGAAAGGGCTGGCCTGAGAGGTCTGGGGCACATGGCAAGGCAGCTGTGGGCAAGTTTCAAGTGTTGGAAGGATCGACAAAACTTACAGGGGCTGTGTTCATCCCATGTGGTCTTGGAGGCAGAACAAGGACCATGGTAAAGCCTACAAGGTAAACCGCAATCCTGCAGCCTCACGCACCCCATGACCACAGCCACCTGTCGTGTTGGCCAAGGACTGGGAGGAATGCCTGGGCCCTCTGCTGGGCACTGCTCTGGGTAGGGGCTGTCACAGAGCTGTGTGATCCCAGCCACTATCTGCCCGCTGCTTCCAAGTCCTACCACACTCCCAGAGCAGGTCCTTCCCAGGTTGGCACTGCCATCATACTCTGCACCTGAGTATGGTGCTGACTGGCTGTCCAGTCCTCCACAGTGGACAGCTGGTGCTCACAGCCAGCACTGGGAGGCCCCAGGCAGCCAGAGGCCCTGAGAATCCTCATTCCACATCCCTCTGTCCTTAAAACTATAGGTGTCCTTTGCACAGGACCTCCGCCCACACAGGCCCCTATACACTGAAAGGTGAACAGTGGTTTTCTCTGGAGCATGACACTATGAATGACGTCAATTTATGCTAATTTTGTACCTCTCTATTCTTTCCAGTATTCTCAATGACTACATATTAGTTTTGTGATAAAAAATAAACTTTTTTTTAAAGAACCAACTTATTTCTCCCTTCTCTGGCACACCCATCATTTGTGAAGATCAGCCTTTCAGAGCTCTGCAGCCACAGCACCAAGCCTCCCTAACCATCTCCGAACACGTCCTTTCATCTTTCCAGTGTCCACCACCGCTGGGTAACCCCAGACAACAGGAGACCAAGAATCACAGAGCCTGTCCAAACTCTGACCTGAGATGGGGTAGAAATGAGGCAATTCCCAAAGCATGGGGGAAGGGACAGAGAAATATGCAGGAGGCCCAAAGGGGGCCAAGAGAAGATAATAGAGGGCACAGAACCAAGTTCAGGGCCACATGGCCCACTGGCCCCTTTGGTCTGACTTTAGTCCCTCCTGGGGGCTAAGTCTTTTCTTAAGGGCAGACTGATGTGCCTATCACAGCCATTAATGGGCCTGGCAGCCCCCGGTGGGCACAAGAATGGGAGCGCCAAGCTCTACATACCTCCAGTGCTCCATCATAACACCAAGAAAAGACTCTGGTCATGGACATGGCACCTGAGCCAGCCAGCGTGGGGTGGATGACAGCTGAGGCTGCTGAGAAGCTGACCTCAGCATGGGCAGGCTGGACCTGGGTGTGGGTGCAGAGACAGGGCTTCTCATGGCTTCTCTGCAGAGGGGACATTTTCCTGTGTGCACCACAATAGCAGATCTAGGGGAGGGGAGCAATGCCCCACCCTCTAGACACTCCAACTCTAAAGTGAAGACAAGGGAAAAGTAAGACATGATGATGACTTGGAAAATGCCGTGACCTCCATTCTGGAAAAGCAGGATTGCTATGGAATTGGATCAAAGTCTGTGAAGCCACGAAGGCCTATGATAGTGCTGACGTAGATCTGCCTTACAGACCCTGGAACAAAACCTCAGGTATCGCCTGAAGCCAGAAAGAAGCACCTGAGACAAGCAAAGACAAGTGTGCTTTATACAGCAGTCAAAGACAAGGATGCATACCACCTAGGCAGCACAGAATGAAAACAACGCGTGGGACGGAGGAGACGCAGATAAATCCAGATGGGATCACCTTAGTGAGCTGTGGGGGTCTGAAGGGAGGCTGGCATGTACCTGACCTTCACAGATAACCGTGTGCAAGAAGATGTGCCACGTCAGTGCCGTGGAGGGGCTGCAGACCTAGTAAAGGTGGTCCTCACCATACAACCAGACATTTAAATTTCTTTAAAATGAAGTCCTTATTTAAAATGAAGCTCCCCAGGCTGGGGCTATAGCTCAGGGCTAGAGAGTATGCTTGTCTAGCACACATGTGACCCTGGGCTTCTTCCCCAGCATTACACCATCAAAATAAAACCAAATGACATCATTTCAGCTAGCTCTACTCATGTGCAAGGTGACAGGACAAGGAACAGTCACCAGCACTCACCCAAGACACAGTGTGAGAAAAGTATGTAGAGTGTGGAGTCAGACATCCAGAGCTCAAGCCTAGCTCTGTCAGCTGCTTGGAGGCTTCTAGTAAATCAGGTGACTTCTGAGAATGTTTCCACACTCACGAAATGAAGACTGTCACTCTTAGAGGAACGATCTGATGACCAGGCCAAATAGCATGCGTGATCCCCTGGATAGCACCTGTCAGGAGGTGCTTGGCAAATATCTGCTAACCACAGTCCCTATTTACCTGGTGGATCAATCAGGCATGGACTCTGCCCTCAGAACATCAGGCGCACACACATGACCAAGGCATGAGCAGGCAGAGTTGGGGTGGTAGGTTGGTAATAAAACACCAAGTAGAGTTGAGAGATTCCTGCTTCAGGAGCTGGGAGGAAGGGGATTATAGATGGAACCTTGAAAAGGGGACAGGCCTATGGCACAGATAATTGGTCTGGAAGGAATTATGGGCAGGAAGAAAAGCATGCAGAAAGGAAGAGGGACAGGAAATGACATCAGAACACTTTCCGCTGGCCGCCCTGAGTGCTCTGTGAGACAGGCTGGAATGAAGAACAGTGAGGGCTCATCTGACTGGCTCTCAGGGTGCTTGGGCTCATTGTAGAGTGAGTGCAGGCTAAAGGCCCAGGTGACACTGGCAAAGGAGCATAACTCTGCTGGCTTCTGCGGACAGTGGTGGCACCTTGTGTGGGAGCAGAGGGGGCACTATTCACAAGACTGAGGCCCTGGGAAGAACTTGGCAGCTGCATGGCAAATGGATTGAGAGCAACCAAGGACAGGGAAATCGAGGAAGAACCACGGGGCCTGACCCAGGAAATGGTAGTAGAGATGGACCGTTGGGACAAGGAGGATGCAGCATGGAGAGGTTTCCAGTCTGGGAGGTGTAAAGGTCAGAAACATGATAGGACAAAGGAGGGCTTGTGACACAGGAACAGCGGAAGATGCAGGTGGAGTGGTGGGAACGTGACGTGGGTATGGCAGAAGTGGGTGAGGGAGGCTCTTTCTGTGGCTCAGCCATGAACTGTGCAAAGTCAAAGTCAAATCCTTTGGGAGTGGGATTGCAACCAAATTGTGGCTTGATCATTTTGTGTCTCGGTCTATCATCCAAACCTAAATGAATTACTTCACACAGGCCTATTGTCAGGAGCAAAAACATGAATGTGAAGGTGCTCAGGAAACTACAAAAGCACTTTATAATTGTAAGGTGCTATTACCAGAGCACAGACCTGGGACCAGAGGCTGGACAAGGACAGAGAGAGGATGTGCAGGGAGGGTTAAGACATGAACTGCAGAAACGCTAGGCCCAAGGCAAGCAGCAGCCCTGGAAAAGGCAGAGGCAGAAACAACCAGAGAGTACTGTATCTCACATATCAAGAAGTAAGGAGTATCTTCACAGGCCATAGCTCCAGCTATGTGCCAGTCATCTTCAGCAGCCCTACTGTGCATCAGAGCTGCCAGCCTCTGCCAGTACCATATAATGTCAGTCCACAATAAATAGTTCTTCTAGATCTGTCCAGGGAAGGCAGTGGGGAAGGTGAAGCAAGTGCAGTGTGGGTCAGGGAGGGAGACCAGAACTTTGACAAGGTCTGGAAGGTAACAAGGGGTATGAGTGTCCAGTGTCCACAAGGCAAGAATCCCCAGGGAACAGCCATCACCATGAAAGAGGCATTCAGAGAGCCATTAGCTCCTGATTAAAATTAAGTGGCTGCTGCTCTAACCCAGAGAGGTCGAGCACATCTGCAGGAAAGGGGCAGGTAGACAGGCAGTCTGACCCTAGGCTGCTCCAGGAGGGATGCTCTGCAGAATGGAAAACCCCATTTCTCTTTCCCTTACCATTTGGCCCTGAAGAGCCTTTGTGACCTTGCCAGACTCTCTCAGGACCCCCAAGGGTCAGAAGCAGCGAAGAGCACCAAGAGCCTTTAGGGCCCACCTTCTGCCCCACACCAGACTGGACTGCAACACCACAGGTCGTGAATGAGCCACTCTATCCTTCGGGGGCAAGTAGGCAACATCTGTGAAGTTGTCACCAGCGGTAACTGATCTCTCCTCTCTGTCTCTTCCTTTAGCAAATTCCAAGGGTCATTATCAAATCACTTCTGCTACAGCTTTGACTGCTCAGGGTCTAAAACAAGCTCATGGTCATTCCCAAGATGGCTTTTCAATAAATTCAATTTTTTAAATTAAAATTTTATAGTTAAATTTTAAAAAAAAAAAATTTGGTGGTATCAGGGATTGAACTCACAACCTTGTGCTTAAGCAGGTGCTTATGCCACTGAGCTATATCCCCAGCCCCTAAAAAATTTTTTATTAGTACAGGTTTGCAGAAATGTTTACATTCAGTGTAGGGAATAGATACATGTACTTAATGTATCATAATTTTTTTATTCCCTTTCCCCTGTCCTCTTTCCTTCAATACCTAGATCCCTTTCCAATTTGCAAAAGATCTAAAAGACCCAGTCAACAATGAGCAAGTGAAATGAACCGATACTTCTCAGAAATGTAGTAGTATAAGTTGCATTAAATACGTGAAAAAATGCTCAACATCACTTGGCATTATGGAAATGCAAATTAAAAAAAAAGAAACGCAAATGAAAACCACACAGACATCATCTTATTCAAAAATTCCAACAGTAACAAAAGTTGGCAAGGCTGGGGGTTGGGGATCCTTCTACACTGTCAGTCGGGTTTGTAAGCTGGTACAACCGCAAAGGAAATCAATATGGAGATTCCTAGATGACCTTTGACACAGTGAAGGTTCAGTAAACACCTTCCATGTACGTGCTTACAGGAAAGGTGCTCTTTTTCTCTGCCCTGAACAAACCATTCTGTTGCAGCCACCCACCTGCTACTGTCTTCCGAATACTGGGCCTCCTGGGAGCCATGGACACCCTGCAGAATTCCTGTCTGGGAACTGCTCCACTTCACCAGGAAACTACACACTGGCCACAGATGGGCAGTGCCCACAAAAAGCAAAGGAGTGCTCCAGGCAGGTCTCACCACCTGGCTCGGGATGGGTTCTGTGAGCCAAATGGATGGTGGCGGGGAGCACGGCTGAGTGATAATTGGAGAGAGGAGCTGGGCAAGATGCCAGACTGTTCTGAACAGCTACTACCTCCAATTTTGCTCTTCCCTACCCCAAATGTGGCTATCAGTGGGCCCAGGCATGAGATGGTCTTGGTCAGGAAGGATACAGGCACTCTGACCTAGAGAACTCAGGTTTGGGGCTACCATTCCCTGGCACTAATGGAATGGGCATAGAATCCTAGAATCTAGTGGCAGTTCTGCCCAGTGTCCATCTGCCTGCTTCTCTCTCCACTGCAGGGACACATCCTCATAGGTACACAATGTTAGAGCCCTTCTGCCAGACGCAGCTGCAGTGCTGAGTCCAGCACGGCTGCCACGAGCTCATCAGGAGCCTGGCGAGGCAGCCGAAGGCCCTACCATCAGAAGACAGTGGGACGATGGTCCTAGTACTCCATATACTTTTGAGAACACTCGAGTGTGCCCAGCAAAGACTCTAGGACATGAAACCTGATGCCCTCTTCCAACTGCAAAATGCACAAATAAGGTGCAGAAGGATCCTGCAGCACTGCCTGCCTCACCCAGGTGCTGTAAGCAAGGCTGATGGGGGTTGGCAGATGCAGCCTGGGCCTGCACCACCCCTCTTTTTGACTGCTGTGGTGGCTTGAGTCTTCTAACCTAATGCAGGTGGTTGGCCGTAGAGGACAAGGGGCCAGCAGTCCTTCCCCTGCTCAGTCTACAGATGGCTGGGCCCAAAGATGTGTCCAAGTCACAAGATGAATCAAGGGCAAACCCTGCCCCTACCCTACTCCTTCCACTCCAGCACATCTAGGGCACCATTCAACATGTATTCCTCCTTTGCAGCTTGTAAGAGGCTGAAGAAAAAGGAACTGGGAAACATTTCTCTACTGTTGTAGGATCAGTTTCCTCTTTCCATTTGCAGGGTAGAAGCCTGGGAGCAGTTCCGAGGACAATTTTTTTGAGCCCCTAGGCACCTGCCTGGGCAGAGACCTGAGAGCCAGAAATAGGCCTGACACCTCCTGAGCTCCTCCTGCACCTAGCAGACATAAGAAACATGCCTTGGTCCAGGCATCGGCTCACGTGCCCCAGGATGGTCCGATCAGAGCGATGTGGAGACCCAGAACCAGGTGCTGCTAGCAAGAAGCAGAGGAACAGCACCTGTTGGGGCTGGAGGGCTAAGCGGTGGCACCGGGAGTGTAGGGGCTCAGTTTTCCCCTCTTCTTCCCAGGAACTCTAAACACCTAGACAAGGCAGCCCAGCACACAGACCTGTGGGAAGACTGGAGTGCCCAGAGCTGAGCAGCCCAGGCTCAGAGGGAGAGGGCTGTGTGGCAGCAGTAGGCAGCATGGCTCTGGACGCAACTGACGAAGCTGGACCAACTGTCCTCAGGAGGAACAGCACCTGGCAGGGAAGCCCTCACGGCTCCTGACTGTTGGGGCAAAGAAGGCTCCAGAGCCTACCCGTGGGGTGCAAACTCTGGACCACACACCCTCCCTTCTCTGCTGTTGACTCCAGCAGTCTTGTTCCTGCCAGCCCTTTCTCCCCCATTACCCAGGCTCCCACATCCATGACTAAAGGACCATCAGCCACATGGTCCCCTCTAGGGGTGGCGGGGGCTCACCATCTGGCAGGACCTGCTGCCACTGGTGCTGGCTTTCTGCCTGCATGCAGGGTCCAGCAGGGGATAGCGGACTTGAGAGTATTCTCCTGAGCGCCAGGCCACTCCTCAGGGGCCCCACACACTGCCAGCTGTCTCTTGCCTCATCCAAGTACTTTGCACCATCTGGGGAGAGGACCAGCTCCAGGACCGTGGCTGCAGAGAACAAGGACCTGGCCTCCTCCCAGTGGGGGCCTCCTTCCCATCACCACCCAAGACACACACAGGCTTGGAGGAGTGAGAGGCCCAGGTCACTCATCCATGAAGACCAGGGTCAGCATAGCTGGGCCTCTCGGGGAGGGAATAAGCATCTGGGTTAAAAGATGGAGTACGAGGCAAAGCCATCTTCCTGGCTCTAAGAACACTGCTGGTGTTGAAAGAAGCATCATGTGAGCAGCCCTCACCTCAATGTACCGTTTGGGCTAAGCGCTCCACACACAGCTGCAGCGTAAGCTCATATGCCGTGAGCAGCCCACTGACAGGCAAGTTCAAGGACAGCCTGGCCCCAGAGCCCAGGCCCTAGGATTTACAGCTGAAGGCCAAGGCCTGTCCAGGAAACTTCTGCTTCCCCGGGGGACAGGAACTAGAGGGCACATGGGGACAGAGGGTCACCACGATGCTGCCAGAAGCCACACAATCCCAGAATGCTTCTTGGGGCCTCAGACTCAGTCACTCTGCCCATGGGCTAGTGAGCTGGCCTCACAGACCACCTACCAGCCACATCTGAGGAGACAGGAAAGCAACGGGGCCTATGTTGCCCTCCTCAGCCAGGCTGGGTGAGGCCAGCCTCTGCAGTGGGAGCCAGGGAGGGGCAGAGGTAGGGCCTGATGCCTAGCTGCCTGCCCCACCGTCTGGATCCCTGAAAGAGGCTTCCTCTGAGTGTGATCTAGCCCCACACTAAGCTGCTTAACCAGCAGCCCTACCTCCACAGCTCAAGGCTCAGCTGCACAGCAGCAAGGGGGCAGTGCAGTCCTGAAGAAGAGCACAGCCCCGAGTCAACACCTGTGCAAAGTCGAGTAAATTACCCAACCTCTCTGAGTTTCTTTTTGTGCAAAATAAAGGGTAACAGAGCCCTATCTCCCAGGATAGTCCTGGGAAGAAGCACCCACCCCCTGGCTCCGTGCCTGGGCTGGAGGTGCCTCACAATTGGTGGCGACAAGACATTACTCCAGCAGATGGTCAGGCACAAGAGCAGGGCAAAAAAGTCCCTGGGAAATGACACACCACCAGGATGGGCTTCAGGATGCTGCCAAATTGGGTTGGTTTTTTTAATTTATTTATTTATTTATTTATTTATTTATTTATTTATTTATTTTTGAGATATTGCCCAGCCTGGCCTCAAACAGTCCTCCTGCCTCAGCCTCCTAAGTAGCTAGAATTCAGGTATATGTGCCAACACACTGGGCAAGGGTTAATTTTTCTACATTAGATTTTAAGGCCTATGATGAAACCCTACCTGTCTGCTCATTCCCCCAAATCTATCCATCCACCCACCTCTCCACTTCCTCAGGCTGGCTCAGAGGATGTGACAAGAGGCCTGGGGACCTAGTTCTCCACAGCTGCTGCCTGGATGCTCTGCATATGACCTGCTAAGGACAGAAGGAACTGCAGTGAGGTGCAGACTGCAGCCATACAGGTCTGGGAGGGCTCTTAGAGGTCATATACAGTCAAGGGAGCCAAGGCCCAGAAAGAATATAACTCACCCAAGAGCAAAGTAGAGCTGGCGTTCCCTGGTCCATCAACATGCCCTCTGCCCAGGGTGCGGGTCAAGTTAGATGACCGTGGAGCCCCTCATTGGCTCATTATGTCCTTGGCACAGGGCCCTTGCTGGGTTGTCAGCTGGGAAACACAGAGAAAGGTGGGGACAGTCCCTCCTGCAGGTAGGTGGCAGGTACAGGGGTCAGAAAATGCCCAGCCATCAGGGACTGGATTCTCCTCTGGACTCTCGTGGAGTGTGGGCAGGCTGTGCCTATATCAGAGCTCTGCTCTGCTGGTGGCTAAAATCTGTAATCCTGCTGGAGGCAGGGGTAGGGGAAAGCTCAGCACTGAGGGGCAGGCTAGCTGGTACCCCAGGTCGTGGGAATCAGAAGGATGCCCAAGGCCTCGGCCACACCCACTCCCATCTAGAGAGTACAAGGTGCCCTCCCAGATGGCAGGAAGAGTCCCACAGGATGGAGAAGCAACAGTCTCCATCCCTGCTAGACTCAGGACTTTGCTGGATTTGCCTGCAGATGCTTAGAATAACTACTGTGCAGGTTTCTCCCTGTCTGCTGGTGAGCCATTCCACTGGGAACAAATTAAGACTCAGAGAATCCCCTAGGACCTGATTCTTAGGTGAGAATCCCCTAAGCCAGAGGGGAGGCCTCAGAGGAAGCTGCCTGGGAACACCAGAGGCAAAAACAAGAGGCAAGTGAGCTGGACACCAGAACATCTCCTTTGTTTAGCTGGCCTAGTTCAGAAGAGGAGGCAGGGATTCTAGATCTCTAGGAAAACTGAGGGACTCTTCTCCATCTCCAGAACCCTGGTTCCTGAGCAGGAGCCTGGGAGGGATGGTAAGGACAAGGAAGAGGACTCTGCCCTCCATGGCGCATAGGACACAGCCCAGCCAGCAGCATTCCGTTCTATCCTGAGCCGAGTGACACACACCAGGGCCCTGGGCTGGCAATGCTTTGCCTGCTGCCCCGGCCTCACTGGGCACACAGCCAATACTGGACCTGCACTAGAGGTCAGAGCCATGCAGGCCAGCACCCACACCTGCCACACAGACTGCAACTGGAGTGAGGGTACCCATGGGATACAACCAGGGCCAGAGGAGAATACTGGCCATTTCTCCAGGGCCACTAAGGCAGGGCCCCCTAGTTTGGTCATCTTTTAGTGATGTCCTTCCCGCCATATGTAATCATATATATACAGTCTTTAAAATCTGGGAATATAGCCAGACACCATGGCTCATGCCTACACTCCCAGCTACTTAGGAGGCTGAGGCAGGAGGATCGCTTGAGCCCATGTTGGGGCCAGCCTGGGCAACATAGCAAAAGCCCATCTCAAAACAAAAAGGTAAAATTTAGAAATAAACTGTATAGTAGTTTTCCCTACTTAAAATAATATTGTGTGGTTGGAAGTTACACAACTGAATGGCAGTCCTCCTTTATCTTTGGTCATGTGTTCACCATGGTAGCCCCAAACCCTGTATGTACTGTGTTATTTTCTGTATGTACAAAGTTATGGTGAAGCTCACTTACAAATTAGGCATAGTAAGAGATTAACAACAGTAATAACAGAACAATTATAACAATAATAAAAGTTATGTGGATGTGGTTTCTCCCTCAAAATATCTTACTTTAATCACTGCACTCTAGTAATAGTTTTTGACCACAGTTAGCTTTAGGTAGCTGAAACCACTGAAAGCAAAAAGCAAATAATAGGGAGAAAGAATAGTGTATGTGGTTTTCAAAACTCAGAGAATACCAAAAGTAAACTCTGCAGGATGTAAAAGACTATGTTACGAACATTTTCCCCATGTCCTTTAATAAGTTCCCAAACGTACTCATCTATAACATATCACACTTTGACTGTTCCTCTAATGTAGAACAATTAAACTGCCTCTAATTCTCTTTTACGATAAACTGCTTTGTGATGCACACACTGACATGTCTGGCACATTTCTGATCGTTCCTCAGGCTGCGTTGCTGATCACAGGACAGGTCTGTTTGTAAGGCTCCTGGTGCAGGCTGCAGAGTTGTCTGCTACCCAGTTAGCAACCATCAGTCTTAAGTTCTCTGCATACATGGCATGGGGTCCAGCTCAGTGGCGGGGCATCTTTAGCTTTGTGAGGCCATGAGCTCGGTCTGCAGCACCACAACCAGAACACAAACCTCTGCACACTTGTAAGGCAAGAAAACAGCATATTACTGTTGTCATCATTTGGACTTCTTTGTTTACTGGCAATGTTATGCATTCTTTCTCATGTTCGGTGATCACTAATATTTCTTCTCATACAAACAATTACAGCAGCCGGCAAACCACAACTCTCAAATGTCCATGGCATTTTAGCGCTACTGCAATATACAAAATACACATTAAATCCCAGCAGTTAACATTACACTTGTACTTAACAGCACAGTGCTGTTGAGACAGGTTGACAGCGTCCTGAGTGACCAGATTTGAGTCAGATGGCCATGGGTTTAAAGGAAGGCCCACTCCTTCCCGTCCTAATGTGTGACCTAGGTATTATCTGCAGTAGTAACTACCTTGAAAGGCAGCCAGCAAATGCAGGGGAGGCCCCGGGTATGACCACACACCTGCAGTGTCATCAACAGGCCACAGGTCCATAGTAGACACTACTGAGTGGCCTGACAGGCAAAGCCCCACCCTGAGGGGAAGATGCCAGTAACCCTGGGCTGTACTGTTAAGAGGCTAAATTATAGCCTGGTGTCCAAAAGAACCTGTCAGAGAGTTTTCCTGTGGGGTCCACTTTACAAAGAGGACACATATCCTTTGGGAGCTCCCTATGGGAAGGCATGAAACTGGACCCTGTGGCTCTGGGCTTTCCCTCCCCAGGAGACCAGCAAAAAGCTGGGCATCACCATGAGCCTCTAAAGGCAGCAGGAGGCTTGATGGACAGTCTCCTGGGACTCAGGCAGTTCCCAGCCCTGTGGGAGGCTTAGTCCCAAAGGAAGAAAGGAGGGGGAAGGGGAGGGCTGAGGCAAACTGAGAACCCCCCAGGGAAGAGGCTGCTGTGCCTGGGAGGCTGCAAGGGAAGCCATCAGAGAAATGTAAGACATGGAAGCAGCCCCACACTTGGCCTCCCGTCCACGCGGCTGGCTGCAAGAAGCACACACTGCTCCCAAATTGAGAGCTAACTCACATCGAGACCAGGAAGCCCCAAGCCTTGGCTCCTACTGCACTGCAACCAGGGCAAAAAAACACATCCCTCACCCTCCAGGGATAAAATGAGTGTGCCCACCAGGATACCTGGTGGAGGGACCACCTCCACCTTGGCAAGAGGGAAGAGACCTGGACAAGGGACAATCACAAAGTCACTTTGGCCCTAGATATGCACTTTAAGCAAAACACAAGCCTGCTCACTATTCCAATAGCCAAGATACGTATCTTAGTTACCTTTCTCATTGCTGAGACAAAATACCCAAAACCCAAAGTTAAAGGAGGGAAGGTTTATTTAGCTCACAGTTTGTACAGGGTTCAGTCCATAATGGCTGGCTCTAAGGCAGCGTGGCACGCAGACAGGTGTTGCAGAGGAGAAACAGCTCATGGCAGGCAGAAGATGGCAAAGTAAGCAAGAGACCTTAGCAGCCTTTTTTCTGCCCCTTTTACATTCTACCTAGGCTACTGGGATTAAGGCCATGCCAAATCAGTGGACTGATTTAGTAATCATCCACCCTTAATCTCAGCACGCTTAATTCTAGCATTGTACCATGAATCAATCACACACTCTAGATTCAGCCACCTCTGAAGAAGCCCCACTTATGACTGCATGAGGTTTTAGGGAGACATCTAGATACAAGCCATAACGATACGCAATCAGCCCACATCTGTCAACAGATGAATACATTTTAAAATGTAGTTTATATAAACAATGGAGTATTATTCAGCCATAAAGAAGAATGAAATCCTGTCACAGGAAAATGGATGAAACTGGAGGTCATTCCATATATCAGTCAGCTTTTCCATTGCTGAACAAAATATCTGACACCTGCAACTTGAAGAGAGGTTTGTCTGCCTCGTGATGTCAAAGGACTCAGTCCAAGTTCAGCTGACTCCAAGGCAGAAACATCATGACAGAAGAGTGTGGCAGAGCACAGCGGCTTAGTTCATCATGACCAGGAAGCAAAGCAGGGAACAGTGCCAGGGAAGAAGGGGCCCACCAGGAACCAGATGTAGACCCTACAGTCACTGAACCTCAGCGACTCATCCAGACACACCCAGAAGTGTTTTTTACTAACCCAAGGTGACTCCCAGGCCAAGAAGTTGATGGCTTAACCATCACATCACGTTAAGCAAAAGAACCACAACTCATCACTTCTGAGTACACAGCCAGCATCAGGGACCACGTTCGCCCATAGCACGGCATCAAGCAGTGCACTTGCTCTGCTGCTGAAAGGCCTCTTTCTGCTGACTTCCCACAAAGTGCCCTCCATGGCTCCTCTAGGAACTGGGATTTGAAGCTGTGCTTCTCACCCCACTTTCTGAGTGGGGAAATGAGGGCATGTGACTTTACCCTAGAGCAGGGAATAAAAGAGTGTTGGGCTGGGGATCTAAACCCAGGATTCCCGACTCCCCGTCAAGGCTTAGCACACAAAGCATAGGAGAGGTGGCAATGTTTTCTGGGGAGCAACACTCCTGGTGGCTTGGTTGAGAAACTCAATGACATTCACAAAGGGCACAGTGAGAACACCAAAGCCACAAACCACCATTCAGCACAAGGCAGGCCAGCCCTGGCAGCTGCAGACTATTCAGCCCACGGGTCCCCAGGGGCAGGAGAGGATTATAAAAGATGCTGGGGAAGAGTCTGTCGTGCCAGACTGATTGTTCGAGCTTAGGAAGCAAGAACAGGAAAGGATGCAGACTCTAGGCGAGGGTTCAAGATCAGCTCAGCAGCTTCTAACACAACCCCTGGGCAGCTCACCCACCTTTCTTAACTGCAGAAAGAGGAAAACAGGAGACAAAAAGTGCGTTGTAAACTCTAAGTAGCATGGGGGAAAAAACTAAGGGAACACTCTCGTCCTCTTGAAGATATGAGGAGGAGGAAAGAGGAAGACGAGGGAAAGCAGTGGAAGGACCACCATGAGGCAGTCGGTGGAACCAGACGCACTGGCTTTACAGCTGAGCCTTTTCATCATCGCAGAGAACTCAACCTTCCGCAACTGGACGTGGAGTTCATAAACACGGTTAAAAATACTGTTCACAAAATTCATGCCAGCAGAATAAACCGCAGATGGCGGTAGTGACACCCTTCCACTGCAGTAACAGCTGGCTGTGTGGACTCAGGAACAGCTGGGGAAGCTGTGCTTAGGCCTGTGCAGGGGCTCTGCACGTGGGAAGAGAGTCTTCCCAAAAGCCAAAATCCTTACCCTAAGCCTCTCCTTAACTCCAGAGAGAACCACTAGGTTCTCCCTCCAGGCCCGCAGCAGGGCAGGTCACACACTCAGAGACAGCAGTACGGGCAGGGGTCAGAGTGCCTTTTCAGGTGGGACAGGGCCATGTGGGCTTGACAGTCTAGCCTGGAGTGCCTTTGAAGACGAAGGAGGAGAGGGACTCTGCAGAGCCACATCTGAGATTTTGAGGCCAACAGGTAACCCTAATATAAGGAGAAGGGGTAGAGGGAGACACAGACCTGCTCACCCTGGCAGACTCGGTGCTCTGTGGGTCACAAGTCATATACAGGAGCATCCAGCATGCTACCTGCTCACAAAGCCATTGGGAGGCAAGGTCTCAGCACTAGCTATGTCATCGACTTTCTATGAGAGCAGCCACTACAAAACACTTTTAAAATGTGATAAAGGGCACAGTGTTGGCCAATGAGCCCTTGGGAAAATTCAAGGTGAGCCCTCTGACACATCCCACTGCCTCAGCCCTTCTCCTTCTCTCCTTGCCTTGTCCTACCCTACCTCAGCAGCAGCCCTGCTACCCCAGGAAACCCACCTTAGTGCCCTGCTAGAAATGGCAGTCCTGCCACAAGCACCACACTGTGCTTCTCGAGGTCTTAGCTGTGCCACCTAGTCACACTGACAATCAGTGCTCCCTATGGGGGATGGTTCCCTAAGGTTCCCTGAAGTATGAAGAACCTAGAGAGTGCCCAATGATGACCTCAAAGACAGAAGCAGAGCCTACAGAGCTTTTCATAAACACGCAGCATGAGCAGGGTCCCTATGCATACCTGCCCACCCTCTGCCACCTGTGGCACCTGGAGAAGTGTTCCCCACCTCCCATCGAAACTACATCAAGGCCTGGACTCATCAATGCCTGCCCTGTGAAGTTGTGGAGTACAGACAGGGCTGGCTAATCTCTTCTCTGCTGCCACCCCCACTTTTTCCAGACCCCAATGATTTCCATCTATCCTCTCACTAAATACCACAGCTGTGTGAGACTCAGACCCAACCAGACACATGCCAGACACTCTTCACAAGGTTACTTCATTCCCAGGGAAACAAATATGGCGACAGGGGTGAGCACAAGCCTCTGAGGCAGAGGCTGATGTGGACAGCTCCAAATGCGTGGCCTGGGGAAGTGACGTCACCTCTCTGAGCGTCAGCTGTCCCATCAGTAAACAGGTAGGCCTGCCACCTTTCTTGGGTTCACTGCTGAAACAATGCTTACAAAGTGTCTGGCTGCTCCTGGAAAGTCCACAGCGAATGGTAGTATGACACGTTTGCACCAATTCCTTAAGATAGGTGTCACTATTTTCTCTCTACCAATAAGGAGGGTGACACCCAGGGAAACTGGGTAGCCAGTTCAGAGTCACAGAGCTGCTGCCACCCAGGAGGCAGCAGCAGAACTGAAAGCTACACATGCTAACCTGAGATATACACTCCACACCACAGACTTGCAGAGGACAGAAAGGGGCACAAAAGGTCAGGGTCCCCTCAGTCCTGGGGAGCTTGGAGTCTCAATTCACAGGAACAAAGCAGCTATGTGGCCTCTGGTCAGATGCTTCCATCTCTGCACAGCCTCAGCAGCCCCCCAGGAATCCTGGACCATTAGTCTTCTTCTCAGAAGCCTGGCTGGTCTCCCCTAGACCAAGTGCTGTCACAGGCAGGTAGGCCAAGCCCCCAAAGCTAATCAGACTACCCCTGCCTTTTCATACATGCACCCTGGGGCCTGTACACCCCAGCTCCCAAAGCAGCAGTCTTCAAAACTCCAGCTGCAGGGCAAATCCAGCCCAGAGGACACTGCTTCTGTACTCACAAAGAGCCAGCCATCTGTTACGGTCTGTGTCTAGATGTCCCCCCAAAGCCTCATGCAGTCTTGGGTACGGGCTTCTAGAGTTTGTGACTGATTCATTTTTTAGTGCTGGGATTATGGGTGTGAATGGTACACCCACCCTAGGGGGGTCGCCTACATACAATATAAGGGACAGAAAGAATCTCCTCCCGCATTCCTCCCTTTTTGCTCTTATTGCTTTTGCTGTCTCCCACTGCCTTGAACTGTTGCTCTTCTGCCATGCCACCCTGCCTTGAAGCCAGCTGATTATGGACTGAAACTTCCACAGACTGTGAACTAAATAAACCTTTCCTTCCTTAATTTTGGGAGTCAGGTATTTTCTCTCTCAGGAACGAGAGAAAAATAATCAAGACACCATCTCTGAAGATGGGAGACAGGAGGCATAGGGCACTTTCCAAACCCACTTAGTGGGGAAAAACCACGTAAGTGCCCATCACTCCCTTGTGTTGTCCCCAGACCCAGTGACAGACGATAGGCCTCCAGGGAACCAGGGCCTTTTCCTCCGATCTTTGTGGCCATCCTGGGAGTGCATACTTTGGGTCCATTTTACAGATGTGGAAGCTGAGAAGACTTAGGATACTCTCCAGTGTCACACACACAGTAAAGGAAATGCTAGGACACAAACCCTGGTCCTCAGCCTCCCGGCCAGGTTCTTTCTGCTACAGAGTGATTCTTTCTGCTCCTGTGCGATTTGTGTCCTCACTCATTCACCCTCATTCCATTCATTCCTTCATTTGCTCAATTCTATTTTCTTCCTAAACTGTTAAAGCTCACAACTCTCTGGGCTGTTTACCCGTTACCACCCTCTCCTACTGCCCCAGAAAACCCAGCAGCTACAGTGATATTTTTCTTTTTCCATAGAGCTGCCAGGATCCAGCTCTTCTACAAGCCCTACACACAGAGCTGATGCAGAGTCAGCAGCTTGGCCTGGAGAGAGCGCTGAGAGCATCGCAGACTACTCCACACTCTGCTCAAACTGCAGGCCTGGCCTAGAACTTGTCCCTCTGCTACACAAGAGCCTTCTTATAAAAGATAGCCGAGCCTCCCAGAAACACAACTCTTACACTATTATTTTAGGAAGTGGTTTGAGGCAAGAAATGAGAAAGACGTAAAGCAGCTTTTACTCAGCTCAAAGGCAGATGCACTGAGCCAATTAACGATGGTATTTATCAGGCACCTTATTACTATGCCTGGTGCTACAGCATAGGGCAGGGCAGGCCCACAACAGAGCAGGAAACAAAGGCCCTGCCTTCCAGGACAAGTGGTTTGGTTGAGGGAAGGAGATATACATCTCATCGTGCCCTGGAAGGAGAGGCACTACAGGCTCATCGTCAGCACAGAGGCAAGTGCACCTGAGAAACTCAGGAAAACAAGGAGCTTGCAAGTGGGGACAACGTAAGATTTTATGGAATTTACACTAGACATTGGAGAATGGCCAGTACTTCAATCTGGGACAGCATACGAGGAACTTGCCAAGCCACCTTCTCAGCACCATGGCTAATGCAAAAGCCTGCCTTGATCCTTCCTTCTCCAATCTTAGCTAAATATGTCACCTTTCTCCTAGGCCTTTGGCTAAGGCTTCAGGGTGGGAAAGCAGAGCATTAAATGAGATCTGTGAGAACATCTCAGCCTTCAGGCTTATGCACAATCCATTCATCCCCATTACTGCTAAGTAACAGTGCTGCAGGCTCAGAGTTGGGGGTGCTGGAAAGAATGGGCTCCCAGCTCTGTAGCTACCATCCCCTGCAGGGGCCAGGCTGCTCACCAGCTAGCATGGCAGACTCTTCAGCCCCAGATGTCAGAGGAAGCCACACCTCAGGCAGCCCAATAAGGATGACTTCTTTCTTTCTCTGAGACCTAATGAATTCTCAGTGAAACTGTCCTTGACCGGGACCCCAGGTGCATGCCTAAGAGAAGCTCTCACACATGTGCACAGGGCAAATACGCAGTTGGCAATGCTCACAACAGCCTTGCTCATGAGAGCAAAATGCTGGGAACATCGGACTGACAATGAAATACCACTACACACAAGAAAGACAAAAGAGCTGCAAGTGCAAACACCACACGGATGAATCTTAGAAACATAATCTTAGTAAAAGAAATGGTATTACAGAAAGCTACATATAGCACAATTTTATACAGCTTAAAAGTAAGTCAATCTACAGAATGCACTATTTGGGGATATATGTGAGTGACAAAATTAATAAAAAAGGCAAAAGACTCATTAAAATACCATTAGTAAAGGGTACCTTCTGCAGGGGGAGGCCAGGGAATGGGCTAGGGATGGCACTGACCAGAGACAAGGAATAGGTGATAATCAGTCTTGAATGGGGACAGATGCCATGGGCCAAGGCAGCTTGCCATCCCTCAGCCAGTAAGAATCACATTGAAATGTCTAGCACTACATGCCCGAGACCTACAGAGCCCCATTCCTTCCAGGCACCTTAACTGTCCGCTGCCTTTGTCCTGAGCAGGTGCTCCAGGTGGAGGGGAAAAATGGCACTGGCCAGACAGCCCCACCATGAGTCAGCCCAGGCAGGGCACATGGTGCCGGGCTGGGTGGCCAAGTCTGCTGGCTGGGCACACATGGCACAGCAGTGTGAGGAATCTTGGAGGCCGTACAACCCCCAGAGTGAAAGGCTGCCCAGCGCCAACGAGAAACCTGAGCTGGGAGATCATCTGAAGGCACCGCCCGCCCATACCCTGGAGCAAGCCACATCCAGGACCATAGCAAACATCTGTCACCCTGGCACCATGGCAGGCCAGTTCCATGTGAACTTCCACCTCCCGCCCCTCGCAGCACCAGCCTCCGGCCCTCGAGGTTGACATGTTCAGGGTGGGCTGGCATGCAGCACAGTGGTCAGCTATGATGTGCTGACTTGGCAAGCTGCTTGTTTCCAGTCCTCACCTGCAGCATCTCTCCTCGGTGCAGAGGGGCTCTGGCCAGGGACTGTCAGGGCCCTACAAGGTGGTGCCACCACATCTAATGGCCTGAGGACGTGGACAGACTCGACATCTCAAATGTGCTTGTGGTCTGCAGCAGTGGCAGTGGAGCCAGAACCTTCCACCTGGAGGAATCCTATCAGGTGCACAGAGGGAACCCTGAGGCATGGACAGCAACAGGGCCTGCAGCAGAGAGCCAGGAACCTGGGCCTGCCCCTCTCCCTGCTGTCCTCTGCTGCTCTTGTTTCTGCACCTGCTGCTCTGCTGCCTGCTCTGAGGCTAAGAAACTCCACAGGGGAAAGAGGCAAAGAATGTACAGCATTCTCTGGTGAGAAATTCTAATTATTTTTAAAAACCACAATCTTTATACACTCTTGAGTAAGCACTGCTCCCACTTAGAGGCATCCTTCTCTCCCTGGGTAGGAGATGATGCAGGTCATGCTGGGCCCTTTGTAGCAACCCCCCCCACACACACACACACCCAGGCACACACACTCCATGTCTACAGTACACAGACCTTACTAGATTGTAGCACCCTTCTCTGTCTCTTTCTCTCTTTCTCTCTGCCTGTCTGTCTGTCTGTCTGTCTGTCTCTCTCTCTCTCTCTCTTTTTCTCCACCTACACTGGCAGACAGTGAGGGACACACAGACATTACTACATTGTGACCACCAAAAGGGGACTAGGGAAGTGCCATGGGATCCTTAAGGGAATCCAGGGTGATCAAGAACGGATAAGCCTTCCAAGAATGTGGTGTTTCCTTTGTGAGAAAAGAGGGCAGCATGCTGGAGATCAGGCTGGGGTAGACCCTACCCCTATTCCCAGAGGGGTCTGAGGAAAACCCAAGCAAGGACAGGAGGCAGAGTCTCCAGGAGCTGAGAAACACCCCTTACTCCACCTAGGACACCACACTCCACAAGGCTAAAAAGCACTTGGTAGGCACCTACACATGCAGAGCCATAGGATTCTATTCTCATATATCAGTTCCAGGGCATGAAGCCCCTGGTGGGTGCTACTCTACAACAGAAAAGACTGCTTATCTGTGACAGAAAAAAGGGACAAGGAGGGGGAAAGGCAGCTAGTAAGATGGGGATGAAGAATGCAGGCTCACAAGGGAAAGAAAAGTTTGGCTTTAGAGCCAAGGCTTAGAATAAAGGTATCTTCATCCACTTTTCCAGCTGAGTATTAGGAAGGCCTAAAATTAAACCTATGTCCTGAACTCTGAAACTGTCCATCCACCTGGACAATCTGTGATGCCTGAACCTGTGCCCAGCCTCCCAAACATCTCCAACCAAGATCCAAGCAGGTTCCAGGATAGTCCTAGGGAGGAGACAGGTGATAAGGGTGCTTTGGTAAACTGACACGGGACCCAACCAGCCGGAGGTTATCTGCCACACAGACAGAAGTGCCAGCTAGATGACAGGAGGAAAGGAAGGGACGCAGGAATAAACTGAGAGAACAGAGGACCCCAGACTGCTCAGTTGTGTCCTTATCTCCTACTTAGGAACCCACCCTGGATGCTCCTCAGCCATGAGAGGCAGACGCACCTGGCCCAGGGTCTTATGGCCATCTCTAGAATAGAAGCTGGGGTCACCAATGCAGCCTGCCAGAAAGAAGCCTTCTGGACAGGCCTGAAAAGCCAGGAAGGGGCTTCATCCGCATGCAGCCAAACGCAGCAGAAACAACAACCGCGCCATCTCCAAGGCCACCCCACAAAGCACTCCCACTGCCACTTTCCATTTCGCCAAGACTCAACTTCACAACCAGATCCTGGTGAAGCTGCTTGTCAGCAAGTGCCACACAGGCCAGAGGTGAGGAAAAAGTGCCTGACCATCAGAGGGGAAAGCAGGAGTACATGGCATCTGCTGAGGAAACTAAGCAGGATGCTAAGTCGAGCCACTTCAAGGGGACAGGGATGAAGGGGAAGAAGGCAGAGAGAAATCACACCCAATGCCAGCTCAGCCTACATCATGCCCAAGGGCGAGCCAGGAATAAAGGCTGGGCAATCTCTGCCCACCACCCCTGGGTCTGGGGTGGGACAAGTCCTGCCTCCCATGCCCACTGCACCTACGATGCCCTGTGAAGTGGGCTGAGTGGCAGCCAGACAGGTGCACATTCTGGTCCCTAAAACCTGTGGCTATTACCTTCTGTGGAAATGGTTTCTTGCAGGTTAAGGATCTCAAGGTGAGGCGATAACACTGGGTGACCTGCGTGGGTTCTAAGCACCATGGCATATATCCTTATAAAAGAAAGGCAGAGGGAGACAGGCCTACAAAGGACAAGGTGACAAGACCATGGACAGTGATTCAGTAATGCAGCCACAGGTCAAGGAATGCTGAAACTCAGAAGAGGCAAGGAAGGGTCCTCCCAGAACCTCTAGTCCAGACTTCTACCACCGGAACTGTGAGAGATGCATTTCTGCTGTTTTAAGTCATCAAGTTGTTCCAACAGCTCCAGGAAACCAATACACCTCCAAGTAGCCTGCACCTGGCCATCAACTCTAACCTGAACCGAGAGGAGAGCAGACAGCCTCTCCCCGACAGCTCAACAGCATCAACTGCTCTGCTTTGAGCTGGACACTCCCTTTGGGTCCTGCAACACCCTCTGACTGTTGATGCGACACTGTTGCCCTGCATCTCACGGATAACACAGACATTTTACTGTGCTGTGTCACAAAGTGGTTGTGAGGACAGCATATTTTTGAAATGCAAGCTAAGCATAATAACTGCTCAATAAATATTAGCCACCACTATTACACCCTTGAGAGGGGCCGCCAGGATCAAATGAAAAATGTACATGCCAGTCACTTTTAGGTCATTATTACAACTTCTACAGAAGCCACACTTTCCCCCACCCTGGCCCACAAGAGCAGGACAAGTCATCCTGGTTACAAAGGTCCTGAGGGCCTGCCGCAGGGCCTCCTGCCACCTTCGAATCTCCCTAGAATGTCAGGCACCCCCTCCAAGTGAACACCAAAGTCCTCTGATTCACAGTCTGGCATGAGGAAGACATAGCCCAGGTAGAGAAAGGGGGGTAAGGTGGAATGAAAGGCACGAGAGGAGGGAGGGCAGGACTGGCCCAGCACACAAGCCAAGCTGCCACACAACACCCGCTGTGAGCTTTTCTCCTGCTTTCAGCTACCCTGTTCCCTGTGGCTGCTGACAGGGTTAACTTGCTGCTCTCCAGACACTCCATGCCAACGTCACCTGCACTGGGGAGTCCCTCACTACACACAGCTCTGTCCCTTCAGGCATCTGACCTTGGTGCATCAGCAAGGCCAGTGATGCACAGGCTATGGGAACCAAGCACGATACAGACCACCCCAGAGTGCTCCAAGGTCAGCCCTTGTCAGGAGGATGAGGTGACTTTCCAGATCTGTGCCCTTGCATGAATCAGCCCAGGCTATGCACACATTCAGCCCAGACAATTTTTAAAGCTTCTCTGCAGCTCATACTCACCCTGTGTTGGTTAAAATGGCATTGGCTTCCATCTCTGAATTTTAGTTTTTTGCAACTAAACAATCACTCAGATTTGCCCGCTGTGTTGCTGTTCCGGCATACAGATCCTGAATATGCTTCGGGGCTCAGGGCAGAGGCTTAGGTACTAGCGCTCAAAGGTAGACTCTGCTTATCCTTCTAGCTGACGAAGAACAGTCCACCTGTCCTGGGAATTTGGCCTGGTAGCCCAGGAGTAAGGACTGAACCTGGCACAGATCCTCACATAAGCATAACCTATTTGGAAAAAAAGGCCCTTCTGCTTACCCAAACTTAAGAAAACCACTTTGTCCCGCACTCTTGTGGAAAGGAAGAAAATGTTTTCCCACCTCTTTTAAGCTCCAACAAGCATGAGTCAGGCAGCATGCATGGATACATTCCTTATCTTCCCATGAGAATGAAACCAAGGACCAGCAACCCACACATACCAGTTGTGGTTGGCAGCTACCTAAAAACTGCCCCCAAACCAGTGCCTACACACGTGACTTCTGCTCTGCTCTGAGGCCGCCACATCTTACTGGACCACCTACCCTCTTAGGGCTTCTGAGAAGCCCTCACTTCTAAAGATTATGCAGAAGACGCTGCTGACCTCCATAGCCCAAGACCGGCTCCTCCTGTGCATACCAGGATGTCCCTTCCTGCTGGGCTCCCTGGGCAGGCCCCAGGGGTGCTACGACCCCAGAGATTGCAGGAAAGAAGCTAGAGAAGGCTTGCAGCCAGCCATCTCTGTTCACCCCGAATCAGGTGAGCACATGCCTAGAGTCCCCCAGTGTTAGACTGGGTATCCCTCCGGGATGCTATTAGCTTCCTCTGTTTACTTCCAATGCAGGTCTTGCTGTACCATGGATGCTGACTGACTCCTTGGTTGTCTCTTTCTACTAAAAGGGAAGCTCTGTGACAACAGGGGGTATATCTCCTTTGCCCATTTCTGTGCCTGTACAGAACCTGACACAAAGGCAGAAGTCACATCTACTGAACAAAGGAATGAATCATTCTGAAACTCTGACCAGCCCTGGGGATGAGCACCACTCCCCATGACTCCTTGTAACGGGGACCACAGCTCTGCTCCCACCCCCAGGTTGGGCTGACATATCCAAGGTGGACCAGCTTTCCCCACACAGGAAGCTGCTGCTGAAGCAGAGCTGACAGAACGGGGGAATCTGTCAGGGGGCTGTGCTGACATCAAACCAGACCTGACAGCTGTCATCCCCAGCCCGTCATGAGCGGCCATCCTGACACAGTACTTGTGCCTCAGTCTTGTCTACCCTCCTCGATGCACAGAGCTATCTGCCAGACCCTGCCCCCCTGGGCACAGCCCCCTCAGAGAGAGCCTGGGGTGACTTCTCTAGCTGGGCTCCACAGTGTGGAAAACAATGAGCCAGACTGGGGTTCCACTCCTACCTCTGCCATCAACTTACTGCAATTTCCTGGACAAGTCCTTTTCTGTCCCTGGGCAAAGAAGGAGACAACAGAATAAGTAAAACTCTCAAGGACACAAGTATAGGCAAAGATTTTATGAACAAACCCCAATCACACAGGAAATACTACAAAGAATCAACAACTGGGAACATCAAATTAAAAAGCTCTGCACAGCAAAATATACCACCAGCAGAGTGAAGAGACAACCCACAGAATGGAAAAAATTATTTTTACCACCTACTCCTCAAAGGACTAACATCTAGAATATATTTTTTAAACTTTTTAAAAAATCAGACCACTCAAGTTGAAAGACCAAATCCAAAAATGAGCATTTTGAAATGAATAGACACTTCTCAGATAAAGAAGTACAAACAGCAAATAAATACATGAAAAAATGTTCAACATTACTGGTATTCAAGAATGCAAATTAAAACACTGAGATTCCATCTCACTCCAGAAAGAATGGCTATCATCAAGAAACAAACCAATAATAAATCCTGGTGAGGCTGTGGGGAAAAAGGAACCCTCTGTGGGGAAGAAGGAACCCTTCCCCATTGCTGGTGGGAATGTAAATTGTTATAACCAATACAGAAATCAGTATGGAGATTCCTCAAAAAACTAAAACTAGAGGTTCCATCTGACCCAACTGTGCCCCTTCTAGGTATCTTCCCAAAATAGTTAAAAGCACCATACCACAATGATATATGCATACCTATGTTTACAGCAGCACAATTCATAATACCTAAATCTTAGAAACAGCCCATATGCCCATCAATAAACGAATGGATAAAGAAAACATGGTGTTTATATCCAATGGAGTACTACTCTGCCATAAAAAGCATTAACTTGTCATTTTCAGGTAAACAGATGTACCTGGAGAACATAATATTAAGTGAAATAAGTCAGACACACAAGTTTAAATATTGTATTGTTTCTCTTTTGTGAGAAAGCATAAATAAGGAGAACAGAGGGCAGACACTGGGAAGTAGAGAGAACATGTTCAAATGGGAGGGGAACAATTGAGGGAGGGAAGTCAGGGAAAAAGAATTTCAAAAAAGAGAATGGAAGCAGAAAATGGAAACAAAGCTTTTGTAAATGGGGAGGGGAAGAAGGACTGAAGGGAAGGGAGGGGAATGGGGAAAAAAAGAATTAAGGCATATTCTGTTCAGGTACAAAGCCACTACAATGAATGTGACCATCACATATGGCAAATACATATTAATAAAAATAAAAAGATTTTCATAACAATAAAACAAAAGAAAGACAAATTCCTTGTACTCTGCACTCCCCTGGACATTCTCCTGATGCACATCCCCAGCTCAGGAAGGTGACCAGGAAAACAGCACAATCCACAGCACGAGAAAGCTGGACAGTCCCATGTATCAGTGAGCAGGAGTCCCAAGGAAACCAGGCTGCCTGACGCCCCCGCCTGGGGGATCTGATACCACATCTCAGTTAACAAAAGCGAGCTGATCAACCCTGAAAAATGTGGGAATTCTAGTTAGATGGAGGAGGCACTTCCTGCCTACTAACTTGAAAAAATAAATTTCTTTTGCAGAAATCTTTATTGCTGATTAGAATGGGTCCCACCTACAGAAGTACAGGTCTGAACACAGAACAGACCAAATAGCAGTTTTCAACCCTGACTATGTGAGATCCTCTGGGGAGCTTTCAAATAGCCAGGTGCTGGGCTGTACTAAAGACCAATTAAAGCAGAATATCTTAAGATGAAAGTCAGCATCTATATTTTATGTTAAGTCTCCTACAGGACTCTCACGTACAGAGAAGATGGAGAACTATTCAGCTGCCTGTCTGCCCATCAGCTCCTAGGCTAATCATTCTGCCAACAAGCTACTGCTCCTGCTGCTGTCACCACCGCTGCTCAATTCATGCTACAGCCTGAAACACACTTGGGAGTCGCAGCCTCTCCTTCAGTGCCAGAGACCCCCACAGTATTCCTCTCCCTACACCTTATAAGTGAGGAACTGCTGAGGAGGCGGCGCATGAAGGAAGGGGAGCTGGCCTCATACCTTTCCCACTCTTGGGCGAGGACATACAGACCACAGCACAGACCCACACGACACTGCCTAGGGCTGTCACTCTGGGCCTAAAGCACTGCCACAGAACTGCATGGAAAACAAACTACAGAAGCCAGGGGTGGAACAGGCCATGAATGAAATGAGGCCTCAGTCCCACACTCCACAGGTCCTCGGCATGACAGCGTCCAGCACCACTCCTGACAAACCTGTGTGTGACCCAGGGCTAACTGTGCTGGGTGAGGCCTGGGTGCTAAGCTGTGTTCAAACATCCTGGGTACCAGGCACAGAATTTCACTGTAATTGGTCATATTTGTTCCAAGGATGACGACTGTAGCACATTTTTCATGTTAATGTCGTCCAACTACCCATGTACTGCAATTACTCCACATCGATTTTAAAGCCGACTTAGCACAATAGCAGTTTCTAATTTGTAAGCAAAACCGTGGTGACATAAATCAAACTGTTAGAGACAACACTGCTGCTGCATAATAATGGAGAGTTAATGGGGAGGGGGGCAGCTAGGGCACAGGGCTCCATGGACTGTCTCTGCCCACAGTGCGCCCCTCCGTCTGGGCCTGATGGCACTGGCTGGTGGTGGCTCCTGGGCCTGGTGGCCACAGCTGTGACTAAAGGCCCCCCTCTGGCTCTCTGCTGCAGGACACAGCCCACAGGGAGGGAGGGAGGACAGGGGTCAGCTGACCCTGCGTCCCAGCATGAGGCCTGGGGGATGATCTGAGAGAGCTATAAATCGTGAGAGAACAAGGACCAGAAGAAGGGGCACAATAAAGCTCAGGGTCTGGTCCTGGCTGTGACTCCATACTTACTGAAAGCACACTGGAGAAAGCCGTGCGTTAAGATATGCTCTTGGCATACCTTAGAATGTGGGCCTACAGAGCCAGGACACAAAACAAGCTAACCAGCACAGAGGGCTTTACACACAAGCCATCCAGTAGCACCTCTGCTGGCAGCAAGCTTGGGGGAGGCAGCTGGGTATAGGAGTAAACGGAGGCGAAGGTCAAAACCCCTAGGGTCCATGTGGACACAGCTCCACAGAGGATCAGTGTCCTGTTTACCTAGCAAGGGGAAGGCTTGGGCCTGGACATCTGTGCTGGTGAACATTCAGGAGAATGTTCTGGACATCTGCTATCCCCCTATCTTCATCGCAGTCCAACCTGCGCAGACATCTAAGCCGCCAGCCATGTGTGCAGGGCCATGTGCGCAGCATGTAGGGGTCCCTCTTACATACCCCATCCTACAGCAGCACAGCTGCAGTCATACTGTGCCCAACTTCATGGCACCCCTGACAGGGCTGAGCTCAATGCTGCCTCTCGAGCACAGTGAAAATTCAGTATCTGCTTACTGGAAGAATTTTCAGGGAACACAGTACAGAACTCTGCAACGGTCTAAGGAAGTATGTTCACAGCAGAGCATCAGAGACAGTGCTTACTGTCTGCCATATAGACCTCGGTCTTTAAACAGCGTGGGTTTAGGACGTCAAAAGAAAAATTGATCAGGTGCCCAGATATCTTCAATGCTGTTTCTTTAACTCAAAGTAACCTACCTTAATATAACAAGATAGACTAGCTAGAACAAGCTAAGGACTGTTCCAGCCTTGCTTTTGTCTTTCCCAGTATAAGTAGGTAAGAGACAGAGAGACAGGATACAGGATGGAGTATAAAACCTAGAGAGTGGTCCCAAAGGGGTGACTGTCCTACCAACCACC
The DNA here is from genome assembly GCF_000276665.1 of Chinchilla lanigera. Classification (NCBI taxonomy): domain Eukaryota; kingdom Metazoa; phylum Chordata; class Mammalia; order Rodentia; family Chinchillidae; genus Chinchilla; species Chinchilla lanigera. Next base: position 18,719,121 of record NW_004955429.1, on the reverse strand, counting down.
TGTGATTTGGGAGCACCCTAGAAGTGCCAGCTTGTCCTCAGGGTGCTGAACTAGTCACATGTCCCTTTGGCTTCCCTCCCCTCCTCCACCCCACAAGAGCCAGCAGACTTGCAAAAGGTCAGCCTGATGCTGAGTCTCCAGGGCTCTCCTGCCATCAGGCCATAAAAGGTGACTTGAAATATCTCCCTGCATCTTTGGAAAAGAGCAAGGGCTGCAGGATTGCTCCTAAGTCAGGACGTTTCACAGGAAAAGGCCAGCATGTTCCTTCAGATGGGCAGGGCCTGGCCTTTGGAGAGCATCACGCAGAGGTGACAGTCATTCCTGGCCCTACCAGCCCACCCAGGGCTACCTGCTGGGCAGCACTGTGTGCTCTCCCCAGTGCACAGGAAGTGGTCCCATGTGACACCGAGAGCCCCCAGAGCATAAAGCAGGGCCTGACCACAGGTCAAGGCAACATGACTCAGTCTCCAGGCTACAGCCCTCCTGGCAGTCACAGGAAACACTTCAATACCCCATTCTTTAACACCCTCCATCCCCCACTTCCAGGCAAATGACCCAGGTTAAGCCTGAGGCACACAGTACCTGCTGTGCTGGCTCCAAGACAGACTCTAGGCCAACATCTGCCAACACTTTCTGAGCTCCTCTGTGCCACAGATGGTGGTTGTGCTGCTGGACAAACTGGAAGCAGTGAGGCTCATCCTCTGGCATGCCATCCAGGTAACCTGCAGCCTACCAGCCAGGTACCACCTGCTATAGACCCCTGAAGGACAGCAGAAAGGAGGCCTCAGGTCTGTTTGCCCTGAGAGGGCTTCACTCTGGTCTGTGACCAGTGTGGAGAGGACAGCAAGGCAGTGGTTAGGAGCATGAAGGGCTTGAGGATCAGTCAGATGTGAGAGAGCACAGAGAGCATACTACACCAGCAACCAGCACAGGCAGGCGCTGAGAAACAGTAACTCTTATAAAGGTAAACATTATGAAGGCCTCCTTCAGGAAATGTCCTACATTCATCCTTTCCACCACCCCCCATTCTTCCCTGCTCATCCACACCTCCCAGTCCTAGAGAAAGAGAGACACACAAATCTGCAGTCTTTAAAGGGATCATGATGTTAGAAAGCTGCCCACTGGCTGAGTCAGCTCCTGACAAGAGAGGGCTAACATCCTGCCTCCGCCCTCATGGACAGCTGGCCTTGGTCAGGTGGCCAGCCCAAGGCGGCACTGTGCTTGAGCAGACCCAGCTCCCTCATGAGATGCCACTCAACAGATGCATCAGCATGACAAAGTGAGGCAACAGCCGCCTTTCTGGAGTGCTGCGCCCGATATCACCTGCATGTCCCCTTGACAGTCCCACAGGCAAGCTGTGGGACAGAGTCGCTGTCCACAGGAGGAAACATGCCTACTGAAGGCGGCCACTGTCCCACCTCAGCCTCCTGAGCCAGAGACAGGAGGGAACAGTACCTGTGAAACCTTCATCCCCAGCACATCACTCTCCACGAGGGCCTTCACACCACAACATCACAAATGCAACAGAAATCAGACTTTGAGCAGGGGCAGCCATCTGGTTAGCTGAGTGGCCCTGACAGCCAACAAGTCCACTGGGGCTCCCTGTACCTCCTGACCCCTTTATTGGGGGTTCCAGCTCTGGTCTAGGAGACAGATTGCCGGGGGGTGAAAGAAGAGAAATACAAGGTTGTTTTTTTAATGACCCAGTTTCCAGCCAGATGCATTTGTTATTGGCAGCAGAGAGCCAGCAGAGCTGAGAATGCAGCAGCTGGCAAAGTCTTAATCACTGTAGACAGGAAGGCAGAGGGGCCCGAGGCACTGACCAGATAGCTTCACCACCCAGAGCTGGCTACCTGAGACATCCAGGGCTGCCGTGTCCCACTCGCCATCCGTGTGCTTTCTCCCCTCCTCTCTACCACCTCTCCTCATCTCCAGGTCCTGCTTTTATCTTCCACTCCATCACTGCCAAGGCCCTGTGCTGGCAGCAGCCTCCCCACAGATGTGCCTTTGAAAGGCAGGAAATCAGCCTGACCCTCCCACGACCCCCACCCAACCCTGGCCCAGGCCCCTGGCTCTTGTAGATGAGGTAGGCCTCTCCTAAGAGATCAGAAAGGGGTTGAAGCTGGTGTAAACATGTAACCTGGGGGGGCATCCTAAAAGCACAGGCACCCTGTGGAGACCTTCAGTCTCCTCTCCTACCTCCACTATTAGATCAGTGGCTATGAGCTTACTCCTTAAGCCTCCTCCTAGCCCTGCCCTGAAGGAAGCAGTGGGGCAGGGAAGAGAAAGCCAAGACAAAGCCTAAAGAAAATGAGGCCCAGGTAAGGGAGTGGGTAGAGAAGAGAAACCACACCCTAGTCTGCACACACACTTCCCACATGTCCTGCCAAGGATCTCGGTGATGCTGCCCCAGCGGGCATCGTCAGCCCTAGCAAAATTCACCAGGCCCAGTGTACCTTCCAGACGCCAGACAATGAGGCAAAGCTACATCTTGCACTGCTTCTGTTACTCCCTGGGCTGACCCAGAAAGCACGTAGTAGTATTATACCAGGAGGTCGGGCTCTAAGAGTCAACCACTGCATCCATCAATTTTGTCTTGACTGTAATAAAATACCTGAGGCAAGCTAACTTTATAAAGAAGAGATATTTATCAAACTGCCCATTCTGGCAGCTCAAGGGTAAGGTGCCAGCATTGGCCTGGCTCTGGTGAGGACCTCAGGGCCAAGGGCACCACAACAGCAGTAGTATATGTGAGAAAAGAGCCCACCTCTAAATAAATTGGGGGAGTGGCTCAAGGGTGGGCTCTGGAGAGAGTGCAGGGCTCCCAGAGACCACCTTAGTCTGGTCCCTCAGTGACCAAGACTGCCACAGCTGTTTTGAGGACTGAACCCACAGCCTCTGCACTGAGCAACATCCCCATTTCTTCTGTTTTTCTTTTTTCCAGTGCTGGGGATGGAACCCAGGGCCTCATGTGAGGCAAGTGCTCTTCTGCTGAGCTATACCCCTAGCCCTTCCCAGCTCTTTTTTTAAATTTATTTTTGCTTTGAGACAGGGTCTTGCTAAGTCACTAAGTTGCCCAGGCTGGGTTTGAACCGGTGATCCTCCTGTCTTGGCTTCTCAGAGTACTGAGGTTACAGGTGTGTACCACCAGAAGCCCCTCCTCTGAGAGATTCTATGCCATCTCTCCACACAGCTGTAATGGGATATGTGCTTCCAACTATACCCAGCCCACAGTGTGCATTTTGCTCAGCACTGTTCTGACTGTGAGCAGATGCCGAGAATCACAGTTAGCTTGCTGGCCCTGTTCACTGTTACCTCTCCCTGCCCAAGCCAGGCACCTGACAGGCCCTGGAGAAGGGGGATGGTGTAAATGCGAGAGTCTCAGTGTCTGCTGCCTCAGAATTTTCTTCCCTCCGCAAGGCAAGGTCTCTGGGTCTCCTGGGGAGAGCACAGGGGAAGAAATGTGCCTGAACAACAGCAGGAGGTCCCACCTCTCAGACAGGCCCTCACCCAAAGGGGCCCTCCCAGCTGCCTCAATGACATGGGGCCTCTGGAGTCTACACTAGCTCATCCTTGCAGAACTTGGCAGGCCTCCCACAGACATCAAAGCAGACATAAGAGACAACAGGCACGGAAAGTGTGGGACTGTGTCTCGCCGCCCTCCCGTCAGTCACCTTGAATGCAAGCTCTATGCTCAGCCCCAACCAAGTCAGTGACCTGCTTTCACTCCTTAGTCCCTAGCGTCCTCCAGATGGGGCAGGTGGAGTCTTATTCCTGAGTTATCCTCCAGTTACAGTGAGGGTAAAAAGAACCAGGGAAGGAGAGAGCCCAAGTAAGGATGGGTACAACAAAACCACAAAGAGGCAACAACGCCAGTGAATGAAACAGCAGAGACCAGACTGCCTTCTGAGCAGTACTTCTCAGCCCTTGCACCCCATGCCCTCTCCTCTCAGCACTTCTGCCACCCAAAGTTCAGAGGCGGGAAGCATTCTGGGAGCTTAGCTTCTGCCAGGACAGTGGGTGGGACAGGGCCGGGATCACCTGGTTTGGGAGTCTACAGCAGGCCCAGCGGAGGGGCCAGGGCCTCAAGAAAGAGGCTCCTTCTTCCCTAGGGGCTGCAGCTCCTAGAAGGCCAGCCCCAGCACTCAGCCTTGGAAAGCAAGGCAGGGTACCTTGGGGATCCTCGTGGCTGGGTCTGGAAACCACGATCACCTACTGACCATCCCTAGGACAAACAGGTTTCCAATCTCCACCAAGGTGACTATGGCTCCCGTGGGCTCCACCATGGCCATGGTGATACTCGTGTGACCTGGACACTGGACACGTTACCTTCTCTCCCTGTAACTCAGTCTCCCTAAAAGCAAAACAAGACCATTTACCCTCTAGAGAAACTTCCTGCAGAGATGTGTTTGACAGTTTACCTCAAAAACTGAACACTGTCTAGGGAACCACGGGGCTGCCAGAGTGCTCCATGTCTTCCTACCTGGCCCCTGCTCATGGCAGACTCCCTGCAACAGCCTGACAGTACGCGTCCTGTCTGGATCTGGATACCTCCGAGGGAAGGCAAAGATATGGGTTTGCAGCAGTGTGGCAAGTGTGAGAGTACCACTTAAGGCCTCAGAACCTACTTGCACATTTTTAATTTTTGTTTTCTGAAACAGAGTCTCACTATTTAACCCTGGTTGGCCTTGAACTCATGGTCTGCCTTCCTGCCTCCCCAGTGCTGGGATTACAGCTGTGTGCCACCATGCCTGGCTCTACTTCCACATCCTGGCAGCTAAAGTAGAAGCCAGCCAGAGAACTATCCACCTGGATTGTCCCCAGACAGCAGAAAAGCCCAAGCCAGCAAATCTGCTCCAATTCCTACCAATAAAAGCACCAGACATCCAGCTGGGAGATCAGCCCCAGCCCTGGAACCGGGCTGGAGGTAGCAAGCCCTAACCCCCGCCTGAGGCTATTTCCCTGCCCAGAACTGGGGATGGGTACAGCAGGCACCCTAAGGACAGGAGCAGATAATAGGCCACAACTAGTAACATTCAGCCAGTGCTGCACAATTCAGGATGAGAGAGTTTTCCATGGTCGTTTAGCAAACCCCAGACAGAAAGGAAGACGTGTCCCAGCAGAATATGCACAACAATCCACCCGAACATGGAGATGGAGAAGCCCCCCCACCACCACACCATCTGGGAGTGCAGATTCCGGGGCCCTGAGGTGTCAAACCCTAGGGGACGCCTTGGCAGATAAATGCAGAAACCTCAATGGCAGACTCTGTAGGCTGACAATGAGGAAATATCCCAGGGAACAAAGCTCAGTGTAGCTCTAGCACCCCCTCAGGCATGGGAAGGCAGACAGGTGACACCATAGCAGACAGAATATGGAATAACAGAAGGAAAAACAAGACAATGCTCCCAATCTGTATTAGTACTGCCCTTTGGAGACTCCAGAGAACTATCATGAACTTCACCTCTGTATCCTCCCAGTGATTTTTCCTGGCTGACCCGTCAAGTGCTACGGCTTGCTTCCCATTTTAGAGATGAGAGTGAAATGAAACATCCACATGGAGGGGAGGCCAGGCACTGCCCTCTCTGCTCAAGTGTCCCTCCTTGAAGCCCATGTCCCTTGCACAGACGCAGGGCTGAGACAGAAGGGGTCAGCAATAGCACCTTCTCATGACCACACAGACACAGCAGGACAGGCTCCTGAAGCACAGTTAGAAGCAATCTCAAAGGTGGTCAACCAGCCCAGCTCTGAGCCATGAGTTTAGTGGGAATATCTTTTTGCAGGCACAGGGGTGGGTATTTGTCTTCTAAAAGGGTGGCAGCTGAGGTACAAGCCAAGACCAGAGGATGAGGGCAGCAGCTGTCACCTGCCCTCCGCTGGAGCTGCCCTAGATAGAAGTGGGTGACTAGAGGGTGGAGGCAGGGGTGGGAGACCACACAGTGCAGGGAGGACCCCTTCAGGGGGTTTGGGCACCCCTGAAGGAAGCAGAAAGCTGTTCCTAATGATGACTGCTGGAGGGAGGAACTGGAACAATCACAATGAAGGCTTCTAACAATAAGAAAGGAGCCTCGACAGCTCTGTGTCACACAAGGTGCCGAATTTCTCTCACTGTGAGGGTGCTTAATAAAGCAACACGCCCCCTCATTACTTGCTCAGCCACAGCCTCCCTGACAGGGGCAGGATGGGGTAGAGCCAGTTCACTGTGACAGGAATGGAGTCCCCATCTCCTCCTCAGACCCAGAGGGTAACAGGTAAGAGAAAGGATTTTCTCCCTGGTACTAAGCATGGACTCTGAGGCCTAGGGGTGTCCAGAAGCCCATAGGGCCAATGTCCAGCCTGAGAACCAGCAGTTCCTGCCCCTTGGACCCAGGCTACTGGCAGAACCTGAACAATTTCAGGATGTTCAGGAACAGATCTCCAGCACCCGTCCTGTCCAGCAGGTCTTCCCCTCCCTGTAGGCCTCAGTTTCCCCACTTACGAGATATAAAGGAATTATCCCTGGTCTGTCACTCTACCAATGCTACTGTGAGATAAGGACAACTAAGCATTTTAAACGCTGGCTCTTTAAAAACACAAACTGAGCCAAGTCTATGTGTAAAAGCACAGAATGTCACAGCCTGAACCAGACCTCAGCAGTGAACTGGACAGGTCTGCTATTTTCTGCAGATGGAAAATGAAGCCCAAGAAAGGACCTGACCTGCCCAGGGTCACATAACCAGCTAGTGACACACCTGGGATGAAAGTCGGGTATGTGGAACAATCCCTCGCCCTTCTCCATTGCCACTTTGATTCCAGGTACAGCAGGCTGTTACCTGACTCTGAGAAAAGCGGGGTCCCTGCACTTGCAGAAGTGGAGGGGACAGCTGGTTACCTAGGGCCTCCGAGCTGCTGGAGAGCCGACCAGCCTGGCCTCATCCACCAACAGGTTGAGAGCTGTCTCCATTTAGGAGTGAAGAGAAAAAACAAACCAGTACCCCTAGAATCCCATCAGTGTTCCTCCCAGAGCCTGATTCAGACTGCAGCCCTTTATGAGTGGCTTTTGTGAAACATGCACTTTTCACACGGACTCCCCTCCTCCTAGCAGGAGGCTGAGGGGGGAGGGGGCAGCCTCCCACAGTTCCCTGTGGCTGCCATAAATGGTAATGAATGGGGCACCTTGTGCATGTAGCTCCTCTGCTGACTGCCAAATCTGCCTTCCTCCCCAGCTCCTCTTCAGGGAGCCTCCAAATTCCTCCCCAGCCTGGGCTAGGGGCCTCAGGGATCAGTCAGGATGGGTGTCCTAAATGGCTCTGACATCACAGAGCGCCTGCTCAGAGACCAGGCTCATCAGCCTGGCAAGCTGTCGTTCTGATTTGGGCCCAACAGGCTCTTGCCAATAAACAGGTTTGTGGTCAGAGTCTGACTTCAGATTGCATCTGATCTCAGTGTGTGAGAACAGAAGGCTCAGGACCTTAGCATCTCCAAAAGGACCCCCACAAACAGACTTCCCAAGTCCACAGACCCAGCCAGCCAAGCCGCATGCTCTTCGACCTCCCCCAACCGCAGCACGCAATGCCCTTCCTGGTAGGACCCAAAGTGCGACTGCTAAGAGGCACCTCTCCAGACAGCAAGACTCCACCAAGCAGCTCCCTGCATGCCACAGGTCTGCTTCAAGGCCTTTGCTTCACCTGTCTCTTTATTTCTCCTGTCTCCTCCTCCTCCAGCCTCCCCATCCCCTCTGCTGATGGCAGGCCTCCTCTCCCACCTCCTAGCCTTCTCCCAAGTCGTGCATCTCCCACCCTCAAGACCCTGCAGCCCTCTCCCTCTGCCATCCAGACTCCCTGCAGAGCCGGCCTCCTCTTCAAAGCCTGCTCCCATCAGATGGCAGTGAGCACAGGACACGAACACTCACACTACCTCAGGCTGGGCCAGCGATCAGCACCAGGTACAGGGCTCACCCTACACACGAGCTCTGCTCTCCCCCAGCTCTCGCCAGCGTGCCTCACTCATTCACCAAGTCTGTGCTTAGGAAGGCAGTGAACAGTGTTGGGAAGTCACCCGCAGACAGAGCAGCTGGTCCTGTTCCCAGTGCTCAGCCTGCAGACTTTGGGTGCCCTGTCCCACTAGTTCAAGTCCCATCTCTTGCACACAGCCTATCCATCACCAGCCCATCCCTGAACCACTGCTGCTCCCAGAGTGGTCACCTCATCCCTTCACTCCTGCAGTTTTCTCACTGTTGTGTTCCAAGCCTTTTGTTGTAGTTGCCCTCACTTCCAAAAAGTACTTACAGAGATCCAGAAAAAACAGGATCATAAAGACAAAGTAAAATTAACAAGACAATGCTGATTAAAGAAAGAGACTACAGGGAAAGAGAAAGCCTAGTGCTGAGCCTCCTGGAAGCCAAAGCAAACGGGGAAACACAATGGCTTGTGTGGCAATATGCACAGCTTATGTGTGCCTTTTATGAGTGAGAAGTAGGGCAGAGAAACTCATACATCCCATCTAAACCTCTGCTTCCTAATGATAGAGGACCAGCCTGAGGATCAGAGTATGAAGAGCTCAGGAAAAGCACAGCCCCTGGCCTGACCTAATGCAAGGGTAGGCTCTTTCTGTAGGCTACACTACCTTCCTAAATATTTAGGTGCTGGATCTTCTCAACTGACTGCAAACTCCAGAGAACAAGTAGAGTGAATTGACATCTCTCCTGCACTAGGTGACCAGGGCTTGGTGCACGTGGACTTGCTGGTTGAACACTGAGGACACATTTCAGGGAATGCGGAGCCTGTCAAGTAAGAAATGCGGACTAACTCCAAGGTGGTGCTGAACAGAGGCGTCGGTTACTCCTGCCAGTAAGCAGACTCAGGGCCGGCACTAGAGATGAGTAAGGACAAGCGACTGGTACACTGACTCTATCACCATGGTCTGCCAGGAGCTGTCCCAAAAGGTGTCCTGGCTTGGGGGACCTGGAACTCCTTCCCTCTAAGGGACTCAAACCTCTTGCAGCCCAAGCAGGCACTGAGTACAGAAGACAGGGTGCCATGTCTCTAACCTCATAGTTGGAAGGGTCCATGCAAATACCAGAGCTCCAGGATGGCCAGGGAGTTACTGTTCTGCCTCCTGAGCCTCAGCCTCTCCATCTGCTCCTGGCAGCTCTGCAGAGGAGCAGAGAGGGTGCATCTCCAGGTGGACAGACTTTAGGCAGTGCACCACAGCCTGGCAGCTAGAAGCAAGTCACCTCCGACCGATCATCTGCCTCCTCCTTTCTCCTGGTATCAGCACTGCCCACCTCTGAGCAACTGCAGAAGACCTTGTGCTCTGGTACTCTGCTCACTCTGGCCAAAGACGGGCATGGGACCAGCCAGACCCTCTCTCCTGAGAAGCCAACTCTCGAGCGGTGAGACTCAAGAGCCCAAGCAGCAGAAGTGGAAGCATCCTGCTAGGGTGGAAGTGACGGAATTCATCAGTGACCCTGTTCCTGGACTCCTCAGGCATCCCTGCCCCATGACTGCCCCAGCTTATGGCTCAGCTTTTCTTTCCAGCCTGTGAGCAACTTCACAGGCTGGAAAGATCCACATATAGGAAAAGAGAGGTGTTGATAGCAAGAGAAGTAATGAGAAAGTTGGACCAGAAAAATGAGAGGTCTGCTAAAACACCCCTCTCCCCAAAATGCCAAAAGGGACTGTGGGATCTGTTCACAGATAGGGAAATTGGGAGACCTAGGTCTGTTTCCTCAGTTAGCCAAGAGTGGTGGTATAGTACTTATCATCCATGAGCCCTAACTTATCCAGAATCCATGTAAGGAATGGCTTGCTTAAAATGAGGATGCCAGCTGATGCAACACACACAAAGAAATCTATGTAGACACACATATTCATATTCATATATAAACATATTTACACTGTAAATGTTTCTAATACCTTATAAACATACTTACATATATATTCACAGTCACACATATTTACATACAATCATGGGAGAGTAAGGGATGTTTTCATCCCCCCGTAATTCATGTGTTGAAATCATTACCCCACCCTGCCAGGCTTGGTGGCTAACACCTGTAATCCCAGCACTCAGGAGGCTGAGGCAGGAGGATTATTGCGAGTTCAAGACCAGCCTGGGCTACAAAGTGAGTTCAAGGCCGGCCTGAACTGCACAGCGAGACCCTGTCTCAAAAAGACAAAAAAAAAAGAAAGAAATCATAACCCCCTGAGGGGCCTTCGGGAGGGTGGCACCCTCACTAATGGGATTCCCCTTTCTTTTCAGAGAACTCTCCTGCCTTTTCTGTTGTGTGGGGACACAACAAAAGGAGTCCCATCACGCTGTTAAGTTGATCTCAGACTTCAGCCTCCAGAACTATGGGAACAAAAATTCCTGCTGTACACAAGCCACACAGGCTACACACTGCTCTGTAAAGTAGTCTGAATGGACTGCAATGAACACTGCGTGTGAGTATGTACACAAACACACACATATACAACATAATGTATGTACATATATGTACACACAGGTGCGTGTGTGTGTGTGTGTGTGTGTGTGTGTGTAAGGAGCTTTGGGATTTCACAGGGAAGGTGCAAGTATGGAACCAGACCACTAGGAGACAAAGGAAATCAGCTCAGGAATGTCCTCCACCCCAAGCAGCCTGCAACTGGACACACAGACATGGGCCTGCCTGCCCTTTCCTTCCAGTTCTTCCTGCAAGTTTTTACTCTGCAGCCAAAGGACCCTGCACCAGGAGGGTGAACTGCACATCAGAGCATACCACATACCAGCACCTGAATAAGACCCCAGCCAGAAGGAGCCCAGGAGCAGGTACACCAGCTGACCCTGGCATGGGAGCACACAGGGCCTTATTTGGGGTCTCTATTGATTTGGCTGGCAGCCCCCTCACATACCCATACACACACACATACACACACACACACACATCTCAGAAACTGAGAGAAACAAAATTCAGTCCTATTCTATTACCTCCTTTTTATGTCAAAGACAAATCTTTTTCCTTTTTGTTTGTTTATTTGTTTAGTTGGTTGGTTTGGTTTTTTGAGACAGGCTCTTGCTGTGTAGACCAATCTGGCCTAGAACTTGCTATATAGCTCAGGTTAGCCTTGAACTCACAGTGATTCTCCTGCTTCAGCCTCCCAAGTGCCAGGATTATAGGCATGTGCCACCATGCCTCGCTTCCTTTCCTTTCACAGGCTCTTCCCACCTCTCTCTGAGACCAGAATTCCTAGAAACTGTAGAAAGGGAAACTAAGGCAGAAAGTGGCTTATGGACTTCTCCACATTTATATCAATTGCCATTGAGTGACTGAGCAGTCAGGACCAGCATCAAAGGTCTGTCTGGGGCCAGATTCCAAGGCAAGAACAAGGAGAGGGGGCCATCTTCCCAGGCAGAGAGCATGGGTGCCTGCAGGAGTCCCATTTAGCTAAGGGAGCTATTTCAATTTCAGGCCAGAGGTTCCCCATTCTCAGAGCATGAAGCCTCTCTTAGATTGCCCTGAAACTGTTATTTAATAGGCATGACCTGGAAGGGTGCCACCCAGGCCCTGCCCCTTACCTAACACTGCTGCACAGTTCACAAACCTATACACACTTGCAGAGCACATACTGTGAGCAAGCAAGGAAGGATGAGAAGACAAAGACTCCCAAGCACAGTCACTCCTCCTGCTCAAAGCCTTAGGTGAGATAGTCACTGAGCTCAGCCACACAACAGACCCCACCTCCCACCCACAGGGCCTGCAAAGACTTAGTGCTTAGAAGATGCACAAGACTGTACAGTGGAAACAGCAAACCCTGTCATGGGAGGTAAAGGAGTCCAAAATAGTACAGAGGGTCAATAGTATGCAGGGTCATGCTGCTGGGAGGCTGGGAAACAGTATTTTCAGTCTGGTATATTCTCACAAAGGTCACAAAAGTAGCTCACACAGCTCAAAATGTATATAACTGGTGGCCTATTAAACTGAAACAGTCCCTGAAGATTCCCGATGGCTAGTTTCTGACTCACTTTTGTTTGAAGCTGGGACTGAGAGAAGACAGGCACACACTCTCAATGGCATCATATCCACACCTGCATGACCACGGTTCTGCCCTCACAGGGCTACCTTGCACTAAATTAGAAGCACAGACCCAAGGAAAGCACAGTCAGAGCTGAGGGGAGAAGGGCTGTCTCAGGATGATTCTCCAGAAAGGGTCATGGAAAGAATATTGCCTTTGGGGTTCAACTGAAAGTGGCAGAGCCACTTTGTAGCTTATGACTTGGGGGAAAATCCTTCACCTCTCCAAGCATGCATTTCCCCAGAGGCAAAAGTCAAACAGCACCCCCTACCCTCATCAGGGGTTATAAGAGCAGCGAGACAGCCCAGGGAAATGTCCCACATGACAACCAACACCAGGCACTACCTTCCTTCTCCACACCATAATGAGGAGCAGCTGTAGGTCCTCTCTGTCTTCTGTGTGCCCCAGCTCAAATGAAACTTGAGGAGGAGGGTAAGTAATCAAGGACAGAAGATCAGAAGTCCCTACACAATAACAGATCTCCACGGAAGACATTATAAAAGCAAGTGGGAAGACATTAAAGAAGGTCTAATGTATAAACAAATATAAAATGTTCATGGATAGAAATGCATAAGCAAAACACAATTTCTATTCACAAATGAGCAAAAAGATAGCCATTCTCCTTAAGTAGACCAACAGAACTGATAAAAGGCCAACTAATGAAAATACCAACAGGGCTGGGAAGGAAAGGGGAAAAAGGGGAAACTGAATGATCGGCTTTTGGTGAAACTATTTGAACTGATTTCAGAATTTATGCAAAAGAACAAACAGCCAAGAACAGCCAAACACTCTCAAAACATGTAAGATAAGAATATCTGCCCTCCCAAGTCAAGACTTAGTATAGTTGTGATAAATAGTATACCACTAGGAGAGACAGCCCAATCAAGAGGCCCAGGCATATATGGAAACACAGAAAAAATTGTACATCTGTGAGGAACACGTAGCCAGGTCAATCAATGGAGCTAGGACAACTGATACATAGCAGAAAAAAAGAAGTCAGAACCCCATTTCATATTAACTCCAGGTATTGACTTAAATCTAAAACTAAAAGCTTTAAGAAATAAACGTGTCATCCTTATTTATTCATTCAACAATTTAAGTGCTTATTATGTTGTGATGGCTACTGTCCTAATACCAGTATATAAACACATCCATGGGACATATATTTTTAAATGGTATATAAAATGTACAATCTAACGAAAGAAACTGATAAAATCAACTACATTACAATGATGTGTTTCTGTTTATCAAGAGACTCCATTAAGAAAGTGAAAAAGTGAACTATGTCAAATACATTTAATTTACAACTATTTTTAAAACAAACAAAACTCCCAAAAATTAACAGGAAAAGTAAACAACTCAATAGAAAAATGGACAGAGACATAATCAGACATTCACAGAAGAGGAAAGAATGGCTGACAAACATCTGAAAAGCTGTTCACTAGTAATCAGCAACATGCAAATTAAAATCATTATAACACAGCATTTTACACCCACTGTATTAGAGAATGCCAATTTTTTCCCATTTTCAATTGCCACCCCATGGTGGAAATGTCAACTGATCCACACTGGAAAACAACTTGTCCCTATCTAGTAAAGCTGAAATGCATACGTCCTAAAGCCTGGCAGAGTCATTCCTGAGGCAGACCTGTGACAGTGATTCTCAAAGTGTGGTCCACGGCAATGCTAATGTTTAGAAATTCTTACAGCAATGTGCTACAGCCAGACTGTCCCAACTCATGACCACTGACTCCTGCAGGTGCTGCCCAGTTGTCAGGTGAGTCACATGTGATTGGTTGGAGCTGTGAATTAATCATGCATACCAGAACCACTCCCAGAACTGGAAATATAAAAGCTGGTCCCACATCACAGATACTTCTGGAAGCTCTAGATTGGAGACTGTAACATGCACAGTAGGAGAATATGGGGTGGGATGGGGACTTAGGGAGGGGAGAAAAAGGGGATCAAAATTGGTCAAGATACGTTATACGTGTGTACCAATCCCCCAGAAAGAATATAACCAAATGCTTACCACCAGGAGAATGCATGCAGCACATCTGCACAATGGAATACTACAGAGCAGTGAAGACAAGTGCACCACAGCCACACCTACCAATGTGAAAGCATCAAAAAGCATAGTGCTGAATTTTTTAAAAAACATTCAGCGTATTCCGTATGTCTAAAGTTTTTGTTTTGTTTGGTTTGGGGGTGTGTGTGTGTATGTGTGTGTTTTCAGTACTGGTTTTAAACCCAGGGCCTCTGCACTGAGCTACATCCCCGGCCTTTCTATTTTTTGACAGAATCTCACTAAGCCAGTAAGTTGCCCAGTCTGGGCTCAAACGTAGCATCCTACTGCCTCAACCTCCCAGAGTGCCAGGATTACAGGTTTGTGTTCACACACCTGGCTGCATCTATCAAAAGTTTCAAAATTAACCAAACCAAAAGATGTGGTGTTGAAGGATGCCCGTCCAAATGGAATACACTTCACACCATGAAATGGAGCACTGCACACATCTCCATTTCAATGCAATGCTCCATTTCATTTTTTGTTCCTTTTTCTTTTCTTTCTTTTTTTTTTTTTTTTGAGACAAGGTCTCACTATATAGTTCAGGCTGGTCTTGAACTCACTATGTGGCCCACGCTGGCTTTGAACTCATGGTGATCCTCCTGCCTCAACCTCCTGAATATTAGAATTATAGATATGCATCACCACACCCACCAATGCTCCATTTCCTAAGAGGTAGGGGATATGCGTTAGTTTAATCACTTTTTTTTTGTACCAGGAATCAAACTCAGGACCTTGTACTTGCCAGGCAGGCACTTGTGCCACTGAGCTATATCCCTGGCCCTATTTAATCACTTTTAAACTACATAAATTTACAGATGCTCCACTTGACAATATGGAAACCCTGCAGTGCATTTCTAGAGAAAGATGTGACCTGAACCTGGAGCCTCCTGTTCCCTGTCTCTTAGTCCAGGTCACAAGCCAAGAAGCCCAGCTGAGTCCAACATGTGCCAGGCACTGAAAGTCCAGGAGACCTGGGGTGCCCAGTGACATCACCACCAGCCAGCTAACCTGGTCCTTACCTCACCCATTACACCAAGCACAAGGGGCGCCAGGGAAAGCAATGGGCTTTCTTTGCTGGGAGCGTGTGGCTAGGGTCACAGACAGTCCTCTCCCCGCCTCTCCTCGCCTTCCCTGGACCTTTCCTGCTTTCCCTGTTTCTCTACATTCTCCTAGGACCAGAGAGTTTCTGGAACAATCCCCAGCCAGAGAGACACTGGGGCTCTTTCCAGAGTTCCATAGACCTCATCCAAGAGCTCCATTCTACTGCCCATGCCCAGCTCTCACTGTGCAAACTGAAGGAATTCTAACTGCAATCAGCATCCATAGGAGCCACTGCCAGGTGCCCTGCTAGCAGCACACACACACACAGAGCTTACACTGTCTCACATAGGCCTAGCACGGTCCTGCAGGACAGCTGTGTGGTCACAAAGGAGGAAAGCGGCATCCACAGGTTAGGGTTACTTTCTGAGCATGGGCCTCATCACTGGAGATGCTACCTCAGTAGGTCATAGATGGCTGTGGGATCTGGTCGTGGGAAAAGCTGCCTGGCTGCTTTGCATGTGCACCCTAGCACGGGTCCCTGGAGCAGAGAGAAAGGCTCTCTCTTCCTGGGATAGTGACCCCACTGATGTGGCACCTCCTGAAGGGCACTCCCAGGGGATTCTTCAGCGCTCATGACAGCATCCAAAGCTTGCTGGGACCCACAGGAAGAAGAAACAGACCACATCTGATGCAAACCAGGGACTCTCTGAGTTAGAAGAAATTTGAGGGCTAGGTAGACAAAGAGCAGGGCGTGGAAGCCAGATCTCAACCTTGTGCTGCTTCCCACGGCAGATCCGCTCACCCGCCTGACCGCGTGCCGTTCTTAACATCCCTGCCAGGGTCGGCCCCCACCCCCCACCACATCTGCTGGTAGATTAGCTTCAAATGTGAGCAGGGACAAAGCTGGCTCAGAAGACTTAACTCTGCCCGACGGGTTTAGCCTGGCTTCAAAGCTTCCTAACTGGGACCAAATAAGCGGGCACATCACAGCGGGAAGGGAGAGGCCGGAAAGGGGAGAGAATAGTGCATCTCTCTAAAGCTGGATTACCTACAGCAACAGCTTGCAGCCTGGGTGACACAGCGAGACCTGTCACGAGCACTTGCCTAGGAGCCTGGAGACGCACTGAGAAACATCCCACAGGCAGCTCAAGCTCAAGCCATCCCAGCCTCTACCACCTAGTCCATGCACCCCTCAGTTTCTCTGTTCGGCCCGCTTCCAGGTACAAGAGATTCTGCCTCTCCCATCAAGTTGCCAGCTCTCTCTGATATAGACTCTAGACCAATTTATTCTCTGACTCTCCACACACTTCCCCCTTGCCTGGACCCCTAATCTCATCTTCTTAGCAAACTCCTATTTATCCTTCAAAATCCAAGCATTGCTTGCTCTACTTGGCTCTGTTTCTAATCTCAAAGCAGAATTATTTATCCTATTAAAAAAAGAGCTCTATTAAGCACTTGCCGCTCAAAACTAATTATCTGTTTATGTGTCTTATTCCTCCATGGAACTCTGAGCAGCTCAGTGGCCTTGCTTATGGTGAGTGCTCAGTAAGTAAACAGTACACACTGGATACAGGGCATCCGCTAGTCCTTTTAATAGGAGAAAAACAGAAAAATCATATAGTCACTGATTTTTTCCAAACGAAAAAGAAGAAAAACCCTGAGGCTCTTTTTTCCTCCATTTCTCCACTTCTTTCTGATATCAGCAAACATTTCAGAAAGCAGGTGAGGAGAGAACAAGTCAGAACAGGCTGCTTGGATGCCAGGTCCTAGAATGCTGGGGAAGAAGGAAGAGGCTCTCAGGCCTGTGTTCAAGTGCTGGGCACAGGGCAGGCCAGATGACCTCCCAATTCCACGACTTCCTGGCTGGGGAAAACTGATACGGTTGTGCAGCCCAGTCGAGCCCTGTCCTTACCAACTGGAGGCTCTGGTGCACGCAGCGGGCATTCAGCAAATAGTTGTGGCGTGAGTGAATGGACTCGATTGGGGCCCCCACACCCTAGCAAGCCACAGAAGGCCGAGGGCCACTGGGCCTGCCATCAAGTTCAGCCAAGGGCAGCCAGGCACACAGAGTGCGAAGAGGCCGGCTGCTGTTCGCTGTGTTCTTGCAGGCAGGCCAGGCAGGCCCAGGGCCCTCTCCTCAAGGTGGAGAGCCCTTACGCTGTTTCAGCCGGGGCTGCCTTTCCCCCACCCCCTCTTCCCCACTCCCTCTTGACTGACACCAATGCTGGCTCTGACACGATTTAAAAATAGACATTAAGACAAGGAAGTTTAATTTTTAATGCTTTAGAAAGGAAGCAAACATACATCTGGCATTCTTTCTCGGCCACATTCCAGGAGTCTCTCGGGGTATCTACCCAGCCCTTCATCCTGTCCCCCTGCCTCCAAGCAGAGTCAGGCCTGACTCACCCAGGAGATTGGTCTGTAGCATCCCTGTGGGGAGCCAGCCTGCATCCCTCACCCTGAGACTCTGGGAAGCCCCAAGTGCTTCTTGGGCCTGGTCCAGCCTGTATCCCCTCTTCTCAGAGGGACTATGTCTGAACCTGAGCTCCCAGCTGAGACCCCTCTACCCTATTCATCAAAAGAAAGCACCCTACAGACATCCCCATGGTGCTCAAGCTGCACAGACCCCAGCCCAGAGCCCAGAGCCAGACCAGTTAAGGAACACACACCACCAACACAACCGCCTTGCACACAGAGGCAGGGGCAGCCTGAAGGGCCTGACCCCACTTACGGAAGTTAATGAAGATCCGCTCAGCTCTCTGCCTGTGGCTGCCCCATGCCAACCCTTCCTACGTTCCAACAGGCTCACTGAACACTACCTCCTCGGCTAACTGACCTTTATTATGGGAGCAATCCACAAGGAATAGACTTTCTAGTGGGGCCAGAATGTCACCACTCTGCCAACTATGATTTAAAGTGATGGAACAGCCCTGATGGCCAGTGTGAAAAGTGATCATTATTCCAAGTGGCAATTATGGCAGCAACCAGTCCCTGCCCCTCTGTATCACACAGAAACTTGACTTGAGGTTTGGAGGAACTAGGGTAGATTGTGATTTGCCATCCACAACGAGGACATGGGCCCCTGCACTTAGAAGTCCCCTTTGCAGCCCTCCTCATATGCTCTCCCTCCCTTTCCTTACAGTCAAAGGCTCTGAGCCTCCTCCACACTCCACAGAAGTTTAGATTCACTTCATCTCTACCTTGAGTGTTGTACCAGACTGCTGCGGGAGGATCCAGAGATGGGGTAACTGAGGAAAATGCCTCAAATGGCTTCCTCTGCTGGAAGAAATACTTTGGGATGGATTTCATTAGTGGTGAACAGTATGGGGAATGTCCTGTCCCAGTTGAGGCCTAGCCCATTAACCAAGAAGCTAGCATTCTCTTTGGCCCTAAGAATCGAGGTGGGGATTCAGGGAACAAAGAGGAAGAGACTTGGTCAGGAGTGACCACCGGCTCCAGCTGTATCAGGCTCCCAGAAATGCTGCCCTCCTAGGTGCCCCAAGCCCCCATAGTGCACTGGGCTGCCAATGTGGCTAGCAGTATCTGCAGTCAACGTTCCAGCAGTAGACCTGGACCACCACCAGCAGGCAGGCACCCAGCAGCCTGGGAGGCACCTGCCCTTTTCTTAGTAAGGAGGAGTGCTGGCTGCACAGCTCCACCTCCCATCCTGCCTCCTGGTGATGTCACCAGGCTCTCACCAATACCAACACCCTCAAAGCTCCACCCAGTGGCCAGGAAGCAGGTACTCAGCAGGCCTGTGAGGGACTGCAATCTGATGCACCTCTCTTCCAGGCCAGGGATCCTCTGGAAGG
Source organism: Chinchilla lanigera (assembly GCF_000276665.1). Classification (NCBI taxonomy): domain Eukaryota; kingdom Metazoa; phylum Chordata; class Mammalia; order Rodentia; family Chinchillidae; genus Chinchilla; species Chinchilla lanigera. The sequence goes on along the minus strand of NW_004955429.1, from coordinate 18,700,168 downwards.
GCTTGTAAGAGGCAGAGGGTGTGGCGGCAGTGGGAGGTTCGGAGAACTACCAGGTAGGCTCTGGATCTATGGAAAGAACTCTGTCTATTGACTGCAGGTCTCGAGGCCAACTGTAATGCCTCAGAAAAGCCTCTTTTTGGGATCTGAGCCACAAGACTAAAACAAGTGATGGCTACGTAACTTCTAACAATTGCTCCTGGGTTTGTCCCTCTCCCTCTCCTGGGGTCCTACCCTCTCCCTCACCTTCTCCTGAGCCTTTCCCTCACTCTCCCATCCCACCCTACCCACCATTTAAGTGAGCCCAGGGCAACAGCAGAGGCCTATGGGGGCCTTGCTGCAGTCACACCTCCACAGCCCTTCCCCTCTCAATCAGCCCCTTCTCCGTCCCTTCCCCACAACAGGCTGAGGAGCTCCTGCCTGCAGGAAGTCTTCACCTGTGTGAAACACACTGACATACCATCCTCAAGCTCCCCACAAACACATACATAAGCGCCCATTTCTTCTCTGCTAAATCTCCCATCTTTCCCAAGGTCTATGTCTTATTTTACTATCTCACATGCTACTAGCATAAAAGAATTGGGTCTTGATTTCTCCTGGCTCATAGCTTGCCATGGGAATTATGAAAATATAAAGTAATTAAAAAGTCAGGGACCTGGAAGGTGCAACTCCTTGTCTTACAAGAGCACTGTCAATACTAGCTGGGACAAGACAGCAAGTTTTCTCACTATAGACCATAAAGGAAGGACATTTCATCAGCTAGTTCATTAACTGCTGCCACTCTCTTAAGGGAAGAGAGTCACTTGTCACTTGTCCTACCTAAGATCTAGGAGAGCTTATACAGTCAAGTTTGATATGTAACTTCTTGTCCCTATCAAATGAGACTTGGGTATCCCTACCACATAATCATACGCTGTGACTCACAGCTCTGGCCATCTATTCATTCACTCACAAACATGTCATGAGCGCCTGCTCTGTGCAGGGCACAGACACTATTTCAGGAGGTCCCCAAACCAAGTTGGAACCTTCCTGAAGTCACCACAAGCAGTTATACCAACTTCAGCCAGCAGGTGGCAGAGTGGGGTGGGGGAGAAGCAAACGCAGCTGAGTGGGAGCTACGGCCAAAGGCACTGAGCATCCCTCAACTCTCTTAATATAAGTGTTCATATACAACACAATCTGGAACTAAAGAAATGAGCAGGCTGAGACCATGAAAAAGGTCAGAGAAAGAAGCAGTGAGCAACACAAATAACGGCATTCACGCAGACCAAAGGCACTGGAAATGTGACGCTGGCACAGAAGGCAAGGGATCAGGAGGCACTTACCACACCACAGCTACAGAGTCCTCCTTGACATTCAAAGGTTTTTGCCACCAGGAAAAGAAATCAGAATATCTGCCTCACCTTCCAAAGAACCCTAGCCACATGACAGGAAAATTCTAACTGCAGTGGTGGAAGGTTCCAGCCTATAGGGGAAGCCCAACCCAAGGAATCTCAGACCATTTTGGAAAAGGAAGTGCACTCAGGTACCTCGCTGCCCCGGCCAAGATATTACACGGGAGCCTAAGGGGACAGTGAAGAGACGTCACGTGGCCCTCCTGGCACGGGACAGGGAGCCCAGACTGTAAGGTACACATTGAGCAGCCAAGATCTCACCGAAGCCGATGCAGAGCAAGACCAGAAGCCTGTCCTCTCCCTTAGCGGCAGGGCGCTCTCCCTTCGCACACACCACACAAAGTTCTTCAACTGCAGTCACCCACACAGAGGCTGAACGCAGCTCAACGGCTTCCACCCAACCCCACTTGAAATGGCTCTCCTGCCCCCGTGCTCTTCCTAGACCGTGCCCAGGAAGCTGTGGCTGACAGCCTCCAGCGGGCAGGATGAGTCCTGGGACTGAGCCAAACATCTGTGCTGGTGGTGTCCGGGGTCCAGTAAAGGAAGGCAGAGGCAGCAGTCAAGATAAAAAAACAGTCAGAGACATATTCAAGAAGTTTTCACCAAATTTGCCTGTTATTTCTTATGCACACACAGCCTCCAGCAGCCTCCAGAGAGCACAGAACAATCCCAAGCCACCCCATCTACTGACACTTTCTCCAGAAAACAACCTCACCAAGGACAGAGCACCGCTGTCTCCCTTTGTCCCTTCTGGTCCCAGAGCCTGGGAGCATGTGGCAGCCTGCTCCCTGCCCAGTCCACTACAATCCTTCAAAAGCAGCAGCAGACGCCCGATGGCAACATGCCCCCAGCCCACCCTCCTTACACCAGCCCCAGCTGAGCTTGGAACAAGGGTATCTCCCCCTCCCAGGAGTCGCTAAAGACACAGGGGTAAGACCTCTACACTCCTGCCATCCAGCCCGTTAAACGCTGCAGATTGAACTCCTGTGCATTCAGAGCAATACAGGACGAAACTCATAACACTCTCCTCGCGCATGTCCTCGGCCAGCACAGGGTCACAGCTGCTACAAATCCTGACCCTACCAGTGCTGCAGGTGTGGTGGGGGGCCTGAGGCACTTCCCACACGGGTTTTCTAAATGGGGGTGGAAAGGGTGACAACCTTTGCCACCCTCCCAGGAGTAGGGCGAGACTCTCCTGGAAGACAGGCAAGTTGGAGCCTCCATTCAGCCACGAGGGAAGGGAGAAAGACAGATATGCATTAAAGGGGGTGGGGGACTAGTGTAATAAAGCACTTACCAGAGCGATGCAGCATAAAGACTGAGCTGAGTGGAGCAGGTATTCAGGCTACTACGCTGGAGAAGAGAGTAGAGGGGAACGGACGCAAGGACTCACCCAGAATATTAAATTGAAGAGGAACATCATGTACTTCAAGCAGCAGAGGCAGCCCCTGGCCATGTTGCACTTCTTAAATTCTAGGAGGAACACAAAGGACAGGTCCAGGTAAAACACCACGTACTTGCTGCCTTTAGGTGCATTGTACTTGTCGGTTTTCACGCCGGCCTCGGCGCGACTCTGGCCCCGGGAGCCCGCGGTGCCGTAGAAGGCGCCGGCCGTGAAGCCGTGACCGAACGGGCGGCCAGAGGTGGATGGCTTGGCGAAGTCCGAGTCCTTGCTGTCCAAAGATGGACTCCGGTGGATCGAAGAGTCCTCACTACTCGACTTCTCCATGCTCGCGTCGTTCTCGGGGGATGCGGGGGGCGGGGGGCATCGCTCCCGGAGTAGGGGAGAAGGGACACCCGGGTACGGGCAGGCGCGGCGTCCGCACGCGACCTCGGCCCCGGCGGGTGCACTCGCAGCGAGCGTGAGCCCGAGCCTGAGCCCGAGCCTGAGCCCAGCTGCTGCGGGACGGGGCCCGCTCCCGGCCAGCCGGGCCCGCGCGGCTCTGCGCCACCACGCGGCTCTTCGCTCTAGCGCTCTGGGCACCGGCTCGCAGTGCGACTGGGCGTCTGGGGAGGCTGCTGTCTGATCGCTCTTTACAGGGCAGCCGCTCACGCCGGCCAAAGGCCGCCGGGATCCAGGATCCCTACACACACCTCTCCCAGCCCAGCCCACAGTGAGCCGAGCCTCACAAGCGCCCGCCTCCCCTGCTCCGACTCTGCGGAGCTGCCGCGGGCAGGGCTGCGGCGTGCGGCAGGCACAGGCTGGGGTCGCGGCAGCTGCACCGCCTGGCTTTCCCTGCGGAACCCTCTCCCGACTCGGGCTCTGAAACCCCGGAGCCCCTTCCCCGCCTCGGCCCCGCCCCTGGTTTGCATTTGGCCAATGGGCACGCGGCTGCGCGGCCCTGCAGAACGCCCCCCATGACAGAGTCTCGAATAGGATGCACGCTCGGCTGTGTGCCTACACCAGTGCACCAGCACTCGCTAAACTCCAGGGCCCGGGCTGGGGGGACCCAGGCTTCGTTGGAAGGTGCTGCTCTCCCGCGAGGAAGAGAGTGGCTAGAGGAGGAGGATGGCTAGAGGTACCGGCGACCCAAGAAACAGAGGAGAAGTCTGGGAGGACTGGAAAGGGACGGAAGTGTGGCCCGCTGCCCCCTCGGCTGGGCCTGTCCAGCCCGGGACACACGGCCTCCCGGCCACAACCGCACGCACCCCACGCCGCGTGCACCTGGGGCGAGCTACCGTGCGAGGGTGAAGGGGTCCGCAACCGAAGCGCGCGGGTGAGAAAGCACTCGGCTCCGCTGGGCGCGCGCGCCCTCCGTTCCCCGCCCCCCCGCGCGCGCGCACGCACACGTAGCTCCGCAAAGCTCCTGCAGCTGCGCGAGACCCGGCTCCGCGTGCCTGTGTGGGATGCAAGCTGGCTGGGGCTCCGGCAGACTGCGGGGGCCAGGGGGCAGAAGAGGGGACCGGCCACGCTCCTCCATCGCCTGACTATGCCAAGCGCGACGGGATGTAACAGTGCCCTGAGCCACAGGCTGTGTCGCCCGGAGCCCAGGAGTGCCTGGAGGGAGGGCTGGCTATCAGAGGAACAGTAGGTGAGGGCGCTTGCCCCAAGCTGGGAACACCCAGTGCCGCCCTTTATCCTCCTGTGAAACCCTGCCACCAGGCTGGCCTTCCTTGGGCTTGGGCAGAAGTCTGCACTTGGGAGTCCAGATCCTAGCTGTTCTCTGCCACCGTCCCTGTGGTTCAGCAGAAGGGTGCAGACAGCACCCTCCAGCAGGAACCGAGTTGTACTGGGCTTCATAACCCCAGAAGCTTTAGGTGGCACTAGATGGGCTGGCTGGATAGCAGGATCCCTGCCTACCAAAGTGGGTGTGCCACATCCGCCCTGGACCACTCTCAGCGTTTGTTGCACACCTGTGCGATATGCTGAGCACCCTGTGGAAACGGATATGAGATGTGCTGCTCCCTGCCAGTCAGCCACCCACTCTTCAGTCGAAAAGACCAGAAGGCATGGGTCACCAAGGCAAGCAGATGGGCAGCACAGAACCGCTACAAATGGCGAGGCTGAGGAGACAGGAGACATTAACTCCAGCCAGAGGGACATGAGGACCCCCAGGACAACCCTCTGTGGGGACACTGCTGACTCCTCCAGGCTTGCATCCTAAAGGCTGTAACCACAGCTTGTTGTCTTCAGAGGAATTTCCAAGTGTGCCGTCTGATCCTCTTTCACCTCAGGTGAACAGCCCCAAAATAAAGCCTGGTGTGAACTGCAGACACAACTTTGCCCTCCCACGTGGCACAGTGGCTCTGTGGGTGCTATCTACAGATAAGGGGCAGAGGTCAGCTGGCACCTGGCAGCACAACTACGTGCCTCCGTCCTTATCACCTCACTGGCAGCTTCAGGGGACTTACATTCTTACAGCACAGCTGGATGTGAGGAGAGACCCACTGCCCACTGGCTGGGGTCAGTAGACCAGCTTCCCCTTGCAGCTCTTTCTAGCTGCTGCCTTCTCCTCTGCGTGGGGCTCAAGAGCCCTTCGGAGGTGCTGTGAATGTGCAGTGAGTGAGTAGGGGTGTGGTCAGTCCAACCAAGGGTGAGCACTGCACATGCAGAGATGCTGTTACAGAGGGAGGGTCACCTAGGGCTGTCCATCTGGCCCCTCTCCTTTCTGATCTTTCTCCATCCCTCTTCTCCCCAACTCACACTGGTCCAGTCAGAACTGTCTCCCCACTGTCCACCTCCATGTCTGGTCATAGATGAATGACTGCCGCTACTTCCTCAGAAGGTTGAGGGCCTGAAGGGCCTGGGGGAGGAAGCAGGGGATAGAAGCAGAAGAGGCTACCCAGGGTCATAGCTCTGCTCCCTTCTGATCACAGCTGTCAAAATGGCACTGAAGTCCCACTTGGCAGTTCTTAAAGACGCAGTGACACCCAGCTTAGTCACTACCAGAATAATCGACCAGTGTCAATGGATATGCCTCTGTATGTCTCAGGGACTAAGCTTCACTCACAGTAACTCATTCAATCCTCGAAACAGCACAACAGGATGGGGTGGTTATTCCATTTTATAGAAAAGGAAACACTGATTTTTAAAGCCTAAGTGCTACATATTTTCTTGGACTCTAAACATACCTCTTGCCCATGGGAACCTTCCAGTCTAACAATTTGAAAGCACAACAGGAAACACATAGCACATCCTGATGACAGATCATCATGTAAAAGGACCCTGACTGAGGGGCAAAAGGCATAGATGTGGCTGGGCTTGTGCCTCTGGACCGCTAACTAGCAAAGGTGAGTTACCACGGAGACACCTTGAGGGATCTCAGGGAGGGTGAAGGAGGAAGATGGTGCAGGAGTATTGAGTGTGGAGGACAGGGTGCTTATCCTGTCTTAGAAAAGGGCAGCAAAGGAGCCTCAAGAAGGTGGGTTTAGCCAGAACACATCCTTCCCTCACCTCTTTCCATTGGTGAGAAACTCTTCATTGTGGGCAGGACCCTGAGCAAGGACCCAGATAGCACCAGGATGGTGAGACAGGCTGTGAGCCTCAGAGCTCACAGCAGCAGAACAACTATCTGCTGCCCCACCCCATGATGGTACCAAGAAGCACCTAGCAGAGGAATAAAGCACACCCACACAGGACTGGCAAGGAGCTGTCCCACAGCCTGTCATGGCAGAAAGGCTCTCCCTGTGGTAGAGGAGAGAAGGCACACCAGGACACCTGCATGTAGCCTGCTCAAGAGCCTGGCAGTCAGTGCAGAGCTACTTTTCGAGGCTTTGAAGGACCACCGTGGGGCCTGAGGAAGATGGATTCAGAAGCATGGGAAGGGAGGTGAGAGGTAGTGAAGCCAGCTACAGTGGCTGCCTCAGTTCCTTAGACTTGGGGTGCAGAAGGAAGAATCAGGCAGAAAAGGTGATATAAGACATCTCTCCTGCACGTCCCCATCGTCATCAGGCTCAGGAGAGCTAGGGGTACATCTGCCCTTGAGGGGATCTCCAAGATGCAGACAAGGCAGAACTACTTTGCTTCCCCTCCCCTTTTTAAACAAAAAAGTGAAGCCACTAGAGAATCCTTGGCGTGGGAGGGTGAGTGTGTGCAATCAACATGTAACATCTCTGCTGACTGGCAGCCTGAGAGGTGTGGGCTTCTGAGGAAGTGCCACGCTCTGTGCCTCAACCACACACAATCAGAGCAGAAGGGCCAAGCCAGGTCCCCTTTCTGACGTGCGCTGAATAATCCTGTATGTCACACTGTGTGCAGCATGCAGCACCTCATGCCTCTAGGCTGCAAATGAGGCAGCCTCACCATGACACCAGAGTCGGAACCCCCAAGCAGCATCTGCTTTACAAAAGAATGTTCGAGATGGACCACTGTTGAGAAGCATACCTCACCCCAGCGTTAAACTCCAAATTTGGGTGTTCAGTCTTTGGCTGTACAGGAAATACTTCAATCACTGAGTAAACCACTCATAAATGCGGCCACAGAAGATGTATGGAGTGCCAGGCATGGTGGCACACTCCAGTAATCCCAGCAGTTGGGAGGCTGAGGCAGTAGGACTGCTGCACAACCTCTTCTGGATAGAGGGTGGCTCCATCCCCCTTCCTAGCACACTGTTTGGACTGTGATGAAAGTTTTCCCACTGCCCCTGCTTGGTCCCTGGACTTGTAAAACATGGCAAAAGCAATGTCTTGGTCATTCCATTCTCCACCCCCAGGGCCCATGACAGTGACCACCACAGGGCTGGTGCTCAGAAAGTGAAGGAGGAGAAAGCAAAAGGAAGACCTCCCTACCCAAGCCTTAAATTCTCCTCAAGGACAGCCTGAGAGCCCCACCTTCATGCCTCCAAAGGATGAGACCCAATCCAGGCATCTTAGGAACTGTTCCTGGAAAGCAGGCTATCTGAGGTCATCAGAACCAGATGAGAGAGCCCAGGAAACTTAAATCCCCAGCAGATAACAGAGTGAAAATGTTAGCAGTCAGCTGATTTGTTTACAGCCACCTCCCCGGTACAGACAGACACACACAGAGCAATTTTTGAGGAAGACTCAAAGAAGGTGGAAAAAAAAATTGGGGACTGAGACTGGAGCAAGACAGAAGATGAAGCTATCCTGGAACTCTTCCGGTTGTGGGTGAAGCAAGCCTGTGGAAGAGCCCTACAGACGGGTAGGCAGGGGCACACACCTGTCACTCCCATTACTGGGACCTGGTACAAATGCCTGAGTGTTGTGTGTGAAGTCTCAAAGCCCACAAGCAAAGCTGCTTCCTGGCTGTAGTCAGCCTTGTCAGAGGCCTGGCTACGAAGCAAGTTGTGGCTGTGTAGAGACCTCTGGCTGAGTGTGGGCTCCCTATTTGTACTGTACCTCTGGCTGGAAGAAACAAGGGCAAAGCTCTATACCAGCTACGGTACTTTCGTACCATAGATCATAAGAAGATCATACCTTCTAGATCATAAGAAGCCAGGAAGGAGGTGTGGACAGACGGTCACAAAGCCAACCTCTCCTCTCCCCTGAAATCTCTAATGACTGTGGGTCGGCTGGGCCTGGGGATGTGAGGAGAGTAACACAGGCTCAGACATTTCCACTGATCCTGTGCCCAGCCCAGTCCCAAGAGCACAGCTCTGGCAAAACAACACAATGGGAAACCCCCAGGACTTTGAGACTGATGCGTCTGGAATGAGTTACCCAACTGCTCCGTAGCCTAGAGTCACCTGCAGAAACCTGTAATCTGCATCTCTCCAGCCTCCCCAAGCACCACATAAAGAAATAGATAAAAGATTATGAATGCCACAGCATAGCAAAAATTCTGGGTCACAGAAAATGTCCAGTGGAAGAAGGGACCATTATCATTATCAACAGCAACAATTAGTAAATATTAGGTAAAAAGGCCCCTGGTCCCTGTCTAATTACCACGTTGCTGAACAGAGAAAAAAGACAGCCCTTGTCAACATGTAACATCCTGTGGCCCAGATTCCCTGTGACATGGAGATGTCTACCTGACCTTCACTTGTCTTCTGATCCCAGCATACATGCCAGCTCTTGTCTGTCCTCCCCACCTGTCTGGCTCACAGGCAGCTCTAGTTTCAAGTGCCCTAAGAGACCACCCTTGCTCCAGACTCCATCCCCTGGCACTACCCCCCTCACTTCTCAATAAACAGGCAAAATGTTGACCTTGTGGCTCAAGCCAGAAGCCTCACATTCATTTTCCAATGTCAATGCCTTTCCAATGGTTTTCCTAGCCATGCCCCTCCACTTCTCATGGTTCCACAAGACACCACCCTACTCAACCCCCTCTCACTGCTCACCCCAGCCCTCATGGCCACCGAAAGGCTGCCCATTGGCACACTGCAGCCCAGGCCAACTTCTCACCTGAACCCTCCCATACCCGACCGCCCACCCCGCTCCAGTGGCTTCCTTACAACTTTGATGGTTCAACCTGAGGAATCCTGCCTACCTCTCCAACCCATTCCCAGCCACTCTCACCTATTCCTTGTCTAGATGCTCTTCCCTAGCCTGCAGCCCAGTTCTACTCTCCTAGCCCCTGAGCTCCCAGGAATCCTTCGCAAAGGTCTTTTCTGGTTTGCTGGCCCCCACAGTCCAAATTAAGCACCACTACGACCATTATACGTTCCCAAAGCATGACTGGCCTTTTCCTCCCACAGCAGCCATCAAAGCTAGAAAGTCCATGTTTCTCTCAGTCCAGTTTACTGTCTGATTTTTTCCATTAGATCATATACCCCAAGCAAGAGGAACTAGCCTGTCTCTCTCACTGTTGTGTACCCACTGCCCAGCATTATGCCTGAACTACACAGAAATCCAAGATACTTGATGAACAAATGAACAGGAGCTCAGAGGAGTATGCACATGGGGCACAGGGAGCTCAGAGGACTGTGCACATGGGGCAGGATTCCTTTCTGGTTCCTTGTGATCTAGGAAAGAGTAGTGGGCCTCCTGGTGATGTGGACACCTCTGACTCCCCAAGAAACAGAACCTAAGGTCAACAACTATTTGTATCCATTCCCCAACTATAAAATGAAGAGGCTGGACTAGCTGGTTCTCTCAGATCCGTGAGCCCTTATGAAACAGGACTGGCTTAACTATTGGGGATAAGTGCTGGGTGTGCAGAGGGGAGGAGGAGGAGCATCCTGGGAGGGAAAGGCTAGGCAAAAGAGACACACAGAAGAGGGTCAAGCATGTCAGGAGGGTACACCCACATGCCCAGCTGAAGTGAAGCTGCACAGAAAGTGACCCTGAGAGGAAGGTGGGCTGGGGCACTGCACAGATGACAGAGTGCCATTAGAAATCTGCATAAATGCTTGTCATCTGTCCTCCTCTCACAGCTCCATCCCCTACACCTTTCTCAGCTAACACTCACACCAAAATGAACCTGCATCAAACTCTTCCACACAGTTAGACTTTGCGCTAGCTATTCCCTTGCCTGAAGTCCCCTTTCCCCAAGCCCCTTTTCAGCTCCTGTCCACCATCCAGTGGGCAACATCAAGGCCACTGCCTTCTCCATGCAGTCTCCTTAGAGCAGCAGTAATATTCCAAGTTCAATCTGACAAGACACTACCTGTTCACAGCCCTCCCAAGCCCAGACTGTGAGGTCCTGGAAGGCAAGGACTGCCCATCGTGCTTGTCTGCCAGCCCATGGCTGGTGCCTAGCACTGGGTGTTCTGAACCTACACTGAATGCAGCAGTGACTGCAGTGAGTACCTCCATGGGGACCTGGAGCAAGGATGGAAGCAGCTTCTTGCAAAACTGAGTCTTTGAGCCAGGCGTGGTGGCGCACACCTGTAATCCCAGCACTCGGGAGGCTGAGGCAGGAGGATCGTTGCAAGTTTGAGACCAGCCTGGGCTACAAAGTGAGCTCAAGACCAGTTTGAACTGCATAGTGAGATCCTGTCTCAAATAAAAATAAAAAAATTTTAAAAATTAAAAAAAAAAAAGAAAACAACTGAGTCTTTGCTTGGAGCAGGGGAGGCTTTCTGCAAAGCAAGAAGAATTGAGACTTCTATTGACACTAACCTATTCCAGCAGTTCACAGACACGGTTCAGGCAAGCTACTGGGAAGTACAAGCTTCTAGGCTGCCTGGACAAAGAATCATGCACCCTGGGCTCTCAGGCATTTCTTCCAGGAAAGCTCCAAACAAGCCCCATCTTTCACCCACAAGCTAATCAGCATCCCTGTCAGATCCCCGGAAGGCCTGGGGTAGGAGGCATTGTGTTGGATGGACAGATGAATCTGCACCCGTATACATGCCCACACTGAGCTATTCACTCCTGGGAAAGAGGAGAAAGAAAGCATTTGTTAAGAGTACTTATCAAAGAGGGCAGGTGGCTCCAGGAGGATGAGATAAGGCAAATGGTTGAGCACAGGGAAGTATGACCAAGCCCAAGGTTTATTGCCACACACCAGTGGAAATGTACTGACCCAGCAAATCCAATATTCCTAACTACTCCATGGAGGACGCAGACTTGCAAGCTGGGACAGTGCTCTCTGACCTAGCAGTCAGCCTTCCAACAAAGCCTGTGGGGCATCTGGGACCCTTCTGCTAATTCCAGGAGCTGTTGCCCTCCTTCCCCTTTCTTAATGTGTTGAGCCTGGGAGCTATAGGGTTTGGGACTGTGGGGAAGAACAGAACATAAGTAACACTGGGCAATGCTGTAAAGTTAAGATAGGAGAAAAGAGCCTGGGATTGCACCCTGCTTAGAAGCCATCAAAGGGGAACCTGTCATGTTCCACACTGCTGATAGAGTGTCTGGCTGGGTGGGGAAGGGCAAATGTGGGCTCCCTACTGGTATCTTATGACTCACGAGTCTCACAGTGCACAACCACTCTGAACGTCCATGGACTGCCGCATAGCCCCAGTCATCACCTCATTTGGTCTCTCTCCTCTTCTCCCACCTGGGCTGGTCCTCATCCTTCAAGATGCCTCCAGCTGAAGGGAGCCTCCTAAAAGCACCCCACTTACACCATACTTGGAGGTATTTTTTCTCACCTTGAGGGCAAATGGTTACAAACCACACCCTTTATTCAACTATTTGGGTTATCAAAACTTAAAACAGTTCTACGAAGTTCTTTCTGCAGTGTCTCAGGTTACTCTGGCAGTGATCCATTCCTATTGTAACCCAATCATACATGATGGGTACCCAGTCATGATTTACCAACCCATACTTCTCAACACATGCCTAGAATGCAGATGCCACACACACATGCCACATACACATCATACACGTGTATGAGCTCCATCACAGACTCCTTCCTGATAGTCTGGGCTCCCTGTGCCAGTCCTGCTCCTTATTCACCCTGACACCTGCTGCCACCATTACTGTCCCAAGACAGTGCTCGGGACATACTACACTCCCTCCCCAACAGTCTTCATTGGCTTGCTAGGGATTTAAACACAAATATTCAAACTTGTTGGAGACTTCGACATCATACATGGTCCAAATTTACTCTGCCTTGTATCATGGTTATCTGGATAGCAAGACCTGAAGAAACTTCACACAGAATGAACTCAGCAGCTCAATCTGATCATGGTGGACACTCAAGAATGAAAGGAAATTAACTTGATCTTTCCCACAGTGCAGAGCCCCCAAGCCTTCCCCACCTCACTGCACATACTTACCTCAACCCATGCATTAGACTCTCTGATACTGCCCTCTGCCTAACTGGTAGTCATTCGCCTTGATAGATTACTGCCATTTTTTCCTCTCTCTAGAGGCCCCCTCTAGGGTCCCCCAGCAGAGTCACCATCTACTGAAACCACAGTGAGGGTGGGGAAGTTCAAGAGTCCAGCCTGGAGCTCAGAGTACATGGCCGGACTCTGTGAGGTCCAGTGTGTCTCAGCAGCTGCATGTTACTCATCCCCCAAGCTCTGGCCCCAAGAGGCACTTCCATATCTCAGCTAAGCCAGGTGCCAGGGCACACCTGCTTCTCCCCTCCCTCACACCACTGCCAGAGGAAATGCCAGCACACAGCCATGGCCAACTGGAACACTGAACTCCCCCTCCCTTCCTCCACCTCCTAGGCCTGAGACAGACCAGCACTCTGGCCCATCTGCCATCCTTCCACAAATGCAGAGTCCACCCCATTGCCCCATTTGCTTCTCATAAGAATGAGCACAAGACAAGCATACCCAGATGGTAGAAGGCATACAGCATGAAGAACTGGGACCCAGTCCCAACAGTGTATCACTTGGGAAGAAGACTTGCAGCCCTCTGAGCAGAGGATACATATGCTGAATGAATGACCGAGAGCGTACACTTCTGTTTCCTCACCCATAAAATGGCGTTAAGCATGATCTTGAGACACAACTGAGGCAATGTCTGGGAAACTACTTTATGAGATGGAAGGCACTATCTTCAGAACCTTCCATCCACACACAATCTTGCCAGTCAGCACATCTCATAGGAGTTCAAGAAAACCAAAGGGCTCCCTGCTGATTAATGGATCTCTACAGAGCTCCTTAGCATCCATCCTGTGTTGAACCTGGATTCATTACTGTGGATACTACTGAGAAGCATTCTGCTCCATCTGCATCTTGGGAAGAACAAGAATGGGCAAGTGCTCAGAAGCCTGCTCCAGGGAGGGCTAGCCCACCAAGAAGGCTTCTTAGAAAAGGTGGGGCATAGGCCAGGCATGCACAAGCATCTGTACAGAAGGAGGAGAGGGAGTGCCAGGTACCTGAACGCAAAGGCACGTTCCTTGTGACTCCACTTTTCTCAGGGAACTTGCATACTCACAATCACATCCGATCCTCACACCCTTGCATGATACGCATGGAAAATGTCTTTGTTTATAAATGAGAAACAGAGGCCCAAAGAAAGGAGAAGTCTTATCTATAGTAGTTAATAGAGCTGAGGCTGGAACCTATATCTCTTGACTTCCAAAACAGAGATTTTTCCCTACATCCAGTGGCCAAGTGCTGGGCCATACTTTAATGCATAAAACTGACTCCTATGGAGTCATACACAAATGTATCCTATATGCATGAAGGAAGACAAGGAAAAGGAAGAAAACAAGAAAGAGATCATGCATTAGGATTACTCAGCCAGGAAAAACACAACCTCCACATCATAACACAATGGGACAAGCTCTGTCAATCCTAAAAAACATACCACGCCACCAAACACACACCAACCTTCATCACCCCCATTCGATGCCCCCCATGCTCCTTCTGACTTCCTGCAGTACGAACACAGGTTCTCTGACAAATAACAGCAAAGACCCTGCCCACTACTATGGCCAGGTGTAGTGAAGATGACAAACCAGTGGTGGGCTGGTAAAGTTTTAGTGACCAGCTCTCTGGGGATATCCCGATTTCTGGTGCTTGACAATGGTCATGGTGTACACATTCCCACCATGGCCAATCACAATAAATGGTTCAACAACAAGCTGGATAACTTTCTGATTACTTATTAATAGGCTCTCAAGAGTTCAAGTAGACTATAGAAAAGCACTGCAAACCATCCCTCTTGGCTTCAAAATAAACTCTAAGGCAGGGGGAAGAAGCATCATCCTGCCCCTCATCCCCAGCAGTGAAAGTTATAGTGGTTAGGGTTTGTGGAACAGCATGAAAGCTGGACAAATGACAAGAAAATATACAGCAGCCACCACCTGGTCCCCTGGGGCCTCCTCACAGCAGCGTAATACCCAGAGAAAGAAGTGAAATTAGCTCCCATACTATAGTGATCCTGTTGCATGAGTCAGACCAGGTCACTGCACTGCACAAAACTCTAATGATTCCTATCACCTTGGAGTGAGACAAAGTTCTCCTAATAATCTGCACAACACACACACACACACACACACACACATATACATTTATGTTATCCCACTCACTCTCCACTCTACCCACATGGTCCTCCTTGCTGTTCTTCATCAGAGCCTTTACGTTGGCTGTGCCCTCTGCCTGAAGTGTTCTTCTACCACCTCTGCATTGCAAACTCACCGCCTTTAAACTCTCATTCAATCTGGGCGCACCGGTACATGTCTGTAATGCCAGCTTGTCAGGATGCTCAGGCAACAGATTGCAAGTTCAAGGCCAGCCTGGGTAACACAGTAAGATCTTGTCTCAGAAAAACAAAAAGGGCTGAGGATGTGGCACAGTGTCAGAGAGCCCTTGCTTGAAAATAGTTACTCAAATATCACCTTCTCAAAAAGCCCTTCCATCGCTGTCCATTTAATGCTGCCCTTCCCCTGGTACATTCCACCTCTTACCCTGTTCTGCTTTTCCATCGCACTTACCCCAGTATATAATTTACTTTTTTATTACATAGATAATGTATGACATCTCCACCCACTAGAGTGAAGCTTTATGAGGGCAGGGATTTGGGTCAGTTTCATTTATTGTTTTATTTCAATGGCCAGGAACAGAGCTTTCACATGGTCAGTGTGCGGTATGTACTTTTTAATCAACCAATGGATGCCTAGAGGTGGCCTCTGCCAATTCCTTTGGGTGCCATCTTGGTTCCTAAGAAGAGGCAGCTGGGGCATAACGGAGTCCAGTGGTTAATGCCATTTTAGATGCCTATGTTCTTGCCCTAGCCCTGCCTCCTATGATCTGGCACAGCCATGCCCTGCATCCCAACTCTGCCCTTCATTTTTTCTCTTCATCTCAGCTGTAATGAGACCCTACATGGCCAAGTTTTGGCAGTACCATGGGCCAGTGTGAAGGTCACACAGTATACCAAGTCTGAAGGCTTTTTAGCTCTGCAGTGGGAAGACCTAAGATCAGGTTCAAGACATTCCCTTAAAAGGGCTAAATCCTTTAATACCCCTCTGCACCAGCCACACCTATCCATCCCTATTTCCACACTATGTCCGCACCATATCCATTCCCTATTCCACAGCTCTGGGCCTAGAAGAAATCCCCAAAGAATGCTCTCCGCCCAGTGGTTAGAGCCAATGGAGCCCAGACCCCGTCACGCCTCAGGCGGGCTCCCTATCTACCAAGGGACCAGCTCATAGTGCTATTTTAGGCTCTGCAGGCGCAGCTGTAGCACGTAGCCACATTGGGCTGGCGGCCTAGTAGGAGGTTGAGAAGCTCACTCACTAAGGAGTGCTGACTTGGGCAGCTCCCAGAGGGGGCACCAGTCATCCCCTTCACACTAGCCTTCTCTACAGAGACCAGAAACTCCCAGTCGTCCTCTCCAACCCACTAGCCATGGGGAAAATGAGTCAGGAGCTGCACTGGGCGTGCCCAGATTCCATGCCTGAATGTGACCCTGACTCTGCAACAAAATGACTGCTAGCTAGCCCCACCTTGCCAATCCCCCACAAACTTCCAAATCACTGAGAGCTAGCACAGTACCCAACTTCCAGGTCCTGATAACATGAGACAGGCAGCAAAAATGCAGGCTGCAAGACAGCCCTCTGTTATCTGAGACTGGCTTATCCACTGAGTCCCTCCTTATTCCCTCTCTCACCCGTTCCTCTCTGGTACCACACATGTGCTAGGTACACAGCCACACTCAACAAAGACTTTTGATTACATGACAGTTTCTAAATGCAGTCTAAAGCCAAATATGACAAAGATGGTCTAGGATAACCTGGCCTTCATTACTATGATCATTACTGTCTACATTTCCACTCACCTCACTGGTCACCAAAACTGAGAAAAAAAAAAAAAAGGATTATACAGCAAAAGAACCAAGGGACTTTAGTAACAAAATCCTGCTTTTCACAGAGATCTGCCACTGGACAATTATGGTAAGGCAGTTATTCGGTATTTTCTATGACACCTGCCCCAGAGGATGTACAAAATGGTGGCCCTGTGTGAAACCACCGGTCACCATAGACCACCCAAGCAACCAGCCCTGGCTTGAGAAGGGATGCACAGGAACTCCAGGTACAAGCTATTCCCATCCCAACCTCATGCTGCAGGACATCTGCAGAATCACCCAGGACAGGATAGGTCACTTGTGCTTGGGCGACCAGAAGCATCTTACAGCTCTAATTGCTCAGTTTAAGCAACATCAGCATTGAGGAGCAGGGGAAAGAGAGCCAGCAGGTGCTGTAATTAGGGAGCTCTGGGACCTCTCTCCTTGCTACCCATCTATCTCATGACAGAACAGGCCATGCACACCTTAAAGAAATAGATTCTCTGATTTGGAGGGATAGTCCTTGAACTTTCTTGTTGGTGGAAGATCCCAAAAGCTTCAGAGATCGTGTCGTCTGCTTATCCCTCCCTTCCCTGGCTTCAGTCCATCCAGACTCTTCTGCACATTTCTGTTAAAGGTACAAAAGCAATGATTTTACAGAAAAGATGCTGCTCAAAGGGAGTTCATCTGCATGCTCCTCCCTGCGAAGTCCTAGGAAGCAGATATCATCTACCGGTCTGCAAAAAGGCTGCCCCTGGGCGTAGTGGTGCACACCTGTAATCCCAGCACTTGGGGGGCTGATGCAGGAGGACTGCTTTGAATTCGAGGCCAGCCTGGGCTACAAAGTGAGTTCAAGGCCAGCCTGAACTGCATAGTGAGACCCTGTCTCAAGAAGAAAAAAAAAGCAGGGGGGATGCCCCTGAGGCCAGTCGTTAAGTAGACCAGAGCCCAGGTCTTCAGATTCTTATTCCTATGCTCATTCCAAAATGCTGAGCTCCCTATAAAACAGCATTATACTAAGTGTGGTTCTGAAGCCACCTCCCTCCGCACCTTTGGGCACTACAGACAACCAATGCCAATCCCTAACCCCACAACAGCCTGAGTCAGTATCAGGAAGCAGGGCCTTGACAACCTGCCTAGTTAAAAACTCTCCAGGGAGTTCTAAATCCAATGTAAGTTGAGGGCCACTGCTTAGAGGCTGCTGGTTGGATTAAAGTGGCTCCTCCTCTCCATATAAGCAACAGCTGATGTCCCATCACTTCCAGCAAGCCCTCCCCAACTACAGACTCTGAGCAGGGCCACCAATGTTTATCTCCTGAAAGTACATTTGCACATAACCCCTTGAGGTGCCCCTGAGACATTTCTGGCAATGGTCTGAGTCATACCAGCTGGGCAGAGAATCCTGGCCAAACCCTCCCCTCCCTGTCTTGAGAAGGAATGTATCTGCCATAGTCCTCTGCTCAGACCAAGCCTCACTCAAGATACACCGAATGAAGACGGGTGTGGGAGAACACAAGGAAGAGCAGGATAACAGGATGACATATCTCCAGGTGCCTTTCTTCTGTGCACTAAGAGCCTCCATCTTCCAGAAGCCTTCTCTGATCCATGGCCCGTGGGCTCTCTTCCTCACTTGCAGATCCTCAGAGTAGAATTCAGGGTTCTGCCTTTAATTATTTGCTATCAAATCCACTCAAAAGTTCAGCAAAGGAGCCAGGCATGGTGGCACATGCTGTAATCCCAGCACTCAGTAGGCTGAGGCAGGAGGATCATTGCAAGTCTGAGGCCAGCCTGGGCTACAAAGTGAGCTCAAGGCCAGCCTGAAGGGCATAGCGAGACTCTGTCTCAAACACACACACACACACACACACACACACACACACACACACACACACACACCTTCCGCAAAGCCAGCGAAGCAGACACTCGTGTTCCTGACATCAGCTCCTAAACAGCTTTCAGCCTATTCTCAGACATCATCTGTCTCCACCACACCACTCTGACCTGTCTCCTCCATTCTGTCTCTGACCCAGCCCCTGTCTGGCTGTCCCACCCTCCTGCTCCACTTCTAGCCTCCAAGCAGCTTGCCCTCCCTTGGCAGGCAGACTCCTTGGGCTGACAACCCAGTTACAGACCCCCACCTCCTCACAGCCCCAACATGCACTTCCTCCCTGTGCTGTTCCCATCACTGCCCCTGTCACGTGGCCTCACTGAGTCATTCTGGACAGCCAGAGTGGCACCGTTTGTCTTTCCCAGTGGATAGTTAACTGCAGAGGATAGGGTGCTAGTCAAGTCTCCTTCAGCACCAACCATGTCCTAGTCACATGCCATTTAGTAAGCACTGTTGATAGATGGATGGACAGAGGCAGGAGGGACAGATGGACAGATGAATGGATGGATGGACGGATGGGTAGAATAAAGACATGTAGCCCATCCAACTGTCCTGCTGGTAGCTAGTACAGGTTTTTAAAAGGGGGGTGGGAGGAATCACAGGAAGAGACAAAAATAGAAAGAACTCAGTCACACAGGCCAAGAACACGGCCATCATTACTTAAGAGGCCCACAGGCCCCAGGAGTCTGGGAGAGCACCCACAGCTTTCCCGCCTTCCAAGTCTCTACCCTCTCTCGGTAACCAGAATGAGCCACTTAGCAATCTCTGTATTCCATCCGCAAACATCTCCCTGGCAGAAAGCCTGTCTGATCCAGATGCATTAATTGAGCCATGAACTTTGCTAGTCTGCTCCCTCCCAATCCACCTTTCAGGAAGGGAGGCAGCACTCCTACCTAGCAGATCTAGGGGCAGAAACCTGTGACTTTCTCCACCAGCCCCTCATTGCCAGGAAGTCCAGTCTACCCCACATCACACACAGCCTACCAAAGACTTCCAAGTCCCTGCCATGACTTTCCAAGAAACATGGCCTTCTAACACACAACTATGCACACATACACATAGACAAACACCCAGGCATGGCATCAACTATGGCAATATCACCCAAGCAGCTTATATTCCTGATGTGGCTGGTTTTGAGCTCACCCTCCCATGGGACACTACAGAGACCTGACAGATTCAGCCAAAGAGCAGATGGAAAGAATCTGGGGGAAAGATGAGGCAAGTCACAGGCTATAAGGTTGCTATGGCCTGAGAGGCAGACAGTGGAGAAAGGGCACAGGTTATGGAGTCAGAAGACCTAGTACAGTCTCAGTTTTGCTTCTTAGAGACCACTGACTTTGGGCAAGTTACTAGCCTCTGTCACTAGATCCTAGAAGCTTCAGCTACAAAATAAGCACAGAGCCTTTCTCCCCACAGGGCTGTCCTGAGACAGCATGTGCTCACTGACTTATGTCCCCTTCCTCCCCCGGCAGAAACTCCCAAGGAGACCTGCTCTGACAGCAATTATACTGTGTAGACTCCACTGGGCTGGGCTCTCCAGACAGCCACGCTGCTGGATCCCAGTGCTCACTACCTCACAGCTCTTCTTTACTGTGAGCTCCCATATGCCTGCCTCCACTTTCTACCTTGGCAATGAGGATCAGGTGGTGGGGAGATGGAGTGCAAGTCAGTCCCACCAGCATTCAGACCCCAGCTCTGCCCCTTGACAAGTTACTTACCCTCTTGGTACTGCAGTCTTCTCATCTGCAATACAGTACAATGAATGACTCATATTGACAGTCAAGGATGTATGTGTACACAGTGCCTGATTCAGTGCCTGGCACACACTGCACTGAACAAATGGTAGAGAATATTTCTTTTAATTATCATCTGCCTTATCCTGGCAAACGGAATTAACTCTTCCCTTCAGAGCAGTAAAGCACAGGTCTAATTCTCCTTCCAGGTAGAGCCTCTCCCACAGAAGGAGACAGCAGCACGTGTCCCCACATCCTCCTCTCCCCAAGCATGCACTCACACTTCTCTCTGCAGTTACTCAAGGGCAGCCACAGACCCTCAGCACTCTGCACCCCCCACCTCTGCTGACCTGCCAACACCCTCCCTAACCTGCATGCCCTGAACTCCCCCATCTGACTCCCTCAGGCCCTCCAGCACCCACCACAGCAGGTGGCGCTCAACAGGTGCACAAAACATCTGGTGACCAAGTGGTCAATGAATAAGCTTCATGCTCTCCTCCAGGGAATCTGAAACTGCAAAGGGCAGCAGGCTGTGACACTGGTTCATCAGAACACTGTTTCTATACCCTTGCAGCCGGGCTCCCTTCACCACACATCGGCCACGTTGGCAGCAGAGCCTGAGCAGGGCCACCTGGCTCTCTCACATTCAGCACCTCAATGGAACTAGAGCCCTTCTTTGAATAGTGCAGTTTCCTAAACCCACATGTAGAACTTCAGTGATGGGTGACACTTGCCCATTACGTTATTCTTATTAGTTCTGCTCCATTATTACCATGTGTTTGTATTTAAAGTCCCAATTCTATCATCCAATGTATTGGCAAATTCTCTGAACTTTCAGAACATTATAGAAATTCTGCACTAGAAATGGATGTTATAGATTATCAAATTTGGCACCCTCCATAGCCAAATGAGGAAACTGAGGCACACAGTACTGAAGAAACACACCCAAGGACACATGTAATTTTATGGCAAATTACTTTCTTCCTCTTAGCTCAAATCACTAATAATAATTCAATAAAACATCGGGATTTTAATATCTATCATGTCCAACCCTCATAATAACCAAGTGAGATAGACACTGCTTTCCCCATTAGACAGATGTGAGAAATGCAAGTTTTGGTAGCTTGTCCTGGTCACACAAACCATAGGCACATGTCCAGGCGAGGAGAGGAACCTGCTCTTACTCCTTGAGGCCCTCCCTGACTTCTGTCTCAAGGCCACTGAACATCTGTAGTCAGATGTCCAACTGAGCAATGTCTCTGACAAGTCTCAATCTAAATGCCTCCGCTTCCCTTCCTTATACCTAACCATTCTTCCTTTGATATTTTTCTACACTGTTAACAGCACTGACAGTAACTTAAGTCACTTAAACTAGAAACCTAGAACAACTCCCACAGCAAGCCCCTACATCCAGAATCCATCCCCCAGTGCTCCTCCTGACACTGTTCCCTCAGCCAACCTCCTCAATCCATCTCTCCAGACCGTCACCAAAACCTCCCACCTGCTATTTCCTCAGTTCCTTCCCAGTTCTTGAACACTTTCAAATACATTTGCCCTTGCCATTATCTTTTAAAACAAATTTGACCTTATGCTGTCCCAACTTAGTTTTATTCCCAATTGTGAAGTTTTATTTCCAACTGTGGAGTACAAATAATCTCTACGCAAACTGGCAGGCTCTTCCACTCAAACTCCTGAAGGTTCTGTGAGACCCAACTCAAAGCTCCGCTCCTCCTGTTTGGCTGCTCCTCTCCTGACTTCCTCCTGGTTTTGCTGGCCTGCACCTGGCACAGCCCTTCTCACTCTGCCTTTCCTTTGTGATTTCTGCTGCTTTTTCAAGGTGAGCTCCTTGAGTAGAGCACATTTCCAAACCTCCATTTCTTAGTCATGAATTTTCTCATTTATTCAACTTGCTAATTACTCAACCTTAAAAACACTCAACGAACATTGTTGAGGAAATTATTGAATTTACAGTCAGGCCTCCATGTATAATTTTAGTATTAAAGAACTCTCTGTTAACCTAAGGAAAGACCTGCATCTCGCCTAAAGGTTAAGTTTCCTTTAGAGAGGTAATGCCAAGATACTGACTGAGACAGCTAAGACACTTACGCTAAATGGTGTGTGAAGTCCACACTTCTTGGTCAACAAGCACTTACTTCACAGGCATCACTGACAATAAGGTGGAGAAAAACCAATTTTAAGAAATAAAGAACCTGAGTTATAATAGACATGTGACTATGACCCAAATGAATTAATCTTTTAATTGTTTCCATTTGCTTTAATCTGCAGCAACCCCCAGATCGATGTTTTTCAAACTGCAGGGTTGTGACCTGTTCATTAGATGAAATCAGCTGAGTAGGTCAGCAGAGTATTTCTTTAAAAATAGGACAAATGCCTGGGTTTGATTTCGGTAGGCCTCTGCCCCCAAGTCTCTCAGACTGTCCCATGTCAGAACAAACTGTAGCCCCCAACCATTTCCTGGCCTCTGTGCCCACAGGGAGTTGGCAATGAAGCAGTTCCCACAGTACAAAAGGGAGGGAAGGAGACCAAAAATAAAAATAAATGAAACAGAAAATACATGAATGTACTCACAGTAAGGATAAGAATCACTTCACAGAACACTTTTTTCAGGTGTGTGCATGTGCATGTGTGTGGGTGTATATACTGAATCACAGTGTGAGAAACAAGTCCCTGCATCTTTAATGTGACATGGATAGCCCACATGAGTTTCAGAGTCTCAGAACACAGCTTGCCAGCCTGTGAGAATACAGTATACAGTTTCTAAGCATGAAATTCAGAGCTGGCCACCTTCTGCAGGGGGCCACACCTGGCCTGGAAGGCTTACACAGCTGCAGGAAATACACTCAGGTTCACTCTCCACACTGGATGCCAAAAAGTCACTGTGCCATGAGAAGAGACAGAGAGAGTCTTGTCAGTGCGGAAATGGCCCCCTGGGCAACAGCACCCACCAGGCAGAACCCTGGCTAGGAATTTGGGCTTAAGGTGCTTGTCTACAAAATGAGAAGAACAATGCCCCAAATCTCAAATGCACAATATATAACGTGGACTCTTTATTCATGTATTCATCACTTGATTGCTGAAACAAATCAAAGTTGGCTTTAAAATAAAAGGCATGAAGTGAGCTCAGCACAGAACTATACCTTCCTAAGCTATTAGAGAAAACCATTCGAAATTGAGCCAATATTTTACCCACTACAAATTCCACTCAGCCTGCCTCATCTGGTTATCGCAGACCCCACCTTCCACTAGTTCTCCACAACAGAAGGCCAAGTACATGCCCTCCTTCATCTCAAGGCTCAGTGTTGATGATGAGGGCCCCAGCTCTTGTTTCATTCAGGGCAGAATGAGAGGAATGGGCTTAAAATGCAACAGGAAGCCTGCAGAAGGGAGCTGTTAAAGACAAGAACAGGTGAGCCAAGCAGGAGCCTGCTACCTCCCCCCAGGCCAGTTAAGCCTGCCCCACCTGGGGCCAGTGTGTCAGGGTGTGTAAAGTGACTGCAGGGCTGCTCAGTCCCTTCCTTCCTAGATGACTTTGGGAGGTGCCTTCCTGTCTGTGGCATCCCTAGTTTCAGGATGGGGCAGGGTGATAGCTATGGGGTTGCCACAAACAATCAGACCTCCCCCCAGGGCCCAAGGCCTATTTCCAGCTCCTGACAGTTCCTGTTTAATGCCAACATCTTTGGAAGAATCCAGGGCATCCTGGGCCCAGCATTGTTCAAATCACACATTCCTCTTCATGAAAAGCTACTGAATAACTCTCATACCTCCCCCCTCCCAGAAGAAACCACATCAGAGGATGAGCAACCAGATCCCTCCATGGATGGGGACAAAGGGGGATTGGCAGGTGCAGTTACAGGGCGTCTCCACATTGTCCAACAGATCTGCCACAGCAGATATATAGACAGGCCCAGAAAGCTTGCCTATCCCACCCTGGGGAAACTCACCCTCCAGATACAGTGGCCACACACAAATGTGAGCAACAAGAGCCTCTGGGTACCCTGGACACAGACAGCCGCTTCCTAAGTATCACTGTCTACACCACCATCTCCCTAGCACTTCATGAGAAGTTCAGCTAAGCCCTCAGGAAAGGGAAGAGAAGCTCCAGAAGAGTGCCTAGTGTCAGGAAGGATGTCAGGGACCTCTTCACTCCTGCGGTCACCACGTAGAAAAGAAAAATGTAAAGGGGGAGAAAAACACACAATGTGAGTTTGTGCAGGAAAAGGGGCAGGAAAAGGGGCAGGTCAGGGAACAGACAGAAAGAGAGTGGGAGGTACTGTCACAGCCCAGCCTGATCCCTACCACTACAGGAAGACACAGCACCCCACAGCCACACAGCACTATGCTGTCTGCAGAGAGGAGGACAGGCCGAGGACACCTTGCTCACAGTCACGACTGGCCTAGAGACTCCTCCGCAGGCTCAGCACCCTCCATATGCAGCAATCCAAGCTTCCAGAGAGACAAACAGTGGCTACTACCTGCTCACCATCATATCTCCAACGGAGGGACCTCTGAATCACTTTCATGATGAGGAATTTCACCACTCTGCCTCTTTTCTTTCTTGTTTTTCATTTTGTTTTACAGTGCTGAGGATGGAACTCATGGCCTCCCACAAACAAGGCAATTGTTCTACCACTGAGCTACTTTGTTTCTTAGCTGTCAAAAACTTGAGACTGTTGGAAGTCATGGGAAATTACAACAAACCAACCAAGCCTTCATGGTTAGCCTAGCAGGTTTAAAAAAAAAAAAAAGGCAAAACAAGGCTTCCCTGGCAAGAGTGTGGTGTCAAGGGTATGGGGCCTCTCCTCAGATCCCCCCCAGAACCACCTCCTCCCCATACCTCTCACTCCGAGGCTCACAGGAGACTCTTCCCTTCCCTGGCCTGGTCCCTCCAGTCCAGGGCCCTCTTTGCCAGTGTGTTCCTAACACTCCACTCCATGCATTTCACTCCCTGCTGAAGAACTACACCACCCCAGCTGTCATGGAGTACGTAAAGAAAAACTAGGTGTGCACCTCAAAAGCTGGCCAGGACTCGGCAGAGCCTAACCCTACAATTCTCAGCCAAGCCATGGGGCCAGGGGCGGCTGGAGCTAGGTATAATATAAAGATGAGAGGTCTGGCACAAGTGTTTCTTGGAGTTTCTCTGGCACTGAACTGATACCTTCTTCATTGTGACTAGATCCCAGAATGGAGTCCAAAACATCAAATGAAAAGCAAGCATGTCTCTGTGGTGGGAAAGTTACTCAAATATTTAGTCTTCTTTTAATTAACTTTTAATTGTGGTTGGATAAAGAAACAAAGTATATTTTATAATGATTTTTTGTTTTGCTTCTTTTTGAGACAGGGTTTCACAAAGCATTCAGGCTGGCCTTGAACTCACTTTGTAAACCAGGCTGGACTAAAATTCACTACAATCCTCCTCCCTCAGCCTCCCAAGTGCTAGGATTACAGGTGTGCAACTCCACACCCAGCCCCAATATCCCCAATGTTTAGTAATGCATATTAATTTTATAAAATATTATTTCACTATGGCATTGTCATACATGCATTTAACATATCTAATATCATCCCCTATTACCCTACCTTTCCCTCATACTCCTCCCCGATCCCCTTCCACTAGTCTATAAGAAACAAAATATTTTAGTCAATCAATAGACACTAAGTGGCATCCCTTAAGAACACAGAATGCTAACAGAGGAGGGCAGGCACAGTATGCAGGCACTGCCATCCCAGCGTACGTTCCAACAGGTGCCATGAAAGGTTAGGTGCACACCAGCTACTTGTACACTTGTACACTGCCAGGTTTTCTCATGCCCTTGCACCTTCTGTTCCCTGTGAGGAATTCAGCCTGCTCCAGGCACTCTCAGTTCTCTGGGTAGACATCCCACATCAGCCAAAACTGGACACTCTGTCCTCCACCCACTGAGCTCCCAAAGAAGGCTCTCACTGCACACTGTTCTCTGAGTCTTCATGCTGAGACTGATGAGGAAAGGGGACAGGATGATTCCTGAATCTCAGCACCCAGCACAATGCCTGGCTCCCGAATGGCGACACAGGAATGAATGAACAAACCAGTGGACAGACATCCACCCATAAGAAGCACTCCAGCAGGAAATACCCAGAGGTGAAGTGGGGGACAAATGCCCAACCAAGGCTCTTCAGATTCCTGAGGGCCAGGTCAGGGAGCATGCATTCAGAAAGAAAAGGCAAAAAAAAAAAAAGGACCCAGAGCTTACTGGGGCCTGGGCACCATCATGCGTCTCCTTAATATGCAGTGTGCAGATTCCCAGAAATCAATGTTCATTTTAAAAACAGTGCTGCCTACAGCCACCCTCCCTGATGGAGCCCAGGGTCGGTGTTAAGTATCTTTCTATTTATAAGCAACTTGCACTGCAGAGGTACAGCGCCATCCCAACTCATCCATGGAGGTGGGGCAGAGTGAGACAGAAGGAGAAACTGAGGTCAGTGAACAAGATGTTCATGTAAGTGTTTGTGCCCCAGAGTGTTTCCTTAGTGACATGGGGCCCTCAGCAGAGGCTCCTGGCCTATGTGCACAGCCAAAGCTGGACAGAGAAAGGAACCCAGAGAGACCAGAAGCCCTGCACAAGGAATCTGGCTTCCAACACCCAGGCTCCAACCTTTCTGGCATGCTGCTGCCTCTTGCCACAGCCTGTCCCAGGAAGCACTCTCAGCTGTAGGTCCACCCTTTCTGTCTCTGACTCACCCTCCAGGTGCCCAGGAGTGCAGACACCCTGATCCTCTGTGGCCAGGGCCAAGGAAAATCCCTCTCCTAGCTCTGCCTTTCTGCTGTCACCCCTCAGAAGGTGCTGCCCTGCTCCTATGTCTCTCAGGAGCAGCATGCACAGAGTTCAGTGACAGACCACAGAAGTCAGAGGCATAGCCCCCAACACCCCACACCATACAAGGCATAAAGCCAGTGCAAAACCTTAAGAGTTCCTCCAGGCTATCTCCTCAGGAAACAAGGAAGGAAAGATGGGAAGCAGCCTTTCTACACCATCAAATCAGGGATTCCATGGGTCTCAGTCCCATCAGTGAAAACCACAGCTGACCAACTGGGCTGCTGGGCCAGTTACAGGAAGGCCCTGTGCCCAAACACAGCAGGACACACAGGCTCATGACAATAGATACACATCCATCTCTTCATTTCCTAACACAGAGCACAGGATGCCAGAATCAGAAGGCAGCCTAGAAATCATTCAGGCATAAACCCTCTTTATAAATGAGGGGAAAATGAGGTTTCAGAGGAGGAATTAACCTCACTGGGGTCATCCAGCTAGATGGTAACACAGTAAGTACAAAAAAACCCTGTTTCCTTTTTCCCTGATCGATGGCCTTCTTACTACACCCCACTTACTGGACAGACATTTATCAGGCAGTGGTCTGCCAGGTGCTATACTTGGCATGTGGCTCACCTTAAGACATAATTGGTCCTTGTTTTTAATCAGTTTATAATTTTTAGGGGTTGAGGGAGAAAAGGTGGGCAGGTTTTCAACAACTTACCCATTTTTAGATAGCACAAGAATATGATAAGTGCTTCCAAATCAATGAGGGCTTACATGCAGTGGTGAATTCTTCCATCTGGGAGGCACCCACTCTGGCCTGGTGGTGAGCAGGGGAGAAAGGGCATCCCAGGGAGAACAGCAGCAGGGGTGAGACATAGAGGACTGACAGCAGGTAGAAGACTCACAAATGTGCAGGAAGAGCAGCATGGTCAGTGTAGACAGCCTGTAAGGGCCACAGGGCAGAGCCACTGCCACACCAAGTCTGCTGTCTCTTGAAGAGACAGGTGACCACTGAAGTTAACCCACCCAAGTGTTGTGGTGAGCACAGGGGTCCATGTCAGTGAGCCTGGCTACTTTGCAGGACAGCAAAGGGTGAGTTAGGATGATCAGATCAGTGAGCGCGGCCACTCTGCATGATGGCAAGGCACTAATTAGGAAGCTGTTGCAGTATTCAGCTAAGACACACTGAATGCCTCAACTGGGAAAGGAGGATTAAGAGACGAGGTGGACGTAAAGCCTGCTTCATTACTCAAGTCAGCAGGGTCTGGCAGGGTGCTACCCCGCCTGCCACGAGGGGTTACTTACCTTCCCTTTTCTGCTGAGATAGATCTGTATTCCCCATGGGCTCCATCAATGCCAGGTGACTGGTTACAAAGCAAGCAAGCTTCCAAAGCTGAACAAGCAAGCTTCCAAAGCTTCTTAAGTGATGGTCCTGATGGGTCTGGTACAAGAGTGGATCACAGCCCCACAAACTGGCCTGTCTGACTACCTAGCCCATGGCCTGTCTCACAATCTTCACCTGAAAGACAGTGGTTCACAGAAATGGGCATGGGAACCCCAAAGCAGAAGCCAGAGGAAACAAGCAAGAGACCCTCAAAGCTAGACTTCCACGACATGAATTCCATATACTTGGGTAAGCTCTACAAGCTAAATTCCCCAGGTGACAGGAATGGTCATGGCACACTGGCAACATCAATTACTACACTCTTTTTGTGGAGAAGAACAGGCAAGTCTGCAGAGCCAGGCAGTGTCACAGTTAGGACTGACCGCAGAAGGGAAGCCCGATCCTGTCCAGCTGGCTCCTCAGCCTTGCTCAGAGGTGGGCAGGAAGGCAGTGCAAAGCCTGCATCAGAAGCAACCTGCATGCTGCCTTCTGCAGCAGTGCGCTGACAGCAGAGGCTGGCTGCAAGCAGGGCAACTGATAGATGGACCCTGCTTTGCCGGCTGCTACCAGAAGGCCAGGGAGGGAAAGAAGAAATGAAAAGGCTGGGAGATATTTTCCCTTGATTTGTGCTGCTTGAGATGCCCTGTAGCAATATTTATCCTGCAGCTCTGCCCCACTTTCGTTTATTATCCGGCTTAGCCTGAGTTATCACAACCAGGACGGGACCCATAAACTAGCTAGTTGACACCATCAGGACTGTGCAGCATATTTTAAAATCTCAAGGAGCAGCTTCGACCCTCCATGGATATTTAAAGAAACAGGTGGAGTCTCTATTCCCTGGGGACTCTGGCTACTATGGAAGCAGACACACTCCCAGAAATTCACCTCAGAACTTGGACCACCCACACCCTCGATACCAGTGTAAAACCATCATCTATCTGATCACTGCTCCTTTTCAGGCCCATAACACACCATCCAAAGCCCCAGAGCATTTTAGTCATCTGTCAATAGCAATTCATTAAAATGTATGCCAGTAAATGAATGACTGCTGGGTTTATTGAGCATTGTCTATTAGAGTCAGTCCTCTGTATCCTTGGGTTCTACATCCACAGATTCAGCCAACCTCAGATCAAAAATGCTTGAAAAATATTGCATCTGTAATGAACACATGCAAACTTTTTTCTTGTCACCAGTCCCTAGAATACAGTATAATGATTATTTGCATAATGTTTACATCGTATGAGATAATATAAATAATCTAGACATGATTTAAAGTGTAAAGGAGGGGATGGGGATTTAGCTCAGCGGCACAGCGCCTGCCTGGCAAACGCAAGGTCTTGAGTTCGGTTCCCAGTACCGGAAATCCCCCCCACAAAAAAAATAAAGTGTAAAGGAAATGTGTGTAGGTTATATGCAAATACTATGCAATTTGACAAGAGGGACTTAAGAGTCTATGAATTTTGGTATCCAACAGGGATTCCTGGAACCACCCCCAATGGATACTGAAGGACAACTACACATATTAGATCTATGCTGGGCAAGGGGGTTAGAAGAGTATGACCGATCCTCATTTATCTTATCTACTAGATCTACTCATAGAGACAAACAGGGATGAGAACTGACAACACAGAAAGAATAAAATGGGTATAATGGGTAAGGGACTATCAGGACACCCAGGGTCAGGGGATTCTTAGAATCAGTGCTGACATCGAAGAAAACAAGAGGTCGGATAGTAATCCTTAGACTGATGGCAAACAGTTTCTAAAGATTATGAATTAGCTATATGTTCTAGTCACTGGGATTATAGCAGCACATAAAACCTGAAGTGAGAAAGAAAAAAAAAAAGAC
This sequence comes from Chinchilla lanigera, assembly GCF_000276665.1. Taxonomy (NCBI): domain Eukaryota; kingdom Metazoa; phylum Chordata; class Mammalia; order Rodentia; family Chinchillidae; genus Chinchilla; species Chinchilla lanigera. The sequence goes on along the minus strand of NW_004955429.1, from coordinate 18,670,064 downwards.
AAACCCTCACCCTCATACTGCCTGCATTTTGATTTGAGGACCCAGGGGCAACAGTGAAGAAAAAGAAAGAGAGGGAGAGGGATGGTGGCTGGACTGGGGTCACAGAAGCAGAAGTAGTAAAGGGAGGCTGATCTATAAAGGAAACAGGCTGGGTGGAGGATGAGAAGTATGCTTTCAACACATTAGGACATCTACTAGTCATCCAAGTGGAAATGTATATCCCATGATGTTGAGTCAAGAACTTCTAAAATGAAGAGACACTGAGGATCTTAAGCAGGAGTCCTTACCAGCAGACAGTGATACAGCAGTGACCCCAAAGCCTTACCTGGTAGCTCCTTGGAGGGTGCCCTACTTCTACTCTACTCAGGGGTTCAGGTCCCCATCCCCAGGACTCCTACTTAGCTCAGGTATAGAGGTCTGATCTATGCAGCCATCCACTCTACAGAGGAGGTAGTCTGAGGCCAGAAGAAACCATTTGATTTCCCATGGCTATTTTCTGGCTGCCAGCAGCGCTGAGCTCAGTGACGTCTTCTCTGTCCCACAGAGCTACCAAAAAAGAATTCATTCCTAGCAATGTCATTTTGCTGACAAGAAGACAGAGAAACATCTGCTTTTAAAAGTTGTTTTCATAGAGGTTGCCTTTGGAGTCTGGTTTTCTCCATGAACATATATTACATGCAGAATCCAAGCTGGACACAAATAGGTGTATCCAACACAGGAATATAGGTTATAAGAAGAAAACTAGAGTAACTGCAAAGAAGAAAAATACTGAGCTCCAGCCCCACCAATACAGACATTGTCAAAGGCTCTAGAATATTCCTATGCACATTATAAATGAGACAAATGGAAGAGAAATTCAGCTTGAAGTGACATTTATTGAGCACCTTCTATTTCCCAGTTGTTCTGCTGCACTCAATTCTCTCAGCAACCCCATGAGACAGGAATTATTATTTTCAGATACAGGACATATAACTTCAAGAAGGACAGCTACTTGTTCAAGGTCACAACAGCTAGAAAACAGTGGAGACAGGGCTTAGAATGCCCCTCACTCCACCCTAGCCCAAGACATCCCAACTGGCAACTTGGAGCTCTTTCTGCCACCACCCTGCCCTGGGCCCACGTCAGGTCCAAGGTTCTGTGGTACCCTTTACCTCCCCACTGCCTCAGGAATGAAGGGAAATCCCCCTGCCTATCATGACTGCTGACATGGTCATCTTCTTGCCTTCTAATATTATCCAAAACCACTTCCTTTACCAGTCTTCCAAACCTACTTGTTCACTTGGCTCAGCCTCTTCCAAACAGCTAATGGGCTTAGGAGTACCTCCCAAATTCTGAGTCTACACTGCAGACACTCAACTCTTGGACCTACAGAAGTCACCAGTTTAATCCCATACATCCTGCATGGTACCTGTGGCTCTGAGTGCCCACAGGACTTGCAATAATGACATCGTATTACTGTCATGAGACACATCTCACCTCTCTTGGCAGTCATGCTGGTAACTCACATGGTCCTTCTCACCAGTGTGAATAGAAGGACAAGCAAAGAAACCAGGATACAGAGATACTGAACGTCCATGTGTAAAGGCTCAGTGCCCAGCCTGGGGCACAACTTTGAGGTGGAAGACCCTTTAGGAAGTGGGTCCTCGTGGGAAGAAGTTGAGTCACTGAGGGTGGTGGCCTTGAGGGAATACTGCAAACTGGCCATCCTATCTCTGTCTGCATCTCAGCCACCATACCATACACTCTCACCATAATGTGCTGCCTTACCATAGGCCCAAAGCAACAGGCCAACCAACCATGGGCTGAAGCCCCTGAAACTGTGAGTCAAAATCAATCTGTTCCCTTATGAGATTGGTTATCTCAAGTATTTTCTTACAGTACCGCAAAGCAGACTAACACAGGAGAATAAAGGACTTTTCCAAGGACACCAATTAACACCTGGATCAGAGCTTCTCATTTCCAGACCACAGTCTTCCTTAACAGACCAGAAGAAACCCTCCCTCTGCCCAATTTCCCAGAGCAGAAGCATCTTCTCATCCTCCTGTTAGTGGGGTCAAAGGCACACAGACCCCCTCACCCCACCCAGTCTCAAGGCCAACCTGACCCCAGCCATGCGACAGCCCTGTGCAGAATGGAGGCAGCCTGTGTGGCGAGAGTCTCTGCCCCTCTCCATCACTCCTCAGGGAGGAGCTATAACACCCGGTGAAAACGCCTAAGCAGGTGGAAACTGAGCCAGCTTTCTCTTCTCTGACTACACTTCGTAAGGAGTCCAGGAAGTCTATTTCCAGAGGGTCTGGAATGAGCAGAGAAATGACAAGATAAGCACACATACACTTCATGTTCCGGCTCTGTTGAATGCCACATGAGATCACCACCTTCCATTTCCCACTACCTTCCTCCTGAGTCACATCCAAACCTGAGCTCATCCATCTGCACATCAATGCTGGCCAGGAGAGGAGGTGGGAATGTCAGCGCACCACATCTTATTCATTTTCCCAAACAGTCCTTTACTGAAATACAGAGGGGAGGGTGGGGGTGGGCAGATGCCTCAGCTTCCCAGAGAGACAGGGCCTGGCCCACGAAGAGAATGGAGGCTTACCAAGTCCTCCCCACCCAGAACCCAGTTCTTCCCAAGTCCCTGTAATCACTCTTGAGATAGCCATCAATAAAGAGATGGACATAGCACCTCATGAGCAAGTATTACTGATTAGAGGACAGAAGGGAAGTCATGGAAGGTCATGGAAGAGGTGTAGCGAAAAGAGACAGAAAATAAGTTGTGTTTCCCTAGCTCTGGCAACTCCAAGTATGTGACACTCTTCTTTCCCGTCCTCGTACCGTCTTAGGAGACTGAGTCCTAACTGTGTTACCTAAATTCATGTTCTGTTCCATGTCCTGTTCACCCAGTGGCCCTGCAGCATCTGACACATGTTAGGAATTCATCCAAGCTGGCTTTCCTTCTGATCTTGAATTCAAAGACTCATAATAAGGGGGATGTGATTTTTATGGTGCTCTTATCAACTAAATAGATTTGAAGCATATGGAAGGAGTTGGTGCAGTATAGAGCCATGGGGATTTTTCTACGATAAACGAGGAAATGGTTCTCTGACATGGATGTCTGATGCTGCCAATGCCTCAAAGCAAGCAGAGCCAGTGCTGTTGTGGAGTCTTCCAGGCCTGAGCTTCAGAGCACTTTGTGGTACAGTCTGTGTACATGAAGGCTGCCTCCTGCTGCTGCTCTATCCCTGGGCCCCAGACCATATCTTCTTCTACAAAGGCCTCAATCCTGCAGGTTTCACTCTCTCCTGGCGAGCTGCCCATGATCTGACCCTATAGAATCAGGCCCAGGATTCTCAAAGGAAGCAGAGGGATGGGCCTAGGACCATGCTCAGTACAAGTGGTCACACTGCCCCAGACAGGAACTCTACACGTCCAAGGGCCCTGCAGGAAAATTAATCAGGCCTGGTCCCTCCCTTCCAGATGGACAGCCACATCTCTGCTCCAGCAGCTCCTAGCCCTGGCCATCCCAAGCTTGCAGAGGTGACCAGAGGAAGCCACACTAACAGCACTTAGGCAATGGATACCTGGACTTGGAGCCACATTGAGATGGCTGTGCATGCCCCAGGATCAGCCTACTCCATATCCATTCCAGCCCATCTCCATCATCACGCCCCAGCTGAGCCTTGGGTAGATCCCACCACTAGCCTTTACTGAGCACCTGTGTGCCTAACACTAAGGACACTAAGGTACCTGAACATTTAGGACAAAAAGGGGTACAAAGTACATAATATTTGACCCCAATCTAGTCTAGGAGCTTGTAGATTTTCCTATTCTAAGCTGACCAGTACGACCCCAAAGTTACACTGTATTTATGACCCTTAATGTATGTTTTAGTATCTCTGTGTCCTTGTTGACTGGCATACAGTAGCTTCCTTGATGGAAGAGCTAAGAACCCCAGCCGATGCTAAAAATCCCATTCTTAGTACTCAACCTCACTGGTCATCAGTGAAATCATGGCAAGACATCACAGCACACTCACCAGAATGCCTAAAAAAAAACAGAACAAGTGGTCATCTAGTACTTTCACACATTGTTGTTGTGAGTAAAAACTGGCACAACCTGATTCCTAGCAAGCCCATTCTGGAAAACTGGTGATACTTACAGAAGTAGAATACTATATGCCCATAATCTCTTTTTCAATAATTCCACTCTTTGCTGTAAACCAATAGAAATAGGTTCTGATTTTTTAAAAAAATGAGGTGTATCAAAATGTTCATAGACAATTTCTTTAAAATAACCAAAATCTAGAAGGAGCATCAACAAATCAAAGACTAAGTCAATTGTGGTACAGATCCATGGTAGAATACTATGCAATCACAAAAATTAATAAACTATAGCCACTTGCAGCATGAATGAGTCTCATTTAAAAAAAAAAAAAGTTCTTTTTGAAGCCAGATGAGAAAAGGAACATACTACATGATGTCACTTATGTGAAGTTCAAAAACTAATCTATGTTATTAGATGTCAGGATGGAGGATACCCTTAACTTTGGTTGGCTGGAAAGGAGTGTGCTGATAACTTCAGGGGTGCTGGTTATATTGTTTCTTACTCTGGCCCCATGAATGCATTCACTTTGTAAAAATTCACTGAATGCTGCATTTTTTGTATGCATCTAACATTCCAACAGAAGGTTAGAATGATATTGCTTCTATTCATCTACTCCTGTAGCCCTTTCACAGAAAGAAGCAGAGCTGTTCATGTAAGTCACCGATCACCTATAAGTGCAATAGTCATGCTTTTCATCTCTAAAATGAAGAATATGAGGTAATCTCTAAGGAGCAGCCCAGCTCTTGGTAATATAATGCTCTGATCCTATTCTTAGTAAAACCTCATTAATCAGTAATAAGAAATCCTTCCCAAATTAGTGAAAAGTACAAAATACGGAACATTGTTTAAAGACTAACAGTGTTACTGGTTTCAAGAACTAAGCACATTACAAATTGAAATCTAAATGTCTACTAAATTGAGGTTAATGAAAAAAATATAATACTTTAAGCTGACACTACTTGAAATTGCTTGAGTATTACTAAAATCCTGTGTCTACCCAGGGTAGGTCCTCCTGTAAACCATTTTCAACCAGGAGTTATGAATGTCTGATTATTACATCTGCTCTACTTGAAGTGACCAAATTAGAGCTTCGTGAGGGTCACATTGACTGAGCTATCTATCGGCCCCAATCCCTGCCCCCCCTCAGCTGACTGAAGCATTCAGTCCCCCAAGCCTGATGACCAGGCTCTGCGGGAGGTGGCTTCGTACTTGACTGACACACAGATTACTTCCAGATTACTATGGAGAATTAAGATACTCCTGGGAGCTCAGCATGGCCGATGATGGCAGTGGGGTGGGAATTCTAGGCATATCATAAATAAAACTTCTACCCGGTGGCTAATCTCACGGGCGCCTCACAAATATACAAACAGATCAAGCAAAGCTCATTCACAGCCGTGGGAGCTTATAAACACAGGCACCTCTCTCCTGCCAGCCAGCAGAATTACAACTCTGTGGGGGTCTCTCTTTGGACCTCAGTATCTCCTTCTTGTACAAGGGGGAGACATGCTCCACGGCCCTCCTCCATGGCAGTGGTGACAAAAGAGCTCTTTTGCTAACACTTTAAATCCTTCTCCTCCACCAAACAAGAAAGCATGGGAAATAATGGCTCAAAGGAAGCAGTTTTGTAGAGGTCATGCTGCAAGCCCACAGACCAACACCTGCCTCAGGAGTGGGCATTCTGTAAAGTTTACTGAAAAATGAGAGAATGAACCCTGATTCCCAGCAAGCCCAAATTCATCAGGAATAAGATACCCGCAACTGCTGCCAGACTGAGTGACGGTGGTAGTGCCCAAGTAGCCGGGTTGGGAGAGTTAATTCACAGGGTCCAGCTTCTTTGCTAAGACCGTCTGCGCTGAGGACTCAGGCTGAAGACCATCCTCTTAGAAGCAAGCAGCTGAGTCAGGCCTCAGGCTGCCAGTGCAATTCCCCTCCTCCAGCTCTAGCTCCACCACCTGTCTCTGGATCAAATACGGATCGCACAGAGGCATTTCCTGAGCTCGGCAAGCTCGCTGACCCAGAGGTTAATCCAACCCCTCCACAGCCGGGCCACAAGACGACAAGACTCCTTCCCAGTGAAGGAACCACTGAATCCTAGAATTTCAGGGCTGTACAGGATTTGAGAAGCCAACAAGTTCAAGGCCCTGAAATTTCCAGGAATATCCCAAGGTCACAGAGCAGAAATGGAAATGCCAGGATTCAGCATGTGGTCCTCTGACCTTCACTATACCCAAGACAAAGCCCGCTTGCACCCCAAACACCATCTTGGCCCATGGGAGTGGCAGCCTGGAGTGCTGTATGGGGCAGACTGCTTAGGTAAGTGTGGAGCAGAAGAGCTGTGACCCATTATTAATACCCACTGGGAGCTAAGGATGAGGGTTGTACAGTTAGTGTTTGCCAACCTGCCACTACACCACTGCATCTCATCCCAGGAGGGTACTCCAGAACCTTGATCCAGAAATACCTGGGTGTCATTCTTCCCTTGCAGGCCTAGGAAATGCACAGAGCCAGTAAGAAGAAATAGTATCCTTATGAGGAAGAGAAGAGACTGAGTCGAAAAATGAAGAAGACCAGACGGAGTTGAGAGCAAAATCCAGAAAACTTCACTTCTATTTCAAACTGTCAATCATTTACTGTCCACTGTGCACTCATCAGATAAATATGCATCAAATGCCCACTGTGTGCAGGGACAGCAGAACTTCCTGACCCAGTGCTATAGGCCATGCATTGGAAAGTGAGCTCTCTTCTGCCTCTGCTACTGACTCCATTAACACAGCACCATCTTCTCTGCTCTGCAGACCCTGTGTCAGAGAAAAACATAAACACATCTCGCAGGACTGCTGTGAGGCCTGATGTGAAAGTGCATCAGAAGAAAGCAAGTCCCCTACACATATAAAACACAACCAGTGTTCCTTCCTGCCCTTTTCTCCACAGGGGCTCTGCACCCACCTGGTGCTCAGCCCCAGCACCACTAGCCTCCCCAGGGGCCCTCTACAACTGGGCATTCCCAGCACCACCCTCCCACATAGCATTGCCCTCTGGGCCAGGCCTATGGAGGGAGAGGCCTACAACCTGTAGGGCCTTTGAAATGGAGAAAACAGGGAAGAGTGGCTGTGTCAACTGGAGGGAGAGGCCAGCGAGGATGTTCACAGTTCAGGAGATCAACTGAGTCTCTCATATCCATAGGCAGCAGCATGCACTAAAGAGTTTCTGTATCCTCCAGGGCAGAGTACGAGATTACCAGGACATGTTATCAGCTCTAGCTCTTTCTGCCAGAAGTCAAGTGTAACACCTCAGCAACACAGTCATGTTGATGCTATAGTAGCTACACAGAGATGCAGATTGCACACAATACATAGGGACCGCCATGTATCTCTCACACACTTCTCACTCCAGCATGTGACAACCGTGCAGATGCTCTGGACAACAAAAGCTGCAGGCAGAATATTAACCTGGGAGTCACAGGCCAACCATAAGAACTGTAGCGCAGGCACTGTAGTTAGCAGACTTTCCTAGGGGGCAAATGTCCACAAAACACCATCCTAGGTGTGGCAGAGTAGAAGGGAGGAGAATGGAGTAAAACACAAACTGAAAACACCACGGTCCCTACCCCATATATGGGGTCTCAATCCTGGGGTTAAGACATGTACAACAACATTTTACCAGAGTGCAGAAGTAGAAACACAAAGGGAGAAACAAGACAGATGAATGGATCAGCATATCCAGTTATGGAGCTGACAGAAAAAATATTCAACCTGGTCCATGAACAGTTGTTAGGCTTTTGATAACAGCCAGGAGTGATGGGGAATGAAGTGAAAGAAAAAAGTTGTGCTCAAGGAGGAAAATCCTTCCTTTCTTTCCTTCACTGATTCATTCACTCCCTCATTCATTATCACTAACCATTGATAATGCCAAACCATTTTGGGAATAGGTTTGCAGAAGAGCACTGGAGCTACCAGGGAGATCTGCCAATGCCTAGCAAGACCCTCTGCTTCCCAGAGATTCAGGAGAGGAAGTAGAAGGCCTGCATCCTCTATGGTGCCACTGCTTAAACCAGCACTCCAGCCAGCAAGCTGCCCGATTCCTGAGATCTTGGGGGCATGGCTCCTTGCACTTCAGCCCAAGAGGCCTGGGGAGACAAGGGCAACACGTACCCCCGAGCCTGGAATAACCGTAACTTGTCACACTAACTTCCCTTAAATCCACCTGAGGGACCTATTAGTCCTTCTGAAAAAGTGCTGAGAGAAAAGAAAACAGTTCTCCTAAGGCCTAAAGCAGGACAGGATTAAAGGAGCCAAAAATCTGAAAATTTCCTCTTTCTTTTTATCCCAAACATTCATCACCTCTGGTCTCAACTGTCACCATCTTCTCCTCTCCAACCTGATCAAGCTCCTGCAAAGGCCCCATCCCCTGGGCCCAGGGGCCCTCAAATACTACTCCAGGTGGGAGAAGGATTGATAACCCTCTGTTGCTGGTTCCAGCAAGTGTCTTCAGTCAGGGACACCCTGCTGTGATGAAAGCCCTGTGTCCCCTTGTAATGACTTTCACCATCACCTGGATCAATTATTCAGCATTCAGCCGCACATAGCACCATTCTGAGAGTTGAAGAGCAAGTTAAACAAACATATAATTATAAAATCTCAATACAAAAGCAGCACGCAGGGGCTGGGGAGCTGTTCACAAGGCTGTTGCAGGGGAATGGGCAAGGCAGCCAAGAGCATTTCCCCAGGCCAGCCCCACACTAGGCACTCTCCATGCCTCCTTCCCTTCGACTGGTGAGTTTAAAGGGCTCCAGGTATCCTTTAGGGTCCCATCCATTTCAACAAACCATGCTGGGCCTCCTGCATATGCACTTGCATGAAGTGAAGGAGGACCCCTAGCTCACACCACAACCAAGAATTAACTGAAAATGGACCATGGACCCAAATGTAGGAGCACAAACTATAGCACTATCAGAAAAAAATACAAGGTTAAGTCTTTGTGACCTTGTGTTAGGTGATGGTGTCTTAGATATAACATCAAAAGTACAATTAAAAGAAACTCAGTAAGTTAGACTTCATCAAAATTAAAAACTTCCATATTGCAAGTGAGACTATCAAGAAAGTGAAACCCACAGAATACAAGAAAATATTTACAAGTCACACATGCATTAAGAGGCTTACAACCAGAATATATATAGTTCTTACAACTCAGTAATGAAGCTTTCAATAAATACTCAGTTTAAAATGGCCAAAGTACACCGGGTATGGTGTTACACACCTGGAATCCCAGCACTCAGGAGGCCGAGGCAAGAGGATTGCTGTGAGTTTGAGGCCAGCCTGGGCAGCATAGTTTAAGACCAGCCTGGGGGCTGGGGATTTAGCTCAGTGGCAAAAGCGCCTGCCTGGCAAGCACAAGGTTGTGAGTTCGGTTCCCGGTACCGGAGAAAAACCAAAAAAAAAAAAAAAAAAAAAAAGACCAGCCTGAACTACATAGTGAGACCCTGTCTCAAAAAAAAAAAAAAAAAAACCAACAAACCATAAAATGGCTGAAGTATACGAATAGACATTTCTTCAAAGAAAGAAATGTCTTACTTTCAGACAGATTTACTTTCCATATACACGTGGAAAGTGCATGAACAGATGCTGAACATCATTCCCCCAAAACGAAAAGCAAATCAAAACTACAATGAGATACCAGTTCACAACCATAAAGATGGTTTAAAAAAGAAGATACAGTAAGTATGGACAAGAGTGTAGAGAAACTGGACTAGAATCCTCTAGACAATGCTGGCAGGGATGCAAATAACGCAGCCACTTTGGAAAACAGTGTGATAGCTCCTCAGCAAGTTAAACAGGCAGTACTGTACCATGTAACCCAGCAATTCCACTCCTAGGTATATGCCAAGAGAAAGGATAACATGCCTACACAAAACCCAGTACACCAATGTTTGCAGCCCTGTTCATAAAAGCTAAAATACTAAAATTATCCAAATGTCCCTCCAAAAGTTATGAATGGATAAACAAAATGTGGCATATACCTATGTCATGAAATATTATTCAGTAATAAAGAGAAATGAAGAATTGGTATATGCTACAACTGGATGAGCCTTGAAAACATTACATAAGATAAAAAGCCAGACACAAAACACCACATACTGTAGGATTTCATTTGTAAGAAATCCCCAGAATAGGTAACTCTACCGAGACAGAATGTAGACTGATGACTGTTCAGAGGTAGGGGTGGGGTCAGGGTTGGGAGGAAATGTGAAATAACTGCTAGTGAGTATAGAGTTTCTTTTGGGAGTGATAAACATGTTCAAAAATAGACTATGGTGACAGTTATAGAACTCTAAACACATTGAGCCACTGAGTTCTACACTAAATATTTGTATCATTTTGTTAGCGCTACCATAAACTACTACAGTCCTGGCTGCTTAAATAACAGAAATTATTTTCTCATGGCTCTGGAGGCAAGGAATTCAAGGTCAAGGTGTCAGCAGGACAGACCTTGTCTACTTCCTCTCTCTCGTTGGCTTATAGATGGCCATCTTCTTCCTTTGTCTTCACATGATACTTCTGTTTATGTCTCAATCCTGAACCGTTTGTGGAATGGAGAACACCAGTCATATTGAATGGGTCACAGTCCACCCACATGACCTCATTTCACCTTAATGACCCTTTAAAGACCCAGTCTCCAAATACACCCACTCTCTGAGGCACAAGAAATTAGAACTTCAACATATGAATTTGAGGGGACACAATTCAGTCCACAGCAACAGGAGAGTTTATGGTATGTGAATTATATGTCAGTAATTCTGATCTTAAAAATTCCATTCATAGCTGGGGATATAGCTCAGCGGCATAGCACCTGCCTGGCAAGAGCAATGTCCTGAGTTCGATTCCCAGTTCCCAAAAAAGAGTTCCATTCATAAATCCTGAAGATCAGCTCGTCGAACCCCTTGCTTGACAGGTAGGGAACTGAACTCCAAAAGGGGACACTATTCACCGAAGATCACAACTGGCCAGAGGCAGGTCTGAGAGCAGAAGGCAGAGCCCCTAGTCAAGCCCAGTGCTCTATGCTACGAACTCCTGCCACCCCAGGCTTTGAGGCTCAGAAACAGGACAATGATGGGAAAAGTAAGAAAGCTTTAAATTTAAAAAGAAAAATGCCTATGAACTTAGATCATGTGCAATTAAAGTGCAAATACGCTCTCTGCTTGAGGGGAGGGGAAGCGTAGACAGCGAGGCTCTGAGGAGGCCCTGGAAGAGACCAGCACAGTGACAAGCAGAGGGTCCATAAGCAAATGCAACACAAACTCCACCTCTCTCATGTGCCAGGGTAAGTGGGAGCACGCTCCTGAGCAAGATGCAGTTTTCAGAAGAGTTGGCACTTCAGCTAATCCTTGAAAAGTGGGCCTAATTCCACCAGGGTGAAGGTTTTCCAAGCAAAAGGGGCCACGTGACCAAAGGCACAAATGCAGGTAATTCCAGATCTGTTCAGGAAATAGCAAGTTGGCCGGTACAGTGGAAGCATATGCTTTATACAAGGCACAGTGGGGGATAACAAAGGAAAGGCAGCCTGAGGTCAACTCTGGAGAGGTTTGTGTGCTACACTGAGAAGTACTGCCTTGAGAGGAGCCACTCAAGGCTCCAGAGCAGGAGTGTGACATGACCCAAGAGGTGCCGGAGGAACGATGTCCTAGCCACAGTAGTGGACAAGAGGGCACCACTTCAATAGTTCTTGTTTGAGGCATTCACGGGACAGGGTGTTAACCAAGGGACCTGCTTCAGTGGGAGACAGGGACATAGGAAACTGCACGTCTAAGTGTGCTCAGATTTATCTTAATCAGACTTAGCTGAGGAAAGTAAGAAGGAACTCTACAGGCACTGAAAAGCCGCCAATTCCTGGAGCCCATGTTGTGATCCAGTGCTGACAGCCCTTCATCTTTTCCATTTCTTTCTTTCTTTTTTTTTTTTAAGTAGATAAAGGGAGGGGTGGAGAAGGGGAGAAAGACACAATGGATTCGCTCGGGTGTACAAAAGCACTGGTTCATTTTCACTTCCCACTTTTATCAGGATATGCTGCTCCTTCAGCACCCTATAATCATGTGGGACACAGCCTGTACGTACAGCTCAGGCACCAACACATACTGGACGGCAGTGTTGCCTGCCTGCCAACATCTGCTGAGCATCCTGATGACCAGGGAGGGGGCGGGAAGGGCCCAGGGATGCTCAGAGAATGGGAGGACAGGGCCTAAGGAGTCCGCAAGCTCAGCTCAGGCCTAGGCTAGTTGCCAGGTGAGCTCAGGTGAGACACATGGCCTTTCTAATCTCAGTTTCTTAGTCTGTACTGACAAACAGAAGTTGCTCTTCATTAGTCAGTGTCTACTATGTACCAAAAACATTTCAGGTTTTTATACCTTACAAAATACCTTGAGAGGTAAGTGTTGGTTTTCCCATTGAACAGATGGAGAAAGTAGGGTTCAGAGGTTAAATAGATGAGTCAAGGTACCAAGGCTGTGCATGAACTCAGATCTGTCTGGCTTCAAAACCTACATTCTTGAACCTACCTAAATTCAGCAGAAATAAAATCTGCTCTGCCCTTCCCTACCTACTTGCTAGGTGGCTCAATGAGGAGACTCATACTCAACCTTGCATGGCACTCCACTGTCCTTACCAATACTACAGTTACTCAGGTCAAAAGGTGGTAGCCCCCAAGTCACCTAGACCTCACTTCAGCTGAGGCCTTCACTTCATCCCCTTCTCCTCCATCCATCTCCAGTCCAGTTCCCATTACTTCCCCTATCCACTGTGACAACTGCTCTTGATCCCTGGATTCCACTCGACTCTTACAAGCCAAGTCTCACCTTGAGTCCACCCCCCACCCAAAGACATGGCCATCTCACTCCCAACCACTGGAGCTCCTACCTGCTACCCTATCCTCCCCATCATGGAGTGGGTGGCATGAGAGGAGGGAGGCAAGGGCTCAGGCACAGGGCTCGCACTCAGCCATTACCGTCTTCTCTAGCAGCCAGCGAACAGTGGAGGCACACCAGACATGTGACAGAGGCTGCCGACACACGCGGCAGCATGCCAATCTGTTATTAATGGGGAAAAATTGGCCCTGACACTGTCAGTGATCTGAAACCTCCCAACTGAGAACAGCTTTGTTTTTTTAATAAATAATAAATAACACAAGGTGTTTATTTCCCTCTCGAGCCATATTTCTTAAAGCTCATATGTCACGGCTGTCACCTGGGGAGACCATGGAGCAATGTCGCATCTTCAAGTCCCTTCTCCTTCCTGAGGAGTTCAAAGCACATCAGACAGGTTCCCCTTTATCTTCCCCACAGTTGGGGGAATGGTCTGGCAACTCTGCCTGCAGAATGCCTGCAATAAATACTTGCTAACTGCCCACAGGGGGAAATTCCTTAATATACAGATGGGAAAATGGAGAATAGGAAATCTGCTTGGCACCCACCTGATCCAATCTTCCCAGCTCTGACTCCATGCCTCATATTGCCTCTCAGGCAAAGTCTACCTTTGCTCAAGGGGCATAGGAGAGGTGAGTGTGTTCCCATACCTGAGACAGAGACACAGACTAGAAAGGTATACAGGCAATAACCAGTTCCTAACGTCTCAATTCGCTCTCACAACCTCCTTATGATGATTTCCTAAGTTCACAGCACATCAACTGTCTTTGTCCAGACACTTCCACAGCAACCTGTCTGTCCTGCTTTATAATCATGGCAGCCCTCAAAGGATAACCCTGTGCCCTTATTACACAAAGCAAGTGCCACAATCTGGCATCTTCAGACCATATCTACCCCACAGATGTTTTATTTGGTCTATATCATGTTTTAAATTTTTAACCAGTTGCAACAGATAGCAATCAGTAGACTTTACCTGAAAATCAAGAGTTCAAATTTCCCTTAAAAATGAAAGACCTTGCAAACCAAGGGAGCCATACAGAATATGCTACTGTTTCAGACCAATGAGCTTTAAGAAATGTCTCTCTCTAGCCAAATCATATCTGTTAAGGGTTGGGGAAGGCTCTAGAAAAGAGGCTCACTGCAACCATATGTGACCATTAGCACCCCAATTTCATGTACTGATTATTGAGTGGGGTCAAGGGAAACGACAACATCACTGAGGGTCCAGAATGGAGGCAGCTTCCACTACTCAGACCTGGAGTCCAGATGCTAGTAGGACCTGAGCTGCATTTAAACAGTTATGTAAAACAAAAGAAGCATGTCCCCCATTTGTACTTAAGCACTAGCTCTTCTTTTACATAGTCAAATATTTGCAATTATGTCCTGTGTTGGGCATTCTGCTACAAAACAATAAGAACAAGACATGGGGTGATGGAAGAAAGAGAAATGAAGTTCTGGCACTACCACACTTACATTTTGGTGTGGCAACAGAGCTGGAACTGAATAGCAGGAGTGTGCTAAGAGGCAACACATGCTCTTCAATTTGTCACAGGCCCTATCCCCTGTCCCATTTCCCTTGTCTAAGTTTGCAGCCTTGAAGCAAATTGACTACCACTGAAGGGGAGAGCCTGTGGCCATTTCAGACTACAAGCTCCCTGAAGGTAACAGCTAGACCAATTTCTTTTGCTTTAAGTGGGGATGGGTAAGTTAGAAATTACTTAACCAGTGAAAAAACATACTCTGTATCTATGCACCCAAGCCAGCAGGCTTCAAAGCCAGAGCTACAACAAAATGCAGAGCTACAAGACTTTAAAATGGGGCCTCTGCCACCAGATTGACTGTCCAAGGGCAGTTAGTGAGCACAGACATGGACCATGATCCGAGCTAAAACCAGGGCTGTTCTCAGGCACCTGACTTCCGCCTGGTATTTAACAACCCATAAGGAGATCTCCTGTAACTCTAGGAAAGAATGAAAGACAGCCTGGCCTCTTGAATTGTCCTAAGGAAAGAGTACAAGCAGGGGGAGCACATGGACACCGCACATGTATCTAATATCAGTATAATTATCAGTGAATATTAATATAGTTTCTGGCATTATTTAGGTAAAACTGTGAATAAACAAGTAGGTAAACTGATAAATACGCAATGATTCCTATGTAGTGATTTCAAAATCTAATTGTGATGATTATGTAGTTTGTGGTAGAATATTAAATAAAGCAAACAAAATGCAAAATCCTATTTACATTATGGCTGTAACAACATAAAAATTACATCTGCAAGTAAATACAGACTGAAGGCACTATGGAAAATGGAAAGTTGATTTGTTGTGATGACAGTTTGTGAGGCCTTTCTTTCCCCTTATTCTTTTGATTTGTATTCTGATTATACAGCATTATTTATATAATAGCACTATTTTTTAAATGCCCAGCCACTCCTGACCCTGAAATAAACTAGCATGATCCAAAAACAGATGGTGATCAGGGCTAGGTGGGAAACGTCTGCTTCACTCGGGGCCTTGTGGGAGTGCTACAGGGTCAGGCACAAAGTAAAAGTGTCACCAATCAGTCTTCAGATGAGGGGGTTGGTGTGCATGTGCATGCACGCACACACACACATGCTCAAAGGAAGCTCAGCTTTCCTCACTGAGCAGGGCGCCATATCACCCGGGGGTCCCCTGCATTGTGTACAGGACACTCTGCAACCCTGTCATTTACATGGTAGCTGCAGAGTTCCTGTCTTCCGGCACTGTATGAGGAAAGAAAGTGGCTCTGAACAGTTTCCAGGCAGAAACAGCTCAGAGCAGCAGAGTGGCCTTGCCTGTGGACCTGAATTGATGTCACAATCCACACTCTGCCCCCTTCCACCTTGAGCTCCACAAGACAGCTCTCGGGGTTCCCAACACACATTTCCTAGGGTCTGTTGCTGGGACCTCAGGAACAGAGTGGAAGCAGCTTGCACAGGGAGGCAGGAGTATCCAAAGGACACAAGGATCCTGCAGGTCCTTCTGAAAGCAGGGCTGGGGGGCTGGCCTAATCCCAGCCCACCGTGGCATCCGGTCAACCCCTTAGCAAACCCAGGATGGCAAGGGAGAAGGCAAGTGTTGGGGATAGGCAACCAGAAGACCGGACCCCACAGGGGCCTCGCTATAGCCTGGCAGTGCGAGCTGTGAAGTGGCAGCTGCCTTACTGTGAACTGACAGAGAGCTGGGACCTTGGAAAACCGAAAGCAACCTCCTTCCCTCTAGTTTCCAATCTGGTCAGACTCCTTAGGGAGAGATTTCCTGCTGTGAATTCTCCAGGGGATGAAGCTGCAGGAGGAAAAACCTCCTCAGAGAGCTGTCTGAGCCAAGCAGCCAAATCAAACCCCAAATCCAGCAGGCCTCCCAATTGCAGGGGATTTATTTATACCTAATGGCTGGGCTTCTACATTTCAATTCCAATGCTTACCTTACTTTAAAAAGAGTAAAAGAAGGAAAGAGAGAGGAAGGAATGGAGGACAGAAATGTTCCTCGTTGCTGCCTTATTTGGTTCAATATCTAGGTCTGCAGAGGAAGTCCCACTTAGAAGAGCCAGGATCCCAACAAACAAGGATAGGAAGAGGAAAGTCCAGTCATTCAGGACATTAAACCACAGAGAGACATGTGCAGCCCTGAGGCCACCCAGCTGGTGGCATCTGCCATGGGGAGGGGGTGGCTGGAGAGGGCCATGAAGGACCAAATGTGAAGCCAGTGGCAGGCAGTGACAGCCTCTCTCCCTCCTATAAGCAGGCCCCACCCCAGGGTTGTTTCCATGAACTTTTTCCTGTGAGAAAAGAATGGTAAGAATGCAGCCCAGCCATTACCCAAATCCACCCTACACGGGCTCTGTGCCCGATTATGTACAGAGCAGGGAGCCTTCCAGAACCTAGAATCAGAAAATCCACGTTAAGAAATTCAGACTGGCAGCCAGAAACTAGCAACACAGGTAATGCAATAAGAGGGCTCCCTTTAAACTGAACATACACATGCACACACACACACATGCACACACACAACTCATATACCCAGCTCTCTTACATGCATAAACACACACAACACAACATGCACACACTCACATTCTGCAGGCATGTGATGGCACATTACGAGCCACATGGAAAGGTGGCCAAAAACACTCCTGGACTTTTATAGCTCTTCAGGGACCTGATCTCCAGGAAGTGCTAACAATTGCAATCCAATTGTGTCCCTGGCTAGTGCAGCCCGCTGGAGACTGGAGACCTTGCAGGGGGAGGAAGAACTTCATTGGGAAAAAATGTTGACAGAGTTTAATGTCAAGCGGAAGGACAAAGGCTTGGATGAAGAGCCTGACTGAGAAAGCAGGCGTTCTGAGTGTTCTGGCAATTTGCATGGAGCTGTGCAGGGAGTATTGAGTTAAAAGGCACAGGAGGGGGGTGGCTCCCCAAGGCCAGGACAGGCCTAGGGTACAAAGGGGCAGCATGTCTCTCTCTCCTGCAGTGCCTAGAACTTGGCATGCTGCAATCAGCCCTTAAGTGGGAATTAACTAAAGCAATCCCCAGCTAGAAGGAAGGCTCAGAAACTAAAATCCTAAAACATACTGTTTGCTCTAAAGAGACCAAATAAGATGGTAAAGAAGAAAAACTAGTACTCACTGAACACCTAACATAGACCAAGCAAAGGAGATCCGCAATGCTAACAATCAGGAGCAATGGGAAGATATTGGCCTCATACTGCACACAAGTACCCTAGGTATCAAAGAGATTGGCCTTTGGTCACATGGCTAAAACTAAGACTGATACACCACATGTGCCAATTCTAGAGTCCAGATACACCATTCTCCATTTGGGGTTTCATGACCAGTCTTTAATATGGGTTTGCTTTGTTTCCTGTTTTGTTGTTTTGAGACAAGGTCTCACTATGTAGTTCAGGAGACCCTAGAACTCACAGCAATCCTCCTGCATCAGCTTCTCGAGTGTTGCTATTATAGGCCTGTGCTACCACACCCAGCTTCATGACCAGTTTTTTCAAAGTAAATCTCTCCAGTCCAGCCTCCGTCAAAAAAATAAAAAAAAAAATACTAGTTCACCAGGTGGCTTTAGTCAGATTCCCTTCAACTCCCTAGGCATCAGCAGCACTTATATATCAAGGGATGGCTGGTGGTTTTCTAAGGTCCTTTCTAAAGTAGGACCCTAACTCCAGCAGGACTGAAATGGGCTCAGAGAGGCTCATAGCCTCAGTGAGGCTCTCTAACACCCACCTTCTGTGCTGAATGCTAACCAGAGCTGTTCTTATCTGACTCCCAACCAGACCACAGCCTACGAATCATTCTGCTTGCTGCCTCGGCCTAGAGCTGTGTCCAGCACATCACAGTAGTCAGTAGATGTCACTGGCTGGCTGAAAGAATCATCGGCCAATCAATGAAGGAGCAAACAAGTGCTCCTTGAAGGAAAGTGTTATGCAAAGCAAGCCCTTATGAAGAGCTGTTCCCCTGGAGATTTCCCCTCAAAGTGCAAGAGCTAGACCTTCCCAAATCACTCTGCATTGAAATCACCTGCATTGCTTTTCAAAATGCAGATTTCTGCCTCTCTTTCCAGAGTTTCAGGCTCAGAGGCTCTGGGATGGGGGCCCAGGAATCTGAATTATTAAAAAGCTTACCACATGTCTCTAACTCAGAGCCAGGTCTGGAATCACTGATGTCTATTACTTGGCTAACACCCATGCAGTCCTGCACTGGGACTAAAGGAAGCTAAAGAAAAACAAAGTAAGTGACTCTTTCTTAAGAGTCTTTTCTCCAAAGGGCTCAAATCAACCTTTTATGCCATGATGCTGGTACCTGTTGGGCTGAGATACGTGGCAACGCTTCTCCCTCCTGTGGGTGGGCAAACTGGGGTCTGGCCAAGACTTCTTCCCTCTTTTCATCTCACCCTAGAGCTCCTGAAAAACTCAAGTTCTTTAGAGCCTTCAACACTCGGCCCCTTCCCAGGCTGGGCAAGACACATTGGTCCTTTTGCAGCTCAAACACTGAAATCTGACCCTGCCATACACAGAGTCTCACCAATGTCAACGCAGCAGACCAGAAGGAACGAAGACCTCAGCCCGTCTCCAGGGCAGGCAAGAGACCAACCATTTATTCATTCATGGAAATTACAGTAACAGTAAGAAGTGCCAAGCCCAGGAGTCGACTTTGAAGATGAAGGAATAACTATGCCTATTCTTTTCAGTAAAAGTGTGGCCCTTCCAAGAGTCTAAAAGTTGAGCTGACCATGCTCCACAATTTACCCAGGAGCCAAGGGTAGATAACACACTGAGCCCCCCTCCTTCAGCAACTGGAGACTCCTCCGTAGAAGCGGGAGCAGAGAGGCCTCACTTCTTCCTCATCCCCCTCCTTCCACTCAGCCCTGGACAAGACTGATGGAGCCAGGACAGCTGCAGCAGTAGGGAGCGGGGGATGGGGGAGACAACAGCTGGACAGAGGGAGGGCCTGGGCAGAGTCCCAGCTGGGGCTTGAGAGGAAGGAGGGAGACATGGGTCTCCTCTGCACATTGCTCTTTAAGGCTAGAATGTGAGCACTAGCCCTACCTCAACCTTGCTCCCCTCCCCTCCTTGCCCTTCACAGGCAGGGAGGTACCTCTGGAGTCTACAAACAGCAGGGCTACTCAGCAACATGGGCACATGTTGTAGGACCTGGGGCAGCACCCAAGTACAGCCACAGCCTAGCTCATAGCACCCAACCTGTGTCCCTCCCTGCCCCAGCCCCAAGAGCACCCAGGCCCTAAAGGAAAACATCCAGGATTCTGATGTCAGTCCAAGAAGGTAGAAGGCAATGCAACCCCCTACTGGTGTGGGTGTTGGCCCAAGGGTCAGTAGACATGGCTCTGTCACAAATCAAGCTTGTGACTCTTGACAAACAGGGTACCAATGCCTGGTTCCACTAAAAATCTCCATGGCTTCTATTTGTAGTTTTCTTGTCTGAAAATGAGGCTGATGATATTTGCCTTACAGAGAAGGTCTTAGAAGTATAAGGCCCATACTCTCATCCATGTGGAGCCTCGGTTTCCACATCTATAAAATGAGCAGGCTAAACTAGATGACCTCACAGGTTTCCTTCAAACCTATAAAATCCATTCTGCCTCTAGGCCAGTGACCCAGGAAGTGTGCCCTTTGCACCTCTATCTAAAGGGCCCTTGTGCTCCTCCCTCCTATATCCCATGCAGACTCACACTCAGCCTCCAGAAATACTTGTATCTGACTCCCAAAGGCAAGCTCTGTCCACCAAGACATGCCTCCCCACATACACGCACAGCATAAGCGCAGCTTAGTAGCATCTCCCTAAGAGCAAATCACTGCCAACACACCTCACACCAAAGGTGCTCACCAGTGCATGCAACACTAGGAGAAAACCCTCTGTCCAGAACAGGATGGCAGCCTCCAGCAGTGTGGACAGCCACTTGTACTTAAATGCTTATTAACAGAAAGTAAGTAAAACTAAAACCTCAGTTCCTGGGACGTATGAGCCACCCTTGAATGCTTACGGTCATATACAGCCCACAACACTAGGCAGTGCACACAGCACACAGTGGTCATCAGGCTCTGGGCCAACAGACGCTCTCTGTGGGGTAGAACCAGGCCCTAGAGGTTCAGACTGAACTTGCAGGTAGGGGCCGAGATGGAAAAGGGGTGATGGCAGCACTGAGGGGGCAAGGACAGCCCCACTGGAGGACCCCACTGCCCAAGTAGTGAACCACATGGCTTCCATCAAACGACGCCCAGCGCAGCTGCTTGCACAGTGTGCTCATGACAGTGTGAGGACCCAGCTTCCTGCAGGCCTGCCTACCTCACCCCTCAGTAAAAGGCTCCCTGACCCCAACACCTAGCAGGTCACAGCAGCAACTGTCATACCACACTTCATTTGGGGGACATAAAGGACACCTGGCATTCTCTCCAGCCAGTGGTGTACTCCTGGCCTCTTCTAGCTCAAAATCTGTACCTTGTTCTGGGGCAGGGAGTACATGACCACCCACTATCCAGCAACTCCTCACAACCCACCTGGGTTTCAGACCACAGCAAGACCTGTGGAGGCCAGGCCTCCCATTCCCAGCCCAGGCTAGAAAACATCAGACCATAAAAGGAGAGAAAGCCAAGTTTAATGCAGCATCTGCTATATTCAAGGTTCTATCCTGGTGCTTACACTTACATTTCCCAACTTGACGACCAGAAAAAAAATGCTTCAAGGTAGGTATGGCTAAGCCCACATCCTAGATGGGGAAATGAAGGCTAGGGAAAGGTAGGTGACATGTGCAAGCTACTAAGTCTTACAATCTGCTGCAAACCCAGAAGGTCTGGTTCCAAAGCTTACAATCCACAGAGTTCTCTGATAAGAGATGAAACAGGACTGAACACTGACACTCTCCTCCCCAGGGACCTCTCAAAAATGAGGGTGAAGATGGAGGTCATTTTGCAGTTGTGCATTTCTGGCCTGAAAAAGCCTCCAATCCCAGGAAGGTCTCAGCCTTGAGGAAGTGAGGAAAGGCCACAAAGACAACGCAGGGGGAGAAGGACACAGAGGGAAGAAAGAGGAAGAGAGTAGAGAGAACCACAAAAGGAGACCAAAGAAGGACAGTGTGCATGGAGGCAATTGTACTTACTTAATTCAGCAAATTACTTGTGCAGTTGTTGGTCTAATGCCTGTCTTCCTCCATCAGACCTCAAGTGCCATGAAAGCCATAACCTTGTCTGCCCTGTCCACACTGTGTTCCTAACACACTAGGTAGGTGTTCAGTAAATACCTGTAGGAACGATGGAAGACAGAAGCGAGACAGTGGGAAAAGTAACAAACAGAACATCAAAGGACTGGGCAGAAAGAAAAATCTTCTTTCTTGCCTGTTCAGGAACCAATATCTCCATGAAGTCTTCCTGACCTCAGCTGCCCAAGGCCCTCTGGGGGAGACACAGAAGGAAAATGTCCTCTTCCAGGGGCCTCCAACCCCTCTCGCAGGAGCCCAGTCTTGTCTACTACAACTCCTAAAAACCACAGGTCATAAACCTAGGCTATGTCAGGGTGAGAAAGACATGCAGGATGCTCTTGTCCAATCTCCCCATTTTACAGATGATAAGTCTGTGTCCCAAGAGGAGAAGGGACTTGCCTAGGGTGCACAGCTTAAGTAGGGAAAAGCCCCCATATTTGTGCCTACAGGAACTTGGAACGAGAAAGTCACTGCCAAGCCTGAGTACCCTGCGGCTTGCTTGCAGGGCCAGCAGGAGTCTGCAGCCCATCTGTCTCTCCAGCATGCCAAGAGGCCTCCCTCCCCTGTGCCGTGTTAATAAAGCCCATCGCAGGTGATCTCGGAACAGTGCGCCAGTAGGAGGTTCTGCTGGCCATCATACAGCCCTTTCATTTCCGATTTCCCAGCCTGACATTCCTAAAGGTCTAGGTCCTTTCTGCTTTGAGCCCCAGGTGGGCATACATCACCTTGGCTGATGCCAGCCATGCCTCCCCCCCAGCCATCTGGACAGAGATAAGAAAAGGACAGGACACAGTGATCCTGGCAGAGAGGGCTGCTGGGATGCTTCAGACACTTGGTCTCCACCCCTGCCTGCCCTCATGTACATGTGCTGTTAGGAGGCAAAGTGAACAGCAAGAAGACTTCTCTTTTTCTGGGACTTGACATCACCATATGTAATTGGGAATCTTCTACCCTAAGGCAGCAAGAGGTGTTGAGAAAGTGTTCCAGTGCCCCTAGCATAAAGGAGAAAATCCATAAGAAACCAGTGAAGGGTAAGGCCCCTGCCCTGCCCTGGGGGAGCCTCAGGCAAGCAAGCATTCTACACCTGTTGACATAATAAGGCCATTTGCTGAATAAGATGCTACCAAGTAAAGGATGCAGAGTAAGAGCACCATAAGCTGGCCCAGTTATGGAAGGCTTGAGCCACTCTCAGAGAGCAGTGTGAGCTCAAAAGGCTAAAAGCAAATGCAAGTGACCCCAGCTCTAAACCCAGGGCGAGCACAGCCCTATGGAGGACCCCACTGCCCAAGCAGTGAACCACATGCCTTCCACCAAAGGATGCCCAAAGTGGCTGCTCACATGAGGTACTCATGATAGGGTGTGAGGAGAACCTTAGGAATGAACTCAGTGTATGCAAACAAGAAAGACCATTTTCTACAAGGTGCCCTTGAGCTATACACAAGGCAATCAAGCAACATGAGAGACTTGAAGCCAAGAGAATGGCAAAGAAACACAGGGTGCAAGTCAGGTTATCCTCATAACAGAAATGTCTTGGGATAACAGGAAAGAGGGATAAGTATCATTGCAGTTATTGTTCAGAATCTGAATTTGACCCAAATGCAGAAGTCACTGAAGGGCAGCCCTGGCAAAGGATCCCATGCTAACGAATCTCTATCACTCTCAGGACACAGCCTGGTTACCAGGAGTGCGGGGGTGAGCCTGGGAGAAGCTGTCCCCATTTGCACAGAGGATAGGAAGCAACACTCACTAACAATTCCACCACTCAATGCTCCTACCACAAACTGGGTGCCTCTAACCGCAGAAATCCGCATCTCAGTTCTAGGGGCTGAAAGTCAAGATCAAGTGTGCACAGGGCCATGCTCTTTCAACCAGGGAGACTTCTTCTTTGCCTCATTACTTCTGGAGGTGGCTGGCAATCCTTGGGAACACACTGCTCCCATCTCTACTTCCTTCTTCACAGATGCCTTCCTTCATCTCTGTGTCCAAATTTCCATGAGCCTGGCCTCTGCTCTATCCCAACATCACTCATCTTAATGTGATTACATCTGCAAAGGTATGACATAATTTTGGGGGGCCACTACACAACTCACTACAGCTAGACAATACCCCTGGAGTCTGCCATGCCCATCAAGTAGGGAAACATTACACTGGGTACCCAGTGACCTGAGTTCTAGCCTCAAATCTACTGTGACTGGCCAGGTCACCTCAGTCAGATCTCCAACCTTCACACTGTCTCTGCTCTCAGTGAGGAACCTTGATTTCCCAGGTTCGTCTCAACTCTAAAACTGCCATGGTGAAAGTAAATAAAAACCAGCACGAATTCATGATTTTAACAATACAAGCAGAAATATAGATATGTGTATACGCATGAGCTGGCAGACACACTTCCTAGCTCTGTTCTGAGAGTGCCTAGAAGCAACAGACCCCAGCAGGAGTGAGCACATCTAGTGTCAGGATCTCAGCATCTAAACACCATTCTCCAGCAGAAGGAACCAGGCACTTAAGTAAGTAACTAGGGCTGTGGCAGGAACAACAACATGAATCTGGAGGCTTTTATGCTGCCACAAAGAAGGAATGCTCAAAAACGATAGTGGTAACTGAAGCAAGTCCCAAGGGCTACAGCTGGAGCAATCTGAGCAACAGAATATAGCACTGAATTATAACTAGAATCCATGGAATGAAATAAATGTATTTATTACGTATCATATCCACACATTTATTATGCTATATATTTTGAGTCGTAAAGATAAAAATAACTTTATTAATTGAATAAATAAAGAAATGAGAAAGCGGGTCTTCCAGGAGAATTCCAATTAATAAATGCAGAAGAAATGAAGGAAACAGAAAATTACCATTAGTCAAACACCACATGCAGCCATGCTAAGATATTTGAGGGACAAGTATTTGTATAGTGTCAAAATACCTGAATACATTTACTAATTTCAAAGAAAAAAAAAATCATAGCTTTAAAAATGGAGAGCTGTGGCCAACATCTCTTCCTCCAAGGAATCAAAGGTAATATCACCAGAAGTTCAACACATTGGCATGTGCCCCTTGATGCCATGCACTGAGAAGGATGCGGTGCCAGTGCCATGGTGTCCTGTCCAGGACACAAAGCCTCAACTCAATCTTGAGAATACACTGGACATCCCCAAAGTGAGACACCATCCACAAAGGAACAGACCAGTCCCCTTCAGTACAGTCAAGGTCACAAAAGTCAAAGAAAAACAAAGGAACTACAGGCTGGAGGGGCCCAAGGAAACGGGACAACTAAATACAAAGGACCCTGGAGTAAAAATGACATTAGTGAGTAAAGAGGTTTTCACCTAAATAAAGTCTGTGGCTTAGTTAATAATATTGTACTGATGTTAATTTCTTCATTTGGACACTTCTACAACGGTTACACAGATGTTAACAACAACCAAAAAAGCAAAACTAAGACAGGGTATATGTGCGTGTGTGTATGCTGCACACACACACAGACATGCTACCAGGACACAGAACCTGTGTATACCACATGCACATGCTTCTAGGGCCACATGTGCAGGTGTGTAGGAAGACCCATAAATTTGTAAGAGCACAGTGGATGGGAGTGGGAGCAGGCAGAGGAGGGAAGGGAAATGGCCTTTTGCTGTTTCAGGCTGCGTGCTGAGCCTTGGATCCAATTTTCACAAAAGGATTACTAGATTACATTCTTTACCACAGGCAGCTGTCTCTGTCAAATAAATAATCATCGCCTTACATTTATATATCACCTTTCATCCCACAGCCCTTTTCCTACATCTCAGACCAGCCTGGGAATGGCATCAACTCCACACAGAAAAGGAGCAAAGGAGAAGCAGGGGAGGGGCAGCCTGCAAGAGGAAACCAGCCTGGACCCAGTTCAGGTCCCAAGAAGGGGGGCGGGGCTGGGGCCCAGCTGGAGAAAAGGGAAGCTTGGTCGCCAAGAAGGGAGCCCTGAAGTGGGTATGCTCTGAAATGAGCTCAAGGCCTAGGCAAAGGAGAGAGGCAGGTCCTAGGCTCAGCAGCACCCACTCACTCAGCAGCAAGCAGCATGGGGACCAGCATTTGGCCTGGAGGAAGCATGCAGCTGTGCACGGGGCCTGCGTTTCTTTACCTGTGACGCATGCCTGTATACGGGAGTCCTAGAAGTATACAGCCACGGTAAAGCACCTAGCATCACACCTCTCCCCAATCCTCTGTGCTGGCCAGGTGGGAAAAGCCCAGACAGAAAACATGGACAGCATGATGGGAAATATGGAGACCCTGCTGGTTCCAGGGGAGAAACCCTGAGTTCTCCCAAGTTATTGACATCACAGGTCCCTTGCTGAGCAGCGTGGGACAGGCCCTTATGTCCAAACCGTAGAGGGCTGCCCACTCAGGGGAGGTAGTTTCTGCTGATGTGCTGTTCTGCAAAGGGGAAGGTAAGGGGAGCTGCCACAGCAGAGTGAGCAGTTCAGCAAACCCTCTAGGCCTCTAGGTCAACTTTTTCGAGTTTTCTATGATACAGACAGCTCACTGTGGCACACGTGCCACAGGTTTGCCACAACTGCCCCAGGCATTGGCTTCACCTTGTGCAAGCATCAATGCCAAACCCCACAGATTCCCCTTCTGGGTCAAAACACGAGAGCTGGCACCACCCTCATACAAGCCAAGGGCAAATGAGGACCAGAGCAAATGCCACAGGCTGCAGAGGAGAGTGAGGAGGGTACGTAAGGTCACACCAGGCTTCCTCAGAGAGGCAGGGCTCCCACTAGCTCTTGAATGATATGTGGGTCTTGGCAGGGCAAGGGCAGGGCAGGAGGAAGGGCACAGGCACCAAGATGAGGAGGATCACAGCATGCCACAGAGGCAGACAAGGACATCCATCACCGCCACCTGGACAGCCAAGAGAACAGGCTGGAAAAGCCACCAGGAGTCACACTGAGAAGGCTGGGGCTTCTGGGGCTGTATTCACACCCTTGTGTGTGCCCACAGCTTGGGCACAACTGTCCTTGCATCTAGCGCGCTGGGGAGGGAGAAAATAGAAGGGTCTTTCCCTGAGAAGCAAGGTTTAAGTGGACAGGGGAAGATATCTTCTTTAACATCCTTTTCTAAAAACACCTTGGTAATACAAAACCGAAACCTCCCCC
This sequence comes from Chinchilla lanigera, assembly GCF_000276665.1. Lineage (NCBI taxonomy): Eukaryota > Metazoa > Chordata > Mammalia > Rodentia > Chinchillidae > Chinchilla > Chinchilla lanigera. Next base: position 18,643,178 of record NW_004955429.1, on the reverse strand, counting down.
AAGGCCTTGGTCCTCGTCAGTGGAGTCTCATGGGTCCCCTCTGGCTCCCAAGGCAGAACCTCATTTTTCCCTTTGGCTTCTATTGTGAACCCCACCCCTCCTTGTGGCCCATACCCACTGCTTTGCTTTGGCCATTCCCTGAAATGGCATGGTCTCTACTCCATACACCTCCCAGTTTTCTCCAAATCACTGAAATAAAGCTCTCACTGGCCCATCCCCTGAACCCACTCTTCCCTATGTCCTTCTCCAGGAAGGCAGAAGGTCCTGTGTCCTCACTCATGGAACCTCAAGTTTTATTCTCTGCCTTCATAAAGCCTCACCCTGGGCTTCCCACACTGACTGCAGGACATCCCCATGTCCTCCACTACAAAGTCCAAAGTACCCCTGAATTTTCCACACCAACCTATACACCTTCCTCATTCAAATTCTCCCAGGAAACCCTGAATTTTCCTTGGGCTCTCATCATCAAACTTGCTAAACTTTTCAATATCCTATGCCAAATCTAAAATCCCATCAGCATCTCCTAAGAAAACCTCAGTTTTTTTTCTGGAACTTTCTCGCAGGTTTGGAATGCCAAGAGCAGTACTTTTCAGCTGATCTACAGCAGATGTACTTTTTACTTCCTATCCATTCTAGACCAAGGCAGAGCTAACACCCACACCAGCCTCTACCCTGTTCAATGAGAGAAGTCCTTCAGCTTCAACAGAAAGTCCTTGAAGAGTTTCCTTGGTTCCAGCCACCAAATTCCAAGAGTCCCCTGGAGCTACCCCTAGAATACCCAACAACCTAAAGTGTTACAGCTGTATCTAGTGCTAGGAGTGCCCCTAACTGCTTACTTTCCATTTCTGGACTCACCTTGCTACAGATGAGCCCTGATCCACAGACATGAGGAGGACTCAACCACTCTCACCTCTCCACCCATCCAATAAACAGGCTTCCGAGAGCTTTGGCAGTAAGAGGCCAATTCTGTAGCAAGGAACTATCCCAGGACATAATCTGGCATGTACAATTATGGGGACATGGGTGGGTCAATGTGAGTGCCATGGCCTGAGCACCTGATAAGTGTCTGAGAGGCAGAAGGGACAGAAAACCCATTCAAGCAGGGAGTGGCTCAGGAAACCAGTGAGGCTGAATACCACGTCAAGGCCTATATCAAGGAGGGGCAGGCAGGTTGGTGAGAACCCTATCATCTCCTAGTAGTCCCATATCATGAGCGAGGTTCCAAGGAGAAAGCTCCTCCCTTCACAGAGCTAAGAAACACAGGCCCAGCAAGGCTGGCCTCTGGAAGGGTGAGAAGGGGAGGAGGGCAGTGTAAACAGAAGAGTGGGAATCTACTTCAAACTGGTCTCTGCTTTGTCTTCTGTTAAAAGCCACAGCTCACCAAGACAGGGACTGGGGAGTCACTACTGATGCTGCCGAACATTTTGGGAACAACAAGCTGGTCTTCCCTATGAACTGACTCTCTCTCTCTCTCTCTCTCTCTCTCTCTCTCT
>NW_004955429.1:18600526-18641535 GCF_000276665.1 Chinchilla lanigera | reverse complement strand
TGCCAGGGGGCAGGAGGAGGCAATTTACAGCCAGGAAAACTGAGCCCTCAGCCAGATGTGGGCCCTGGGCAGGGGCTGCCTCAAGGCTCAGCCATGGGGCCGTGTGTGGAGGGGCTAGGGCTCAGGGCTCTGGGTTGGGGGATACTCAGAGGTGGGCAGAGGGGAGGACAGGCAGAAGAGGGGCCTAGACCCTCATCATCATACCCCCGAAGAGCAGGTCCAGCACTTGCCCTGCCTGCAGGCTGGGACTCTGGGGTCAACTGCCAGGAAAGGGTGTAGGAGAAGGATGGGGAGAAGGTGGTGCAAAGGAAAGGGGGGATGGGAAGGGGACCCAAGAAGCAGTCCCCTGGCTATAACAGAGGCATCCAGGGGCAGACAGGGTATGGGGGTCTCCACCCATCTATTCCATTCTATGGGTCACATTTACAACTCTCAGAGGAGTAAAAGCAAATTAGGAAGAAACAGCTCATCCTCCCTCCTGGCTGGTCCTCCACTTCAAGCCCTTCCAAGTGGGATCTGTCCTCCTCTGGAAATGTTGTGCCAGCCCTCTGCCACTCCCAGCTCCAGACCTGAGGCCAACTCTGGGGTGAGGGACAGATGGGGTCACAGGCCTCCATTTTAGGACAGGAACCACTGGGCACTGCCCCTCACCATCCACAGAGGACAGAGGCCAACTTACAGAAGGAAGGAGGTCCAGAGAGGGGAAGGGCTGCCCCAAGATCACACCCCAGGGGCAGGACAGCCAGGACCCAAGCCCAGCCCGTAGCACCCTCTCAGCACCCCAGTGCCCACAGCCGCCCTCAGCTAAGGAAACAAAGCTGCCCCTCTCCAGAGCACCCAGGGGGCTGGGAAAGGATGAGGGAAGGAAGTTAAGCCCCCTGAAGAGCTGAACATAGAAATTCATGTGACAAGAGGTAGAATTATTTCCCTTGGAAAAAAATTAATAAAAAGCCCTCCCTTACCAGACCCCCAGGGTATTTGGCTGTAAGCTGATGTAATCGAGAGGAGAGGCCAAGGGGGGAAAGCCCCTACCCCACCCCAGCAAGCCTACTGCCAGGAGCACAACAGGCGGACTGCAGCTGGAGCTGGGGGTGGGGACGAGCCAGTGGGACTGGAGCCTGGGACAGAGAGCAGAAAGCTGTGAAATGGCAACATGGGGCAGCACTCCCTTGGGCCCTAGGGCAGGCCTGGCACAGCACATGAGACGCATCGCTCAGGCTGTGTCCACTGGCAAAACCTGCTGCATATGAAGCCAAGAAGGAGGCAGAAAGCAGGGGGCAGGGCTGGGGGACCCTCAGGAAGTCAGGACACAGCTTGGACTCCACAGGCAGATTCTTGCGGTCTTCCAAGGAGGAGGGGAATGGGACCGGAAGAGCATGGCTCAAGGAAAGGTGGGCAGGGCCAGGGCCCAGCCTCCTCTAGATTCCTCTCCCTCAGTTGCTGCAGTTCTCACGAAGCTGAAGCGCCCACTTCGCCCCCGAGGAGGCTAAAGCCCCGTAACACACCGCGAGCAGGAGCAACAGTGCTTAGGGCAACCCTGGGAGTGGGTGTGACTTCTCACAGACCCTGGCCTGGCCCGGCCCCCCTGGCTCAGCACCCTACTCGGTATGGCAACAGGACCTGCCGCTCTGAGGGGTGGACAAACGGATGGATAGGACCAAAGGGTTGTGCCTCCCAGCTCACACAGGCCTTCACACATGCTTGCTACTACTATGTGTCGTTGTCAACGGGGCCCATGTCCTCAGTCTTATGCCACTGTCCCTCCCAGGCCAGGGGCCACCATGTCCCTCTACCATCACACCCATCAACACCTGTGTCTGCTGCTAACTGGTAACTCCTCTGTGATACTAGATTTCAGCTTCTAGTGCCTTTGCAGCACTGAAAACTCAGCCAGGGAGATGTTACAGACTCCCCACTACACCCCGCTGGAGCTCTGTTAAGAGTCTGGGTGACATTACAGGGTCCTGAAAGGCCAACCTGTGACCTTGGAACAGCTGCAGCTGACAAGCCACTTCTCCAGGGCATTGTGGGCTACCTTGCCTTCGTCCTGGTCTTCCCTCATATCCACACTTGAGCCAGGAGAATGTGGAATCTGAGACTTCAGGCCATCCAAGTGACTAGTCATCTACTGATAACCAGGGCTCCATGTAAATACAATCAACATGCACAAGAAACTGACAGGTGTTCTTCTGCCATCTAGTGGTTCACTCAAGTAAAAGCAGGAACAAGGGGAAGGTCATTGGCATATCTCCAACCACAGCTTCATTCTGGCCAATCTGAACTGGCAGAACTGAGAAGGAACCAGCAGGTGCAGAAAGGACCAAAATGCAAAATCTCCCCCAAGAAACTCAAAGGCTGCTGGCTATCCTCCAGGGGAAGGCTATCCCCCAGGGGCTCCAGGAGGAAGAGCACTGTTTGCTCATCCTTGTACCATCTGCAGCAGCTCTCCTGCGGCCCAGATGCTCCACAGATGCTGGACAAGGAGGTGCAGGTAGGTCAGATGCCATCGCTGAACTTGCCCCCTTCTGCCCTGCCTGAGCTGGCCATGTATACTGCTCTTCTCTCTCCACTATATACAGGGACAGTTTGCCAGTGCCCACTGAACCCCATCTCTCTCAGGCTTCCCCTCTGGGCCAGGGTACCTTGATTACAGTCCATCTTTTCCACCAGACTGGCTCTCAGCTAGGGCTCACATCCATGAGCTGAGCACTGGCCCCACGGGCCAGACCACAATGTACCTGAGAGTCTCAAACACTTCCCACCTCTTGTCTACAGCACTGCTGTCTCACCTTCTGGAATGTGCTGGCCCATCCGCTACGGTGCAAACAGGCCTCCATCAAATCAATAGGACAGACAGGATGAAGAGACTTGGCCAGCCCTGGATGGCTCCTAATTGGCAGTGTCACATGCCTGGCAAGTTTTTTCTTCCTCCAATCTTAAAAAGTTCTCATTTGGACAAAGAAAGATCATCACATGGGTCCTTTTTGGGTCAAATTATCCACAGTAGTAATTTATCCTTAGGTGTGGCAATGACTGTTAACACCTAATGTGTAACTTTCTGTAACATGCTCATCTTCAGAGAGAAGAGCATCACAAACCATCCCTCAGTTATTCAACAGTGAAAACCCATGGAGCACACATGCTAAGGTGAGAGTGCTGTCTTCAGCAGGGTGACTGGGCTCGTGCTGTCCTAGCTGTAAACCACAGGGGAAAGACCAATGAGGAAGGCCCGGGCCACAGGCCCAGCTGACCTGACACAGAAAGCAGGCACTTACCTGGAGCCTGAAACCAGCTCACCATCACGGTGCACCTCTAGGAGCTGTTCGGAAGGAGCAAACCCTCACCACAGCCCTGGGGTTGACACGGCTTAGAACTGAGAACCAGGGAGCTTCTATAGCCGGCAGGCATTCAGGAAAGGCAAACTAGGGATTGACCCTGGCAGCTCTGGCTCTCGCCCCTGCTCTGAGTTCTGTGATCAGTAAGTGACAGTCAATGCCACTCTCTCTGCCCTGCTTCGTAAACACTTTTTCATGACGCCTGATCCTGGAAAATCTCCCCTCTCCCTCCAAGTTCTCTCCACAGTATCCCCCGGTCACATCTGTGCACCAGTCAGTCAGAGCCACCTGAGGAGGAAATCCCAAAGCTTGTTGTTTAGGCAGCACCATTTTAGGGCCCATCTAAACCCATTTTACTTGATACACTCACCCTCATGGTATTCTTCATTTTGGAGTTAGGCATACAAAACAAAGGATGCACTGGAATAAAAGCTGCAGAACAATCCAGAATCCAACCAGTTTACCTGCGCTTTCCCTGGATGAGAGTGTGGGATAGGGATTCACATGCAACTCTAGTATTTTTGTATTTTTTTTACAGTGAGCAAATTTTCACTTAACAGTGAGATACTGTTTACAGTCAACAGAGTACATCATGCAGGAACCCAGCCTACACTTGTAGGAGGTGCCCAACCTACTGGGCTAGGTCTTGAGGACAGGCCTCCAAGAGGATGAGGCTACAGAGGCAGATGTTGGAGTGGTTTCTGAACACAGGGACAAACCCCCAGCAAACTCCCCCTAGTACCTCCTCCATCTGTTCACTCATGCTTGACATTCCTTCACTGAGGGACAGGCTTTGATTCCACAGTCAGAAATAGGTCTGAAACCATAGACCCACCCAAGAGACGCAGAACAGTGGCTCTGAGTCAGACTTGGGAGGGACACGGTTCTGAGGAAGTGGGGTTCTTTCCAGGTCTCTCTAGCGTCATCTTGTTGGTGGGGCAGGGGGGTTCTGGCTGGAGCCAACAGCAAGCTAGTGGGTTAGTAAGCACCCAAAAGGTGAAGAGGAAGGGCTCCATGCCAGCCTGCAGGACACATCTGGCCTCACCCTGAGCTGCGCAGAAGGAGCAGCCACCTACCAGGGGTGGGAAGAGGAGAGCCTATGGCCACACAGGATGAAGAATTCCCATCATGAGAGCTCTGCACACGGCCAGCAGAGACAGAATATGGACAAGCAGCATTTCCACGAGCAGGGAAGTGAACTACCCTGCTCTGGCCAGGCCCTGCCATGCTGGAATCCTGCAGGGAACCGGACTTTTAAACAGGATCTAGATGAATGAAGCTCCCTTTTGAGAAGCATGAACAGGACCAGGGGAACAGCTATGAACTGGGTCAGGGAAAAGCAGGAATGTTAAAAACTGAAGAAGAAGCCTTCACATCTTTAGTCATCAGAGAAAAGTACATCCAAACCACAAGGAGATGCCGCTCCTCACATAGGACAGCCATAACTTTTTCAAAATATGGGAAACAACAATTGCTGGCAAGAATGTGAAGAAACTGGAACACTCACACATTGCTGGTGGGAATGAAAAATGGTGCAGCTGCTGTGAAAAACAATTTGGCTGTTTCTCAACACGTAAAACAGAATTACCATATGATCCAGCAATTCCATCCCTAGGTGTATACCCAACAGAACTGAAAATGGGCGTCCAAACAAAAATATACACATGCATGTGCACAGCAGCTCTATTCACAACAGTCAAAGGGTGGAAACAATCCAAATATCCATCAACAGAAGAATGGATAAACAACATATAAATATGATGGAATATTACTCAGCCATAAAAGAATGAACTACAACTGGATAAACTTAGAAGACTTCATTACGCTAAGTGAAATAAGCCAGACACAAAAGGCCACATATTCTGCGATTCTACTCACACCAAGTGTCTAGAAGAGGCAAGTCCACCCGGGAAAGCAGATCCCATCAATGGCTGCCAGGGGCTAGGGAGACTGGGGTGACAGGTAAGGGGGGTGGGGCTTCTGTTTGGAGTGATAAGCTGTGGAACCAGGTTGTGGTTACTATTTTACAACATAGGACACGTACTTAATGCCAGAGACTTGAACACTTTTTTTAAAAATGGCTATAATAATACATTTTATATTTTATACATATTTACTGCAACTTTTTTAAAGTTTTAAAACATGATGAGGACTTCAGAAGGGGCATGACCCCTATGTACAATACTCACAGACCTAAACAACAGTGATCAAGAGACAAGATTCACTCTGTCACATGCTTGCAAGTGACTTTACTTGGTCTTGCAGGAAACTGGTCTCCTCCTCTGTGAAAACTGGAACAATGTCATCTATCAGCAGGCCTGCTGGAGTCAGAAGTGAAGCAATGAATGTACCTCCCAGATCGTGGACCATAAAGGGCTGCATAAATATTCAGTTGTTTATTTTCTGCCAACAACATGAGGAAAATCACAAAACTCAAGTAGACAGTCTCAGGAGGTAGAGGGCACCCCATCAGAGGAAGAAAGCAAGGAGATCAAGTGAGCGAGCTGCTCAGGAGGAACAGACATTAGACAGGGATTGGCCCACATGACCTTGAAATCCAATGTGGCTGAACTGAGAGACTTCCTCAAGTGGGCTTCACAGAGGAGAGCAGGGACGGAGACAAGGGTGCAGAGATCCTAACAGCACAGGATACATAGGAAGAGAGAAACAGTGTGAAGAAATGGAAGGCCGAAAACAGCAGAAATAATGTTTTCCAATAAAAAAAGAAGGAACTAGACTTGGGGATGCTGTGCGAAGTACTTCATACAGATCACATCAGTACCGTGTCGTGCCCATAGGGACCCCGGGGCTGAAAGGTGAGGATACCTGCTCAAGGTCACATGGCTGGGAAGGACCCACTCTGGCACCATGCCACACATCAGTGCTGATACCAGTCTTGATAAGGGCCCTCACCCACCAGGATCCAGCCACCTGACTTTAGGGGGCACCTCTGACTCCATCCCCCTGGCTCCTGCCTTCTCTTTCCTATCTAAGCAGCAGAGCCCTTATCCCTGCCTCACTGTGGTCAAGAAGCAAATACGAAGAAGAAAATGTAAGAGGACTTGGTAAAAATTCGGCAAGTTTTTGTTAGAGGAAAAAAAACATAGGATAACTTGTGTTTTCACCAGCTTTAGGAAGAAATCACACTCTGCCTCCTGCCACTGCCAAATGCTCAGCCAAGTCCTGCCAGTGTGCTGCTTGGATGGGCACTAGGGGCTCAGGTTTCCCAAGCTGGCCGGGCAGGATGAACTACCAAGCACGTGGCTGACAGTGCTCCAGAGTGACCTAGGGAACCCCAGAAGCCTCACAGAACTGACTCACTAGCCACTGCCACAGTGCAGCCCTGAAGGAACCACAAGGTGCACTGCTGCCAAAGGCCTTCTACGGTTTTCAAGCCCACCCCCCTGATGATCGGTCCCTGTAAGAGGCAGCAGGGAAGGTACCAAGAAGGGGCTGGGCAGCCTTGAGGTCCACTCATCCTGGGGTAAAGGAGGAGCCCTGGGCCAGCAATAAGCAGGGTTTGTGCTCTACCTTGGACTCATGGAGCCCAATCCATGCAATGGGACCCATTCACTTACATTTCAGCTACCTCCCAAGTGAATTAAGAAGAAGAAAGACAAAAAGTATAAAAGGATGCGGTGGTCTTAATTTTTTCATAAGCTAAACTTTAAGAGATCATAATGTATCAGACACTATGCTAAACCCAATACATGGATCATCTCATTCCTTCTGTGATTTCAAAACAGTCCTATGAGGTAATTAACCTCATCACCACCATTTCAAAAGTAGACAAACTGAGTATTGAAAAGTTACATGACTCATGCAATGACAAATTAATATGTGGTGGAATCAGGATGCCAAGCCATGTGGTCTGACCTCAGAACCCCATGCTCCTAACCAAGATCCTTTCCCACTTCCTGAAACAGACCCTCAGGAGCTGAGTGAAGAATTAGTAACCATAATTCCTAGCCTCAGAGTATTTTTTAGTCTGATAAGGAAATAGATAAATGGCTCCAGTGTACAGGAATCTAGCTGTGAACACACGTGCTATTACTCAAGGTGTACAATCACAGCTCAGTTACATGAATGTGCACATGTGCACTGGAGAGCCACTCCAGAGGACAGCGGGACCTTAAGTTTAAGATGAGAGGGTGCACAGTAGCCAAAAGCTAGACACAACCCCAATGACCACGAACAGACCAGTGGATAAGCAAACTGTACTATACACAAGGGACTATTTATTCAGCCATCAAAGGAGGGAAAGCCTGAGACATGCTAGGACATGGAGGAGCCATGCAGACATTATGCTGAGTGAAAAGAGCCAGTCACGGCAGGACAAATATTGTATGACTCTGCTTATATATATAAAAGAATCTTCAATAATCAAACCATAGAGACAGAAGGTAGAAAGGGGAGATGAAATGGAAGTTACTGTTCAATAGTGAGAGAGTTTCAATTTGGGAAGATGAAAAAGCTGTAGAAACAGATGCCAGTGACAGCTGCACAAGAACATAAATATAGAATACCACTGACCAGTACTCTTAAAATGGTAAATTTTATGTTATGTGTATTTTGTCACAATAAATAAAATTAAAGAGAAATACGCTGGTGGTGATGGTTATGACCTACTGAGTTTCAAGGACTTTTGTCCCTGCTGCATCCAGTGAGGAGCAAAGTGGCGCTCCCACCACTGTAAGTCAGAAAGAGATTTCCTGAGAGAATGTAGGTATTTAGGCTTAAAGACAATCGGAAAACAGGCCCCTAGGTTCCAAAAGCTTATTGCACAGTGAATGCAAACATCTAAGAAACTCAGGGACCTGGCTGTCTGTGTTTACAGGTCCAAAATGAGGAGAGAGGGATCTAGGGAGGAAGTAGTAGTCAGGCCCAGATCCGAGAGGTAACAACCATAGAACCACTTCCTGGCACAGAGCAAATGAAGGACATTTTCTTCTGCAAATAATATTAGTATTTGAACTCCAGCAGGATATTTATTGATTCCCCATTAGGCAATTGCAAGCACTAGCTCACTTAATCTTCACAATACCCATGTGGTTTTATTCTACCTATTTTATTTTTTTCTACCTATTTTACAGAAAAGAGAAGTGAGACTCCAAGAAATTAAGAGAAAGATCTACTCTGATCTGAAGCTCAGATTCCAAACCCATTTTCTTAACCACTGTAAATTACATTTTTAGGTATTTTTGTGTTGTTTTGTTTTGTTTTCCAGTATCAGGAATTGAACTCACGACCTTGCGCTTGCAAGGCAGGCACTGTGCCACTCAGCTAAATCCCCAGCCCTTAAATTACATTTTTTAAAAACAGAATTTTACTATTTGCCCAGGCCAGCCTTAAATTCCAGGGCTCAAGTGATCCTCCTGCCTCAGCCTCCTTCACCAATTGCATTTTCTTTGCACATTTGAATACAGCAAGCTGAAGGAAGTATCTGTTGTAAGGAGTGAATATTGCCACAAGGGCCGTGTTATCCCAACAGCAAGTATTAGGCCTCCAAAAGTCAGGTAATGTGCTAATCCCTGATCAAGAGTTTACAAAACATAAACAAAAAGGCTCTTCTTGAGTTAGGATGGCGAAAGCCCTCTGGCTCATCGAGGGTCAATTTCAAAGTTACCACCAAACTGCTGAACAGGCTCACCTCTCCCTCGTACTGCCACAGGGAAGAGGCTCCACTTTACACTGGGTTTTTGGAGGCCTTTTAAGGCATGAAGGGAAAATTCTTTGTGACAAAGACCATCTGAACCAGAGAAAAAATCAATTGGGATCACATAGCAGAAAGGAGTTTGAATTAGGGTTTTTTTGAGACTGAGAAATCTAAAATATCTTTCATTACAGCATTCGGGAAACACAGCCAAGAGAAAAAATACGTATTTTTAAAAACTGTCCTTCAGTTTTAAATTTATATCCCGTTAAGGGAGAAAACCGCAAGGGAAGAACGTGAGAAAAGGGAAGGGACCCAAAACAGGAGTCCATGCCTGAACTCTCTACATCCTGAACTCTCAGCGCACTCGCTTCACAAGGCAGGAGGTGCAGACCCCATCAAGCACCTGAGGGCCCTGAAACCCCAGACACTTTCAACTTTTCTGGTCTTATTAGTTACTGAAAAAGCTGTATACCATTTATAAAATAAAAAAGAAAAAGAAAAATCACTAATAGCCACTAACCACCAGTAGCATTTTGGGTGCATTTCATCTGCATTTACTTTGTTTAAAAAAAAAAATTCAAGATTTACAGTATGCATAGCTTTATATCTCATAGTATGAACTTAGTATTTTTCAGCAGCATTACTGTGAGTCATTATATATAATTTTTGAGGGCATGATTTTTTAAAAGGCTGTGCCACAGACCATCAAACAAATGAATCCAAAATTTACTTTATTTAAATCTATTTTTAACCAACACACAAAAACAAAAACTCTACACATTTTGGGGTACAATGAGATCCATGTCTACCTATGTACTATGAAGCATTTATATCAGGACAAAGACCTCACCTCAAAAATGTATCATTCCTTTATGATGAAAACAGATTATTCTTGTAGCTTGCTTAAATATTTAGTACATTACTGGAATCAGCTCTCTCTAGCTCTTGGGTCCTTGTTTTGGGGCAACGTAGATTGAAGCCAATAAAACAGCAAACAGTAAGTGATAAGGAATGGCCAAAGGTGTGTTTATTAGAATAAAATGACAAGGTCCCTTGTCATTTCCCTAGTTGGACAGGGCATCTGTTAAGACAGATACAGTAAATGTTTAAATCCATTGGTCTTTTATACAGTTTTTGGTAGCGATGTTAATGACAGAAAGCAGGGATGGTACAGGTTGCAGGTAGCCCTTTGATGTCTGGAAAACAAGCTGCTCCCCTTGCATTTCACTTCTTCCAAGGTCTCTCCTACTTGGTTAGGGACCTGTTCTTTGTCCCTTGTATACCATTAGGCCCTGATAGTGAGTTTGCTTAAGTTAATTATTTGGGCCCCAACTTTTACTTTAACTCGTTAACTATTCAGAACCTGTGCTCTGTCTAACTTCCCCTATCTCCTTTCCCATTACCTACAGTCACCTGATTGCACAATAGCACACCAGAGCTTCTCACTCTACTAACTATAATTTAATGCATCAAAATTTACACAACTAATTTTCTAGTGTCAGGTATTTGGTACACTTACCATTTCTAGCTACGATAAATAATGCTGCAATGAATACTAAAACATATACAAAACTTTCTTAGTATAAATTCCAAGGAACAGAACTATGATTGAATATTTTTAAGACTCAATACCACCTGTCAAATACCCACTGAAATTAATTTTAAGTGAGTTGCATTTTTGCAACTTTAGACATAAATGGCATTGTATCTCAGTATCTTCTACATGGACCAAGTTTAAATTAGGCTGACAGCTGAATCCATCCTGCTGGCTAAGAATTACCCACTTCTGATTTGAAGTGTCTTCTGCTGATCTACCAGCTGAAAATGTGCTTCCAAATTATCCTAGCAGCCCACCACTCTCACTGTGCTTTACACCTTACCCTGAACTCACGAGGGACAAGCACCAGAGCCTGCTCACCTCTCCCTCCTCCTCTTCAAATTACTCATCTTCCACCATCACTTCTCAAACTTTTTTAATTTTTTAAAAAAGAGACAAGGTCTCACGATGTTTCACCAACTGGTCTTGAACTCCTGCCTCAAGTGATCCTCCTACCTCAGCTTTCCAAGTATTTGGGACCACAAGCAACAGCCATCACACCCAGCCTCAAACTGTTTTTAAACTCCTTCCACTTCCCCAACATATCCTTGCCAAAGAAGTCACATGTCACAGGACTCTGAAGTGAGAAGGATCTGAGACACCCTTACCCTCTTGACTTCAGTTCCTCATCTGTAAAATGGGGTAATGCTCCCTCCCTCAGAGAGCTACTGGACGGATTAGAGTACACAATCCTTGTGAAGTGCTTAGTATCCATGATGGGAACCTGGAAAGCACATAGTAAATGACAGCTTTTTTGAAAAAAAAAATCCTAATACATAATAACAAACCTACCAAAAAACTGTTTAATCCTGTAGCACAGGAGGAGATTAAAGAATTGCACAGCTGTTGCTCTCATTGCTGCTCATCCAGCCCTGGATGCCTAGAGAGACTCAGAACCTCCGAGAGTGCCAATTCCCTGAACCTCGGCCCCAGGGCAAGGCAGGGCTGGCAGAGCCAGGCCTGGACAGCAGGCAGACAGCTGGGCAGCATGAAGTCACGGAGGTTCTGCCTGGCTGTACCCAAGCAGGGGTGTGGACAGCCACAGGAAAATCAAAAAGACAGTCAGAAAGCGGCCCAGCCACAAAGGGATCTGGGCACAAAATCAAGCAAGGAAGTGGCTCGAGGTGCTACTGGCTCCTCCCAATGGGCAGCAAGCAGGTGACTGGTACAGACATCACCCCTGGCTGACCCTGGACCATCTACTATCGTTCACAGACAGTGCTGGAAAGGAGTCATCATGGCATTGTCCACCCTCTGTATCAGCAGGAAACAGCTGGACGGACCAACACCAAATGTAGGAAGCCTCACCCTCTTGCAGGATTCCCACTCTCTTCGGGAGGCCCAACATCCTGCCTGCCTGTCCCCCAGGGACCCAACCAACCCCATATATCGACAGTCTGAACAGGCAAAACCATTTCCTGCCTGCATTTGTACTGGGCAAAACCCAAGCTCTTGGTGTGACCTTTTGGCAACTCACCTCAGAGCAAGGAGGTAGCGGCTCCTGCAATCAACCTGCCCGTTAACAAAAACCAAAGTGCAAGAAAACAGAAGACAAAAAGCAATTACACTCAATTTAGAAAAGGCATGCTGTGTACCAAAAAATGGTTTCTCCCTAAATTAAGCCCCGAGCACGAGATGCCATCTCACTGCCACAGTGCACTCGGACAGAGCTGGAGACCTCCACCTCTCTGGAAAGAGGGACTCTTGTAGACTTCTTCATTCATACACTGGACACGGGCCTCCAATGCTCAGAGAGAGGACCTAAAACTCCCTGCTGGGATTCAGACAACTGAGAAAAGCAGTACGGTGATTCAGTCAGACAGTCCCAAATCTAAGCCCTACCTCTAACACTTAGCAGCTGTGTTACCCAGGGACCATAAGTGACATCACACCCTTCAGCCCAGGTTTGTGAACTCAAGTGCCTAGAGGAGCCAGGTGGCAAACACAAATTTGTGAGGCCAGCTAGGTACAAGTTCCCACACTGTAGGGACGGAGGGACAGGGAAAGTCTAGGCCCCATGCAGTGGTGAAGGCCAAGGATCCAGCCAGCTCTGGGCAGGCAGTGCAGGCTCGGCATAACTGGACCTTCCAACTTCAAATGGCCCAAATCCCTATTGTTACGAAAAGCTCTTCAGTGTTTAAGTATGGATTTTAACACAAACAGCAACAGTCAGGCCAGAACAGAATACACGCAGCGCCCGGATTGGACTTAGGGGCCATAGGTTGCAACCTAAGTCCTAAACTTTAGGTTCCACATCTGTACAATGTGGTGAAGTAACAGGAGCCCATTGTTGGAAGATTAAATGTGGCCAGGACTGTCAAGCACTTCACTTTGCCTGACACTCAGAAGTCACTTAAGTGGTGACAGTAACTCAGTAGAGCTGATAGAGACTTTCAGGAGATCCAGCCCAATCTTCCACTCTCCAGAGCGGAAATCTCACTAAGAGGGGCCCTGGGACTGAGTCAGCATCTGCCAAGGTCCACCAACCTCAACCCAAACTCCTTGAACCCAAGCAGCCTCTCCTAGCTATACTGGACTTCTCACCTGTCACTGGGCAGGTGTCCCTCACCAGGGCCGGTCTCACAGCTGTCATGGACACCCCCTTAAGGGAAGTGTTGTACACACATCTCTGTTCCACAAACAGTACTAGCCTCACATCAGGTGCTAGGGTTCTGTCAGTGTGATCTGACTCATTGGCAGCTCCTCACTTGACCCCACATTCTGGGTTATGTTGAATGTGCTTGGGGTCCTGCTTAGCACCATTGCAGGCTGGGTGGGAAGGGAAAGCTGGGCACAGAAGATGGGGTGACATCAGCAAGTACAGAAGATAAAGTGGGAACAGGGAAGGGCTCAGCAAAAGGAGACTGGCAGAAGAGACAAGTAGTGCAGCTGGGGCAGGTGGGGCTGAGGAGCTGGAGGAGAGCAACCAGCTGGAAGCAGCGGAGCTGGGTAAATGGGCTGGGAAGGCAAGCTGTGGCCTGAGCAGGGGAGGCCTGGCCCTGCCGGTCACTGGATTTTTGCCACACCTGTACCCTAATTAGCCAGCATGGGGGTTCCAAAGCACTAGCGACAAATGAATGCCCCAGGGTTGTGTTCAGCTCCCTATCCAATCCCAGGGATCCTGTTTGAACTTGTTCTTATTCAAAGAATTCCCACTCCTGGGAAATCACACAGTTATGGCTTAAATTCCTCCTACTCCATCTAGAGCATACATTAAAGCTTTCTAATTAACATGAGCTGAAAAACAAACCTTAGCTATACAAGGGTAACAAGGGAAGGAAGAGCAAGTGCTTCTGGGTAAGGTATTTCCTAAGGTAGGCAATACAAGGCTAGAACTTTCAGGGCTAAAAGGACCTTAGGGGCCATGAGGTTACTAAGGCTCTGAGACCCTGAAAGGGGGGGGGGTGACATGCCCTAGATCACATGGCCAATAAATGCAGGGCCAGACTCCAGACTTCAGGGCCATTGGGCACCAAGCCTGTGCCCTTCCTTAGCAAGGGCCATACTTCCCTCATTCCATCTTTTCACCAGGGACACTTCCAGAGCCACAGCAAACAGTGTGTCACACATATCTCCCTACAGACTCACAAATAATGCCCTAGTACTCATACGTTCTGGCCGGGGTTTCTCTCACCAGTTGATGGCTCTAATCACAAAAGTAAACTTAAGAAGGGACGAGAGAGAGGCATAGGAGTTCCACAGCACTTGGGAGAGGCACAGTGGGTTGTGGGGCTGGAAGGTTCCCAGGAGGAGATCTGCAGCTTACACACACAGCCAGCCAGGCAGGGGCAGAGAGGCAAAAGAGAGAAACTCACAAACATCACATGGTCTAGAATGGATTTCACAAGGTCCCAGAAAGGCAGGGAACAACTAGGAGCTCCCACAGGCCTCCTGGGCTTAGAATCAGTCCCCATCTGGAGAGAAGAGAGATACTGGACTTGAGTTCACACCAGTCTGGCACACCTAACTGTAAAAGTTGGGAGTCTTGGCCCTGTGCCCCTCATCTACCAAAGAGATGCCTACTCCTATATCTGACCTATACAATATGAAGTATTAAGTGCTGGTATTTTTACCACTGAGATTTCTTCCTGACATTTAAACCACCCTGTGCCACTTTATAAGCATTCTGAAGCCAAAAAGCATAGTACCTTCTCCAGTTAGCTGAGGGATATTCATTTGTGGACTGACTTTCTGGACGACAGCGAATACCCTTCAAAGTGGGGCTACATTTATCTACCATGTCCTGAGGGCAGTGCTGAGCTGTTTTCATCCCACTCTAGCTCCTATGCACAAGATGACCAGTGTCCGGGGGGTCTTCACCTGGCAGCCCACTTGTCCCTCATGCTGATCGGAAGTTCTGCCTGTCTCTGCTGGGCTTGGTAGATGTTCCCTGAACCTACTGATGTCTCTGGAGGGACCAGGAAGAGAGGGATAAATGTTCCCCATGGGCTGTAAATGAGGAGACTGAGGCAGATGACTGTTACTGTAGGCTGCCACCTAGCAATCAGCCCCAGGCTGGTTCTCCCACAGTGGCTAGTTAGTAATCTGCTAACCAGAAGCAGTCATGGGGGAATGTTAAGGAATCTAAGGGCTTCCTTGAAGTGCAGCCGGGCCCAGGCAATAATTTTCCCATGTTTGCTAGTAAATATAGGTGTCCTTGTTCCATTAAAAAATAGGAAAGATAGCAAGACAGCTACTACTGCTGTTCCTCCTCCTCTTCCCCCCTCTTCCTCTTCCTTCTCCTTTTTTTGGAGACAAGGACTCACTATGCCATTCTGACTGGTCTTGAACTCACTTTGTAGCCCAAGGTGGCCTCAAACTCGCAACGATCCTCCTGTCTCAGCCTCCCAAGTGCTAGGATTACAGGCGTCTGCCACCACAACCAGCCCTCCTCTTTCTTGTCCCTCTCACCACCACCACTAACTCATAACTCCATGATGCTCTCTATGCAAGCAGAACTCTAGATGCTCCCCATAGTAAATGCATTAGTATTGAAATACTCTTGTGAAATAGGTCCTTTATGATCCCTACTTTACAAATGAGAAAGGGGGCTTTCACAACGTGCCCCAGTCATGTGAGTAGGGAGCAGCAGAGCCAGGATCTGAATCACAGGTGTGGTAGCCCACATTGCCTCTCACCAGGGAGCCTCCCCCACCAGCAAACACTCAGGACCCGGGGTTCTGGGACACGTCCTCCAAAGGTAGGATTCATCTCAGGTATACTGGAAGGCGACTCCAAAAATGCTCCCAGGACTCAATCTTCTGCCTTCTTCTGCCTTCAGCCTCCAGGTAGGGATTAGATACAGCAGGAAGCAACAAGGCCCAAATTCAACCAGGGTATTTGTTCCCACTAACTCAGAGACCCAGAAGAACAGATGGATAAGAAGATTTCTGACTGAATAACTAACCACAGAAGAATAATGTTATGTAAATCAGCCTGAACACAGACAGAAATTAAACAAGGGTTTTCAAAAACTCAGCCTGCAGAAGTGGAAAATGACCCAAGTGTGTGCTCCTTCATTGTGCTGGCTTTGGGGCAGTGCTGGGCCTGGTGTGAGGATTTGGGCTCCTCCTGATTACAAAACTACAAGGCTTTTATGCTGTGGGCTGCAGCAGTAGGACTGCTAAGCACACTTGGAGTTCTCCCACCAACAGAAGAGAGAGGTCCCAGGAAACAAAAACCAGATAGATACACAATCAAACTTTGGTTCCTCTTGTTCTGTTTTTGCTGAAGCACTTTTATGAATGGGATGCTTGTCACAATCTCCCTCCAGCAGCTTATAAAAACACCTATCAAAGGTTCTGTCTTATTGGAAGGGGAAGTGACAATGGAGAAAACCCAAAGCCTTGCCAGCAGGATGAGCTGCCCAGGCAGTGCCCACCAGGAAGCTTAGGGGTGAAGGTGCTCTGTGCAGGGCCCCAGGCTGAGCTGGGTTATGGAAGGAGCAGGGGTATTGGACAGGCTTAGCTTGTATTTTATGTTTTCAATAATTCAGAGTGAAGTTATCTTTCCTGCTTGAGCACTTTCTTCCATAAACCTGTCCTGCTGGTAAAGGTAGGGATCTGTCATCCCAAAGGCTTACACTCATTCCAGCAGTTGGCGTGCATGTAACACCAGCAGGGATGTCATCCCACCCCTCAAATCCTCCTTTTGGCTGATGCTGAGGCCAGGAAGCAACAAACACACTGGAGTGTGTCCAAAGGTGGCAACAAGGGCAGAAGTATCCAGAAATGAAGTTACCTGAGAGACAGCTGATGGGACTGGGGAGGAGGCAGCAGGGAGCTGTTGTCAAATATCCCCAGGCTGTCATCTGGACAGGGATCTGACAGTCTTCCCCACTCCCTGGTGGCAGAGGCATGGCTGAAGGATGGTTCCAGAAGGGAAAAAACTAGAAACCAGAGCTGCCCAGCAGCAGAGAGAGCCCTCATCAGTGGAAAGTTTCACCCACACGCCCCTCAGTAGAATCCAAGACCCTCACAGACAGAGGGTGAGCTAGGAGACCTTCCTCTCCAAGTGTCCAACAGTGACAATCCCTGAGGAGCCGGGTGACTACAGAAAAGACAGTGCGCCCCAGATTTAGTACTATTATTTATTAAGTGCTCACACCGCGCTCAGTCTTCCTATCTGTTGTCCTGTTTAACCTTCACAATAAGTCAGTAAGACCAGTACTACGACTGAGCAGGTACAGAGCAGGTACCCAAAAATGTCTGCTGAAATGATTAGTGACTAGATAAATGAATGAATGGATACCTTTACCAATGAGAATTCTGAGTCTTAGAGCAGGTAAGTCACTTGCCAAGGTCAAGCTGCGGAGCTAGCATGTAGACACCAGTCTGAGCCACCAAAGTCTGCATCCTGATCCACCAAACTCTCACAAGACAACTGCCTGAGTCTTCAGAGGCCTGTTAAAGGCTAGCTTACAGGCAAGTGCAGCAGCACCCACCGATGGTCCCAGTTGCTCAGGGGGCAGAGATGGGAGGATAACTTGAGCCCAGGAGTTCAAGGCCAGCCTGGGTAACATAGAGACTCTGTCTCACCAAAAAAGAAAAAATAAAAAGAACTGACTGGGTATGACCAAATGCAACAAGGACATTACTAGCATGTGACAAGTTTTGTTTTCCAAATACGTTCTAATAAACATGCAGAGCTTTGCAAAAGAAAATAGCAAAACTTTAACCTAAATGTCCAAGTTCAGCCCCCCATCTTGCAACCAAAAGTGTGTTTATTTAAGAACTAGCTGGTTGATCTGAAAGACAGAAAGGCTGGGAGTAGTGGTGCATGCCTGTAGCACCAATACGCGGGAGAATCACCTTGAGTTTGAGGCCACCCTGAAATACATAGCAAGACCTTGTCTCAAAAAAACAAAACCAGAAAGATAAAAAGTAAAAATGGCTGTTAACAAATTAAAACACAAAGTTGTCTGCAAGGATATGGAGAAAGCGGAGCCTTCAGACATTGCATATGGGAACCTAGTGTGCAGCTGCCTTGGAAGACTGTCTGGCAGTCCCTTAAGGAGCTCAACACATGATGCCATGTAACCGAGTGCTATGGAACAAGTATGCATGCTCCCTCAAAACTCACAGGTTTACATCCTGAACCGTAAGGTTAAAAGTCTTACGAGGTGGGGCCGCTGAGGGTGACTAGGACATGACAGTGCAGCCATCACAAGCGGGGTGTATTTCTCAAAGAAGCCCCAGAGGGCACTTGTCCTTTTTCCACAAGAGGATACAGGAAGTTTGCAACCCAACAGAAGGCCCCTCAGAAGCTGACTTGGCCGTGCTGGCACCTTGATCTCGGACTTCCAGCCTCCAGAACTAGAAGAAACAAATTTCTGTTCTCTACAGGCCACACAGTCTATGGTACTTAGCCCAAAATATCTAAGGTATCTAGCCATTCCACTCCCAGGTACATGTCCAAGAGAAATGAAAACACATGCTCAACCTATTTACCCCCAAAATTATACATGCACGTTCATAGCAGCATCATTCATAAGTCAGAAAGTAGAAACAACTCAAGTATCTGCCTACTGATGAATGGATAACACCAAACGGGGTGTATTCATACAATGGAATATCACTCGGCCTTAAAAAGGAATGAAATTCTGATATATGCTACAACATGAGTGAATCCTGAAGGCATTATGCTTATTGAGTGAAAAAAGCAAGCCACCAAAGGCTACATATTGCACAATTCTGTTTATATGAAATGTTCAAAACAGGCAAATCTATAAAAACAGAAAGTGCATTAAGGGATGGCTAGGGCTAGACTGGGCAGACAAAATGGTAAGCAGGGGGAGAGAATGTTAATGAGTTTCTTTTGTGGGTGATGAAAATGTTCTAAAAGGGTCAATGATGATGGTCACAAAATGATATACTAAATAACACTCAATTGTATACTTTAAATGGGCAAATTTTATAGTAGTGAGTTATACCTCAAGTGAACCAGCTGGCCACCAAACCAGTTTTTACCAAAGACTGAAAAACTCAAAAGCAAAATAATACTGTAAGATGTGGAAATTATATGAAATTCAAATTTCAGTATCCATAAATAAATACAGTATCAACAGAACCCAGCCCCACTCTTTCATTTACGCATTGTCTGTGAACACTTATGTGCCACAAGGACAGAGCTAAGTAACTGCAGCAGATGCTATGGTGTATAAAGCCTGAGACATTCTGAGTCAGGTTCTTCACAGATCAATCTGCCATCCACTAAGCCATATGACAAGAGAGAGGGGGGAAGACAGGCGTAAAAACAGCCAAGACCTCTGTCATCACTCGTGCAGCTTATGGCCTCAAGACAAAGGCAAGGGGGATAGAGGGGTGTGAGCTCCATGTGGGGATCAATTCTGCTATGCAGGAAAAAAAACTTTCAGTCCCACGAGTGCACAGAGCAAGGGGCCCCATCTGTCTGTGCCAGGGTCAGGGAAGAGTTTGACTCTGCACCTGATGGAGCAGGAGGCAGTAATGTCCAAAGCCCTGAGGCTGGAAGCACATGACACACTAAAGGGCTCAAGAAGCCACTGCGGCCACAGTGCAGGCTGTAGCCCGGGGCTTGCACCTGCCAATCCAAGGCCATGGAGAATGTGAGCAGGAGCCTAAGAGCAACCCGAGAGCGGACTGGGTCGAAACCCTGCACCAGGAGACCTGGGAAGACAGAAGGTAGGACAATTCAACCAAAATACACATACTGATCACCAACCAAGTGTCTATTGCTTTCTTTATCCAATATAGTGCAACACACAAAACAAGAAAAAGATGCAATCTTTTGACTCCACGTGGGAAACAACAAATTGAGAAAACAAGACTGAGTTCTCCCAAAGGACTCCTCACTGGACTGGCCTGGGTCCTGCTACTCAGACATAACTGCAAGGCTTTTGCCAGACACTGCAGTTTGGATCCTACCTGTTCCCACAAAGGTCCATGTGTTGAAAGCTCGGAGCCCAGCCTGCAGCACTACTGAAGGCATAAGAACCTTTAAGAGGTGGGAGTGGGAGGAAGTTAGGTCCTTGGGGTGCCCTTGCAGAGGATATTCTAGGACATCAGACCTTTCTGCTCTGCCTTTCTGCTTCCCAGCCACCATGAGGTGAGCAGCTTTGCTTCCCAACATGCTCCCTGCCACATGCGTCCTTGTCACAAGCTCAAAAGCAGCACAGGAAACCAACCACGGGCCCAAACCTCTGAAAGCACAAGCTAAAATAAATCTTTTCTCCTCATAAGGTGATCCATCTCATGTATCTTGACACAGTTATGGAAGCTGATTGATGCTCAGGTACCCACCAGGACTGTTCCTTCTGGGAGAAGCTCCTCTCCCACACATGCTCCCTGATGTGTCCCTGCACTCCCTGTGCCCTACCCTGCTGTCCCTTCTCTAACCCACAGACCTCCACCTCACAGATGTGCATCTGCTTACTCTTTGACTGGTTTTTATACTGCAATCTGAGTTTATATGAGAACAGGAGTTACTTTTCAATGCTGTACTCCCAGCACTAGAACCTGACACAGTCAGCTCTCAAGAAATATTGATGAAATAAACGTAAACATGAAACACCTAAAGAGGTAAGGGCTGCATGTTCTTGACTTGCAACCTTGGGTGAGTCACTTCTGTACAGCTCAGTCCCTCCACTTGTGAAATGAAAAGAAGTACCTGTTAGGTACTCTGTAAGGTAAATAAGGTAATATACACAAACAATTGTTACTGTTATTGAGATCTTCTTATGTTGTGGGTTATTCTGCAGTACAAATTAAGTAAAACGAGACCTCCCTACCTACAGGTTTTGCACCGGAGGCTTCAATCAACTATAAATTGAAAATATTCAGAAAAGAATCGCAGGCCTTTTCCATCGGAGGCCAAAGTTATCACAACTCCAACAGGCAAGGAACAACAGAATCTGGAACAAAACCTTAGGTGCATCCAGTCCAATCCCTCATTTTACGAAGCAAGAAACTAAGGCATAAGGTGATGAAGAGGCCTGTGAAAGGCCATATAAGTAGCAGAGTGTGCTTACGTTCATACTTCCACTCTAAACTGGAGTCTTCTTATGTGTTCATGTCATTACTCATTAAAATTCACAAGTAACTGAACTGTGGGTATAGCTCTGTATCAAGCATTTGCTTTATAAAGACCTAGGTTTACTCCACAGCACGACAGATAGATGAATGGATGGACAGACGGATAAATGCACGCAGGGATACATGCACACTACAGCTAGAAAAATAAGCCAGTACAAGGGAAAAGGCAACAATGCCCCACCCTTTGCCAGAACAAAATGTGCCCCATGTAACAGCCTCATGGCTACATAGTGGCTACATAGTGGCTGACAAAACAGCAGAGTTTGAGCCTGCTGGCTCTGGGCCTGTACGTAGTCTTGCTTCTAAGTCTGTTAGTGATTCCCTCAGTTGCTTGCTCCCTCCTTCTGCCAAGGATTATTGGGCCTTCTCTGTAAGAGGTACCACTCTAGGTACCGGATCCTGCAATAAGCATGCACACAAAATGAACTTCACTTTCCATCCACAGAGCTCATGAGAAACCACCAATGGTCTATGTAAAACAACAAAGGAGGGGAGCACAACATTAGAGTACACTGTGGCTGACAGCACCCCCACAAGAACACACGTATTTACCTCTGCTGCCACCGGACACCCTACCAAGTCAAAAGCAAAGAGAATTTTTAATGCATAAACCCAGAAGAGCTGATGACCCAACATGATTTTAGTCCTGGAAGGTAGAAAGATAGATGTTAACTGACTGAAGAAAGCCGAATCCTAACACTTAAGTATCCCAAGTCCCAAAAATGCTTGATCAGCAGCCTACTCAGGGTTGCAAATAGGATGAATCACTTGATCTAAGGGTCTGCTTCAGGGCTGGGGCACCCCACATCTATACCCCCACATCACTCAGCCAGGAAAATGCCCCCTCCTCCACCCAGCATCGTATCAGGAGTTGTCTGGGTTTTTTTTGGACAGGGTAAAGCAGAGGTCTGTGGATTGGGGACATCAGGCACAGTTTTAAATTGAGGTATAAAAGCTTAGCCTCTGGTCCTCTTCCTCTGTTTAGCTCCTGAACACATGCATCTCTAGACCTTCTGTGTGATTCTTCTCTAGGAATCTCAACAGCTCAAAAAAACATATCTGCAGTACTAACGTACCAGGTTCCCAGACGAAACAGAATGACCAAGTCATGAATGTGAGACCCACAGTCCTCAGTCTCAATCTCACTCCCAATTAATCTCTCTCTCTTTCTCTCTCACTCACACACACACACACACACACACACACACACACACACTTTTCTCCTCAAACACTTTTGGGTTTGTTTGTTTTTTTTTCACTGTACTGGGAATGGAATCCAGGGGAACTCTACCACTTGAGCTATATTCACAACCTTTCAGGTTTTATTTTAAGAGGGTATCACCACCCTGGCCTCAAACTTGTGATCCTCATGGCTCAGCCTTCCACGCAGCTGGGATTACAGGGAATGTGCCACTGTGGCCAGACTTGTCACCCTTTACTCAAATACTAGCAGACTTCCAAGGATTACTATACTGCCAAAGAAGGCCTGTTACAGGAAGGACAGAAAATATACACATGTGTTATAGGAAACCACAAGCATCAATCCTTCCTCTCCAAAATAAAACTATCATTAATATCCTTGGAGAAATAAGAGATGAGACTGTATCCATGAAGCCAAAACAAGCTGCTATAAAAGAGGAACATTCAGAAAACATAAAATCTCTCAGAGGTTAAAAATATGCTAACTAAAATGAAAAATTCAAGAAGGCAAAAAAATAAAGCTAAAAAAAACTCCAGGAAAATAGACAAATAGAAAAGGTAATAAAATTACAGAACCGATCCAGGAAATTTAATATCCAAATTCTAGGCCTTCCAAAAGAAATGAGAAGGATAAATCACCAATGAAGTAATTCAAGAAAATTTCCCAGAAGTAAATCATGTGTGTTTCATGACTGAAAGGATCCACAGGCACCCATGACATCAGTTGAAGTCAATCCATGCTAAGTCAGTCATGTGTGGCACTTCAGAACAAGAGGCAGAGACATTTACACCGGACACCAGGGACTCCAGGGGGAAATCATGCTACTTACAAAGCATTAAAGTCAGAATGATCTCAAACTTCTTGACAATAACCCTGCAATTCAAATGAAAATTAAGCAATGCTTTAAGCATGTGAACACACATACACACGCACAGAGAAAAGTTCCCTTGTTAGATCCCTTACCAAGCCAAAATATCAATAAAAGGTAAATGTAGCATAAATAATTTTCTCAGATTTACAAGGCCCACAAATATCAGGAGTACGTACTAAATGGTACGTTCGTTGACTCACCCCATGTTGTAAATGCCAGAGTAATTACTGTCAACCCTCCTGGACTCCAGGGGAGGAGGCCACATGTTCTTCATCTTGGTACCTGCAGTGCACAGCACAGGGGTAGGTGGGCACAAGGTGCTGCAGGGTTACTTGTGAAAGGCACTCAGCCAGCAAAGAGGAGCAAGAGGTGATGTGTGACTAAACCTGGAGGTGAGCAAAGAACACGCCATAGTACTAGTGCAGGCAGTGGGAATCTGTGCAAATCCTTTGCAGACTGTGAGCACTCTCACAATTTATGAGTCCTAGTGGACATCTGAAAAGAAGCCAGAAACAAATGAGGCCACATTCAAGTAGCACCAATAAATTTACTTAATATTTGGGTTCATTTTAGCCATCTTTTCTGGGACAAGGTAACATACAAATAAGTAAGAGGGCCAGGGATATAACTCAGCAGCACAGTGCCTGCCTGGCAAGCACAAGGTCGTGAATTCGATTCCCGGTACAAAAAAAAAAAAAAACAAGTAAGAGACAATTAGTCTGAGTATAAAGCAGGGAGACACAGAGGCAAACTCTCGTGTGACTAAGGGTCCCACTGCTGCCTGGCAGTGCATGAACACAGAGGGGAACCAGACTAACAGGAGGCACGCAGAGACCCTGGAGGGGCACCTGGAATGAGGACTGGGCTGGCGGGAAGGGTTCTTTGTCCTTGGCCCCTCTTTCTCCACCCCACACGAGAAAGCCAAAGTTGTAAGGCTTAGAAAGATGAGGGGACGCCAAAGGGGCTAGGAATACTACAATCTGCATCCATGGCCCCACTGCCCCTGGCACCTCTGCCAAGATGCTCCCAAGTCTACACGGAGATTTTCACTTGCTGGATTCCCAGGCCAGGGAGAACAGTCAGGGATGAGTAACAGTTCGGTCCCTGCACCTCCCTTACACAGATTTATGGGGACAGATTTGCAGACAGAACCCCCTAGCCCACTTCCCCAGAGGGGCTGCCTGTGTGCACATCTAATTGGATTCCCACAGCCCCATGATGACTGTGACTGTGCGCCAAGGCAGCGGCAACAGTGGTGGCAGCAGCAGGGAGGTTTCTGAAATAGTAACAGTCAAGGGCCTGTCTGCTTTGCTTCTGTAGCTGGTAATTCATGAGGACCTGAGCAGCCAAGGAGGAGCCTTCCCTTCCCCAAAAAGCAGTACCTCCCACCCTGCTGTACAGTGCACCTTCCCAACAGGGCCCTGTGGCTCCGCAGCCAAGGGGTAGACTCTGCTGACCATCTGTATCAAGGTCACCATAACACACTGGGCTCCATCTACCAAAGCCAAGGACAGGCTGGCATGGCACAGCAGGGAGCCCCACAGGAAACCCTACCTGTTGTTCTTTTCAGAATGCCCAACTTCCACCAGTCCCTTCTCTACTCACTTTATGAGCACTGTTAGCATTTTACACATACAACACCTCCCAGTCTGGGTGGCTCAGAATACTGCACCACCTGTGCAGCTCTGGGTCCTCAGTCTCTCCAGGTTCTCTCTCTTCTTTAATAAAAGGGATAAACTGAGGCACAGAATGGGGTCTGAGTCCATCACTGTCAGAAACTCTAATGCCAAGTCAGGTAACCACCCACACTGTGTGCCCTAGTGAACTGGGTACACATGTGACATGCATAACAGACATGTGGCAAGCCCTGTGCAAGAGCATGTACCACGTGTGCATGTGTATGTGGAGTAAGGGTGGAGGCAAGTGAGGGCACTGGGACCAGAGACCTAAGTATGCACGCAAAGTACTTGTATACTGTACCATGTGAGCAAGTATGTGTGGGCAGAAACGAGTGAGTGTAGGTGTGAGCGAGCATGTGTGAGAACATGACAATATACGTGAGTGTGATGTGTGGGTGAGAGAAAGAGTATGAGAGAATGTGTATGTGTGTGTCTGTGTGTGGAAGCCTGAAACAGCTGCTAGGTAAGGACAGCAGGTGAGGACAATACTTTCTCCAAATTTGGACAACACATCACATGGTAAATACACAATAACAATCCCCAGACC
This sequence comes from Chinchilla lanigera, assembly GCF_000276665.1. Lineage (NCBI taxonomy): Eukaryota > Metazoa > Chordata > Mammalia > Rodentia > Chinchillidae > Chinchilla > Chinchilla lanigera. The sequence goes on along the minus strand of NW_004955429.1, from coordinate 18,616,078 downwards.
CAGAACTCCCGTTCCCCTTCAGCTCACCTGTTCCTCCAGCCCCTAAGGACAAGCTAAACCCAGGCCTGCGCTCCTGGATTCCCTGCCTTGTTTTCCCCAAGCCTCACTCTGACCTCAACTTTTCCACCCCACAGCACTTTTTTTTTAAAGACAAGGAAAAACCCTCCTTACTTCCTTAGGGAGAAGTAAATAGGAGGATTATGGAATGACATTCTGAAAGTGATCTGAATGTCCTGAGAGAAAAGGGAAGATAAAATACAGGGCCTTTCAGCTCAGGCTTCACTCAGAACAGAAGGAGGTGCTCTCCTCTGAGAAGGTCAAGGCTCATCTACCTCAGTATCCATCCCTTGCCTCAGGCGCCGAGCCCAAGTCAGTAGCAGGAAGCTTGGGGCTCCAAGCAGCAGCACTTGTCTGCTGAGCCAAACACAAAGACACAGGGTCCTCGTGGGCCCAAAGACACTGCTGCCTGCAGATGGGGCACAAATTCCACTCCCCAAGCAGCATTCCCCATCTGGAAGCAATCTGTTCCTCCTTTCACCAAACAAGCAGGCTAAAGGAAGAGGTCTGTCCCTCACTCCCTCCTGGTGACCAACTGAACATCTAAGAGTAGCCAAAGAACAGGAATAGGGTCAGCCTGACATCACTCCAGCTGCTGTTACTGTCATCCTCAACAATCCATCCTTTTATCTTTGTAAATACAGACAACAGTCCCGAACACAAACTTTAGCTTCAGACTAACCTATGCTGACAGGCAGATCCACTACATTTAACTATGTGTTCCTGAAAAAATGTTCCACCTCTCTGAGCCTCTGCTTCCTCCTCAGTACAATGGAGATGAAGCTGTGGGATTAAATAAGATGTGCACATACAGTGCACATTGGTCAGCTTTTCTGACAAGAAAAGCTAAGACAAAATAAGCTAAGACAAGAAAAGCTAAAACAAAATACCCAACACCGGCAACTGGAAGGAGAGATTTATTTTGCCTCAGGGTTTTCAGAGGATTCAGTTCATGGCTGGCTGGCTCCAACAGCATAGTGGAAGGGCCTGGCAGAAGAATGCTGCTCACTCCACAGCAACCAAGGAGCAAAGAGAGAAGGAAGGAGCCAGGGACAAGAACGCACCCTTCCAGGTCACACCCTCAGTGACACCTCTTTGACCAAGCCCCAACCCGTAACAAGCCATGAAGCCATCACTGGATGAATTCACTGATGAGTACAGTGCCCTCTGATCCAATCCCATCCAAACATGAGCCTTTAGGGGGACATTTTAGATCTAAACCTAAACACTCGACCCCATGCTGATCATACCAGAGGGATTCAGCAGATGACAGTGCTTATTATTCCATGGCAGTACAGTGACCTTCTGCATATAAGCCAGCTGTGTCACTCCTCTGTATTCCTCTAGCGTCCCCTCCCATAAACCTATAGGCCTTGGGACAGTCTTCAAGGCCCTCCATGATCTGCGTCCATGACGTTTCCCTGGCTAAGATCACTCCAACTAGACTGGCCTTGGACAGCCTCATGAGCTCCTCAGGGCCTGTTCATGTATGTTCCCCCAGATACTCATAGGGCTCACTCCATCTCCTTCCACCTCTCCATGAATGTCCCCTCTTTAGTAAGACCTTCAGCAATCCTTGCCTTGCCCCATCTTTCAGTCCTTATTCCTGTTCTACTTTTCCATGTAGGGCCGACTGTTTAGGTTTAAATCTAAAATGTCCCCCTAAAGGCTCATGTTTGGAAGGGACTGGACCAGAGGGCACTGTACTAATCAGTGAATTCATCCAGTGATGGCTTCATGGCTTGTTACAGGTTGGGGCTTGGTCAAAGAGCTGCCACTGAAGGTGTGACCTGGAAAGGTGCGTTCTTGTCCCTGGCTCCTCCCTTCTCTGTTATGTCCAATAAGTATAGATTTTAATTGCTTACTGTCCTTCTCTCCACCAAAACATAAGTGCCCGAGGTGGGGGGTTTCTGCATCCCTGCAACTCCAGAGCCTGGCCTAGGGGAGGCCCTCAGACTGAGACCTGTGTGGAATAAATGAGTCCTTGGACACAAGCACAGGCTGGGACAGGAAACACAGTCTTAAGTCCCTCTCTCCCACTCATGATTTGTCAGTCCTTTGAGACTCAATAGCTTCTCATGACAAAAACAGCCTTCATCCTGGCCACTTCTCAAGGTCTGTCAAGAGACCGTAGGACTAAGATAACATCTAGGAAAATGCTTTGGTGCTTGGCATTGTGGGGAACCGGCAGAAACATCAGACTTTGAAACTGTCTCCCAACAGCAACCCACAGGCCCCAACTTTCCGTCCTACACTGAGGCTGAGGGCAAAGAGGATAAACAGTGAGCTCCACAAAGATAGTTCTTGCCTCAAAGAAGCAACAGAGTCTCAAGTCCTATCCACTAGTGAAGCCCTGGAGCCTCAGGCACCATAAGTGCTAATAAATGTTTGGCAAAAGCTTAAGTGAACAGATCCCATAAAGACAGCCATGAACAGAACTGAAAGATAATGAATAAAAAGACTTCAATACTAATCGACTTAAAACAGTATGCAGACAACCGCAATCATGGATGAGGATGACAACAATACTGACTTTACAGTCAGCCCTCCTTATCAGTGGTTTCACATCCAAAGTCTCACCCAACCACGATCAAGAGTATATGGGAAAAAAAACTGCTCTGTACTTACTACATACCAACTTTTCTTCTCATCATTATCTCCTGAACAATGCAGTACAGCAGCTGCTTATGCAGCATTTACACTGCAGTGGTTATTGTAAGAAACCTAAAAATTATTTAAAGCATGCAGGATTGTGTAGGTTATGCCATTTGGTATAAGAGACTTAAGCAGTGGCAGATTTTCGTATCTTGGAAAAGGGCATTGAGGGCCCTTGGAACCAATCCCCCAGGGATACTGGAGGACAACTATATTTCCACTATAGCTGCATCAAAGGTAAGTAATCCCAGGGGCAGACACTGAGGAACTGGTGAAGACAGCCAAGGGGAATGAGGAACACTGTCAGGAGAGCTCTGTCCAGTGCATACATTTCTAGAAGTAGGTTAAGGGCTGGCTGTCCGCAGTTGGTAGAGCACAGCCTAGCATGCAAAGGCCCTGGGCTTGATCCCCAGCACTGCAAAAATAAAAAGTAGTAGTAGCCAAAACACTGCAGATTATGACATAAACTGCTCCATCAGTATTGGCTGCAATAATACCATTGTGTTTATTACTGCCACCCCCATTGCATGGAACAACCTGGGAACTAGAAGGCAGAACACTTAGATCCTAAGACTCCTCCCTAAGTCTATGGCCTCATATACACTTCATGGCTAAACTCTGCTTCCTCACTAGTAAGGCAGATAAGTGAAGTAGGACACCATCCTAGCCACCTAGGTACTGAGACTACCTTCTCCAGCACTTATTCATTCATGGGACTGCTTTGTGCCGGAAGCCCTTCTAGACACTGGACATGCAGTGATGTACAAAGACAGCAACACCCTTTCTCCTGAGCACTCCTTTTCCAGCAGAGCAGACTCTGGGGATCCACATGCACTCAGGCGCCAGCCCTTTAGAAACACCAGTCCTCAAATAATTCACCTTCTGTGGAGAGAGGACTCTCACCCACAAAGGGTTCAGAGCTTTGCTGAGAAAAGGTACCAAGTCCACAGTCTTCAGGACAGTTCCGGCTTCTCTGAAGCCAGCAGCTCTGAGCCCTACAGGAGTCTTGCCAAGGAACCCTCCCTATCACTTCCCTGCCGAACTATTTCCCACTCTGCCGAGAAAGAAACTGAGGCTTTGCTTATGTTGAACTTGTCTTACAGCCGAGGTTAACAGAGAGACCTGAATCCCAAACTCAAGAGCATTCTTCTACATCCGCAGCCTTGGCTGGCTGGGCCACCCAGAAAGAATGTGGAGCAGAGGCCAAGAGGAGAGGCTGCCAGGCACTCAGGCCCCATGTGGTGCTGCCAGGTACTCACTGCCTGGCAGCTCTCTCATCTCAGCTCTGCTTTCTGCACAGCCCTCACCCCAGAGCCCAGTCAGCTATGACCCTAGCCCTGGGCCAAACCAAATGCTGCAGAAACAATGAAAGAGCCAGGCAAGTGCCACCAATTTTCCCAGCAGACAACCCAGATAGAAAAGTTAACCAACAAAGGCTCCTTCCACAGAGAAGGTGGGCAACTGCTCTGGGAAACATGAGACCATATCCTGCCAAAATGGTGCCTTAGCTTAAGACCTTTCCATGGTGGGCCCTTGATGCTCCTCCTCCTGCCTCGGAGCTACATGCCCACCCATCCTGCCTGGGGTGGAGGCTGGTTTGCAGCTCCTTCCAACTGCTAAAACAGGAAAGGGCAGGGGTCTCAAGTCTTCCAAGACCCCTACTAGGACCACTACTCATGTGGCCCAAAAGCAGGCACAGACTTAAAGTTGAGCAGAAAGGTACCTAAGAGACAGCTTCACACCCACTCTTATGATCCCAAACACAGCACCCTCACAACAGCCAAGGGTTTAGGCATAAATCAGCAGCAACAGGATGCTCACCCACCACTACGCCACCCACTCTTCTGCTGGGAGACTCCTAATGCAGAAAGCTCTCCTGGGACCAGACCTAAGTCAGATCCCTACAGCACTTCACCCATGGGTCACAGGTTTGGCCCTGTATTTTACACAAGGCAGGCAACCTTGATTATGCCTCTCCCATAGCACATTACAAAAACAGTTTCCAAACAGAACACTCCCACCCCACGGGTCCCCCTCTCCCAGACACCCTTCTCTAGGTGCATTCACATTTGCCAATGTCCCCCTAGGAATTTAAAAAACCCAAGGCTGCAGATATTGTCCAAACTCTTGTGAGCCCAGATCCAGTATGACAATGTTCTTAGCAAGCTGGGGCTGTGGCTCAGTGATAGAATACTCCCCGAGCTTTTGTAAGGCCCTGGATTTCACCCCCAGCACCAGTAATGAGGGGGGAAAAAAAAACTTAGCAACCACATAGCATGATTAGCTTATATATCTTTCCATTTACACTCATTTAATTATTCAATCATCGAACATTAGCTGCCAGGAACTGCTATAGATATAAAAGACACTGACAGAAGTGTCATATCATCACTGTGATAAAGGGACAGTCAACTTGGAGAGACAAAAACAAAGCCAAAAGAACATGCTGCTACTGGGATCTTGTGGGGGTTCTTAGCAGAGGCATCACCCTAGCATGGAGGGATAACTCTAGAAACCATTGATACCTGAGGTGAGCCCTAGGACAATGCAGGGCTCCCCCTGTGCCACAGTGAAGTCACGGGGTCTGGACTTACCCTCCCATCCTAAACAACTAAGGGACTGTGCAGAATGTGTGAAGCATCTTCAGACACTGACCACAGGCAGCATGGGACTGTGATCCCTGAGAGAAGGAAACAGCAGAGGTAAGCTCTGTGAATGCCAGCGGATGGAGCTGGGTGACTTTCAGATGGTCCAGATACTACTGGACCAAACATAGTAGTCTCACTGGGTTGAGAAGACAGCAATGAGAGTGCACACAGGATTTTTAAAGCAAAATATCAAGGAGAAGGGCCCTGGATAGCAAGAATGCACAGAGATTCACAGAGGAGTCCCCTGGAATGTCTGGTTGATCTGCACACTTGTGGGGTGAAACTCCACAAGACAGAAAAGAACCACTGTAAAGCAATAAGCCAAACCATCTGCAGAGAGCACATAGCCCAGAAGGAGTTGACATTCCCCCTACAAGAATGGAGAGAGCTCATAATACATAGGGCACTTGGTAAGCCTGTAGAAGAGTGTTGCCTTAGCAGTGATGCTAAATTAGCCCTAGACTCTAAGACTGCTCTGCATCTACCCTTAAAAAGCAAACTTCAAATGTGTGAAACTGATCCCAAGTAATTTAAATGCATACCAGAATAAAGTCCATTACTATTTAAGGAAATAAAGCAAAACCAAGCATCCATCAACATTAAATTCACAATGACCAGCACCCAATCAAAAATTAGCAGGCATTTAAAGAAGCAGAAAAACAGCCTATAACCAGGAGAAAAATCAATTAGCAGAATAGACCCAAAAATGACATAGCTATATAGTGAGTTCAAGACCAGCCTGAAGTACATGGCAAGACTCTGTCTCAAAAAAAGAAAAAAAATTTTTAAATAAATTATCTTTTAAAAAAGAAACAGCAGCTGAACACATTTTTAAACAACTAACATTTCCAATGTGCTAAAACTATGCAGGCAACAGATAAAACAATGGAGCTGGACATGGTAGCGTGTGCTGATAATTCCAGCTACTTCAGAGACTGAGGCAGGAAGGTCACTTGAGCCCAGGAATCCAAGGCCAGCCTAGGCAATATAACAAGACCTTGCAAAAATGAATGCATGGATGCATGTGCGCACGCGCGCACACACACACACACACACACACACACACACACACACACACACAGAGCAGCTGGGAGAGCCATTTCAAGCAACACAGATCACAGGAAGGACAACGAGAAATGAAAGCCTGCAGGGAGAAGAGAGGGAGAGACAGCCACAGTAATCTGGCATGACAAAAACAAGGACAAGGTGGCTCCAACTGGAGAACAATGAGGAGGACTGCAGTGATTGTCACCTCTAAGCAGACTCCGTCCCAAACCACAACTCAACTGAAAGGAGGTTCAAGGACAGACCCTGTGAGCAACAAAGACAAGGTCACAGAAACATCCTCCCATCAGAGAAGGTCTGTCTCTTTGCAGCTCCCAGAAGGACAGAACTCAAACCAGAAAGGACCCCAAAGATTAAACCCCTCCTATAATAGATGAACCTACCTAAGGCCCAGACAAGCAACAACACTTGCCCAACACCCTGGGGTCCTGACCCCCCACAGGCTGCTCTTCCCACTGACCTACTCTGCCATTACAGTGCTGCTGTGCTCTAGCACACTGTGCTGCTCTAGACGGCACCGGGTCGACACATGACTGTCTCCATGAACCCATAAAGGCAGACACAGCTGCCCAGCATCACTATGCTCTAACTGCCACAGAGAGTGTAGGTGCTCAGGACCGTCCCCCTCATGTACACAGAGCAAGCAGTGATATTCCAGCTGACTCTGGGAGACAGAGGACAATAAGCCTTCCCTGAGGATGAGACCACAGCTGCCCCTAGCCAGTCCTCATCTGAGGAGGACACAGAAATAGGAAGGACAGTTGGGGAGACAGAGAGACAGCCCCACCAACTCCATGAAGAATGATTACCAGGCAGCTACCGGAGAAGCAAGATGGGGAGCCCACATTTCTCTGGACTCCAAATCCTGCTCTTATCAGACTGGCCCTGAGCCAGGCCGTGTGCTTGCCACCCCTCCTCCCAGCAGGCACAGGCGAGGAACAGGAAATGGTCTTCAACTTTTCTTCTCTCTTCCTCCCCAACCAGTCACCCTCCCTCAGCCCCAGCTCCATGAGGCTCTGGGTTCAGCGGCACCTCTTCCAGAGGTTAAGAATGAGCACATTCTTGGGCTATTCTTGGAGCCTTGAATTTTATCGTCCTTCCATTCTGGTCAATTCTGAGAGGCCAGAGGCTAAGAATGCCAGAGATCTGAGCCCAGCCCACTAAACTTAAAATAAACCCACACGTGCCTTTCTCAAGTTCTCAAGGATTTGGTCATTTAAGGCACGTGTTTTCCACAGGCTCCATCAGGTCCCCTGCACACAGAAGCCACCAGCTCTGAGGTGCCTCCATGGGAACTGAGGAAGCAGGCAGCAGGCCTGGGTGTGAGTGAAGAGACAGAACACAGCCCAGGATGTAGAAGCCTGGAGATGCCGGGCAATGAGAAAACAGGAAAACACTAAAGAAGAGAAAGCCAAAGCCTCTGCTCTTCAGAAGAAACAGAGCCCATGTTCAACAAGACCATATGCAGCAAAGATGTGGGTAAGACGTTAGAAATTCTCCTGCCCCCCTACTTCTATGTGGGAACTGAAAAGTAGAGAACAGAATACTGGTTATGAGAGCCTGAGAGGGGATACAGAGAGGATAAGCAGGGACTGGGGAACGGTTGGAAGGAGGAATAACTTCTAATGTTCTAAAGCACAGCAGTGTAACTATGGGGGAAAATAATTTTAATTTTTTTTGTGTTTTTTGCTTTTATTTTGTTTTTTGACAGGGTCTTGCTATGTATTTCAGGCTGGCCTTGAACTCACTATGTACCCCAGGCTGACCTCAAACTCACGGCAATCCTTCTGCCTCAGCCTCCTGAGTGCCGGGATTACAGGCATGAGCCACCCCATCAGGCTAACTAAATACTGCAAGATAGCTACAAGAAAGGCTTTTGAATATTCCAAACAAAGAGATGATAAATGTACATTTCCCTGATCTGATCATTACACACTGTATATATACATGACAATGTCACACAGTTCTCATAATATGCATAACTAGTATCTGTTAATTCAAAACAAAGTTATAGGGGCTGGGGGCGTAGCTCAGTGGTAGGGTGTTTGCTTAGCATGTGCAAGGCCCCTGTATTTTGGTCTTTAAGAGAAAGAAATATTCCTGCCCATCAGAGACTGCCAGTGAATGTGGTAAAGTCCTGGGCTCTGAAGTTGGCTCTCTTTGGCATTCTGCAAAGTGGGGGCTGGCTACAGGTCTCAGAAAAACAGGGGCCACAGACCAGCTCTTCCTGCTAGGCTAACAGTGTGGCAGCACCTAGGCTTTACTGCCATATGCGGATCAAGACCACATTAAAGGCCTTTGGTTTAAAATCACCAGCAGCAGCACACAGCACCCCCTCGTGATGTCCCCATAAATTGACACCACCACCCTGTGCAGGCCATGAACGCTTCCTGGTGTAACTGGCAGCAGAGAAGGGAGGGCTTCCTAGTCTTCACGCTGCTGGAATTCTGGAGAAGGAAAAGGTTGGGAACTGTTCCTTTGGGTGCAATGCTGGGCAAGCACGAAAAGAAGCCAGGAGTCTGGTTGCCTCAACCCCTGTGTAGACCTCACCCATGAAAGCCTTGCAGAGCTGCCATTGCCGCTGGAAAAAGGCTGCCTCTCTAGGGGCCAGTGCCATTTCACTGCCCTCACAGGGACATTCGAATCTGTTAAACAACCACAAGGGACTTGGGTAAGCAGTGGGCAAGGTAGATCATGGAACTGGGACCCATCACTTTTTATGTCCAATTAGGTATGAAGCAGTGAAACTCATTCTGGGGTTTTTGGTTTGTTTGTTTCTTTGTTTTTTGTACCAGGAATTGAATTCATGACCTCAGGCTTGCCAGGCAAGCACTTATGCCACTGAGCTATATCCCCGGCGAAGCAGTGAGACTTCCCAGCTGGATCAAGGCAGGTGTCTCCTTCAGTTCTACAAGAGCGCTCTGGCTGCACCTGTAACAATCTTATCCCTGCCTACTTGGCTTACTGCCTTTGGAGCCCATTCCTAGGTGACAGGGAACTGTGAAGCTGGATCTGAGAGGTGGGGAAAATAGGGTGGCAACGAGACCTAGACAAAACAGATAGTCCATAGCCACACACAAAAAAGGACTGAGGACCTACCTAACCCTGTACTTGGCTGAAGCTCTCTTACTGCACAGAGCACCTACTTCACAAGGCATCCTGAGGAATCAAAGTGTTCAATAATTGCTTGCTGATTAATTGACATTTTAAAGTTTGATCTATCCTTACAGCCATGGAGAACAGTAACAATAGACAGGCAGATACACAGGCAAAAAAAGAAAAAATAGGAATCAGAGAAGACCTTATGGGTCTCTGCTTACAGGGCACAGACCTACTATCTGCCTCTAACAAGCACACTCTCCATCAGAGTGTGCCGCAGATCACCATCCATTTTTCCAACTGCTTGGCCAAAAGGAGTTGCTGAGATTTCTGGTCTTACCTAGAATGCCAGATTGCTCAAAAGTTTGCAGTCAGCCCTGCATGTTTTTATTAGCACCAAGCACTGGTAACTACTAAGGCTGTAAGTTGATCAGATATCATTAGCTCTGCAACAAGGGCACAATGCTGGCAACCCTGAGCCACACCAATGCAACAGGAGTTCCCAAATGCAGAGCAAGGTAACACTCCCTCTGGTCCCTTGTCTTCACCAAGTCCCCTTGCTGAAGGGCCCCACATCAGGATTAAGAACACGAAAGGGGGGTGGTAGGAAGACTGTGCCACAGGGTATGGATTTTTCACAGTGAACCTTTCAGCCACAAAACATTTCTTTTCCAAAAGATGCCTAAGCAGGAATAGGCTGAAAATAAAATAGCAAGGAGTTTTCTAGCAAACATCCACTCTGCCTCTGTCCTTATTTGATGAATGCACACACCGTGGGTGGGCAACTGGCAAGGCAGCACTGCTGTGCTCGGGAATGTCTTCCACGGAGCCAGCAGGTGCTCCCGGGAGAGGAGAGCCTGATGACTGGCCAGGGGCGGGAGGGTTCGAGGATCATTCATGCTCCATTGCTCACTCTCCCTCTGCCTCCTGCTGCCTCCTAGCCACTGGTGACATTTCACCAGAAAGGAAGAGCCACTAGGTGATGAAAGAACTATGAAAATGAATAACTTGCAGGAAGTCACAATGTCGAGTCCATCACAAGTTGCCTTGGAAGGAAACATGAAGTCTGTGAATCACACAGACCCAGGACCTCTCACTTCACACCTGAGGCTGAAGGAGCAAAGTAGGCACTGTAGCTGGTGGACAAATGAATGAAGGAAATCTCAGCAGGGCTTGGACCTGGAGTGCCCAGCTGACTTCTTTAAAAGTCTGTCACTGACTACTTTTTCAGAGATGCCATGAAAATCAGCAGAGGATATGGAGAAGCCAAGCTCTTGGCTGCTCTCAAGGGGCAGGTTTGACTCTAATGGCTCTCAGAGCATGGGCAGAAAAAACTGGCTATTGCAAAGCCTAAACCTCTATCACTGGCCCCTCCCACAGCACACAACTCTCCCTCAAACAGCCACCGTAACCCAACATGAAAATCAAGTGTCCTGCCCCGGCTGGCATTCCTCATTGACCCCTTCGGAGCAGAGTCAACTAAGAAGCAGGTTACACTGTCTTCCAAAGATCTGTGCAGTCTTCGCTGAAGATTCTAGTCCTCCTTCTGAACACAGGGAAGGATGCACACCCAAGGGGAGGGACTCATTCCTGGAGTTCCACCAGTCCTCAGACTTGTTTCACCAACAGCAAGTGGATACTGGGATTTTTTTGAGCGGGGAAGGGGCTTCAGAGCTTCAGAGCCCAGACTTCAGGTCTTGTAGATTGTTTTTACCTGAAAGGTTAGTTTCCTTGACAGTGAGAACTATATCAAGGAACGGACCCAGCACCAACCACCCAATATATAAACCAGGCTCTCTTGGACTATCAGGCCCTGCAGAGCCACCAACTGGCTGTCCCTGCATTAATGATCATCCTAGCCCAGCCTAAACAGCCAATCCACAGAATAATGAGCAAACGAAGTGGTGGCTGTATTAATTTTCTAAATTTTGGGATGGTCTCTTGTGTTGTACAGATCACTGATACAAAACTCATTCCACAAGTCTATGAGGCTACTGAAAAGCATGAGGTCACTATAATGAGGAAAGATGGCTAAAAAAGTAGCCAGACAGTAAGTTTAACACAATTCTATCTGTGGACATTGAGAAGGTGAGTAGGTGGTCAGCTGGACACTAGTTTATCATAAAAATACCTAGCAAGACTATAAACCAAAGTAGTGATTATCTCTGAAAGACAGGATAATGGGAGGTTTTTCCTATAATTTATGTAATGTTTGAATATTATGACTTTGTTTTATAACAGAAAAAGGTGCTTTAAAAAAAATTCACCTAGATTGTTACAGGCCAGTATATCCTAAAACATGTTTTATCCTCATCCCCCCGTTTCTAACGCTTAGCTGCTCTGAGTACCTTCCCAGATGCCCCCAAGTGAGGACCCCTCTCTGCCAGCCACGCCCCTTTCCACCCAGACTGTGCCCACCAAGCTTTCTATCCATCCCTGCAACCACTGAGGCCCTTTCCTTCCCTCCCCAAAACCCCACTCTCCTTCCAGCCTTGCTCCATCTCCCAAAGTTCCTCTACAGAAGGAGAGTGGAGTATCAAGCCTGGACACTGCCCACACCTCCTAGACACAGGTAGCAGGCAACCACCCTCCCTACCCTTTTCGTCTATGAGCAAAGCAGAACCTAAACAGGTAGTTCCCACCCTACCTCCCTCTCTGTTTCACAAGCTTTGATGGGGGTGAGCTCCCCACTCCCACCCATCCTCAGCAGCAAGTCGGTGAGAGCCAGTGAGAACAGCTGCTATTTAGACTGACTCATGCCCCATCGGTGCCGTAAGCACTCTGCCCCCACCCTCCGGATCCCATGCTGCATCCATCCATACTTTCATACATAATGGTCATACAGATCTACACTCTGGCTTCAAACCTAATTGCCTTCCTGGGGGACCCAACAACAGCTCTTCCTTACTCCAGTTCCTGCAATCTACACGTCCAGTTTTTAAACAAAGCTGTTTAGAATCTCCCAGGACTAAGACATGTGGAAAATTACAGGCCCAAACCTCTACCTCATTTTCTCTAAGACAAACATGTCACTCTGCATGGTCACACACCCAGAAACACACATCCACTCCAACCTTGTCATCCTGTCCCTCAGAGCCCTCCTCCAGGGATTGGGACACATGGGAGCCAGGGCTTGCTGAGGCTAGGTCTGCGCCTCTGCCTCTGGCACCTGCCCCAACAGAGCTTGCTGAAGAGCTTGGAGCCCCAAAGCCTCAGTCACCACACTGTGGCAGGTGGCAGGAGAGGCTGCAGGCAAGGCTTCCAGGCGCTGTGCCCACTCACAGCCATGCAATTTACCTACTGAGAGGGCAAAGAGGGCCTCTCAGCTGTGTCCCAGAACAATGCAAAATAACTCCTGCCCACACCAACCCTTGAGGTCCCCCAGGCATGCACACACTAGGGCAGGTACATACACACTCCTCTCCACACGTTCATGGCCACCCCCTGTTCCAACCCTGCTCTGACCCTAATTCCCCTCTTGTCTGCTATTCTCACAGGCTTCTCCCTGAAACACTTCCTGCTGTCATCACAGTTTACAAGCGAAAAGATTTCATACAGGACACATAATTTATAGGATTATTTTATAATATTCACCCAAAGAGTCAAATGCAAAAGATTGTAGGAGATCTATCCACACACTAGAGATCCAAAGACTCCAGCTGAGGGTCTGGATCCCACAACAGTGACCTGCATGAGTCCAGCTGAAGACCTAGAGCCCATGGCAATGTCCTCCACAAGTCCAACTGGAGGCCCAGAGCCCATAACAATGTCTCATGCAAGTCTGTATCAAGGATCTGCACTGGGAAGGCCCAAAGGTCAGTGGTGGAAGCTAGGAAGTCTGCATCAGAGAGGTGAAGAATCTGTGCCAGCAGATTAAGGGCTGTGCACTGGAACAAGGAAGCAATACTCAAGGTAAGGACCAGAGCTCCCCCAAGAGAACCACAGCCATCCTCAGTGACAACGAGGACGAGAGCTTCTCCAAGGATGAGAACAGCTGAGTTCTTACCAGGAAAATCAACATGACAAGCTTCTCCAGGAGAATCAACAGTACACCGTCTTCCCCTCCAGTTCTCCTTTTTACGCTGTTGGCAATAACTGGCTTATTCAGTTCAGTTGGGTGTTATAAGTTGACCATTAGTTAATCTACCACACTTCCCTTGTCAGGAGTGGAAGGAACAGATTCTGTGCTGTTAGCAACATACATACCCCATGACAGGGACCACAGTGTATAAAAGCCAGCACCACTGCCCACTAGGGCCCTAGAAGGCCGTCCCAGGAAAAGTTGGACTTTGTTCCTGTTTAATTTGCTTTAATTTTCATTTTTAACTGAGGAAGGGCCACCTTTCAAGTCTGCACAAAGATATTATAAATTACTAAGGCCAAAGCCAAGGCCTCACTCAGATTCTGCCTCAGAGACCCTGGCACCCTCCAACACTCCTGCAGTACGAGCCAGGCTTCCCCAACACTGGGAGACCCAGGGGTATCCACTCAGCTTCCTGACCACTGGGACCTCGGGGGCTGCTTCCTACCCCATCCTTTCCTGTTCCCGTCAGAACATCAGATGTTTTAACAAACGTGAACCATAGAGAGTAGAGCTGGGCACAAACTCTCAGAAGTAGAGAGAATTCAAAGTATAATCCATTTCCAGCCTACCACGCAGGGGGATGAGAGGAAAATGAGCAGTGGAAGGAGTGCAGTAAGCTCAGAGCACAGACAGAACTGAACAAGAGACAGTCTACCTCACCAAACCTACATTTGGGCCTAGAGATTCAGCTCGGTGGCAGAGCACTTGCCTAATGTAAGCAAGGTCCTGGATCCAATCACCAGTACCACAGGAAAAACAATCCTCTACTTTTGTCCCAAGGTATAGACTGAACCCTTGGCCCTCTCCGGAGGCCCAGCCAGTTCCAGCTGGGAGTTCAGTTGTAAATGTGTTTGGAAGTGAGCTACACCCAGGTACAGCAGGTACTCTCACCCCATTATGCCATGGCCAAAACTAAAATTGGAGATACTAATGTGTAGGGCTGGAATTGAGCCAAGAAGCCTTCTAACACCAAACTTTATCAGGCAGGGGCAGGAGGCAGAGAGTTCCAATGAAAGTAGAGCAGGGGATGGGAGTAAGACAGCATGAGACACCACTCCCCAGGCAGAGGGCAGCTCTGTAAACCACCTCTGTCCACACCCCCTCATCAGCAATCAGGGCATCACGCTTACTTGTTAACTTCTCTGTCTTCCTCTATCCATCTCTCGACCAGAGGGAGAAAAGCCATTAGCAAGAGAGAGAATAATTAGGAATCCTTCTTGGAAACCAGCCACAGCAGAGCTAGAAGGAAACTTGGCCACCAGGCCTCTCATTTGAAGGTGAGGAAAAGGGCCTGAAGAAAACAATTAACTTGCCACAGTCACTTGCAGTGAGAGGCAGGAGTAGGAGACAGATGACAACCTCTCTCCAGGGATGGTCATCCTTCCAAAGGCCCACAAGCATGACAAGTAATGGCACAACCAAAGACTTCCAGGCCATGGCCATCAGACAGGGTAAACATCCTGCTGGTTTCAAATCTCTCTCACTTGGACTTCAACAGATACACAAAAGGAAGATAACCATCTAGCTAGAAACAGCATGGTGTTAGGGGCTGTCTATTTCCCACCCAGGCCCCACAGGATTCGTGATAGGACAACAGTAGTGGATGTGGCAGGAGGGTCACTCCCTGTTCATCCTTCCTCTCTGACACCTGACTATCATCACACTGTATCCCAGACCCCTGTGCCTGGCTGCACTGCAGCAGAGCTTCAAGAATTAAAGCAAACATTCAGCCACTGGAAGGAAGGAGGAAGACTTAAAATGGGCTCAGCTGGTTGTGGTAGTGCACGCCTGTAATCACAGCACTCGCAAGGCTGAAGCAGGAGGATCTCTGTGAGTTCGAGGCCAGCCTGGGCTACATAGTAAGACCCTATCTCGAAAGAAAGAGAGAAAGGAAGGAAGGAAGGAAGGAAGGAAGGAAGGAAGGAAGGGAGGGAGGGAGGGAGG
>NW_004955429.1:18595195-18600411 GCF_000276665.1 Chinchilla lanigera | reverse complement strand
AAAGGAAGAAAGGAAGAAAGGAAGAAAGGAAGAAAGGAAGAAAGGAAGAAAGGAAGAAAGGAAGAAAGGAAGAAAGGAAGAAAGGAAGAAAGGAAGAAAGAAAGAAAGAAAGAAAGAAAGAAAGAAAGAATAGCTCAGACATTTCCATATCCTCTACATTCTGCTCCCTGAGGCAGGCAGCTTTTGGAGAGGGCCCTGCACAGGATTCCCAGGGCTGATAAAAACAGCCTGAAGCATAGCACCTGGGCTACAGCCCCTGCTCCTCCTCATAGGATAGAAGGCCCTGGGCCTTAACAGCTGCTGCTCTAAAATGCAGGGAAAGGACAGCTACCTTGAGGGACAATAGCGAAAGTGTACAAGCATGGCAGGATAGTAAGAGCTTCACGGCCACTCCTGGGCCACCAAATAATCCCTGCTAGAATTCACACAGGGAAACTCCTCGGTGAGATAAACCATAAGCCAGCACCACTCACGCCCTTCTTCCTCCACCAACCATATTGCTGGGTGCACTGGAAAGCAAGAGATTTACAAGTCGCCCAGCAGGGAGAAGCCACAGCATAAAACACACATAAATTAAACATGAAAAGGTCCCAGCCTGTGAGCAGCTTCCCCCAGGAGCCTCAATTAGCACCATCCACGTGGGCCCAAAAGCTGGGAATAACACAGGGCATCAGCAGGAACCTGAGAGCAGCTGTAGATTGGTCCTGCAGCAGCCTCCATAGAAGAATGAGACACACAGGGGTGACCATGCTTCCCAGAGCCCAGCAGAGACCACCCCGCAACCAGCTCCCCAGCCTGTTGCTGGGGAAGTTCCAGGCCTCTCCTGCTTCCCTAGGCCTCCACAGAAACAGTCCAGGAAGGGGTCAATTCCCTCCTAGACCTCAAAGCCCAATTTAAAAACGTTATAAATTCAAAATCAAGGAGGACAGAGGGACATGTAGAAAATGTCAGCTTTTTTTTTTGAGACAGAGTTTCACTGTATAGTTCAGGCCTTTAACTCACTCTGTAGCCCAGGCTGGCCTTCAACTCTTAACTCGCCCTGTCTCAGCCTTAAGTGCTATGATTACAGGACTGTGCCACCATGCGCAGCTTGCCAGCACCCTACTCTATCCTTCCCAACCCACAGAGGGCAACAAAAACTGAATTTAGATAATTTACCACACAGAGGCTTTCAGAGGCCCCACCACAGAACGAAGCCAGATTGCTACAGACTTGCGCTCTTTGTATTTCCTGAAAACCTTGGTCCTAGGATATTCCTGCAGGAAAATAAAAAATTAAGTCATTGCTTTGCTATGAGGCCACTTTAAGGTGAATTTTGCCCAGCAAGGGCCACTCTTTGGGTCAGCAAACCAGAACTCACTCACTCGACAACTGGAGAAGACCAGAAATGGCAAACTGGTTCCAACTGTGCTGCCCACTTCCCTCAGGTGGTGATAGGTGCCTGAAACACTATAAACACAATCTGAGCCCTGGCTCCACAGGAAAGACTGCTGTAATCCACTAGTAACGTCTGCTGTGGGCTGTTACAGAAGTAACAGTATCCATGCAATGTAGATCTTTGCCATCACTGGTAGACCCCTGGCATCCAAGATTTAATGCTTACAATTCCGGCCACTCACAAGTGAACCAAAGTCTCAAGACACGTGAAAGTGGGTAACTTCCCTGAGACCTATGTTTGATTCTCATATGCCTATGAAGCTGACAGGAAGAAACAGGCCACCACTGCTTTCATCTCTACCACATCCAAAGTTACTCTTGTGGAGCAGGAAAAGCTCGGCAGTTAACAGCCATCAAGTGAGAGATAAAACCAGCAGAAGCTGGAAGGGCAGTTAACACAGGCCTGAGGACACAGACAGGAAGCACTTGACTCTCCACTGAAACGTGACTCCAGAGAAAGCCAGACCTATCTATGGACAAGTTTGCTGTGGATGCAGAATTGGGATTCTAGGTATAAGGCTCATTCCTTCAGGACATCAGGATCCACACAGTGCTTTGTATGTACCTCTCAGCAGTGAGTACAATCGGAACATGAAGGGTAGGTAGAATACACACCGTGAAATAAAACAGCTCACAGCATCACACCTTCACAACAGCCAGATCAGAATTAGCTTCAGTCCCATCATGCCTCTTGTATGGTTCACAATCAGTTCACAAATGGCCCCAGTCCTATTTCCAAAGTGTCTTGGGGTCATTCTCTTTTCATCATTCCTCACAGCTGCCCAGCCAGTCTCCCCACCAGGATCTGCCTCATGACAGACGAGTCTAAGCCTCCTGAAAGCCTGTACCTACTTCTGTGACCCCCCACTGGGAACTGCACAGGTCACAGGGCTTCCCAGGATAGCATTCATTTTCTTTTGAAACAATGAACACCTGGATGAATTCCTGGGCTGGACACTGGAAGCTGTCCATAGTGTGGCCACTGTGTACCTGTCCAGTCCTTCACTGTCTTCCCACCACACATCAGCCCACTGGGCCATTCGCATACCCAAGAGCCCTCTGTTTCTCTCCTCAGGCTGAACCCGCCTCCCTTTGCCTGGACGCAAGCCCCCTTGAGGGCTGGTGTCCACCACCACCAGCCTCCTGAGATCCCCTCCTCCATCAGAGCACTCCATCTCCTTTGAACCCACACAACACTGCTCTCAAAAGCCACTCACTTTCTACTTTTAACTCTCATTCTTTGAACCCCTTTCCTAGCCCCTTACAGGACTCCAGATCCCGGAAGACATGACCTTTTATCTGTTTTATTTTTGCAGAATGAGAACTCACCACAGACTCTTACACATACAACATATATTAAGCACTCGAGGAATTCAAATGGAATCACAAAAGGCAGCATCCGAAAGAGACAGGTGAAGACAGACAATGCCATAGGAGTTCTAAGAAATAAGTGGTCCATCAGAAATGAGTAGCTAGGGAAGGGTCCCTGAAAGCAGCATCACAGGAGCAGGGCCCTAAAAGCAGGGAAAGGGAACAGGAAGAACATTCTAGAAAGGTGCAATAGTACAAACCAAGGGGCAAAAAAAGAAATGAGTAAGGCATGCTTGGGAAATGTGTCTACCCATATCTGAGGGTTCTGGAAGGACCTGAGTGGGAGAGGCTACCTGGGCAGGCCTGGGCTGGACAGGAAAGGGTGTCAGCCAAGGGCAGCAGGACCACATCCATTCTCTCAGTCAGTGGAGATAACATCCACACCAGGCCTGGGCCCCATGGTAGAAGAAAAGGAGTCTTGTCCTTTCTTGTTCCAAGCATATTTGCCTTGTCTCCGCAGTTCAGTTATAAACAACAGCCCTCACTGGCTGCATACCTGCTGTACATGAGGCCCTGAGCTGTGCACTTCACATACATTATCTCCTCGCTCCTTCCCACAGCTCTGAGAACTTAGCATTGCCATCCTTACTTTGAAAGAGGAAGCTGAGGCCAAAGGAGGTAAAGGCACTTGCTCAGGGTCTTCCTCACCCAGTCATTAACTCGTAGGAACACTGGCACTGGGGCTGAGTCAGGGATGAGGGAGGCTATCTATTCCTGCCAGCCCGTCAGGCCCAGGGCTTCCACCAAAGGGAGTTGCTCCTCCCCACTCTCCGTATTAATCCTTCCTGAATAACACAGATCAAGCACACAGTAGGAACTTAATAATGCACACTACACAGAAGGTAGAATGTGGTTGCCAGGGGTTAGGAAGAGGGGAAAACGGGGTTGTTTAATACATAGAGTTTCAGTTTTACAAGATATAAAGGTCAGAAAATGTGTTGCACAGAAAGAATTAACTTACAACTATAGAAGGATGGCACACTTAAAAAGAGGCTAAAATGGCAAATTTCACATTATGTGTTTTTTTAACACAATTGAAAATCTAAAATACACAGTGAGTGGCACAGGCCTGTAGTCACAGCTACTCTTGAAGCTGAGGCAGGAGAATCACAAATCGGAGACAGCCTGAGCAACTTATAGAGAGAGACCACTCTCAAAATAAAAAGGGTCGGGGAGGTAGCTCAGTGGTAGAAGGCTTGCCTAGCATGTGTTTAGCTCCCAGCACTGAAAATAAAAAGAAGAAAAACTAAAATAAATAAAACACACTTTAACACTGTTAATTATCTGATGCTTAAGAGACCCTAGAAATATTTTGATCCAATAACCCTTCAAAAGAGTTGGGAAAGGAGGTAACTGACCCAAGGCTGAACAAACAGGGGCATTAGGGATAAGACAAGGCTCAGTACAGGAGAGAGGAAAGACACAGGGCATGGAAGGTCCGAAGCCATAGGTTCAAGTTTTGCTTGGTGGGGTACTGGGAACTGAACCTATGGCCTTTGCACATCCCCACCCACCCCTCTTTTTGAATTTTTTTCTATTCTGAGCCAAAGTCACGCTAAATCGTTAAGTTGCCCAGGCCGGGCTCAAAGTTGAAATCCTCCTACCTCGGCCTCCTAGAAAGCTGGGATTACAGGTGTGTGCCACCATGCCCCGCTAGCTTTGCTTCTTTCTTAATGAGTTTTGCGACCTTACAGAAGATATTTATTCTCACTGAGCCTCATTTCCCTAACGTATAGGAAGGTAATCAAAACTAATCTATATTTCACAAGGATAGCGATGAGTCAAATAAAACATACAGCTAATGTGCAGACAGCCTTGGCCAACTATAAACTATTTTATAAACATCAGTTACGGTTACTAATATTAACTATCGGTTAAAAGATTTAAAGAGCCCTAAAACCAAAATAATAAAAATTTTACAATCCACTTGATTCTGGCACTCCCAGCTGCTCAGGGCCTTGTGCACAGTGGGTCTTCAACAAGCAGAGCAGGACCAAATTACACTTCACGTGCTACCCGCCAGCGCCCTTCCCTCTGTTGCCCCCAACTCACACCCCGGCGGATGAGCCGCGCCAGGCCCAGGCTGAGGTGGGAAGCCGGGTGACTGTCTGCTCCTCCGGCAGCATTCCTCAGCTAAATATAAACGATTCGTGCAGGCCATTGTTTGAAATTATCCATAATCCCTGTCCTCCCCTCGCCTTTTTAGGACGGCAAACCGCTGGTCTGCACAGCAGATCGCACACACGAACCCTCCCTGCGGCGGCGTCTAGGAGAGCAGCGGGCAGGTACACAGGGGTCGGAGCACGCACCCCGTTTTCTCCACTGCTCCAGGAACGCTGCCTGGAGGAGGGAACGCCCGAGTCACGGAGAGAACGGCGGCCCTCCGAGGGTCTGCCCCGCGCTCCGAG
>NW_004955429.1:18591665-18594130 GCF_000276665.1 Chinchilla lanigera | reverse complement strand
CCTCCCGCGCGTGCAGCCCCGCACCCTGGAGTCCTCCCCGGTGTCCCGGCGCGTGCCGGAGGTGCAGACACGCGCGAGAGGCCTTCAGGGCTGGTCGAGGGCCGCAGCCCTCGCCCGCCGCCTCGGGCCCTGCCCCTCATCTGGGTAGGGGTCCCCACACCGGGATTCTTGAAGCCGAAACCTCAGCTTGGTGCTGAGGCGAGGTCTGAACCCTTGTCTCCTCTCCACATCGTTATTGTCTCGGAAAGTGAATTCTGTGCTTCCCGTGTACTCTGAGTGTGATTCGAGACAAGTGTTTCGTCTCAGCTTTTTTTAAAAGATGGGTTTTGCTCCATTGCGCAGGATGGCTCTGACCTCCGGGGCTCCAGTGATCCACCTGCCTTAGCCTCCCAAGTAGCTAGAACCACAGGTATGTCGGGCTTGGGACAGACCTTTAAAACTTGACTGCATCTCCGCGTGCCCCTTGCCTTCTCCCGGTTACACTGGCGGCTTCTGCTGGTGTTCTGGCCCTCCTCCCGGTGTGTTTGACTTAACCCATCAGCCATCCCCTTCCTGCTTTTCCCAGCGAGGGAGATAACGCCTCTCCCTTCCTTCAAAACCCGCCTGGGCACCGGTTCCCAGCATATTCTCTCCAGTCTGGCAGCCCCCTTAGCACACGCTCCAATTCTGTCCACCCTCAGGAAGAGGAAACCAACGCAAAGCAGGAAGAGGGTCGCTGTGTCTCCCTGTAAAAACAGCAGGAGGTTACTGAAAGAGCTGGCGACGCTGGGCAACAAAGCTACACAGCTGTCTGAATCTTCGCGCTGCCTCCAGATTGTGCCCACTCTGGGGCGGAGTCTGCAACCCGGTGACATGGGGCATGATCGTAGCCAGCCCCGAGGTTGGTGGATGGACCAAGACGACAGAGGTGAGAGCACATTTGATGCCCAGTGGGTGCTCAGCAAGTGCAGCTTCTTTCTGCCCTCTAAAGGAAGATAAGCGAATCTGAAATAAGGGATTATTACAGAGTCTCAGTGCTGAGTCTTTAGACAGCGCCCCACAGCAGTAATCCGGAGACAGGGCCGACTGCCTGCAGGGCTGCACACACCTGTGGAGAAAGCTGTGGAGGACAAGGGATAGCACCAAGAGGCCGAGCTGACTACAGTCTCTGAGGCCAGCACGCACTGACTGTGTCCACTGAGGACCAAACTCCAACCCAACACGAGGCAAGACGGTCTGGGAGAAAGCACTCAAAAAAAAGCACATGGTCACAGTTGCAGGAATTCAGAGTTCCTGTCCCGCAGAACCTGAGGAATTAGTTAGTTAGACACAGGTAAGGTGACTATATCTAGCTTCTTGGGGCACAGCCCATCCAGTCCTCTTGTCCTAGCGTGGTTATTAATAGTCTCTCCCTTCAAGCTGGGCATGGTGGCACACACCTGTAATCTCAGCACTTGGGAGGCTGAGGCAGGAGGATTGCCATGAGTTCAAGGCCAGCCTGGACTACGAAGTGAGACCTTGTCTAAGAAAAAAAAATAGTCCCCCTTCTAGGCACAGTGGCATGTGCCTGTAATCCCAGCAGTCTGGGAAGCTGAGGCAGAGAGGATAGTAATTTCAAGCCCCGCCTGGGTAACTTAACAATTTAGCAAAACCCTGTTTCAAAATTTAAAAAGATCTGTGGATATAACTCACTGTGAAGGTCCTGGCTCAATCCCCAGCACTACCAAAAAAAAATTTTTCCCCTGGTTTAATCAATAAATTATATGCCACCTTAACTATGACCAAAGGCAATACTCCAAACAGCTCTTTCCAACCCTGGATGCCAGAAATTCTGCTGAAATTTCTGGATCCCCAAGGATTTCAAAGGCTAGTGTGTCAGTTTATCCCCTTAAAACCACCAAATCAAATCAAAAATGATAATAAGCAGAAAGTAGATTTCTAGCCAGCCTGGCCAAGTAAAGGACAGTGGCTGCTAAACAGTGACACCTAGTGAGGAGAATTTGCACTGCAGGAGGCCTAGTTGGGGAGGGCTTCACTTTCTGGTTTTCCGGTTGATGGTAAAGAAAGCAAAGAACTAACATCTACCAAGCGTTAGGTGCAGGGGGAGCAATTCTGACGCGTCTTAATTCATTGATCCTCACAATAACTCCTGCAGGCATTCTAACAGAGGAGGAAACAGAGGCTCAGAAGGGCGTACTTCTAGACAGGCAGGGCAGCACACGCCTGTAATCCCAGCACTTATCAGCTTGAAACTGGCCCAGATACGTATCAAGACCTTGTCAGGAAAAAAGACAAAAAAGAAGAAGAGCTAATTTCTCCCAGGTCATTCAGGCAATACATGACTATGTTAGGAAGTAACCCCTGGATGTCCAGCTGCAGGGCATGAATCTGCTAGTTAAGGATGGGCAGTTAGGTACCTTAAATGAGCCTTCCACACAAAGTCACTTCAACGAACCATGAAATGCTCAGTGGAGCTGCTTTTTGGT
>NW_004955429.1:18579166-18591025 GCF_000276665.1 Chinchilla lanigera | reverse complement strand
TCATGCTAAATCTCTAAATTGCCCAGGTGGGGCTCCAACTTGCAACTCTCCTGCCTCAGCCTCTGGTGTTGCAGGTGTAACCACCACAACTGACTTGATCTGCTATTTTAAAAAAGCACTTCCCCAACTAATGACACACCCCCTCCAACAACATTTGCCTGTACAATTTGTAGAGTGGTTATTGGTCACTGCCTAGTAACCCAGTGACCAGAAGCTGCACAATTGTCAAGTTTTGTCCACAGACACAAGCGACCAAAGCCTGTCCTTCTGCTTCCATTCTATGCTCACGTTATCCAGACGGCCTCCCCTCTGTCCAGCTTCTTTCTCTTCCAAGGCTCACAGTAAGATCACTGTGGTAGGACGACGGGTTACAAGGGTCTTGTACAAGTCTTTGTGGTAGAGATACCATGTGATCTTTGGAACATACTGTATATATATATATATATATATATATATTTCTTGGCCATCTAGCATGTTCCAAAACTCTTTATTTCATCCTCAACACTGGAAAGAGAAAAAAAGAAAGCAAGGGAGAGAGAAAAACAAGATGCACATTGTTTATCTTTAACCGCTAAATCTGGCAGCTCTTTCTTGCTACTGACTACTGCTAAGACTATTGGGCAGTGTGGACTAGATCAGAGGTGGGCAAGTTGTCTGTAGGAAGCCAGAGAGCAGGTATGTCGGTGTTGGTCGTTACAACTGCTTTGCCGTTAGAGCCCAAAGCAGCTCTAGTAATAGAAAAATGAATGGGCCAGGGATATGGCTCAGCAGCACAAGCGCCTGCCTGACAAGCGAAAGGTCCTGAGTTTGATTCCCAGTACCAAAAAAAAAAAAAAAAAAAAAAAAAAAAAAAATGAGCACGACCTGTTCCAAAAGAATTCTCTTTACAAAAACAAGTATCAGACCGTGGTTTTCTAACAATCCCTGCACCAGATTAGTGTGTTTTCTTATATTTATTTTTTTATTTTAAAGAGAATAGCCAGACGTGGTGGTGCACGCCTGTAATCCCAGCACTCGGGAGGCTGAGGCAGGAGGATCGTTGTGAGTTCAAGACCAGCCTGGGCTACATAGTGAGCTCAAGGCCAGCCTGAACTGCATGGCAAGACCCTGTCTCAAAAAAAAGACAAAAAAAGAGAATTAAAAAAAAAAAAAAATTAGAAACGGGAATTCAACAATGGTTGTTATATTGAATATTTTTGTGTTCAAAGTAGTTGTTAAGATTACCAGACATAAGCATGTAAAATTGGTCAAAAAAATAAGCATTAGGGCTGGGGATTTAGCTCAGCGGCAAAAGCGCCTGCCTGGCAAGCGCAAGGTCGTGAGTTTGGTTCCCGGTACCGGAGAAAAACCAAAAAAATAAAATTAAATTAAATTAAATTTAAAAAAAATAAGCATTAACTGTTCCTTTCAGTAAACCAATAGCAAGTAGTAGTACAATTATCTTAGCTATCTTGTGTATATATATTTTTTCCTTCTTTCTTTTCTCCTTTCTCCGTCCCAGTTGTTTTTTCCTTTTGAGCAGTTTCTTTCCCTTTCACAGTATCTATTATGCCTTTTGGATTTTATTTATTCTTTCAGGTTCTTACACTAGGGAGACAATATGATGTTTACACATGCGGATCTGATTTATTT
Organism: Chinchilla lanigera; assembly: GCF_000276665.1. Taxonomy (NCBI): domain Eukaryota; kingdom Metazoa; phylum Chordata; class Mammalia; order Rodentia; family Chinchillidae; genus Chinchilla; species Chinchilla lanigera. The sequence continues at coordinate 18,589,393 of NW_004955429.1, read as the reverse complement.
CACTTATGAGTAAGGTCTCTAGTTGCATCCATTTACCTATAAAAGCCTCAAGTTTATCTTTCTTTATAGCTCAGTAGTACTCTACTGTATAAAAATACCACCTCTTTTTTATCCATTCCTCAGCTGATGGGTATTTGGGTTGTTTCCTAGATTTAGATGAGACAAACTGTGCTGCTATAAACATGGGTACACATATAAGACTAGTATGTTTTCAAATTGGAACATGTAGACTCTTGCTATCCTCAGATGTATCATGGGGATGAGAGAAGGCTGGATCCAAGTTCTCAAGCATAAGAAACGGGGAGAAACTGACCAAAAGTGAGCAGCATGAGTGCCAGTGACTATGAGCTAGTTATGTGTGTATGTGATGTGTGACCCAAGATGAATTGTTGCCTGCAGAAATCATGAAACCAGGGGCTGGGGATTTAGCTCAGCGGCAAAGCACCTGCCTGGCAAATGCAAGGTCATGAGTTCGTTTCCTGGTACTGGAGAAAAAAAAAAAACAAAAAACAGAAAGCATGAACCTCCAGAAACCAGGCATATTGGTGCATGCCTGTAATCCCAGAAATCAGGAGGCTGAGGCAGGAGGGTTGTTGTAAATTCCTGGCCAGCCTAGGCAACACAGTATTACATCTATTGGTCTTGGTAGTTTTCCTTCCAGCCCAGATGAGCCCCCAGTTTATGTTATGTCTTGGAACTCTAGACCCCAGCCTCACCCTTGCTGGGTTTATCTCTCTCCCCAATGTAGAAAGAGGAAGAGAAATCATAGCAGAAGACCACAGCAAAGCACAGTATTTTATCGTATGTATTGCAAGAGAAAGTGGTAAAGAGCTATTCCAGAGGAACGGGGGCACCCAGAGCTGGAACACCACTGAATCTGATGCTGCAGTGCTGTCTTACGGGTTAGGGGTCCCACCTCTGTCCCCTTGAGGGTCGACACTTGGTTGATTGGATGCTGGGCTGCTAGGGGTTTAGTCTTGTGGGCTAACAGGGCAATTTGGATTGGCATGGCACCCTGCAGTAGGAGGGACAGTATTGCCTGCACAGAGGCAGGGGTCAACACCATAGACTGGCAGCTTGGTGTAACTACACAGAAGCGGGTCTCAAAATCACAGGCTGTCGGTCTGGCTTGAGATGCAAAGTCCCCCACCTTCCTACCTCTTAAAGGGGCTCAGTTCCCTAATCTAATCCTACCTAAGGGTCCTACCTGTCCCTACAATAGTGAGTCCAAGGCCAGCCTGAACTAAATAGCAAGACCCTGCCTCAAAAACAAAAAACCAAACAAAGCAGGAACTTCTAGAGTTGGCTAGGCATGGAGTCGCGTAGGCTTTATAAGGTCTTCATCAGAGCTGTCTAAAGAAATGCAGGTTCTGTGTCTGGTCAGTCTGTACTCTGCAAAGATGAAAATGCAGACAGAAATGAGATCAAATGGAAAATACACAGGCCAAAGAAGGCAGGAAGCCCCTGTGGGAGGAAGGCTGCTGGCATTCATCCACCCAATGGACAGCACACAGAAACAAGTGGTCACTCTGTGAGTGTGAGTGCCGAGGGTGAGTGTGGGCGGTAACAGTAACAGCCATATCAGCTACATTTGTATCAGCTTTCTCACTGATCACACACTATCCCTGTAGACGCATCCAGAGCAGTTCTAGCGTTTAAAGTCAAATTTGGAATTATTCTCTGAAGTCTGATACACATACGAAAGGGCTAACAAGTGAAAGTACGAAACCCAGACAGGAGCTTGGCACAGCACCGGAAATGTCAGTGTGTCTGGACCAGAGGAGTTGTAGGGGACACTGTGCAAAACAGGGACACAGCATCCCACAGCAGTTCGGTGTCGCAGGCCAGGTTATAGGCTTTGACATGTGTATGTGTCCTACAACACGTGAATCACCAGGGAGCTGTTTCCAATAAGAGAGTGGCGTGGTCAGAGTGAAGCTACGGCTGTGACTACAGAGAACAGGTGAGAAGAGGGAAGACTGGATATAGGAGGCCTCAGCAGTGAGCCAGGCAAAGGTGAAGCTTAGCTTGGGCTAGGGCAGCAGTAGTGCAGGAGCCACTTGGACAGACCTGAGATGTAAGAGGTGAAATTACAGATCAGCAATGGGTGTGGTGAGTAGGGAAATAAGGCGACAAGAATGACTCCAGTTCCCGGCCCGTCCAAAAGAATGCCTGGTGGCGGCCCTCCCTGAGCTAGGAAACAGCTTCCCAGGGGACGATGTTGTGTTCAAGGAAGATGAAAGTTAGTAAGTGTCCCCTCTGATTTAATAAAGTGAAGCCAGGTGTAGTGGTGCACGCCTGTAATCCCAGCACTCAGGAGACTGAGGCAGGAAGATCGTTGCAAGTTCAAGACCAGCCTGGGCTACAAAGTGAGCTCAAGGCCAGCCTGAACTGCAGAGCAAGACCCTGTCTCAAAAAGACCAAAAAAAAGAAAGAAAGAAAGATGATTTAATAACATGAATATCCATGAGGATCTTGACAAAAGACATTTCTTGGATATGATGGGGCAGAAGTGGTACTGGACACAGTGAGAAAGCAGGTAGAAGCTGAGAAAAGGGCATGGTGAAACATTTTTCAATAAAATTGGCTAAGCAAGTTTGGCGGTACACACTTGTAGTCCAGCTCCTCAGGAGGCTGAGGCAGAAGGATTGTCTGAGCCCAGGAGTTCAAGGCCAGCCTGGGCAACATAGCGAGATCACATTTCAAATAAAAAGAAAGAAGTAAAGAGAAAAGAGAAAAGTAAAAACAGAGGAAATACAAGTTTGAGTCCAGCCTGGACATCCTAATGACTTAGCAATAAAAAATAAAAGGGCTGGGGAGGTAGCTCAGTGCAAAGACTCTAAATTTAACTCCCAATTGCCAGTACAGAAAGGGGGAAAGGAAAAAAAGGAAAGCAGACAAGGAGAAAGGGAAGAAGGAAGAAAATGAAACTGACTGTAGACAGGAGACTCAGGACAGATAACTGAAGGGGGCTGGGGAGCAAGAGTGGGCTTGGGAGATTTAACAGTGAAGACTGAAGCTATCAAAGCTCAGGGGATGAGACCTATTTCTGGTATGGAGGAATCAGTCCTATCCGATTAACCCTTCACAGGGTATAACTACACTCTGGGAAAAATACAAAAACAAACAAGACTCTGAACTGAGGGCTCTGGAGACGCCCCAGATAGATAGATCCGGGGGCAGGGAGGAGCGGCAGTGGCAGGAAGGGGGTTCACATCTGTATCGATCGCCCTGTGTTGGCTAGAGCCACACCGCAGCAAGGGACGGCCAGAATTCCACTGTTTTTCTGGCTGCAGGAACAGGAGGCTGGAGCCCACAGCGGCCATGGTTGCTGAAGGGTGAGTGAGGGGTGAATCCCAGAAAGCAAAAGCTAGAGGAGAGGAACCCAAAATGCTGTGAGGAAGCTGTGCCCAAGTTTCCAGTTCATCCCTGACTCACACATGAGCAGGAGAAAATACAGGCAGCCCAGCTGAAGGCAAAAGACTGAACTGAGACTTGAGCTCCTGCCCTTGGCCGGTGAACCAAGTCAATCGCTTGCTGGCAACTTAGTGAGACTTCCTGTTCAGAATAAAAAGTAGCAGCCAGTGCCAGCTGCACCTGCACAAACACATACACCAGGGGAGGACACAGGCAGAGGCAGAAGCCCCAGGAGCCTGAGATCTTGGGGGGCTCTCGGGGTCTGCACTCCCAGGAGGAGAGAGCACATAAGGGGATGAGCTGGCGGGCAGCATGGTGAGTGGGGGCGGGAGCCAAGGGAGGCCAAGAAGAGCAGACACCTCAAGAACAGAGTGGGGGGCCTGGGCGTGGTGGCGCATGCCTGTAATCCCAGCACTCGGGAGGCTGAGGCAAGAGGATCGTTGCAAGTTCGAGACCAACTTGTACTACAAAGTGAGCTTAAGGCCAGCCTGAACTGCATTGCGAGACTCTGTCTCAAAAAGACCAAAAATAAAAGAACAGAGTGGGGGGCTAGGAGGTAGCTCAGTGACATAGCACCTGCCTGGCAAGTGTGAGGTCCTGAGTTCAATTCCCCTTACAAAAAAAAAAAAAAAACAGAGTGGGTAACAAGGACAGGAGCTCAGACTTGGGCCTTAAACTGATGGAAACTAGCCTCTCTAGCTTTCCTGACCATACACACTATGAAAAAGAGATCTGCTTCCCCTAAAAGTGTGTCAGTGGGAGGCTGGGGCAGGAAGGTTGCCATGAGTTTGAGGCCAGCCTAATCTACATAGAGACCCAGTCTCAAAAACCAAAAAACAAACAAAAAGTGTGTTAAATAGGTTAACTTTGTTAGATACATGTTGGTTATATTTCCCCCAAATGTCCGGCCTTGTGAAGAGCAGATAGTTAAAGGGACAGTCTGAGAAGAGTCCCAAAGACATCAGGGAGAAACAAATGTCATCCTGACATCCAGGGCAAAATGCAGACAACAGACAAGGCAGAGTGGCTCCTGGAGGCAGCAGAGAGCCAAAGCTGGTGCTCTGAGATTGTGGTCAAAGCCTAGCGAATTCGGTCATGTTGGGTGAAGTGAAATGGAATAACTCAAAAAATGACCAGAGGATAATGATTGATAAGATATACAAAGATTACAAAAGGGAAGATGGGCACGCGTAGCCCTGGCCAGGAATCTAAGCAGCTAATCATCTATTTATGACATAGAAGTTTGTTAATATTATTATTACAGACCAGGCATGCTGGTCTGATATAGGGGAAATATTATAACTCCCAACCTTCTAGATGTCTGAAACACTGAGTTCATGTCTCTAAAATTGAGGAATGAATTCTAGAAACAATGGAGGTTAAGAGTAGGAAGAATTAATTGACAGAAAGAGAGCTCTGGTAGGCCGAGTCAGGAGGATTACAACTTCGAAGATAGCCTGGGAGACTTACTAAGACCTGTCCCAAAATAAAGTAACTTTAAAAATGGGATATAAAAATATGCTGTGATCAAAACAGTGAAAGTTTAAATTTTTTAAATTATCACAATGAAAGACACACTGCCATTGATCCCCTTCAGTATACTCCCCCATACTTTGAACATACTTCTCCCATCATTCTTGCTATGTCAGAAGCAGCTCTGGAGCCCTCTTTCATGAGTGTCTTCAGTTGCACTCTCCTGGCTATCTCAATGTCCTGAATCAATTCAGAATGTTTCCCTTTCATAGTCATTTTCACTTTGGGAAGGAACCAGAAACTGCACAGTGCTAGAACCAGGGAATAAGTGGATGAGGACACACCATCATGTTATTATTTGACAGATTTTCCATATACGTTTGATCAACCAGGGGTAGTAAAAAATACCACAAATGGCTAAATTAAATAATTTATTATGGGGGCAACCCACTTTCCAGGCCCCCTTCCATCTCTCTTAGACAGAAGCTATCTTTCTTTCAATAAATTCTTCCTACTCTTAACCTGCATTGTTTCTAGAATTCATTCCTCAATTTTAGAGACATGAACTCAATGTTTCAGACATCCAGAAGGTTGGGAGTTATAATATTTCCCCTATATCATTTGGAGGTCTCCTACCAAGATAATTGGATGGAGGTAAGAGTTTGCTTTTGTTTCATATATTCTGGATTGTGAGTTGCTTAGGTAATCAACAAGATTTTTACGCTTTAAAATTTTATGTCTTCATCGATTGCTTAGTGTTTTGTGGAAATGATGATACATTTAAGTTGAAAACATGGGAAGGTTTTGATGCCCTTTAATGGGACATTTTATTCCTGTTTTGTGTATGTTGCCTTTGGACTAAATTTACTGATGTTCCTTGCTTGACTTGACTGCAGCACTTCCCACCTTTGCCGCTCCTCCCTTCCCCCAGATCTACCTACCTGGGGTGTCTCCAGAGCCCTCAGCTCTGAGTCTTGTTTGTTTTTGTATTTTTCCCAGAGTGTAGTTATACCCTGTGAGGGTTAGGGGCTGAGGACTTAGCTCAGTGGCACGGTGCCTGCCTGGCAAGCGCGACATCACGAGTTCGATTCCCGGTACCGGAAAAAAAAAAAAAAAACCCTGTGAAGGGTTAATCACATAGGATTTATTCCTCCATACCAGAAATAGGTCTCATCCCATGAGCATTTTTTTTTTTTTTTGGTAGTAGGAATCAAACTCAGGACCTTGCACTTACCAGGCAGGCGCTTATGCCACTGAGCTATATCCCTCCCGCGAGCTTTGATGACCTCAGTCTTCACTGTTAAATCTCCCAAGCCCACTCTTGCTTCTCAGTCCCCTTCAGTTATCTGTCCTGAGTCTCCTGTCTACAGTCAGTTTCATTTCCTTCCTTCTTCCCTTTCTCCTTATCTGCTTTCCTTCTTTTTTCTCCTTTCTGTACTGGCAACTGGGAATTAAATTTAGAGTCTTTGCACTGAGCTACATCCCCAATCCTTTTATTTTTCATTGTTAAATCACTAAGATGCCCAGGCTGGGTTCAAACTTGTATTTCTTCTGCTTTACTTTTCTCTTTTCTCTCTACTTTCCTTTTATTTGAAATGTGATCTCACAATGCTATTTCACAACTAGAATGGTACTGGAAAAAAAGAGAAAAAATGGTTAGAATTACCTTATACTCAGACATTCTTTGCATTGAGAAATTATCCTTACTTGTGTTCAAAATGTAAATGCGAGCCACAGGAAAGCCAGACACCTGTAGCCCTCAAGGCATCCTCTATCACTGAGCCTGTGGCTACTACTCTTCCTGCCCTTTAGAACTTGAGGGCAAGGTTTCCAAGACAACTGTAATCAAAGCTTTGCCCCCTATTAACTGGTCTGAGCCTTCCCCTACTTGCCCTTTGGGTTCTGACGGTGGAGCTTCCAGGCCAGCCAGAATTAAAGCCTCCATGAGGCTGTATCCATCCTTAGCTGAATTCGGTCAAGTTCCTCAAGGACAATACCCTTTATAGGAAGTTAATGGGGACTTTTGAACTCCCCTTGTTCATGTGTCCTTTTCTCTCAGTGACCTAAGACAGATCAGGCAAGATCTAGGCAAGTTTTTCGATGACCCTGATGCATACATTGAGGTCTTTAAAGGATTTACTCAGACCTATGGATTAGACTGGAAAGATGCAATTTTACACTTAACTCAACATTGACTTTCATGAGAGACAATGGGTACAGACTTTAATCTGTGAGTTTCTTAAGCATATTACAGATACCCAGGGATACGTATTTTTAGAGTGGGTTTAATACAGCCCAGCCAGCATTGCTATAGAGGGGAACTACCTAGGTGACTAGATTTTAAATAGGCCCTCTCTGCCCTAAGGCCAAGATTGTTCTAGGGCCAAGACCTCTTCTAGGGCTGAGATTTCTTCTGGACTATTACCTATCGTTGTCTGTCCCCCGAGGTGATAAATCTCTTTTACAGGCTGGGATTTTAGAAAATTTTGATTCAGAGTCATTTATTTTAAAAAAGCAGTAAACATTATAGTTAGAACACTTTCATTTTCTCTCTCACTCTTTCAAAAGGTGGAGAAGCACGCATTTGGGTTCTTTATCAGTTTGATTTTCTGTTTAGCAAACAGTTGGAGTCAGTCATAGCTTTTGCCTCTGGAGCCATGTTTTTGCTAAGGATTAGAGACCCGCCCTGGGAAAGCTCCTGATCTTAATTGTCTTTCTGCACCTGAGTTGGTGAGGATTTAGTTCTTGCCCCATACTTGGAGTCACTCTTCTGTCCCTTTTCCACTGCGCTGTCCCTGAGAAACAATGCAATTTGCCACAGTGTTTGGTCCAAGACGGTTCTCTCCTCTGTGGCTGGGGAATCTCAGGACCAAGTTTCCAGAATGGTGAGTCCCTCCTCCCTGGGACTTTTCAGAGTGAAACTGGCCTTCACTTATCTTTGGATCATGTTCAAAAAGTGGTCTAGATTTAATCCTGAAGCTCTCAATAAATGTACAAAGTTTAGTCCAAGTTCATCCTCCTTGTAGTCCTTAGGCAGAAGTGTCACAGGTTCCTGCCCCAGTAGGAATTGCTGAATTATTATGGTGGTGGAGGTCTAACATGGCTGAAGCCTAAAACAACAGCTTATCTTCCCCATGACCACCCCCCTTTCTCCTCCCCTCAGCCTGGTACAATTTCCTCTTGCCCCTCCCACTGAGGGAAGAAACCCCCAATCAACTCCTGATAGGTCACCAAGCCCACCCCTTAAGCTCCACCCCTAGCCAGAGTCTTTATTAACTCCCCCGCCCCCAGCTCCCTTGTTTAGCCCCAGAGGAGTTGCATATCTCATGCTGCCCCCTCCTCTCTATGTCTAGAGTAAAGGCCTTTCTTTTCTTTGGTTCTTTTCTCCACCAGAAACCTAACAAAGTGGAGATTACCTCCTCTTCCCTCTCCACTCAAGAATGATGTTGACTGGTTTTTATAGCATAGGGCAGACTGATTGATTTTTGTAACAGATAAGTTCATTGGTAGAACAAAACAGTCCTAGGGAACTTTATGAGTTTAATAAGTTTTAAATGAGAAGAGCTATTAAAAATAGGTACAGCTCCAGTCCTCAGAGGACTGCCTCTCTCATCATGATTTCTCTCCAGAACATGCTACCAGGCCAGCCACTATTCTCAGAGATACACTGAGGCTCTGAGAAGGAAGGCCTATAACTAAGTACAGTCCAAGGGTCACAGGCAAAATGGAAAAACTCACAGGTAGACATCTGCAGCAGGACACATTAGAGCCTTGGGAGGCCTTCTTTCCCCCATTGTTTTAAAATCATTTTTAGCTCCAAAGAGTGCTGCCTAGTCTCTTTCTGTACCCAGACTTGGTCTGTACACCCACTCCCGGAAATAGTTAAAATTACCTTTAACAGATTGCCCCTCTACAGGAAACAATTACAGGTAGCTATCAAAACAGCATTTCTGACTATCAGCTGTGACTATCCAACAATTGTGGCTATCACAGCAACAATTAAGAAGCCTATATAGGGGGGTATTCCAATCAGATAAACCAGCCTAGGGTCCATATTAAAAATTGTCTTTCCTTTCACCAGTATAAAAGGTTTTTATTCCTTATGATTCTTTTTGGGGTTTTGTGTAGTTTTTTGTTTTTGTTTGTTTTTTGGTTTTGTTGTTGTTGTTATTGTTGTTTTTGTCTTTCTGAGACAGGGTCTCACTATGCAGTTCAGGCTGGCCTTGAACTAACTTTGTAGCGCAGGCTGATCTCAAACTCTCAACAATCCTCCTACCTCAGCCTCCCAAGTGCTGGGATTACAGGCATGCGCCACCATGTCCAGCTTCCTTATGATTCTTATTACAAAAGAACTCTGTTAATTGACCTACAAAAAGTTCTAACTAGTCTATTTATAGTTACAAACCTAAAAACTGTGAAAGAGTTATTATAATTCAACTTGACCAAATACATCTGAGTACACTCTGGTCTATTAACAATTCTCTTATGTGTGCCTGCCTATCTCTTCAATTTGTGACTGATTACAATACTTATAGCTGGTTTTGTTTGAGCTCAATTTTTTTCTTTTTTTTGCCTTTTGGATTTTTCGAGTCACTAAACATAGTTTTTGTTGTGGTCATTATCTTGTAGTTATCTGAGAAGTTATTTCTTTTTTTTCTTTTTGAGACAGGGTCTTGCTGTGCAGTTCAGGCTGACCTTCAGCTCACTTTGTAGCCCAGGCTGGCCTCGAACTCACAACGATCCTCCTGCCTCAGCCTCCTGAGTGCTGGGATTGTAGTTGTACACCACTATGCCCGGCTTGAGAAGTTATTTCTGATTTGATTCTTTTCTAGAGCCTCATTCATTTGCTTTGTTGTTACTACTTCAGAGAGGCGAGGTGGGTGACTTTTCAGATTGTCCCACCTGATTGACCCCTGGGTTTGCCTTTGGTAAACTGGGTGTCTGGGGTTGCATTTTGTTTAAGTATCTTCTCATTTTTTTTCGTTTTTTTTTAGTTTAATTCCTAGGTTGATGCTTGTAAATTGCCTATGGTGCTTTATTGCTAGTATTTAGAACCCTTAGGCTCTGACTACTTCTCAGAGGTGTCTTCCAGGTGTAGCTGGTTTTTGGGCTTTGAGTCTGCTGTGAGATCCTGCCTCTTCAGTTTCTTGGGGATGAGAAGTTTCTGCCTGCTTGCCTCAGCTCCCGGTTCTTTGGTACTGTCCCACAGTATTTTCTTTTTTTATTTTGTACCAGGAATTGAACTCACAACCTCACACTTGCTAGTCAGGTGCTGTGCCACTGAGCCGTATCCCCGATCCTTATCTCACAGTATTTTCTTTTTTTTTTTTTTTTTTT
>NW_004955429.1:18567893-18578141 GCF_000276665.1 Chinchilla lanigera | reverse complement strand
AGCCCATTGTTGTACCTGGGCCCCTGTGAAATGGGTTTCCTGGTCAGACACTATTCTTTTTTGTTTTTGTTTTTGTTTTTTTCTCCGGTACCGGGAACCGAACTCACAACCTTGCGCTTGCCAGGCAGGCGCTTTTGCCGCTGAGCTAAATCCCCAGCCCCCAGACACTATTCTTAACAGCATCTCATATACAGCAGTCAACCACTGCAATGCCTTGTCAAGGCATCTGCTAGGTCATTCCTTGGCAAGAGGAGGGGCGCATGTCCTGCAACATGATACACTACATGGTCAGTTGTTTGGCCATGCTCTCATAAGTCTCACCATAAGTTAGCAGCCCACAAGGGTTGGTACCCTATCTGCCAATCCTGGGCTTCCCAAGCCATTAGCTAGAGCATCAGTCCTCTAAATACGGCCCAACTGTCTGTGTAAACATGCAGGGGCCTTCTTCACGCATCACAAGTAGCCACATTGCCCACACCTCGGCCTGCTGGCTTGACCTGCCTGTTCTGGTTTCATACCAGGGAATTTCTCTGCTGGGCTGGACAGTGACTGCTGTCCATTGTAGGGTTATGTCACCGCTAGACCCATCAGAATACCCAGCATCAGCCAGAGGTCCCTCTTTCCCTTCTTCATAAGGGCAAGGTGTCATAACCTGTAATCCATCATCCTGTACAGTTTCCTCTGCTGTCTACATCACTGGGCCCAATACGGTTGCCAGTTTGGCAGCCAATAGGCTGCAAGTATATTCCCTAGTGAATGAGGGTGGGGCCTGGGCCGCTCCACCCCTGGGACAGGATGTCCGTGTACAGACATAGCCCTGTATCGGGTATCTGGTCTGTACTTCTACTGTCTTCTGCCTCGTGGTACTTTCACAGGCGTGCAAAGCAGCATATACTGCTGCTAACTGTTTCTCAGTCAGAGAATACCAACTTTTGGCTCCTTTCCACAACTGTGACCAAAAACCAACAGGGTGTTTCTGTTTCCCATATTTTTGCCAAAGGCCCCAGCCAAACCCAACATCACTTACACTGACTGTAAAGGTAAATGGCAGGGTAGAGCAGTGACTCAGAGCACTCGCACCTGAGAAACCACCCTCTTTGAGTCTGAAGATCAGCTTCAGCTGCATCTGTCCTGTCCCGTATTTTTCCCTTCTGTGTCAGTAGTGAGGTATGTCTGCAATTGGCATAGTGTCGTGAGTCTGGAGTATGCCTGGTTTGCATCAATCATGGCATTGGGAATTACTTTTGTCTTACCTGACCAGATAACACCCAAGAATTTGATAGACAAGCCAGGTCCCTGGACCTTGTCTTTGTTAATGGCCCAGCCCAAGCCAGACTATGCATTGTGGCTTCCAAATCTGCAAGGCAACCACAGGTTAACACAATGTCATCAATATAACGGAGCAGTGACAGAGAGCATGGCTTAGTCCTGATGGCCAAGTGTTGGGCCAAAATGACACAAAAAGAACTATGCAGACAGCCTTGTGGCAACACTGGAAGGCCTGTTGCCTGTCCTTCCATGCAATGGTAAATGGGTCCTGACCGTCAGGCATGATGGCAGCGGGGAAGAATGCATTAGGCAAAGCCACAACATAATGATGTTTCCCAGGGTCAGGGTGAGATGATCCACCAACTCTATAATGTCAGGCACTGCTGCGTGCAAGGAAGGAATCACTTTATCCAATTCCCGGCAATCCACAGTCGTTCTCCATGTCCCATCTGGCTTCCACACAGGCCATATCAGGGAGTTGAAAGGGCTCCTTGCGGGGTGTATATCACTCCTGTTTCTTCCCATTTCAAGACAGTGTGTCCTGTCTCCTCATGGCCTCCAAGGAGGTGATACTGCTTCACGCATACAACCTGCATAGCCTGTGGGGGAGTCAGTGGTGTGTGCTGTGGACGTCCTCAGACTATGGGTTTTACCTTGTGAATTTGCAAGTGGAATTCTCCCTGCATGGTGTCAAGCCCAGCACCAGGCAGTATGTCCGCCTCTAATATGCATTCAGCAACCAGGGAAACATAGACATCAGAAGGGTGCAAAGCCAAGTGCCTGATTCCCAATGTCATCTGAGCTCTCCTCAAGTGGATGAAGGCAGCTCACTGTCTGGGGACAACTGGAGAGGAGCACAAGCCCACAAGTCTCCTTCCGAGGTGTTCAGACAACCTGGAGCTCCTCCTGCCTGAGCCCCAGGGTCTGGCTCCTCTCTGCCAACACCAAGAGCAATGTCAGCCCTTGTATTTATCTCACCAGCAGACTAGAGGTCCTTTCCACTCCAATATGGTGGTGCACAGCTTGACCACCAGCACCTCAAGGCCCCCCTGGGCTGTATTGAAGCCCAGCCTTGGTGTCAAAGCCTGTGTCCCTGGATGGCAGCTCTGCCTTCTGGCAAATAGCAGTCCTTGCATGCAAAACCAGGGGACTTTCCTGGAAATGGGGATTTATACTTCTGGAGTGCTTTGGGAGGAGGTGGTACTTATTTCCTCTGCCTCACAGCATGGCTTCTGTGGCAGCCAGCCATCATTTTAGGTCCTTCTCAGGAGTTCCCTTCCCGGGACAATGGACTGAGGAGTATTTTCCTGGGTGAGATCCCCAAAAGAAAGCACATGGCACAGACATCAGCAACAGCAAGCAGCATCTTTATTGCCTGGCTCGTGTGTATTAGCTGGTATCAAAGTTTACATTCTGGTGTACGTCATAACTAGTGCACACATGGTTGTCTATGCTATATCATGTTTATGTAAGTGTATCCCACTGTGCACCTGCACCAAACAACAGGGTCATGTCCTCATACAGCTTCAGACACCCCAGCCTTTGAAGCACCTCTGTACAAATACTTATTATTGTCTGTAAACAATAACTTGAGAGTCTTTCATTGGTCAAGAATAATGTGTTATGATCTGGTTCTCAAAAATCATCAAAAATTTGTTAAGATAATTTAATGGGGAACTCTTGGGCTTAGGGAACTCCTGGACAGGACTCCCCTTGGTGAATAAAGGAGCAGCTGCCTGGAAGTATTTTCTTCCAGTCTCTGTTCACTAATGGGACCCCAGTAATTTCTATAGTCTTATGGGAGACACACCCCGAGAAGTGTTGTTGAGCATATTATTGGGATATATTTACACTGACCATCATCAAAAGGTTTTCTATGGGGAAAACAATCATGTTTCATTAAAAGATGCTTCTGGTACAGAACTAAGTTAAGGGAGAAGGGGCTCACATAGCTGTGACAAAACTCCTTATTGCTAATTTCCTGGTGTACTAAACATATTCATGTCTTCCAGGTATATAGGTCTTCCATGATATAAAAACAAGATTCTGCTGGGCATGGTGGCACATGCCTGTAATCCCAGCACTCAGGAGGCTGAGGCAGGAGAATTATTGCGAGTTCGAGACCAGCCTGGGCTACAAAGTGAGCTCAAGGCCAGCCTGAACTGCATAACAAGACCTTGTCTCAAAAAAGACAAAAAAATAAAAATAAAAAATAAATAAAACCAAGATTCTCTCCGATAATAACCTTTTTAGACCCTGACATCTGCCTTTCTCTTGTGCTCCAGCTACTTGTGATAAGATGTACATGTAAAGCCAGCATGAGATCACCAAATAATAGCTGTTTTTAAAAAATTATGTGATGTATATGTTTTATGTGTCACTCTGTTCTATACTACGATGGGGATTTAAGTGTGTTACAAAAATAATGTCATCATGATTGTCATGCTAAAATACTATATCTGGCTCTTGATCTCAACCTTTCTCTGTAAACTATCTAACTGTTGTTTGTTAACATTCTTCAGGGCTACAACTACTAAAACAACCATGGTTGATAGGAAATAAGAGTCCTCTGGCTATACTTTATATTTCAAAGTGCTTGAGGTACAGATGAAATTATAACAGTTGAACTCACTGCTTCCATTACAGTACTAATGTCACTAATCTTCTCTTCTGGGTATTCAACAACTAAAGTTTAGAAATTGGTTTGTTTTTGGGTTTTTTTACATTTTTCTTCCAGTACCAGGAATCAAACTCACTACCTTGCACTTGCCAGGCAGGCACTTTGCCACTGAGCTAAATCCCCAGCCCCCAAGTTTAGAAATTGGAACCTAAAGGTAACTGGGCTAAGAGAACAGCCAATATTTTGACCCTGGCACTCCAAGGTCAGTGAGGACCCAGGACATGAGCAAACCTTTTCTATGAGAGCCTACAACTTTGGTGAGTCACCCAACCTCCTGAGCAGGGAGATTTCTGGACTCCAGGGGACAAGAATCAACAAGTATAGTGTGCCAAAGGAGGGTCACCAAGAGGGAAAAGTCTCCCACGCTTTCACAGAAAGCAACATGGTCAAGCAAGGCTGTGACCCATCCTGATGGCTGACACTGACAGAGAAGCTGAGAGTCTCTATACATGGTTCCAAAAGTAATGTCTGAGGAGACTTAATTGACCTTGCTAGACAGCAAGACATTAATTTTACTTAACACAGGTCTCACTTTAACTTGATCTTAAACACCCAGCAGAAAAGTGTAACTAAAAGATGTATAAAAATAATGCCGTAGTAATAAGCCAGATATAAAAAGGGGCTCCAATCACTGAACCCTTCTGGCAGTTACCAGCTATACCAGTAGTCGAGCACAGTTATAGGTCATTAAGAAAAAAACTGTAGTAGAATCTATAAAAGCTCACCAAGAATCTTTAAATTCTTTAGTGAAAATTGTCCTTCAAAACCACCAAACACTCCATCTTCTTACAGCTAAAAGTGGAAAGACTTACAAAGATATATCAGTCTCTGTTAGTAGAGGGGTCTAAGAGCCCTTGGGTTACAATTGCTATTCCAGTCCCTTAAGAGAAGTTTATAGCCTTGGCTTTTCCCTAACCTGCCTTTCCATTCTAGTGCTCATGCTTTGATAATACACGCTCTAGTTTCTCAGAAAAGGTGTTTATTCTTGCCTAGAGGCTGCCAAGCTCCAAGTGATCATGCAGATGGAACCAACAACAAATGAGCTAGACTCTTTTTACTGGGATCCACCAGATCAGCCTTATAAAGAGAGCTCATAACTGCTGAACCACAACATCATTTCTATCTGAGGCTGGTTAGATTAGCTCTCTGGAGAAGTCCCCTGACTGTGATCTCCCTACACTGACCCTTCTCAGCTTGAAACAGCTGCATGGAAACTATGTCTCTTCTCCCCTAATTGCAGTTAGGGATATCTCTTCAGAGGGAGGAGTATTTTAGACACCTAAGTTATTTATAAATATTACCTTCAGTTAAACAGGGCTGGACCCTCAGCACAGAAGACAGTTGTGGCCAGAGACACATTTACACAAGGCCAGGCTTCAAGAAAAAGAATGACTACACTCACATACTTCCCCTAGGGATGAACAGCGGTGATGGATATTCTAAGGAGGCATCAATCACCTGGGGTGGGGACCAAAGCCTCCCTAGCACATTCCTTCCCAAAAAGGCCTTGTTCATCCCTGTATGCTTACTATGTGACTTACTTCCCTGATTCCCATTTAATCAATGTTACCTACGCGACTATACTTGTTGTCATCTTATTGGTTCACCATAGTTTTGTCCCACCTCACACCCACCTTGCAGTTTCCCATTGGATCAATGTTACCTACGTGACTATACTTGTAATCTTATTAGTTGACTACAGTTTTGTCCCACCTTGAATCCATCTCACCTCATGACTTTGCTCGATAGAACAACCTTGAGAAGCGGGGTCAGCAGGCAACCTACTTTCCAGGCCACCTTCTGTCTCTTAGACATATCTTTCTCTCAATAAATTCTTGCTACTCTTAAAAAGATGTGTTATGCTAAAGACACATTGCCATTAACCCCCCTCCAGGGCCCCCCCCCCTCACTTTGAACACAGTTATCCTTGGCAATGTGTCTTTTACTGTAATAAGATTTTTAAACTTAAACATTCACCATATTTTTGATCACCCCTTGTAGCTCTATGCAAAGGCCTAAGGTTAAATCCCCAGTATCACCAAAAGGAAGGAAGGAAGGAAGGAAGGAAGGAAGGAAGGAAGGAAGAAGTTATAATCAACATAAATAGTTACATTAGCATTTACTTACATTAGCATATATAGTTACCATATTTCCCCAAAAACAAGACCTAACTGAAAAATAAGCCCTTCCATGATTTTTCAGGATGTTCACAATATAAGCCCTACACCCAAAATAAGCCCCAGTTAAGATCATCCCCCAGACAGACACATTTAGTATGTCTGTTGCAATGCGTGATGGAGGTATTGTTATAAAATAATAGTATCAATATATAACTAAATATAAATAAATAATATTGACACTAATACTTAAAATAAATAATGATATAAATTCTGACTCAGCATTTGTAAATACCCAAGCAACCCCCTTTGGATGAGAGGTGAACACCTATGTAAAGGTGAACTCGAGACTTACTGCCAAATGACCAGAGTACAGACACAACACATGAACAATGTGTGCACTTGATAAATGGATGTGGTTTTCTTTTTTTTTTTTTTTTTTGCTACCAGAAATCGAACTCAGGACTTTGCGCTTGTCAGGCAGGCGCTCATGCCCTGAGCTATATCCCCAGCCCGGATGTGGTTGTATCTAATATGAATCTTCATAATTTCAACATACTGTGTGTTGTAATGGACATACTTCCAGCATTTGTGTGAAGTAAAAATACACTTTCTGAACTTGGTGCCTGCAGTTTTTCATTGCTTTTGTGTGGACCACGCTTCTTAACTGTCATGTTTGTTGCCACTGCTGTCTCCTAAGTCTTCAGTAACGCTTGACTTAATGGAAACTTTGTGAAGTCCGGCCTGCAGGAGGTCGTGACTAGGGGAAAGAATCCGCGGGATAAGATCACTGACAGCTGGGTTGTCAGTGTGCTCTGAGCAGCCTGCACGGACAAGAAACACTCGTTTAAGGAGAGCTTGATGGCTGGACACAAGCAATTCAGAGCAATGGTTCTTGGAGTTACAAGAAATTCAGGCTGGCATTCGTGGTTTGGAGAGTTATGCTGATGTTCCAGGAGAAGACGGCATTGCTGTATTTGAATAAGTGTGGGTCTTTGCACATGAAAAAATGAGACAGCCCCTGAAAATAAGTCTGATTGCATCTTTTGGAGCAAAAGTTAATATGACCCATTCTTGTTTTAGGGAAATTCAGCATATTAGCGTATATAGTTATATTAGCATGCATAGTTATGTCAGCATGTGTAGTTGTATTAGCATATAGAGCTCAGTGGTACAGGATGCAGTTGCTATGTGCAAGGCCAGGGTCTACCTCTGGCACTACAAAGAATTAATTAATAAAATATATAAAGTATATATACAGTACAGCACATTGAAGTTGCTTTTATAGAAGAACGAGTTGGTAGTTAAAATTGGTCATGAGGCAAGGCATGGTGGCCCATGCCTGTAATCCCAGCACTCAGAGGCTGAGGCAGGAGGATCGTTGTGAGTTCGAGACCAGTCTGGGCTACAAAGTGAGAGCAAGGCCAGCCTGGACTGCATAGGGAGATCCTGTCTCAAAAACACCAAAACAACAAAAAACAAAAACAAAAACAAAAAGTGTGTCATGAAAGTTAAGCAAATGGTAATTAAAAGGGGTAGTGGGCTGGGGTGCAGTTCAGGGTTAGTTGCCTGTGGTGCTCAAACACCTGGATTGATTCTACCACCAGGAAAAAAAAAAATAGAAAGAAAAAATAAAAGAAGGAGCTGGTAGTTTAAAAGAAGGAAATAAAGGCTAAGAAAACCTTGATAGTTAAACACATGAGGTTCTGGGTTTAATCTGTAAAACTGAAAAAGCAAAACTTAAAAGGGGAAGGGGCTGTGGGTGTGGCCCAGTGGCCAAGCGCTTACCTGGCACGGTGAGGCCCTGGGTTCCACTCCAGCATTGTGGTAAGAGGCGGGTGGGCTGGGAACCAGATGAAACTCCCACTGTAGGATATGCTCTTGGAGAGCAGGTGGAGCTGGAGTTTGCTGCAAACATCATGAGGACCCCTGTCTGGTTTTCTTGCTAGAGTGGGAGAAAAGTGGTGACTCCCTGTCTTTGGTTCTTGTGCAGACAATGTGATTCAAACACAGAGTGCCCAGACTTGGTCCCTAAGGACACTCACCACTTGAGGACACCAGGCCTCCTTGGAAAGCAGCTGCTTCCATACCTGAGTGGGAGGAAAAATCAAAGTAAATTTGCTAGCTGATGCCAGAAGCATGATGCCAAAACAACGTGTGAGGCAGTGTTAAAAGAAAAAGGGATGCAAAGGCCGGGCGTGGTGGCACCTGTAATCCTGTAATCTCAGCAATCGGGAGGCTGAGGCAGGAGGATCGTTGCGAGTTCAAGACTAGCCTGGGCTACAAAGTGAGCTCAAGGCCAGCCTGAACTGCATAGAGAGACCCTGTCTCAAAAAGACAAGAAAAAAAGGAATGTGGAGAGAAGAAAGAGGGAGGTGCAGAGAGAGATGCAGAAAGGAGAAAGAGAAAGAAAGAAAAGAAAGAAAGAAAGAAAGAAAGAAGAAAGAAAAAAGAAAGAGAGAAAGAAACAGAAAAGCTGTGAGTGCATGAGTAGGCACCGTAACGACAATAAATGCTGCTTATACTAAAAAGAGGCATCAAGTGAGCGCCCCGAGAGGTCCACTGTTCAAACAGCGTACACACCCACGCCAGTCAGCTCTGCTACTGTAACGCATGCCTGAGATAATCAACTCCTAAAGAGGAACGCTTTCCCCTGGCTCCCAGTTTTGAGATTCAGTCTGCGATCCACTTGCCCCTTGCTGCTGGGTCTGTGGCAAGGCAGCGGGTCATCAGACAGCACCTGGCAGAGGAAAGCCCGTCTGTCTCACAGCTGGGACCAGAGACAGGAAGTCAGGGTCCCACTGTGCCCCTCGGAGTACACGAGCCACGACCTCACACCTCCACCAGGCCTCATCCCTTCCCACCCCACCCCCCGGACAGCTCCCCTGGGACCAAGCTCCCCTGGGACCAAGCCTTGACATGCGGGCCTTAGGACACATCCAGCTCCGAACTGTGGAAATGCCGCAGCCACCTTTGGGCTAACAAGTAAGCCGTGGGTTTCTTGTGCGTACCTCCCATAGTGGGACTTCAGGGACACCAGAGGTAAAAGATACACTGGGTTGCATTAAAAAAGAAGCAGAAGGCAACTATACTAATAATTGTTAGCCTGGGAGGAATTATTTTATTTTATTCCTCTTTAAGACAAGGTGTAGCTGTGTAGCCCAGGCGGACCTCAAAGCTTGTGGCAATCCCCCTGCCTCAGCCTCCCAACTACTGGGATTACAGGCATGTTGCCATAATACCCAGCTAGGAAAAAATTTATTTTTTTCTTTTTCCAGGTTTTTGTTATAAAAATGTTCAGACACATATATGACAGAGTAATATATAAATCCCCCATGTGCTGTCACCCAAATTAAACAATTATCATTTTGCCTATTTTATTTCATTAGCCTCCAATCATTTTTTTAAATTTATCAGTGTGTGTTTGCACTACACGCATTTTGCAGTCATCTCAGGGTGTCGGTACATGTACACAATGGAAGTTGTTTCTTGTTTAATTCCCTTCCCTTCCCCTCCCTCCCTCCCTCTCTGGGTTTCCTTTCCCCTTTTCATTTTGGTTGATACTGTGGATCTTAGCTCATGTTTATGGCATATAATGTCCACATTCTCCGAGGTTATTAGGACCTTGTACCTGGCATACCTTCATTTTACCTATTTTCCCCTCCCCTCCCTCCCCTCTCCCCCTTAGTCCCCTGAGCCCCTTCCCATCTGCTGGAAATCCATTCCTCGGTCTCGTTCTCCCCTTCCTTTATTTTCCTCCTAGTTTGTACTTTCTCTTACTTACTCAGATGAGAATTTTTGTGTCTGATTTATTTCACTCAACACTATATTTTCTAGGTACATCCATTTTCCTACATATGTCTCAAATTTGTCCATCTTTACAGCCAAGCAGTATTCCATTATATAGAGAGGCCATATGTTCTTTATCCACTTGATGTTGATGGGTATGCAGGCTGCGTCCGGGATTTAGCTATTACAAATTGTGCTGCTGTAAACACTGGTATGCATGTATTGCTGTAGTGTGATGTTTTCAGCTCTTTGGGGAAGACACACTGGGTCATATGAAATTTCTAATTTTAGTTCTTTGAGGAATCCCTGTACCACTGTCCACAACGGTTGTACTAGTTTATATTCCCACCAATAATGAAGGAGGGTTATTTTTTCACAACAGCCTTGCCAGCA
>NW_004955429.1:18495762-18567183 GCF_000276665.1 Chinchilla lanigera | reverse complement strand
GTGGAGCAGGCTATCTCCCCTCCAACATAAGCTTTTGGCCCCTTTGTCAAAGATCTAACAGCTGAGTATATCTGAGGAAGTTTCTGTAGCATCTACTTTGTTCCATTGATCCTTGTGTCTGTTTTTATTCAAGTACCATGCCATTTTTTTTTAACACTACTGCTTTGTAGTACACTTTGAAATCTGATACTGTAAGGTCCCCTGCTTTGCTCTTGTTGCCCAACATTGCTTTTGCTATTCAGGGTCTCTTCTGGCTCCACATAATTGTTAGGATTATTTTCTCTAGTTCTGTGAAGTATGCTGTTGGTGTCTTCCTTGACACTGCGTTGAGTCTGTTTTTACAGTTGGGGAGTATGGTCATCTTGATGATATTGGTTCTGCCTATCCAGGAGCAAGGTACAACTTTCCATTTTCTGCTGTCCTCTGCAGTCTCCTTTTTTGGTTTTCTTGGTAGAGGGCTTTCACTTCCTTGGTTAGACTCACTCCTAGGTGTTTCACTTTCCTTGACGCTGCGCCTGGTATTATTTTCATAATTTCCTTCTCATCTAGTTCATTACTGGCGTGCACAAATGCTAACGATTTTTGTACATTCATCTTGTATCCTGCTACGTTGCTAAAGAAGGTTATTAATTCTTCAGAGTGTTTTGGTGGCGTCCTTTGGGCCTGCTGTGTAGAATATCATGTCATGTACAGCTAATGACAGTCTGAGTTCTTCCTTTCCTCTATGTACCCCTTTTCTTTCTCTCTTTCTTTCGCCTGATTGTTCTAGCTGATGTTTAAAGCACTGTGTTGAGCAGGAGGGGTGACAGTGGGCACTCTTGTCTTGTCCCTGATTTCAGGGGGAGCGCTTTTACCTTTGAGGAGTTATTTTAGAACAAACATTCAGACTCAGTATCAAATGTCCACATAACTCTCCATACCCGTAAGAGTACAACAGTGCCGACCTGGAGTTCAGATCCCCAATCCGTAGTGACATCTAAATCTTGACTTTTTTGTGTGTATGCTGAGGAATCAAATGCCTTGAACATGCTAAGCACAAACTCTACACACACTCTAACACTGAGCTACACCCTGCCCTCTAAATCTTTAATGGAGGCATCTTCCCCTACCCACCAGGCTGCATCTTTATATCAAATACAAACATGATGAGTGACATAGTAATGCTCGTCGCTCGTTGCAGGGTTAAAGAAATGTGCGGCAGTAACTACTATCATCAAGGGAATAATTTGTGTTTTGTCTTTTTTTCTTTTTTAGTTGAGTAAAATTCACAGAAGATTCACTATTAGTCATTTTAAAGTATAGCATTTTACAGTCTGCTTTTTAAGGTGCTGGCAAAGTATAAAAGTACGTGGCCTATCTTTCCAACTTTTTTTTTTTTTTTTTTTGGTGCTGGGGATAAAACCCAGGACTTCACACATGCCAGGCAAGTGCTCCACTGCTGCTGCCCATGCCCAGCCCTGTGCTGTCACCTTAGTATTTACGTAGATTAAGTGGCTCCCTGCTTACAGAGCTCTAGTAAGATCTATAGACTAAGACTGTGCTTTGTGGATAGTGTTTAAGTTCTTCATGTTAAATGCTCAGTGTCTAAGATTTTGCTAGACTTGTAAGTCTGCCTTAGACAGACGTCAGATGTTAGATTTTGAAATGCTTAATTACAGCTCTGGCAGTCTAAGCTAATTTAACTAATCAAGCTTGTAAGTGATACTAAACCTTTCAAGAAATTCATGAGCTGACTGAACGTTAATCAAAGGACAAGTGAAGGAGATTTAACATAAAAGCACTAGCTTGACAGAGGAACAGGATGAACTTAAAACATGCATTTAAAATTTACAACTTTAATAAATTGAAAAAATAAGTAAAACACACAAATGATTTCAAGCATTCTTTTCATGCATCATATTTTTTTTTTTTTTTTTTTAGACAGGGTCTCAATATGGAGTTCAGACTGGCCTTGAGCTCACTTTGTAGCTCAGGCTGGTCTCAAACTCACAATGATCCTCCTGCCTCAGCCTCCCGAGTGCTGGGATTACAGACATGTGCCACATATATTTAACACTCAATTGATAGTGACCATTAGTTTATAAACTAATACAGAAGTCAAGATTTGGGGCGGGGGAAGTAGCTCTGTGACAGAGTGCTTGACTAACGTGTGCGAGGCCCTGGGTTTAATCCCCAGCACCAAATAACAACAACAACAACAGTATATAGAATGAAACTTTGACAGTTGAAAAGATTATAAGTTAAATGAAAAGACAGTGCCTCTTGGAATTTAATTTTCTTGTATTTATTTTTATCGGCATTGTGTTTCTAAAGAGAAAATTAGTTTTACAAACGATGACGAAAATGCTGCTTAAATACGTGCATTTTCCAGGGAAGGAAGTCTCCTTGTGTGCCAAGTCCCTCCCAGCTCCACAAGGGGGCAGAACTACTAAAACTCCATCCCAGCCTGGAGGTGGCGCTCTCTCTCCATGTGTTAGTTCACTTTCTTATCTCTGGGATGAAATGCTGGGCACTTACAACTTAAAGGAAGGGAAGTTTATTTGGCTCACAGCTGCATGGGTCCAGTCCATGGTCAGCTGGCTCCAGGACAGAAATGGTGGCATGGGAGGGGATGCAAGAGGACAGCTGCTCACTCCATGACGGTCAGGAAACTGAGAGAGAGAAGGGAGTGGCCAGGAACAAAAATACGCCCTACGGCTGGTGGTGGTGGTTCACACCTGTGATCCCAGCACTCGGGAGGCTGAGGTTGAGGATTACTTTGAATTTGAGGCCGACCTGGCTTACACAGTCAATTCAAGCCCAGCCTGAACTACACAGCAAGACCCTGTCAAAAACAAGCAAACAAAAAGAAAAACAGAAAGAAAAGGAAAAGGAAAGTTCCTTCCCGGTCACTCTCCTAGTGGCCTACCTCTCCTGACCCAGCTCCTAACAGGACATGCATTCATGAACTCATCAGTGGGTTAGGCCGCTGGCAAGGTGAGAGCCCGCGTGAGCCAGTCACCTTCCACGAGCCGCACCTCTGCACACCTGAGACTTTGGGGGACATTTTAGGTCTGAGCAGTAACACCGCCCTTAGTCAGCATGGGCAAACCTGAACTGGCATGGTGGTGGAAACCTGTAATCCCAGCACATGGGGAGGCTGAGGCAGGAGGATCCAAGCCCAGCCTGTGCAATTTAATAACTTAGTGATAGCCCATCTTGAAATATAATAAAAATAAAATATAATTAAAAAGGCCTGGAGATGTAGCTCAGTGTGAAACCCCTGTCTTCAACTCCCGGTATCGTGAAGAGGCAGAAGTAGAAAAGGGGGAGGTGGGAGGGGAGGGAGAGAGAACATCCCTGTTGCTTCTCAGACTTTAGTGCATCTGAGTCACCTGCACAGGTGGGTTCCAGAAGCCAGGACAGCGCAGGGCAAGGGTGCACGCCAAGTTCCCGGGTACTGGTGTTGCACTCAGTCCAGAGCCACACTGAGCCCTGGGGGTGGGGACATTGTGCGGACCCCTGTGCACCCATCCTGGCCGACAAGCACGGGAGCTGCTCCTCAGTCAGGTCAGCTTGCACTCCCGCTTCTCCCTCTCTTTCCCTGGTTCTCTCTCCCACACCGCTGAGCTTTGCTGGCAGGCCCAGCCTGCCCTCCCTTTCTCTGGGGTTTGCCTCCTCTGCGGACCTGGGGTGTCAGCCCAAGGGCCAAAGGGGTGCTGAAGAAGTAAACGCCTGCCCTCACCAGTGAGCGTCCCCCACAAGGGCAGGGTCGGCTCCTCACAGGCTTAGCCTTGCGCTTTCTTCACCTTTGCTGCATCAGCAGCCAAAGCAGTGCCAGACACCTCCCAGGTGCGGCAGAGCGCTGAGGTGCCCTGCTCCGCGGTGAGCGGTCAAGCCAGCCCTGCAGGACACGCAGTGGCTCCCAGGTCCGCGGAGAAAGACAGTCATGATGACCCCGGCCAGGGCCAGGTTGGGTCTCCCGTACCGCGTGCCACCTGCTACCCCAGCGCCGCTTTCATCTCTCTCACGCGGGAGTCCCAGAGCCCGGACCAGGGAGTGCTCCTTGTCCTGGGCTACGGCAGGACACTAAACCAGAGGACGCACCTAGCAGGGGGCTAGCGGACCAGATCTGGAGGCTGGGAAGCCGCGAGGGGAATGTGATGAGTTGCCAAACCAGAGAGAACAGAAACAAATATCAAAGCCAGGGACCACAGCCAGGAAGCCCAGATCCAGGGAGATGAAAATGAGCAAGTGGGCGGATTACGGCCGGGCGGGGCCGCGCTTGCAGCAGACCTCTGCGGCTTGCTTTCATGTGCGTCCAGGGCGGCGGAGGGAGGGTCGGCCAAGATGAAAGGGGCCGGGGTGGCTGCACAGAACGGTATTTTCCAGAGCCTCTTGGTTTTCCAGCGCTGAAACTGCGGCGACGGCATGTAGTCTGCGGAGCCTCGGGGCCAGCTCCAGACCCCGGCAGCGCGCGCATCCTGACCGCGACCCCGAGCAAGGTCCTCCAGAGGAGCCGCGCTTGGCCGCTGTTAACACAGAGCACACCCTTAGCCGGCGACTGGAAGCCAGCTCACAAGCCCGCGTCCCCAGCACCCCCGGAACAGCGCCTGGCCCCCTCCGGCTGCAGCGCCGACTGCTGCGGGACGGGGAAGATTTCGAGAAGGAACTGGAAAGAAGCCAGCAAAGCAGATACGCCGAGGAAAAGCAGGACAGGAGGGCTGTGCGGAACCCCCGCGCTCCCAGCTCAGCCGGGGGAGGGGGTGCAGAGAAAAGCAGATCCCTCTGTACCACGGAAACCCCGACAGGGTCACGGGACACTCAGCGGACGCAGCTGAGCATCTGATGACTCTGATCGCAGCTGGGCCTGGACGGTGCACACGCCAGCGGCCACGCACCTCTCCCTGCGCCTGGGTGTCTAATCCCTCCCCCGCCCCAGTCTCCACAATCTTCTCTGCCCCACGTCACCTCTGAAGAAATAAAAGTATTTTCCTCAAAAGGTAGGAAACGATTGCTGCACTGAAAAACAACAAAAAAGGATTTTCTTCTCTTTGGGGAGA
This sequence comes from Chinchilla lanigera, assembly GCF_000276665.1. Lineage (NCBI taxonomy): Eukaryota > Metazoa > Chordata > Mammalia > Rodentia > Chinchillidae > Chinchilla > Chinchilla lanigera. The sequence goes on along the minus strand of NW_004955429.1, from coordinate 18,562,141 downwards.
GGTCTGCTGGGGTTGGATCCCAAGGCCTGGCTTTACCACTGGGCTGCCCCCCTCCTCCATCCCAATTTTAAATCTTCCTTTCTGTTCTTTACTTTGTCCTTTCCCTCCTCCCTCCCTCCCTCCCTTCCCCCTTCCCTTTCCTTCTTTCGTTTGTACCAGGGATTACACCCAGGACCTTCGCACTGAGGATTGGACTGAGGACCTGAGCTACATCCATGGTCCTGTTTATTCTTTTTATTTGGAGAGAGTCGCATTCAGTCCTTAAATTGCCCAGGCTGGCCCTGAACTTGCAATCTTCTTGCTTCAGCCTCTCAGAGTGTTGGGGAAATAGATGTGCACCATACCCAGCTCCAAATCTTTTATTTTTTTTTTCTTCCTTTTTCCTTTTCTCCCTCCCTCCAAATCCTCTCTTTTCTTTTTTTGTACCAGGAATCAACCCCAGGGCCTTGCACTTGCTAAGCAGGCACTGTGCTGCTGAGCTACATCCCCGGTCCATTTTTTTCTTTTCTTTCCAAATCCTGGTTATGCCAGTACTCTGTGGGATCTTTGGGCCCAAAGGCCCACTTCCCACTCAGCATCCGCAAACCATGAACATTTGTATCCAGCCTCCACCTGCATTCATGAGCACAGGGACAGGAACTAGAGGACCCAGGGGGAAGACCAAGATCTGCAACTTAGAGATCAGGTGATGGGTGTTAGGGATTCCTCTGAGCCTCATTTTCTTCATCTATGAAAAGGATATCTATGGTATCACAATGTGGCTGCAGGTATCAAGCAAGAAAGTGTATTCAAAAGTGCTTTGTAAACTGAAAAGCGCTAGAAAGAGTGGGGTAGCATTATTAATATTCATGCCTCAAATGCTATGCCTCAAAATAATAAATTTAGCTAATCACAAAAACCACAGACTAAAAGTGACCTTAAAATAGTTTATTTCTCTCTTGCATGAAATCTGTTTGGAACTGTTATGGTACTTTTATGGTATAAAGAATCCAAGATCTTTTCATCTTGTTGCTATATCATGGGTAGCTTCCATTCCTAAGGTCATCTCATGATCCAAAATTGCTGCACAAAATCCAGCCATTACATCATACTGCATCATACTGCAGTCTGCTCACTAGAGAGAGAAAAGAATACCAGTCCCCCTCCCTTTAAGGACATCTCTGGAAACTGCATTTTTGCTAACCTCCATTAGTCAGACTTAGTCATGTGATCACATCCAGCTCCAAAAGGAGGTTAGGGAATGTGGGTTTTATGCTCAGTAACCATGTGCCCAGCTCAGAGTGTAGGAGTTCTAGGACTGAGGAAGGAGAAACCACCAAAAGGTCTTTACTGCCAATGATCACATCTCCAGCCTCCTCTTGACCACCTGTCCATAGCATCTGAGCATTCCTTCTGCAAACACTGTGTTTTGTTTACTACTGAGATGAGAACACCCACTCTCTCCTGCCCCCTCTACCTAAATGTGTGGACGTCTCAGGGAATCACGGTGAGCTCTTGCCTGCGTCCAGACTCTGATCCAGATCATTGTATCCACCCCCAGGAACTCAAACATGAGTTCTGGGTACTGTGACTCCTAATCTAGCCCTGAGCTCTCCCCTCATGTCTGGAATTGTTCTACTGGATTTTTTTGTTGTTGTTGTTACCAGGAATCAAACTCAGGATCCTGTGCTTGCCAGGCAGGTGCTGTGTCACTGAGCTATATCCCCAGCCCTTTTTTTTTTTTTTTTTTGAGACAGGGTCTCACTATGAAGTTCAGGCTGGCCTCAAACTTGGAGCAATCCTCCTGCCTCCGCTTCCTGAGTGCTGGGACTACAGGCATGTGCCACCACACCCAGCCCAGAATTGTTGTAGAACCCAGCGCGGCCCGTCCTCTCTCTGTGGGTGTCTGCACTAGCCGTCCCCATCCCCACACCTGCTCCTCTCAACTGTCAGCGTGAACTAAGGGCCTCGGAGTCCATCTTCATTCTTCACGGTCCCCACTCCTGCCATGCACGCTGTCAGGGTGGCACGGGACCGAGTCCCCAACACACCTCTGGGCCCCCCTTTCTCACTGCACCCCACCACCCACAGCACCACCGTCTCGCACCTGCACCTCTGCTGCTGCCCCGCTCCCACGCCCACCCACATCGCCCCACGCCGCCGCAGCCAGAGCAACGACTGGGGTCAGTAAGTCAACAGCGGTGGAGTCAGGGCCGGGGACATAGCTCAGCCCCACAAGTGCCTGCCTGCCAAGCACAAGGTCCTGAGTTTGATCCCTGGTACCAAAAAAAAACCAATGGTGACGTCAACACGTCTACTTTTTTCCCCTGAAACCTTTCTGAGTGGATCATAAAGGAATCTTTTAAAGGAGTGAAACTGTAAAGGTAAAGAAAGCAGAGGAGATAATGGTAGAAAATTCAGAAGCTGACAGCAGAGGATGTGCTGACTCAGCTGGCCCAAGAAAGCCCAATTCTAACTCGGTGAAAGCCAAGGAGGACTGTGATTCCCAGGACTCATCTCCGGAAGAGCCAGGCTCTGGTGGCACCAGGTATCTGAACACAGAGGAAACGGTAAAGAAGGGAGGGTAGAGTAGGCAGAGTGGCACTTTGGGAGGTAATTCCGTGCGAGGCAATTTCAAGCCAAGCCTGGGTGGCCTCGTGAGAGCCTGTTTCAAAATTAAAAACAGGCTGGGGTTGTAGCTCAGTATGAAGACACGGGTTTCAATCTCCAATACCAAAAAAAAAGGGGGAAATTGCTCAAATTGAGTTCAAGGAGTAGACCCCAAATCCCCCTTCCATGCCAGGCAGCCAGCGACTGGCTCTCCCCAGCTCTCGCCCCAGAGCTGGAAACGGCAGGCTCTCTGTTCGGTGAAAGCACCTTGCAGTCTCCCTGGGTCAGAGGACACCAAACACAGCTGAAGGCCTGGCCGGAGAACAGGACTGAGCGCCGCCATACTGGGTGTGGAGACGTCCCTCTGTTTCCTTGGGCTTGGTTCCTAGAATGCTGGAGGCCAGAGTGCCCCTTGCAAGGAACTAGAGGAAGCCTCTGCCTGACTCTGACCAGACCAACACCACCCACTTCCTGACAGTGCTGCGGCAAGCAGGAAGACTGCACCGACGCCCAGGATCTGGAGGGGGATCTATTTTACACTGACGGGCACTGACAGGGAGTCAACTGTCCCTCAAAACGTCAGGCCTCGAGGCCCCGGGAGGGGGAGGTTTTCATGCAGTTGCAAAGCGGGGTACGGAGGCAGAGGACTTGGCTGTCATTGGTTCCTACAACATGCGTCACCGTGACCAGCCTTTCTAGGAGACAGGAGTAACAGGAACTGGTACCTGGGCAACTAACGGACTGTCTCGGGGGCACTTTCTGCTACCAAAGAAGAGCTGGCAGGGGCACCGAGTGCAGCCCAGCTCAGCACCTGCCTCAGTCAGTCTCCTGAGGGCTGTCAGGGGCCCCTCTTCAGGCTAGTGCACAGCAAGGACAGCCGGGCATCCAGAACAGCCACAGTATCGACGACGCTCAGCCAGAGACAAGCCACGGGAAGGAGGCAGTCCGCGGAGAGCTCCTCCCTGAAAGTTCCCATCCCGAAGTGAACAAGACACGCCTTCTGCGTGGACCGGACTCCGGCCTGCTTCTCCCCCTTAAGCTTGTCCAGCTCCTCCCACCCCTGGTGCTCAAGGGTTCCACTTCCCGGACCTTCCCCAGAGGCCCGTGACGCCCTGAGAAGCCCCCCACTCTGCTCTGGGTGTGACTTGTCCCCCCAGAATTCGTGCTGGACTGGGCCCCTGCTGTCATCCGGACCTGGAATGCCCCCGAAGGCCCACGTTAGAGGTGTGGTCCCCAGGTCGGTGGTGGGGTCCAGTACAAGGCCTTAGGCCCCCCAGGGTGGAAGCGTACTGTCTCTTTGCCGTGATTCCCAGCCAGTGTGGACAGCCCATTTATTTCTCCTTCCAGCTGCTTGTTTATTGTGTCCTCTGCTAGGAAGGTCGCATGAGGCCATGGCTTGCTGCTTTCTGCCCTGCTGTATCCCCCGAGATGGGGCCTGTCACACGGCACATGCTCAGTACACGCCAGCTGTGTGGGGCATAACGGCTGTGCCACAGCACCCACCCCCAGCCTCCAGCAGGCAGGGCCCGAAGCCCGCGGAGACAAGGGCTCTCCCAACCTTGTTCTGCGGGTTGCTCTTGGGATAAACAGTTTCTGAATTATCCCTTTCTGAACATGAAGCTAGCAGGACTTCACCTAGTCTAGCGGTTGCGTATCGGACCAGGACTCAGCGTTTGGTGAAGGCCGACCGCGTATCACACCCCACCTGTACGACTACAACTTCTCAGAGTACATACTGGGACACGTTGCTACTGGACATTGGACATTGCTAAGCAATGTCCAGAAAAAAGGACCCTTTATTCTTAGGCGGGATAAGGTAGGTTGCCATAGTAGACATGGATCACCAGGTTCTCCATACCGAAGGCGTGCAATTCTTAAAGATCACGCAACTCCTTGTGCAAACACACGCAAGCCAGCCTCTGCAAGCATCTAGTTTCCAGTGGGGAAGGGTTCGCTAGAGCAAAGCCCTGATGAGCAGTCTTCCTGTGTCCTGGGAGTGGCGCCACTAGGTGGAAATTCGTGGCCTGGAACTTAGCCTTATCGATCACATCGTTGTGATTCTGTTCAGCAAGTCTGGGCTGGGGCCTCTGGTCAATAAGCCTGCTGACTCTTGCACCAAGTATGAAACTGAAGTTGCTGAGAGGCCAAGCTGGGGGCCGCACCCACCCTTCAGATCCATGTGCTCGGTATCTGTTTGCTGGTTGCTGGGTCCCCATGCCGTGCTTGGGAAAGTGCAAACGGCACAGCCTGCACCCTGAGCTGGGAGCCAGAGGCTCTGGGGCTGGTCAGCCAAGGGGCCAGCTGGAATTTTATCCCGCGGCATGGAGGCATTCCAGCGCTCTCTATCAGCACACTGGACCTGGGCTGGGTGTGGGCGGCTCCCATGGGCCCCAGCCGTGAGCTCCTGGCCGGCACTGCGGCCAACTCACTTGGGTAAAGAAACACACAGAGGCTTTCAGGATGCAGCCAACTTTACTGAAGATCTGGAGACATGGTGGGGGTTTACATAGCAAAAATACAAAAAATCCATGAGCTTAAGGAGACTCAGTCACTTCCACCTTCTATGAAGGGCCTGGGCCACCGCGCCCCACCCTTCCTTAGGAGGTAAAACAAAAGTCAATTTCTTGACAGCTTCTGAGAGTTCAGCCCACTCCCTCTAGACCTTCCCCAGCAGCCACAAAGTTAGCTTCCCCATAAATAACGCGTCTCTCTTCAGTCCCGAGAGCCACGTGAGGGTGACAGATGGACTGGCGACACCATGAGACTGGAGGCTTCTCCTCAACGTCTCTGAGGAACACCAGGGCACAGCTTTTGTTCTCACCTTTAAAAAAATAAGTGTGTGTGTCTCCCGGAGACACCGTTTCTCCCTTATGCTGGGGATGGAGCCCAGGGCCTCGTGTCTGTGAGCCCTGTATCACTTAGCCCCGCCCCCCTCTCTCCCTCTCCGATAACCCAGGGCCTTTACTGCTGGGCTACATCCCCACCCCTTTCTACTTTTTACTCTGAGACAGGGTCTTGCTAAGTTGCTCAGGTGAGGCTTGAACTTGTAGTCCTCCTGCTTCAGCCTCCCAAGCAGCTGGGATGCACACTACGTTGTGACATGCTCTGAGCGGTGCGAGCTGGGCGTGGCATGGCTCCTTCACAAGTTTTTTTTTTTTGTCTTTTTGAGGCCAGGGTCTCATTATGCAGTTTAGGCTGGCCTTGAGCTCACTTTGTAGCTCAGGCTGGTCTTGAACTCTCAATGATCCTCCTGCCTCAGCCTCCCGAGCGCTGGGATTACAGGTGTGCGCCACCACGCCCAGCTTCCTTCCCATGGTTTTTTTTGCTGTTGTTTTGTTTTTTTCCGGTACTAGAAATCGAACTCACAACCTCACACTTGCCAGGCAGGCGGCGTGCCGCTGAGCTAAATCCCCAGCTCCCCTTCCCACGTTTTATCTGCTCTTCCCGACAGGACCTCAGACAGGACTCTGAGGTCCCGGTTCACCGAAGTTTGTGAAAGTTGCAGGAGGGGGAGCCAGCTGCTCCGGGTCACGTGACTCCGGCGAGGCTGACTCCGGCCTGGGTTAGCTGGGCTAAGCTCTCAAGCACACCTTCCGTGGACTTAGGTCTTTGGGGAAAAGCTCGTTTTCATTTTTACAGCTCCTGTAAGAAGGGGTCAGGCGCGGTGACCACTTCTGCTGCCCACCTCTGCACCCTCGCATCCTCCATGCCTGGTGGCCAAGTGGGGGGTGGGCACCTCCGCTGGCCTCGGGTGCACCCTCCGCCACACCCCGCCTCGCCCGCCAGCCTCCCCCACCCACCGCTCCCCAGCTCCGAACCCAATCTGTGAGAGGAAGCAGGTCTTCGAGGGCCAAGCGCACACACCGGGGCAGCCCCTCCCGCTCCGCTGGCCACCCGCACGCCCCCTGGTGGGCTTTGTCAGGACCCCTTCGCAGCCCCTGCTAGCTCACTGGCACACTCTGCTCGGCTGCCCTCGCACTCGCAAGGCACTGACCCGTCTCCCTCCCGGTTTCCGGCTGAGGACACTGCCAGCCCTAGACCGTACCCGGAGGACCAGGGGCTGAGATCTCGTCCTCACTGCCCAGGCACCGCAGCCCCCGGAAGCCGAGCTGGGCCCAGCAGGGCAGGGAACCCGCTGCACAGCCCCTCACTCCTCTAGTCCATGGCAGCTCAGGTCCCAGGTACTCGCTACGGTGTGTGACACTCCTCCAGGCCCTCCCTTCACACCAGGGCAGTCCCTCCTTAGCAGAGGGCACACAGGGTCGCGCCCGGGCTGCGCTCCCTGCTTCTCTTGCCCACCAAGGTGCTGGCCGGGGCACCACTGCCCCTGGGACTCACTCACTCCTACTCCAGACTCAGCAGCCTCCTCTCAACGCCTGGGACGCATCTGTTCCCCACCGGCCCGCAGGACCTGCTGTTCCTCCAGCTCCGGAGCTGCCTCCTCTTGCCCTTCAAGAACCAGGGCTGTCCCCAGCAGTGGCCCGCCCAGTCACAGCCTCCACAGCTCTCCCCCGCACCCCGACTTGCAATCTCTTTCTTTATCAAGCGCAAGCGCAACAGGGAGCTGGGCCGTCTGCTCACTGACGACCCCAGCCCGGGGCAGAGCTCGGGTGAAGCGCTTGCAAAGTGAATGAACAAATGCACTGACACCCCAAGTGCGTTAGCTCAGCCTCAGCACCTCTCTCTTCATACAGGGGGCTCTGGGGTGCACCCCTGTAGCTCCCAGCACTCGGGAAACTGAGGCACGAGGATTGCTTGAGCCCAGGTATTTGAGGTCAGCCTGGGTCACAGAGCAAGAGACTGATTCAAGAAAAAGATAAAGAAGAAAAAGAAACTGGTGCGAGAGAATCGGAATGCCCATGGCTTCCCTTAGGGCCATGAAGCGGCGCGGCCGCGGTGAACGAGTACCTTCACCCAAGGGTGGGCTTGGCTCAGCCTTCCACAGAAGAGGTGATTGCTCGTGGCTTTTTTGGTGCCACAGATTGAACCCCGTACCTCATGCATGCTAGGCAACCTCTACCCTGAACGACATCCCCAGCTCTTACTCTGACAGACAGCGCCTTGCCGAATTGCCCAGACTGGCCTTGAACTTGCTACCCTCCTGCCAAGGGGCCCACACACGCTCCAGGGCTACGCGCAGGTGTACAGTGCTGGGGCCGCCTACCCCTCCACTGTCTCCCCATCCCAAGCCCCCGCCCCATCTCCACCTGCATCTACCTTTTATCTTGCTTTTTAAACTCTTTACATTGGGCAGGGGGAACCTGTACACTCTGGGTTTCCCCACAAGGGAAAGCATGTGCTGTTGGAGCTCGCGTGTCGGGCTGTCCTGTCTTTCAGGGAGAGCTGGGCCTCCCTGCACCACGCGGTTATAAGAGGGCGGGAGGCCTAATTCCAGTCCTGACCCAGGAAGGGGCTGGTGACACTGCTTCGTGGTGGGGAGTCGGTGCTGGGCGGGGAACAGAGGGGGACCAGGTGGCTTTGATTCTCTCCCCATCCGGGCCGGACGCTAGCCGGGTTCCTCTCCTTAGCTTATCTAACCGTTGCTGAGAATGCGGCTCAGGGTCACGTGCTCGCCTGGCATGTGCAAAGCCCCGGGTTCCATTTCCAGCAGTGCACGCACGCACACACATGTGCACGCACACATGTACATGCACACACGCTGCCCATCCTTTAAAGCCAGCTCTGCTTAAGGGCTACCGCTTCTCCGAGTCCTCCATACCCTGGGCTCTCCTGTCTTTGTCCCCCGGCTGCTTTGAGGCTGTGCCCACCCATCTGACAGCTTCCCAACCCGGCGCCATAGTTAGACCACATGTGCCAAGTGCTAATATCACTATTTACTGACCACACAGGTGTGCTCAGCACCACTCTAGGCACTGTACACACACGAGGTAGGTTCTTCTCATGCCCATTTTACAGATGGGGAAACTGAGGCACTGGGAATTTAAGTAGCTTGTCCCAAGTTGTCCCTGAATTGGTAGGCAGGCTAACTCCAGAGCTGCTACTCCTAACACCACTTTGGAGAACCCCTCAATGCTGCTGTAAACAGGATCTCCTGGAGAGGTCTGACCTGGCTCCCTTCGCTGCAAGCTGCTAGGATGTGGTTCCTGTCAGGGAGGGCAGCACCCAGCCAGGAGGTGGCAGCAAGGAGCCACACACAGGCCCTGCTGAGGGAGGCGCAGGAGCTGTTCAGGGCAGGCGTGTTAGACACGTCACAGGCTGCCTGGCTCCTCCTCGGCACCCTTTCCACTCTGCACAGAGGAAAGGGGGCTACGGCTCAGACCGTGCGATGTTTGCTAAGGTCAGGAGGCTACAAATACTACACGTGACACTAGGGTGGCCTAAACCCAAGCCACAGTTCTCTAGGGAGACACAACCCAGGGAGCCCTTGCAGGGTCTACCAGGCAGGGTTCGTACCACCGCTCCTTCCCCATCCCCAGAGAGCACCGAAACCACCTGGCCCGGAGCAAGCGGGCCATCGGGGCTGCACCCCTCAGCAGGGAGGGGCGTGTGGACTCAGACCCGAAGGCCTGGGTGGGTCTCGGGGAGCAGCACCCACTGAACATGCCAGGCCCACTGCCAGGCCCTCAGCACAGATGCGAAGGCCACGGGATGGAAACAACTCGCCCTCCCCACTTTGACTGGAGCCGGCCTCAGCTGCAGTCATGGCGAAGCCGGCCAGCCACGGCTCCGTGACCACTGCAGCGAGACGAGAACCATCTAAAGGGCTCCTGCAGCGCCCTTTCCGACAGCCATCCCGTCCACACCGCAAGTCCCAGCCCCAGCGGGCTGACACTCGGCAGCAGCTGCAGGACAAGCCGCCCGGGCACGGCGCTGTCCGGGGCCTCCCACGTGGCCGATGGCTCAAGGCGGCAGTGCAGGGACCACCAGGCCGCAGGCTTCAGAGTCCGGCGGTGCTCCTGGCTGAGGGCCCTGGGGCGCCGGCCTTGGGACAGCCTGGCGTGTCTGCCGGTGTGTCCGGCCTGCCCCCACACTGCCTGGCTCCCCTCGTCCCTCCAGGGCTCACGCGGCGAGACAGGCCCTCTGCACATGCACAACACCTCGGGTTTATTGGGGGCGGGGCAGAGCAGGCGCAGGCAGCGCGCCCCTGGCAGTCAGGCCAGCTCCACTCCGCGGTCTTGGCACTTGCGGGGGCCGCCCTGTGGGTCCCCTCCCACGTCCCAGTTCCTGCACACGTCTCTCCCCCGCCCTGCTCCCGCAGTCTCTCATTCCTTCACCAGCCGGTAGATGTGGTGCTGCGCGCCGTGCTCGCTGGCCGACACCTCGAAGACGTACGCAATGCACAGCAGGGTCTCCTGCGTGTCTCTGTTGGTGACCACCTGCAGGTGAGACGACGACGGTGAAGCCCCTGAACGGAGGTGTTGGTGGCACCCCCGGGACCTGGGCCCACCCCCTGCGGGCACCTGCAGGATGGTGAAGTTCTCCAGCACGCTGTTCATCATGTACTTCTCGGGCAGGTGCTTCAGCTTGTGGATGAAGTTGATCATGTACTCGCAGAGCGGGGAGCGGTGGATGCGGTACGAGTAGCGGCCGTTCTCGTAGCGAGCGTACTCTGTCTGCAGACCCAGGGGACAGCGGGGCTCAGAATCCCCGCGCCTCCAGCCCAGGCCCAGCTCTGCGGGAAGCTCCGTGACCAGGGCACTGCCACACAGGAAGAAAAGGCAGGAGGCGGGAGGCCCAGGGGCGGAGCCAGTCTCCGAGGTGGGTGGGCAGCAAGCTAGGCCTCTCCTGGCAGCCACGGGCACACGCTGGGTACCAGGGGAACAGAGCTTAGAGATGCAGCGATGAAGGCAATGGATGAGATGTGACAGGCGCTTCTCAATTCTGGCTGTGCCTTAGGGTAACACGGGCAGAGACCCCCATGTACACACACACACACACACACACACACACATACACTGGTGAAATCTGAACCAGACCAGCCGATTGTATCAAAGCAGATTTCCCAGTTGCTAATGTTGTTCTCCACTTGTGCAGGATGCTGCCGGGGCGGGCGCAGGGTGGAGGGCACATGGATTACAACAGCGGTTCCACAGAAACACACAGACAGACACAGGATTAAGTAATCTGAGGAGCTCGGTAAGGTACAGGCTCAGCGTGCATGAGGCCTGAGTTCAACTCTGAGCACCGAAATAAAGAGAAGAGAAACTGCTGCTGCCTAGATTCACCCACGAGAAGACAAAGCGGCCAGGTGAGGTCAAGCGCCTCCAGGACATCCCTGGGAAACAGGAAGTCTCTTCCCTGGCCCTGGCTGGGCCCCTGGCTAACAGGTGGATGTGAGAACTGGCCTCTGTTATTCAGACAATGTGGGGAAAGAGGTGAGCACGGGGACACAGACCCAAGGTGTTCTGGGACGCAGGCGTTCGGCCCCCCATCCTCTCGCTGTCCCTGCACAGGGCACCAGAGCATCAGCACTCCCGGGCCCATGTGACCGGGCAGCGAGGACCACTCCTGCTCACCGAGCAACACGCAGGGTTTCTTCACACCTCAAGGCCGCCCCTGGCCAGCGTGCTCAGGAGACCCTGGAAACTGCTGCCCAATAGGAACCTAATTATTTTGTCCCTTCTACTAGTGTGGGTCTCCTGGGTACTAAAAAAATCTGAAAGAGGGGACACAGTGTTGGCCATTTGTGGAGTAAAGCGGGGGCAGGGAGCAGAGGTCCTGGAGACCTCCAGCCTCACTACCCCGGGGAGCTTCTCGCCAGGCGGACTCGGCTCAGCTCCCAGGCCGCCAATGCAGCGGCCCTGCCCTAGGACAGGACGCGGTGTGCGGAGTCCTGTTGGCGGGGGTTAGGCAGGCAGTGCTCTCCCCGGCGTCTGAGCTCTCAGAAGGCCTTCCACTGAGTGTGCGTGGAAGGTGCCGCCTCCAGCAGGGCTGCTCTGGGGATGCCCAAGGAGCCCCACCCGCGCCCGGGCCAGCCTCGTACCTCCACTTTCTCTACCACCTGCTTGCCGAATGAGCACACCTTGGTGGAGCAGGTGATGATCATGTTCTCGGGGCTCTCGTACTGGCTGGAGACCCCGTAGAAGGAGCTGCCTTCGTCCTCGATGTTGGTGTTGAGATCTGCCTGCGGGGAGGGGAACAGGAGGCTGAGGGCGCGGTGAGCACAGGCTGAGTCTCACAGCGCAGACTCGGGCTGGAAAGAAACCCGGAGCAAGCAGAGCTCGGAGACCGAAAGCTTCGCCGCTCTTATCCTCACGCCCAGGCCCTGTGTGAAGTCGGGCTGTGCCTCTGACACGACAGAGAGCCCTAGGGTTGCTTCGATTCCAGGCCACTACTGTCCGGCGCTCGGACGCCAACGTCACTAGCAAGCAGGCCTCTAGGTCTTTGAATTTTATAGTCTGACTTTGTTTTAGTCAGCTGCAGATATGTAAATCCTCATCAGTATGAACCTCTCAGACCCTTTCCAGAGTCAGTTCTGATAATGAAGAAAGCACGAGGGCAGAAAACCAGGGCAGAGAGAAGCCTGGTACTCCTCACGGTCCCGTCCTCTTATTGGTGCATCACCAGCCCTGCCGGGGTTCTTTCAGAAACGCTCTGACCGCGGGGTTCGGCCACACTTGATGTTTTTCCCCATCAGTCTCAGCCTCCAAACCCACTTCCCCAACGCGTCTGCCCTCCCTCTGTTTGTGGCTCTAAGAGTTCTTTACAAAAACCAAGTCTGAAGGCATCATCACCCTGTAGCCCCGACTGCCTCACGGAGCCCTTCTGCCACAGGGGCGTGAGTCCCAGTGCCCGCCCGGCTCAAAGGGCCCTTCATCAGCCCTGCAGCTGCCTCTGTCCTCAGCTCCTCGCAGGCCCCAGATGCGCTGCTTTCTTCTCCTGCTGCTGGATATTGGGATGATCTGAAATTTATTTATCTCCCTCTCGGCATAGGTAGAATAACGCTCCCAACCCCATAAAGGTGCCCCAGCCTCAGACACAGCGAGATTCCTGGACTCAGGTCAGCCTTGCCCAAGGCCACACTGCTTTAGTGACACGGCCAGGTCTGCAGGCTCCAAGCCCAATCTCATCCCAACCCAGCAGAGGGAAGGCTCTGGGTGAACCATCTGGCTGCCTTGGGGACTCCTAAGCTGGAATCGCATTTCTTTGGTGCTTGTGCCGCTGAGCTACATCCCCAGCCCCAGAATCGCAATTCTGAACCCCTCAGCCATTTAGGGGTCCCATCCCCAGGACTTGGGCTCCACGTCAAATCACACCCTGTCTGCACCAAGGTTGCTAACAGCAGCTTAAGACTCAGAAAAATGCACATCGAACAAAAGGCCGATTCTTAGGAGAGGCCTCTCACCCGCCCACACAAATGGTCTGAAATCACTACTATGCTGGCACCAGAGCGCAACCTGTGAATGAGGGGGAGCTGCAGGCTGTGACCGAGGTTCTTGACACCAACAGCTCTTCTGCTCAGAGATAAGGGGGTTCTCAGACCCCCAAGAAGGTTGATATCCAGGCAAGGCAGTTCCGTTGCTGGCCACTAGGGGATGCACAAACACCATTTTGCTCTCCTTTGAGAAGTTTTCCTGGAACAAGACCTTTCCATACACAAGAGGCTGTTAACTGTCTTACGGAACAATTGAAATATTATGCGGCCACATGAAATGCTGAGAAGAATCTGCACTTATCATTATGGGTTAATACCAAAGGACTGGGGCCAGCTGTGGTGGTAATCCCAGCACTCAGGAGGCTGAGGCAGGAAGATTGCTGAGTTCAAGGCCACCCTGGGCTACATAGTGAGTCCCAGGCTAGTCTGAAGTACATAGTGAGACCCTGTCTCCAAAAACCAAAACAAACAAACAACATACTGAATGAAGACGGTAGGATGGGGAATAGAACTAGGGCGATTATTTTAGGATGTTTTCATGCTGAAATAGGATGGCACCTGGTTCAGTGTGTTCTGCATTGGCTTTAACGAGACTGTGGGAGGCAAGAAGAAAAATAGAATTGCAGCAGCATCCAAGCCAAAGCCCAGCCTCTGGAACAGCCATGCTCCACGCCTACCCCAGGTTGGTCGGAGCTCCCCTCTGACCCCACTGCCACTCTTCAAGGAGGGTCTGAGGCAGGGGCAGTGGCTCAGGCCTCTGTCCAGTCGGAATCCACAGCAGCCGTGGCCCAAGTTCTTCTTAGGAAACAGAAGGTGAGCCAGAAGCCAGGCTTTCTGTCTGCTGGTTTCTGCCACTCGTGTCGTCCTCCGAGGTGACACGTTTGTCGGACGTGGGGTTGGGAACAGTCTGCGTGCTCGGGATGGACAGGCTGCAACCAGCCGTGCAGGGTACAAATGTGGACCGAGGCTGAACGCACGGCAGCAGGAGGCCCGGCTGCCTGGGAGGGGCCCGCTCTGGACACGGGGGCAGCAGGGCAGGAGCCGGGACACCGAATGGTGACGACTCTCGGGCTGTGGCCACCGGTGACCGGTGCTACACTCAGCGACCACCTGCGCCCCTGTGGTCTGCTCACTTTTATTCCTTCAGTCCATATCCATGAAAGCAAAGACGCTGTCTTTCCCAGTATAAGTGAAAAGAAGGGTGTAGTGATTAAGGAAAAAGTGCTGAAGCATGTGCCACCTAGAAAGTCCCGCCTGTCCTCGGAAGACCCGGTGCTGGTCCCTCCTGGGCTCATTCACTCACACAAGGGAGTACTGTCCGCTGTGGTGTGGTAGCCATGTGCACATCCCATTTCATCACCCCATGCTGTTTGTCCAGGTGGGACATTCGCTGAGGGCAAGAAGTGTCTCCCAAGCCATGGGCAGTGCCTACAACAGGGCCCTGCAGTAAGCGCTCACGCGCTGTTCCGCCTCTCACCGCTGGGTGGCGCTGTGCAGGGCATGACCCTACCTACTCACCCGGCAGTCCTCCTGGCCCAGCCCAGCCCGGCCCCCAGATCAAATATAGTCTTCTGTCCTCACCTCCCACTCCCTTGGCCCTTCCGCTCCCTCAGTCACACATTTATCCAGCCCCATCCCGGTACGGATGGGGGAGAGGGTCACAAAGACGTCAAGGTGTTGTTTCTGCTCTCAAGGAAAGTGTGAGTAGGAGAGAGCAGGCAGGACTAGGGGGCGGGTGACACGGGCGGCAGGCGATCCCACCAGGAAGTCAGCCCAGAATCTGCCTGGGCTGCTCCGCACAGACCCGGGCAATGCTGGGCCGTGATGCGGAGGCTGCGCCGAGCACCTCATCCCACCCCGGGTGCCCAACCTCCCGCCACTTCCCACCGCCCTGCAGGCCCCCTCGGCACCCCTGCAACACCCCGCCTTTCTGGCCTTCTCGGCCGAAGTGGAGAGTCTGCTCCCACCCCCACATGCTGCCCTCCGAATGCCCCCTCCCTCCACCCTATTCATAGCTGTTCAGGAGTGGGCAGCTCTCGGCCGGCCTGGAACAGGTGTGGGAGATCGGGTAACTGACAGATGAGCCCGGACAGCTGCAGCTAGGGTGTGGGGGCCCCAGGGGCTCAGATTCATTGTCATGTGCTGGTATGTGCCTGGGAGAAATGTCAGGCCTGGAGGGCCTGACCCGCAGGCTGGGGTGGCAGGAAGGCCTGGGGTGAGCTTCTGCCGCCACGGTTCAGCTCAGGCCCTGCCCAGCACTCCCCCCACACCCAGCCAGTACTGGGGATTGAACCCATCGTGCATGCCAGGTGCCAGGCAGAAGATCTTCCGCTGAGTTACATCCCCAGCTCTTTTACTTTTAGTTAGACAAGGTCTAGCTAAGTTGCCCAGGCAGGCCTTGAACTTGCAGCTGTCCTGCCTTAGCCTCTGGAGCAGCTGCGACTGCAGGCGTGAGCCGGGACCCTGCCCAGCACTCTCAGTATGCAGCCTGGTGTTGATGGCCCCTAACGTCTGAGGATCCCCTCTCCTACCCTGGAAAACGAGCTCTCCGGTCACACAGCTCAAGGGCACGGGTGGGGGGCAGCCGTCCCCAAACCTGGGCTCCGGTACTCACAGACAGAGCCCGGCATAGCGACTCCAGCACCCCGCTCCACACACAGAGGCCATTTCCGGCAGGGCGCAAGGCAGGACTGCTACCTCGATCTGATCAGAGGACAGTAACTTTCAGGGGGACAGAGGCAGAAGCCTGCTCCAGGGCCATGGAAGTGGCACCCCTACTCTCCGGGGGTTCTGACCAACTCAGCAGTCCCTGGGAGCCCACACGGGGGGGACTGCAGGGGAGGGGAGGGGCGGGCCCGGCTGACCCAGACACACGGTCAGCAACACGCGTGTTTCTCTCTGTCACACGCTCATCTCCTTGCACGGACACGTGATGGGTGTCAGAAAGGGGGCACTGGCCCGACAGGCCCTCGTGTTCTCTTTCACATGGCCAACTGTGCCCACTGCGGGCACTCAGGGCTCCGCCTGCTCTTGGCTCGAGGAGGCGGGGCAAGCCCTCCCCGCCGCTGCCAGCGCAGGGCCCCAGCCCTCGTGTGCCTCAAGGAAAGATGGCGACAGAGGCACACAGAAGCCGAGATTCCCCAGGACCCAGCTCTGAAATGGGCTGAGTGGGTGGGCCACTTGTCCCCACACCATGCACACTGCCCCAGGGCCGCTCCGGGAAGACGCAATTGTGCTGGCTACGGGCACCGGGCAGCGCCAAGCAAAGTGCGCTTGTGACGCTGGCCTAATCGGCTCCCCCAGCACAGGTGTCCGACCCTCTTGCTATGGATCCCCACCTGCAGGTTCCCTAGGGGACAGCGGAAGACAGCAGGTGCCACAAGCGAGGTGGGAAGGGGCATCTAGCTCCTCATTCCCACCTGCTGTCTTCATGCTTCCCAGCAAGACAGCATCCTCCTCATCCTCCGGAAGTGAGGTCCAGAACACGCCGGGGGCCCAGCCGCCCACACCGGGAATGGACGTGGGTTCAGGGCGGCCTGCTGTCCCCACGCTGCCCATCCGCCGACCAGAGGCCTTTTCGGATAACCCAGAACCTGCCCCCGGCGCAGGAGAGGCACTGACACTGCTCAGAGCAAGGCAGGGCGGGTTAAGTGCCACAGACCCAGGCTTGCGCCAGGAGCCAGGTGGCTAGAGTCCAGGCTCGGGCTGCACACTACACAGAACTAGGTAAAATTCGGCAAGTCACTTACCTGCCTGTGCCTCAGTCTCTCCTCGGCAGGTAAGCGTGTCAACCGGCGCTACCTCTGGGACGTGCCAGGGATTAGCCACGTCAGTGTACGGGAAGCGCCAAGGAGGGGCCCGTGTAACCTTTCGGTCTGCGTCATCCGAGGCACAGACAGAAGGAGAGCAGCCCTTGCTCCCTCGAGGCTGGGGCTTTGCTTGCTCTGTGCCTCAGTTTTCCCAATTTGTGAAAAAGCCTCAGGTGCTCTTCCTCTGGAGGGGGAATACAGGACACCACCAAAGAGCACGGCGGGGGAACGCTCAGGGCACGGGCTTTGCCTAGCATGTGCCGGACGGTGGATTCCATCCCCACACCGAGAGAAGGAGGAAAACTGAGAGAGGGAGGGAGGGAGGGAAGCAAGGAGGGAGGGACAGAAAAAGGAACAAAGAAAATAACACCAACAACTAAAACAAGGCAGGAGCCAGCGAACAGGGCCCAAACGCACCACCGCCTCGGGGGCGGTGACCCACGCAGCGGCTCCTGCCCCCACAGCCAGCCTCCCCCCGGTGCCAGCTGTAGCCTCAGGGTGGCGGCACCAGCGCTGGAAGGAGCTGCAGGGCGCCGAGGCACCTCCTCGCCTCTTCCACACAGAGGCCACCTGGGCAGGCTGAGCGTGAGCTCGGGGGTGGGCAGGGACAGGGCAGGGCAGGGCCCCCTCCTCAAGGGGCCTGGGAGCCGCCGCTGCCGGCCACGCAGGGCTGTAAGCTGGTGCCCACAGCTAGGCCTCTTGGTTGTGATCCCCACGTCCTGCGCAGGAAGGGAGCGTGTGAGGAAGTGCAAGTGAGACAGTTTGAACCGGTGGTGGCGAACCTACAGCACCCGTGCTGCAGAGGGCTGTTGGCGTCATCGAAAACTAGCAGGTTCGCCTTTGCTGGTTTAAACCCTTCCCGGGAAAGGGCAGACCAGCATCCCGCCCCAGTATCACACCCGCTGCTGTCCTGGCTGTGTTGCGGGCGTCTCCCACCTGCCGGCGGCCGGATGGCCGATTCTCCCAGCTAAGCACAACTCTGGCCATGTCGTGTCCCCCGCAAAACCTTCCATGCGTGAGAGGGGCCTGTGTGCCAGCATTTGGGAGGGTCGCTCGAGCCGAGGAGCTTGAGACCAGCCCAGGCAACAGAGAAACCCGGGTGGAAACATAAGTAAACACAAACTTTCAATGACTCCTTACTACCCAAGGGGAGAAACCCCGAGAGTCAGAGGTGTGCCGCTACTTCCCCTCCACAGAGGCCGCCGACCCTGGGCGCCTGCCCTCCTCAGGCCAGCGTTCCAAACAGTGCCTGCCAACCCCTGAGGCTACGGTCAGGTTAAACCCATTTTCCTGGACATTGGCTTCAACACAGGTTTATATCTTTCCCATTCTACAGACTCAACTGGAACGATAATAGCAAAAAGCTCTAAAAACTGTGCTGTACACAGCCAGACTCGGTGGCGCCTACTCAGGAGGCTGAGGCAGGAGAATTGCGAGTTTGAGGGCGGCCTGAGCAATGTATTGAGCACCTGTCTTAAAAAAAAAACAAAGACAAAAATAAAAAGGCTGGGGGTGCAGCTCAGTGGCAGAATGACTGCCTAGCACGCATGTGGGAGGCCTGGGTTTGAGCCTTAGTAATGTCAAAAAATTGTGTACCTCAAAGAGGAAAAAATGGGGAAGAGACCAAACAGACAAAGTTCAGGACACTTCAGAAACTGGAGGCTGACTGGCAGGACTGGCAGGGTTTCCGCAGGGCACAGGAAGCAGGAGGTTCCATACTGAAGCAGGCAGAGAGGGTAGCTGGGGGCTGAGGGGCCCGGGAGACACTGCCGTGAGCGGAGGCCGGGTGAGAAGCCTGCACGTGGCAGCAGAACACAAGACGACCGCACCAGAACAACGCAGGACGACTCGGCCTCAGTGACACTGGGCCCGTTACAGAGAGACTGGGATGAGACTGAGGATACGGCAAAACCAGCACCGGAAATGGCCGAAGCCCCCAGCTCACTCCTCCCTCCCATGCCCAGAGTGCTGTAGCCTGGGGTCTCCCTTCCAGGGAAACTAAAGGTGTCTGTCTCTCTGGAGAAACGGAACCCTCTCGGGAGAAAGGAAAGGTTCAGCAGACACAGTGACACGATCGGTTTCTCTCCAACACCAGCAGTCTCGAAACCAGGCCCACCTTTCACCCGGACGCACAGGCACTGCTAAATACAGGCAAGCGGCACGAAGGCAAAGGAGAAATATACCTGCGTCGGACTTCACCAAAATCCCACACTGACACTGTCAGGAGCGTGAGGCTCGGTGCGGGGGCGTGCAAGCTCAGCAATCTCAGCACTCGAGAGCCCAGGACAGGAGGGCAGGGCCATGGGCCCCGCCTGGGCCACTCGGTGACTTAGCGAGACCCCGTCTAACATAAAGGATGAAAAAGGACGGGAAGGTAGCTCAGTGTGCAGGCCCTAGGTTCAATCCTCAGCATCAAAACACAGGAACAAAACAACAAAAAAGAGAAAAGAAAAAACTACCAAATGGGAGAAGGTATTTGCAAATTATACATCTGAAAGGGACTTCTCTAGAATACATTAAGAACACCTAACTCAATAATGAAAAGATACATAACTCAGCATAAAAATGGGCAAAGGATCTGACATTTGTCCAAAATAGACTCACAAATTAGTCAGGCATGGTGGCAGATGCCTGTAGTCCCACTTATTCAAGAGGCTGAGACAGGAGGATCATTCGAAACTAGCCTGGGCAACAGAGTAAGATGCTATGTCAGGGGGAAAAAAAAATACCCTAATCATCAGGGAAATGCAAATCAAGGCCACGGGAGGTACCACTGCAGTTATTAGATAGTTGCAATCACAGAAACTATCAAATATTGGCAAGGATATAAAGAAACCCAGGAGGCTGAGGCAGGAGGATCTCTGTGAGTTCGAGACCAACTTGGGCTATAAAGTGAGTTTAAAGCCAGCCTAGACTTTTAAAAAAAAGCTCTTAAGAAATGGATCTTCTTATTTCTAGAAACTTGTTTCTGATCCAGATTCTTTACCCAAACTATTAGTCAGTCAAATACAGATAGGGGATATAAAAATGTTATTTCAAACAGGCATCTTTTCTTAGAAGACACTACAGGAGGCATCGCAGAAAAAACGAGGGGAGTATGCCCATAAAGAAAGCAATGAGATCTAGGAAACTGTTTCTAACATAGGAGAAACTCAGGATGACAACGATACAGTTCAGACAGGAGGGGAACAGAGGTGCAGAGGAGGAAAATCTCCACGACAGAAGAGCATCTCAGCCGGGCGTGGTGGCACATGCCTGTAATCCCAGCACTCGGGAGGCTGTGGCAGGAGGATCGCTGTGAGTTCGAGACCAGCCTAGGCTACAAAGTGAGCTCAAGGTCATCTTGAACTGCATAGCGAGACCCTGTCTCAAAAAGACAAAAAAAAAAAAAAGAAGAGCAACTCAATAGGTTTGATATCTGGAAAACATACTTTTTACTAACTTTCTATGGTGGTTCCAATGGAGTAACTTGCAAAATTTTAAGAATAAATTTGGTCAGGCATGGTGCTGCACACTTGTAATCTAAGCTACTCAGAAGACTGGGGCAGGCAGATCTCAAATTTGAGGTTAAGCGTGGGAAATTCGGTGAGGCCAGTCTTGACATACAAAAGGGTGGAGATATACCTCACCAAGGCAGAGTGCTTGCCTACTATGTGCAAGGTCCTAGGCTCAGTACTGCTGTAGCAGAAAATGCCCCCAGCCAGTCAGTTTGCTGCCCAGGTAACAGTTCCAGTTCCAGTTCCTGTTACTTGTGTCTCTTAGAAATGGTTGCTCACTGTGATGCACGATGCACAAACCAATCCCCAACTGACAAGCTAATCTGCTTCTGTACTTCCTGCTTGCTTATCCCATGTAAGCCCTAGACCACCAGAGATCAGGGCCTGATATTCTGGGAATGATCCCCATCAGTGCCTGTGGATGTAAAATAAATCTGCCTCCAAATCCTGGGTATCATTTTGGTGTTTGCGCTTGCCACTACACTGCAAAAAATAAAAACATTTTCTTTAAAAAAAAAAAAACAAAAAACAGCTAAAAGCTGAGTGTGGTGGTACAGGCCTATAATCCCAACACTCGGGAGGATGAGGCAGGAGGATTGCCTTGAGTTTGAGGTCAGCCTGGGCTCTGTAGTGGATTCAAGGACAACCTGAATTGCATAGTGAGCTCCTGTCTCAAAAACAAACAAACAAAGAAAAACAACAGATAACCTACACAGGGACTGCCTCCTGGGGATGGACACAGGGAAGAGGAAGATTCGCATCTGGTGCTTTTCATTTTAAAGCCTCTTTTATTAACAGCTTAACGGAACATGCATGATTTAAAGCAGCAGGGGTGCCGCTCAGTGGTATAGCATGTACTTAGCATGTGCAAAGCTCTGGATTCAATAAAAAAAAAAAAAAAAACACCTATTACCACCGGCCATGGTGATGCACACCTATAATTCCAGCACTCAGGAGGCTGAGGCAGCAGAAGCCAGCCTGGGCTACAACAGTGAGTTCAAGGCCAGCCTGAACTACACAGTAACACCCGTCTCAAAACAAACAAACCAACAAACCCCTATTACCTATTTTTCACCTCAGCATAGACTAAAACCCAGACTTCCACATAATCAGGACCTTCCAGGGGCTAAGTCACCCTTCCATTATGCTTTTTCTCAGTCCTCTCACAGTTTTTCCCACAGCCTCCTGCACACCCTTCCCTGTAACAAACTACTCATGAGTGCGTACCTCTTCCTAAGAGATCCCGCTCATCCCTAAAGCCAGGTCCAATTCCCATCCTGCTTGCAGAACCAGCTTTTTGCTTTTTGCTTTTAGCCAAGTCAAACACAAAGCACCTCACGGATGAGGAGCCCGGGCCTCCATCTCCGTGGAGGGCGGGGCAGCCCCAGGCAGAGCAGCAGGCAGGAGCCAGGCGGGGTTCCAGCCCACCCAGAATAACACAGACCTCTCTGGGCGCAGCAAGCCTCTTTCTAGGGCCACAGAGCTTCCAGAGTTATGAAAGTGGTGTGGGGGCCACGAAGGCTGAGGGCTCCGAGCGGGACGTACAAGGGGAGCCAGTGTGGTCCCTGGTGCTACGAGAGCGGAAGGGCAACCACGAGCAACATCGCAGTGCCCAAGCCTGGGGCCGAGGCACCGAGAGTGACGCGGAGGCCAAGGCTTTGCTGCCCTTCCTTGGCGCGGCCTGGACCTGCGAGGGTCCGTCTGACCTCGCCCTGCGACCTCCCACAGATCAGGTCCCCAGGAGCACAGTTCCTACCAGCACAGTGCTGAGTGGCGCCAAGTCGGGCTGGGCTGTCGGAAACGGGGCATGGGCTCCTCTTCTGGGGGCCTGACCTGAGGCAGCACAGGCTGGGTGACCCGCCCTAACCCTACGCACCTCTTCGCCCAGCTCCATCCAACCCAACCCGGCCCGCAGACAGCGCTGGAGGATGGGCCGGCCCACCGCAGACCGGGACCGTAGCAGAGCTGCCCTTCAAAGACGGCTGCGGCAGAAACGCCAGGCTGGCTCTTCTCCCACCCACCCTTCGCTTCCCCGTGGTCTTTGGCCAGCACCACAACCTCCGCACTACCTCACTTTCTGCCTGGCTGCCGCGACCACCACCAGGAAGGGCCTGCTGCTCTGAGAGAGGGGTTCAGCGGCAGAGCGCTCAGCCCATGTGCACGAGGCCTGGTGTTCGATCCCTTCACCCGTTCTCCGGCATCCAAGCCCCGTCCCTGCTTGCTCCTCCCTGGTCCCTCAGGCTCACCCCCACCCACCACACCACCACCACAAATGCCCTGGGAGTGGAAGGAGGGGTTTATTCCAGGGCTTACCCAAAACTTCACGAGAAAAAAGGCATTGGAGGGCCCCCGTTCGAAGAGCTCCTTGAGCCCGCCCTTCTTCTCCGGGAATTTGTCATAGATCTGGCGGATGTCTACGGCTTCAAGGTAGGGGTCGCTGTAGCTTGGACTTGACTGGCCAATGTGCACGAACAGGTGCTTGTTGTACTGTGGAGGAATGGCGGTGTTAGACACAGGAAGGCAGGGCAGGCAGAGTGGGCCAGGGCCTCCCTGCCCAGCTCTGGGGCTCACAGCTCCGTAACCCGGAGCAAGTCGCTGCACCTCTCTGGGCCTCAGTTTCCCCACTGGGAACTGCAGGTCCAATTCTTTTGTTTCATTCTGGGCTTGTGAGGAGGAGTGTGGGTCATTACAGGGTTCCTCAGCTAAAACGAGCTGGAGGCTGGTGAAGTTAGACTCCCACCAGCTGGTGAAGTTAGACTCCCACCAGCTGAGTACTAGTCTGGCCTTCGCAGGGGACACTGGTCACCCAGGACCCAGGCACTGACGGGGACAGCCCAGGGGTGGCCACGGGTCCCAGATGGTGCCCCAGAGGATGTGAATCAGACACAGGAGTCTCCTCAGCTTCTCGGCCCCGCAGAGCCAGGGAGTGAAGGGAAGGGTGTGGGGCGGCTTGAGCCGGGAGCAACTTTGGACCAAGAGGGAGGAAGAGGACTGCTGGGAGCTGGGAGGGAGCGGAAGGCGAGAGGGGTTGGGCCGGGAGTGTGACAGTAAGTGGGGGGAAGCAGGTGGAGTGAGGCGAAGAGAAGCGGGGAGAGCCAGCCAGGGGGCCTAAGCTGACCCTCAAGAGTGTGGGAGAAAAGTGCCCAGGAAGCCAAGCACAGGTGGTGAGAGCAGTGGGCAGGGGGTGGGCGCAGGGCCCCGCGGAGGACTCACAGTGTCTGGGTCCTGCTGCTGCTCCAAGAAGGCAGAGAACTCCAACATCCAGAGCTTGGAGCTGGCCACGCTGCGGCCCTGCCATGGGGGCGCCGGGGGCGCCGGGGGTGCCGAGGGCGAGGGGGCAGGTCCCGCCGCAGACTCAAACCCTGCACGCAGAGGGAGAGGCCCATGGCGGGGAGGCGCCTCCCCGCCAACACCCTCCGCGAGGACCCGGGCTCGCCGGTGAAAGCCGTGTCTGCCACGGCTGTGTGTCTGGGGCGGGGCTGCTCAAGCAGAACGAAGCTCGAAGGCGACTGGGCCCTGGAGGGCCACCAGAGCAGGCTCCGTCCGGCTCCTGTCCTCCAGCGGCCTTCGTCTGGGTAGGAAGATGCCTGCCCAGCCCAGAGCTGTTTCTCCGGGGCCCAGCACAGAACCCGGCCCAGAACAGGCCTGCAGCACAGCGTGACTAACAAACAGGACCCAAATGGGACCCAAGAGGGTGTCAGAAAAGGCTCCCCCAGGAGGCGACTTTGTAAAGAAGGGAGGAGGTGCACATGGGAACCTTGGGGTGCAGACATTCTAAGCCAAGGAGACGGCCGAGGGGAGCAGGCCAGGCCTGGAGCCAGCATGCTGAGTCTGGAAACTCGGGCTGCAGGGTACAGAAGGAAGGCGAATCTGGGCAGTGGCGGGAAATGAGATGCCACAGACAGATGCGGCAGCTTTTCCAACAGGAAGTGACGAGGGACCACAGGGTTCAGCGAGGGGACATGGGAGGCACAGAGGGAGAAATGCCAGCACTTGGTAACCGCGGCCTGCGAGGGACAGAAGTCTCGACGACCCCAGCGTTAACATCGGGCAGCGTGGTCAACAGCAGTACCCAGTCCGCGGGCATGGGAAGTGGGGGCACGTGGAGGACGCCTAGGAGGGACAGTGGGGGTGGCGCAGCCAGGCAGGACACATCAGCCAGTGCTTAGTGCATCTGCTGAGCCACGAGTTCGCTCGCTCATTTACCCCTGCACCAGGGACGAGCAGCTGCATCGTACCCACGTGTGACACGGGACGCAGACATGGTAGCACGGACAGGGAAGACGGCGAGGGGATCGCACAGCCAAAGGAAAGGCAAGGGGTGAGGGGCCGGGAGGGAGGGAGCAGAGAGCCGAGGGGTGACGGGAGGCGGCCAGGGAACCCCAGAAGGCTATGCAGATTTATACGTCTCCTGAACCTCACAAACGTTCAGCCCAGAAGCACCATGGCAAGACGGGCATCCAGAGCATCACAGGACGGCAAAGGCGATGCGGAGCCGGGAAGAGGCCACTGCGGCAATGTGGGGGGACCTGGCTAGGGCTGCACCGCCGTGGGCAGAGAGCAGGGACTGCACCGGACTCGGCGACGGTCCGTGTGGGCACGAGGGTGAGCAGCGCTCAGGTACCCAGGGAGGCAGGAAGCCCAGGGCCCGGGCCGGACTGTTGGCAAGGAGGCAGCCTCCAAGCTGGGGGCAGGAGGGCGGCCTGGCGCCAAGGCCGTGTCCTAGGAGGGGCGGCGGGGCGCCCGGGTACACCTGAACAGCCTCCCTGTCCGGCCCCTCCGGGCCTTTTCCCTCAGGTCCCCTCAGCTGGGAAGAGGCCAGGCTGCGGCAGGACGTCCTCAGCCCTGCCCCGTGGGAGGCACTCAGGGGCACACGCTGCCCGGGGGGCCAGTGCCCCGGCACAGCGAGGCCTCTGAACTGAGTGAGCTGCTGAGGGCAGCAGTCGGGGCCACACAGGGGGACGAGGAGCTCGGCACACAGCTGAGGGGAAGGACCGGCTGCAGGCAGCAGCCCGAGACTCGTGGCCGGCCCACAGCGGGGCAGCATCTAAGATGGACGTGCAGGGGGCCGGCTGCTGGGGCAGGAGCCACAGGGGCACGGTGTCCATGGAGCCATCCAGTGGGACCCACCTGGCAGAGGCAGCGGAGCCTGGACAGTGTAGGTTTGTTGAGAGAAAGGCTTCACACTGTGGGGAAGGAGAGAAGGGACGTCGGCTGCCTGGAGCAGGCCCAGCGCCTCTGTGCGGCAGGCCCCTCTGACCGCCATGGTCCCGGGGCCTTCACCGCCCCCTTCCCCACCACCTCCCTCAGCTTCCTCGGCTGATCCGCCCTTCCCCGGCCTCCCCAGACAGCCCGAGGTCTGACTCTTAGCCCTGAGCGCGAAGCTCAGCCCTAGCCACACCCTGCACGAACAGGAGTTCCGGCAAACAGCACCCA
This sequence comes from Chinchilla lanigera, assembly GCF_000276665.1. NCBI lineage: Eukaryota > Metazoa > Chordata > Mammalia > Rodentia > Chinchillidae > Chinchilla > Chinchilla lanigera. The sequence continues at coordinate 18,536,474 of NW_004955429.1, read as the reverse complement.
GGGTGTGGGCGCTGCACATGGACTGTGTCCCACCCCTCTCCCGTGGCCAGGCTTGGTTTGCTCCGCTTCTGGTTTGACTTCAGAGGACAAGCAGTGGCAGACCCCAGGCCATACTCACTCATGGGACGTTCCGGCTTGGCCTGGTAGAGCTCCTTGCCAAAACTGAGAAGGCAAAAAGTACAGTCAGCACGGCTGTGGACACAGGGCCGGCGCTGAGGGAGACAGCAGGGCCTTGGCTGCAGGGAGCCTGTGCGCTGACCCCAGCAGTGGAGGAAGGGATGCTGATATCCTTGTCTAGTTGCTAACGCTAGCAGGCTGCAGGGCATGCCCCGCTGTGCTAGGCTCTGGCAAGGCCCTGTGGGGAAGGTGCTCCACAGACAAACATGCAGGTGGGCAAACACTGCACGCTGCCTTCGTCCCGTGCAGGTTCCCAGAGCTCCTCAGCACGTACGCTTCAGACCCCAAAGGCAGTGGTGGCGAACCCACAGCCTGCTGCAGCGGACACACAGCCCTTGTGGCGGGTACACAGCCACATCCCCCGCAGCTGAGCATTGGTAACAGCTGTTTTTTTTCTAAACTAAAACCTCAGTACTCAGGATTTGGGGTTGCGGTCTGGACATTTGTCTGATGGCGGTTCGCCGTCACTGGCCTAGGGTCAGGAAGTCTACTTAGGGGCTCAGGGCGCAGCTCAGGGGCAGAGTGTGCTCAGTACGCATGAGGCCCTGGGTTCCATCCTCAGCACCAAAGCAAACTTTACACGTGCCAAGCCGACTTGCCCATGTGGCCATCTGTCACGTCTCTTTAACATCCTGATACGTAGTGCTCTCTGGAGGAATCTTTGAAATGCGAAGGACAAGGAGCCCACAGAACACAGGACCTGCCCCTTCCCCACGTGCCCAGGGCGGTGCTGTTGGGCCCTACAGCCTCGAAGACCCCGGGAGGACGCAGCCCCAGAAGCAGGCGCGCTCTTGGAACATTTCCACAGCACACCCAACCGGGCCTTGGCTGAGCAGCCGGGCAATGTGACATCCGGGCCACGGGTTGTGCCCGGGCACTAGCTGTCCTCCACCTGGAGGGAGGCGGTATTGGGGTCCTGAGCAGGAGTGGCCTCGGGCTGAGCGGCCGCTCCTGAAGGTCGTATGTGCTGCTGCTATGCTTCAGCTCTACTCCCCGGACTTCAGCTTCTCATCTGTGAACCAGACCAACTCGGCCGTCAGCTCCAGGCCGGGCGCTCTGCCCTGCCTAAAGGCCGGCTGGGTCACCACAGAAGGCCCCAACAACATGGTTCCACCAGTCGAGCTGCGACTCAGGCCAGCACTGGGGTCCTGGTATCCCCTCCCCGTATCCACTCCTGCCTGAAAGGATCTGACTGAGAAAAACTGGAGCATGCTGGGCTCTGCTCCCGGCTTGCAGAAGGCCGGCCCACTTACCCCTGAGACAGCTGGGCAGCCTGGGCCCCGGGCGAGGGCCACTTTCCTGTGGAAGGCGGTGGCTGAGATGATCTGGGCAGATGACAGGGCAGCCATGCTCTGCAGCGCCTTGTCCTTAGCTGCCTGATCCTGGGGGGACAGTGGGAGGGAGGACCTCAGCAGGGCACCGTGCAGGCTCAGGCGAGGCAGCGGCTGGCCCGGGGTGAGGGAAGCTGGTGCAATGACCACAGCCAGGAAGACCTAGAGGCCAGCCACTACGTCTGGGCAGCCCTACTGGTTTGTCCTGGACTGTCACTTGGTTTCTCTGATCCGTCTTCTCTCTGTCACAGCAGTAAAATACTGCCCTGCCTATGTCATCAGGGCTTAAAAGGGCCTTGGGGATCACCTGCCAGACATTTTTTTTTTTTTTCATTCAGTAGTAGGGGTGGAACCCAGGGTTTGCATATACTATCAAAGTGCTCTACCATGTGCAAGGCCCTGGGTCCCACCCGCAACTCCAGGGAGGGGAGGGCGGCTGGGAGGGGAGGGAGGAGGGACAGGAAAAATTACGAACAAGAATCTTTAACCCTGTTCACTCCCACACCCCTAAACCTCAGCACCTAGATGGTATGGATCGTGGTATCTGCTGGTATCTTCTCAGCGTGCACAAGGGATCACCCTTGGCCACGGGGGCTGTCTGAGGCAAAGGGCAGTGTCCTCTGGCCCCACCTGCCTTAGTCCTGCACTACGGTGCCTCTGCACTGCAGGTACCACGGGACTCGCCTACCTTTCAAGTGTCAGAATGTCAGTGTCCACCGTCTGCTTCCTATGGCTTCAAAGGACCCAAAGAACGCATTCAGCCTGCACAGGCCCTGACCGCACGAGCATTTGGAAGCCCTTGGTATGGCACTGGTAATAACCATGCCAGGCTGGGGGCCTTACACCATGGTGGAGCACTTGCCTAACATGTGCAAGGCCCGGGTCTCCACCCCTGGAGAAGCGAACAAATGCCAGAGCAGTGTCATACTTGTATAAGCCAGTGCTTCCCCGCCTGGGCTCCACAGTCCCGAAGGGGCTTCCAAGCTGCTGAGACAATCTCTATGTCAAAAAGCCTAATGGGAATTTCATCTTTGTCCAAAATAAGACTGCACATACACTGAGACTATAAGTGCTATTCAGCACATGCAGCTTTACAGGTGCTGCATGGCTTGGTTAGGTTGACTCCAGAGTTCTGACTAGAAATTCTGAATCTTTATGATGAATAGTGTAGCATATGTATGTGTGTATGGGCTACACATGAAACCCAGGGCTTCATGCATGCTAAGCATGTGCTCTTCCACCCAGCCAAACCCCCAGCTATGATGAACTATTTCAAATGGAAAAGCAAATGAATCACTCAGTTGGTGACCCAGGCATCCCTTGAGTGCTACAGAAGTTGAGAACTACAGGAGATTCTTGTGGCTCCCAAGTGACCACAGCAGGATCATCTCCCTGATCACACGAGAGCCCTGATCCACAAGAGGCAGGAAGTACAGTGGCTGCAAAGCTCAGAGGTGCCCACCTAGCACCCAGCACTGTTTGGCCGTGCAGCCAGCACCCAGCAGACTGTGCCAGGGTATGGCCTACAACAGCACATGGAAGGTCCTGAGCATGTTACCACTTTAGCTCCCAGGAGGATAGAGAATAGCAGGAACCCCATTGTAAGCTGAAGCACCTGCGGCTGGGCTAAGGACACAGCTCAGTGGCAGAGCACCTCTACCCTTGCCTCTCCCTTCAGAAGACAGGACAACGTGGCGGGCTGTGGGCCAGACTCTGAGATCAACCCCAGCTCCACCCGCTGCATGCCAGCAACTCGCATCCCTTCCCGGATCCCTGGTCCAAACAAATGACTGGCTCAGGAAACCACATCCTCAGCGGCTTAGCTGGGAGTCAGCAGGAAGTAGAAGGGAGGACTGGGAAGGACAACAGTGGCCAGGAGCAGAGCTGGGAGTTGCTGAATGCTCCAGTGACAGGGAACCTCAGCTGTGACCCCACCGTATCACTGTCACCTCTTGGGGACATGAGAGGTGAAAGGAGCCCTCCCTCGGAGGCTGTGACCAGCCCATGCCCCTGCGGCCTGGGAGGGAAAGACAGGGCAAGACAGGGCTTCAGCACCGTCACAGCCCGAAGATGGCTACCTGGCCTCACTGTCCACCCAGCACCTGCTCACTTTGGGTCCCAGAACCCTTTAAGAATAGGACAAAATCCTCTATCTAGGAAAATGTTCTCTCTAGGGAAACACAAACACAAGGATGACGTTTTCCCCTGTTGGAGGGTTTGTGGCTCCAGTCTAGCAGTCCACAAACGCCTGTCCTTGACCCCAGACGGCAGCCGGGGGCAAGGGTGCATGTGACTCTCTGAACCACACATGGGCAGTACAGCAGCCCCACAGGAATTGACCCTTCCCTGGACGCTCTAAAACACAATACTGGGAAATCTGTCCTCCACCCTGCCGCTTGCCAGCCCAAGGAACTGGAGGCAGACAGAGAGAGAGGACGTGAGGAGCAAGCAGGGCTCTAGGCAGGGCCCGCAGCTGCGGCCAGGCCACTTGTCCCAGGGGCAGAGGAACAAGGTGCCTGGCCGCAGCTGCGGGGTGCAGTGACAGCTGGGCTGGTGGTGGGTGTGGCTTGCTAGAAGCCAGCAAGGTCCACAGCTCCCACCAACTTGATTTAAGAGGCCAACGGCAGGGCCCTGGGCTGTGGAACCAGCTGGGACTTGTGAGATCACCTATGTCTGTGCCTCTTGCACTGGGTTCTGAGGTGCCCTGGGTTCTTGCTTAGTAGAGATGCAGGCTGTATGGGACGGGGGCTCTCTGGCCTGTTCCTCACCAACCCAGCTACAAGCAGAACAGCTCCTGAGCATACTTGGCTGAGATTTTGTTGGGGGGGAAAATAAAAAGGGGATTTTCATTGCTTTAAAAATATTTTTCTTTGTAGCTGGGCAAGGTGGCACACAACTGTAATCCCAGCACTTAGGTGTCTGAGGCAGGAGGATCTCTACAAGTTCAAGGCCAGTTTGGAATACATAGTAAGTTCAAGGCCTGCCTGAACTACATAGCAAGACCCGTCTCAAAAAAATAAATAAAAATGCTTAAAAAGCTTGTAAACTAGTTGTTTAATTCTGTGGCCAGATGTTAGAGTTTTCCTACTGGCTGCCAAGGTGGTAAACACCTCTGTGGTTCGCCTGCTCCTGCCTAGCGATCACCAAAAAGGCCCCGGGTTCCAGACAGTAGGAGGCCTGGTTTCCCATCAGCAGAGGCTCTGCAGGGAGGCAAAGGAACCGCAAGTCCCCCAGGGCAGCAAGGAATTCCAACAATTCTACTGCAATACGTCCAAGCCCTGCCACTCTCGGGCCGTGGCTGAGGGTGCTGCAGGGTCTGGAGAGACCCAGCAACTCGAGGAAGTCTGCAAGGAAAGGGGTCTGGAGGGCGACCTGGCTGCTCTGAGCCAGATAAGCCCCCCTGAGCTGAGGCCAGGGGGTGTGGCTCAGAAGGAGCCCGGCCTGCAGGTCACCAGGGTTCAGGTGCCTGGCACGCACACACCAGACCCTGAGGTCCAGTGGAGGGCAGCCTCAGGCTCATCCCGACTGCCCCGCAGCAGGCCCCGGGCTCGGCACACAAGCAGCCCGCCCCTGAGCCCACAGGGAGACGCTGCCTCTGGAAAAAGAGCCCCAACTTCAGAAAGCTGGCCGCACGGAGCCCCGGTGCCTCCCCCCTCCCACCGCTGCTGTGTGCCTCACCTTGAGCTTGGCCTGGATCTCACGGGCTTTGCGTCGAGCCAGTACCTGGATGTGGCTAGAGACCTTCGGGAGGGGGAGAGGGCTGCTGTGCTCACCGTCCAAGCAGCCGTCCCCCCTCGGCCCTCCACCCTCGTCTGTGCAGACTGAGTAAATGAAAGCCACCCAGGAGGCGCTCAGAGAGTCCCGAGTGTGGCTACGCCTCCCAAGGGCAGTGGCAATGTCTGCTGTCCCCTCCGCTGTCCTGCAGAGGGGCTGGTACTCCCCGTGAGGCAGGAGCTTCCTCCTAGGTGACAGAATGGGGTCCCTGGGAAGCTGGAGCCGCCCTGCTCCAAAAGCCCACGCATGGTCCTGGGGAGGGTCAGGGCCCTGGGCGCAAGCTGGAGTTGAGGTACTGCACCGGGGCTGCACCTGTCTCCCAACCCACCTGCTTCCTGGTGCGCGTCTTCCCTGTCCGAAGCTTGATGTAGCGGGCAATCAGTTCGTTGCGACCTGCAGAGACAGGGTGGCCTCTCAGTGGGGAAGAGGACAGAAGAAAGGGAAACAGGAGGTGGCTTCCCTGAGGGACCTCTCCTTGCTCTGCTTGCCCTGAGTGGAGACCTGGGTGGCGATTCACACAGGCCTGCTGTCCGTGGAGCACAGGGATCCCCACAGCAAGAGGAAGCCAGGGCCTCACCAGCTGGACTGGTGACCTGAGAACACAAAGGTCACAGGGCCGGCAGGCTGCTGGTCACTTACAGCCCGAGGAACCTCCAGAGCCCCTGGGCGCCCGGCATCATTCCTCTCTCCACCCTGGCCTGCCCTGCACACTTGGGTGGCTCTGGGAAGTGTCTGGCCCTTGGGCGTCCCGTGTGAGGTTCCCACGGCCTTCGGAAATGGGCAGAGCCTTATTAGATATCCTGTGTGTGGGTAACCACTGCACAGGCATCCCACATGCTGAGATGCCGAGTGTACCCGGAGAAGAGTCTGGGCCATCACTCAGACAGCAGAACCTCGGCCAGGGGTGCAGCTGCGCGGCAGAGCCCTGCTCAGCCTACTTCCTGTAAAAACCAGTCAGGCAACCAAACCGTTCAGCGCCCGCTTCTACCCACAGCTGACTCGGGCGGGCAGGCAGGTGCCGTGGCTGCAGGACCTTGGACTGTAGAAGCCCCAAAGTGTCCTTGGTTGTATTATCACCAGTGACACAACCAAAGAAGGCTCCCTGCTTTCAAAGAGCTCAGCACCTTGCTGGGGAGGAGTGCCTCAACAGACCCAGCTGTGCTAGAGAAAGGATGGGCTCGAGGACAAGGGGTGGACCATCGAGGCAGACTGGGTGAGGGGAGGAGAGCTCGGGTGGGGAGTCATCACTCTCTTCTCTTGGGGCCGGAGTAGCCACAGGGGAGCTGCTGATGCAGGGGCAGGTGAGCCAGGCGGGCCGTGTGCCACCTGGGTTGTAACCAGATCGTCTGGCCAGGGCCACACTGGCCGCCCAGCTGACCTTTCCCCACTGCCAAGGCGGGATAAGAGGCCACCCTCCAGAGGTGCCGCCTGCCAGCACACTCGCTGGCCTGGGCGCCCTGGCCGGCCCGTGTCTGAGGAAGCGGGGAGGGGACAATCTGCCTGCGAGCTGGTCTGCCCCTGAAACTGAGTCTAGCAAGATGTCTGCCCTTGGAGCTTTCCAGGGAAAGGCGCTGAGCGGCCCGTCACGCTCGACAGTTCTACCCCAGGTCTGACTCCGGGCACCCAGGCTGCCGCTACAGACTGCAAGGAAGTCGACGTGAGCTCTGGCGCCAGGGGTCACGGGACTTGGGCCTGTGGAGCTAGGCTGAGCCCACGGCCTCACGAAGGAGCTGTGGTGCTGTGGAAAGCCACTTCCCTCGCCTCCCTCTCATCCTTCACTCTCTTTTTTCTTTATATGCCCTTTCTTCAAGCTTGGAGACAGAGCCTTGCTAAGTCACTAAACCCCGCAGACTGGGTTCAAACTTGCAGTTTCCCTGCCTCAGCCTCCCCGAGTGCTGGGATTATAGGCACGGGCCACCACATCTGTCCTTGCCTTCTCTTCTTAAGTCTATTCCTTCAGGGTTTTTCGTGTCCAGTTAAAATTGTACAGGCATAGGAGCTAGAGCCTGAGTCTGGCTGAGTGAGACCACTGGCGGCCTCAGTTGCCTTCTCTGGACAATGGACACATCTTGAGCCTAAGTGAGTAGCCTCATTCAGGAATGGAAGGGACGAGGAAGAAGCGGGGCGAAGGCGCCCATTCTGGAGCCGATGGGCAGGAGTCTCGAGGTTGGCAATGGGAGAGCTGGGGCGTGGGGAAGGCAGGGCACCCTGGAGGCCAGCGACATCCAGGGAACAGCTCTGCACACAGGCAGCTCTGGCTAGTCACGGTGTGTGCTGGACTCCGGACACCTCTGGGGGAGAGGCCGCAGCCTCACCCGCGTCTATCCGCAGTACCTGGCACCTCCTGACCAGACGAAACGACTGAAGACGGGATGAATGGGTCTCTGAACCTTTGAAATGTACCCAGAACTGGGCTGTTTACCCGCACTCTTGCCGTGGTCCAAACAACCATGATCCAGCCTGAACAATATACACCTCCCACTTGGGATTCCTCCTCAGTCTGTGCTCCACACAGACGCGGAGTGATCCTACCACAACCAGAGCCATCCGCCGGCTTCCCATCGTCCGCAGAATAAAAGGGTCTAAGTCGCCGTGCATGGTGGCACACGCTGTAATCCCAGCACTACGGGACGCTGAGGCAGGAGGATCGCCAAGCTCAAGCCTGGTCCCTGCAAATGAGCTGGCCCGGCCTGGGTAACTTGATGAGACCCTATCTCAAAATAAAAAAAAATTTTTAAAGGCTGGGCATGTAGCTGAGTATGTGAAGGCCCTGGGTTTAATTCCCAATACTCAAAAGCAAAAGTCTAAATCCCACCAAGGAGGCTAAGCTGGGCATCATAATGAAACCTTATTTCTAAAAAGTAGAAGTTCTCAAGTCCCTACAACAGCCTGGAAACCCCCACCGGCTGTCCACCACCCAGCTCACTCCCCGCAGCCCCACCTCCTCCATGTCCTGGAGGTGCCGGGCTCACTGCTCCTCTCCAGGGTGCGTCTGCCCCGACGTGCTGGCTCAGGGCCCAGATGCCGCTGTCAGGGGGTCTTCCCCGGCCACCCGGAGGGCTGAGGTCCCCCCTACCCCAGCACTCAGCTGTCTGGGTTTTCCTCCCACACGTCTCCTCCCCACCCAAGAAGGAGAAAAGTGACTTATGGGCCAGGGATTTAGCTCAGTGGCTCAGTACCTGCCCAGCAAGCATGAGGTTATGAGTTCAACTCCCAGCACCAAAAAAAAAAAAAAAAAAAAAAAATTCCATTTAGGCTTATCGAAACAGGACACCCAGAAAATGGCCTGCATATTGTATGCTCTTGACCAGTGTTTGTTAAATGGATGACAAAGAGGTGGGCGGTAAGATGTTGACCAGATACCCGGGGTAAACTGATCCAGCCTTCTAAAACACGGGGTGAGCTAAACTGCCTCAGTCTCCCAGACGGTGGGATTAGAGGCAGGAGCGGCCAAGGCCGCAGTTGAGGCAATTCTCAAAGCGCTGGTCTCCCCGGAGCTTTTCTGTAAGTGAGCAAATCTGTAACTTTGTGGGGGCGGAGGCATTTAAAAGTTGAGAGGCTCTCTTTGAGGAAAAGCATGAGATACAGTGACAAGGCCTCGGCTTCCAGCCAGGCGCTACAAAAATAAATAGATAAATCAAGTGAGCAACCAACCAACCACCTGAGAGCGATGGATACGTTCCGTATCTCAGAACTCATCACTTAGCCGCTTTACATATAGTTTACTGTTTGTCAGCTGAGTCAGTATACAAAAAAAGACAGGTAAAAAGGAGACAAGGAAAACTGTAATCTTAAAATTCTACTTTTAGAAAAACTGAAGGTTTAGGACACAAGGATACCCAAGGTTACAATGCCTTTTTCTCGAGATCCACAAAGAGTCTGCCTTCTGACCTGGGCCACCAGAGGGGCAGGGACAGACAGGAGGAGCGCACAGCCCAGCCAGTCACCCACCACGGTATGCTCCTGGGGGTCTGCACGAGTGCACTTGCTTAATTCCGCCTGACATACTGTCTGATGTCTCTCCCCAACCCGCCCCTGTCATCGGAGGAGGACCTCCCCACATGGGGTGAGTCCAGGTGCTATCTCTTCCCTGGGGGGCCTCCCCAGACCCCCACCTGCTAACATCACTGATACTGGTCATGGTGGTGCACATCTGTAATCCCAGCACTCGGGAGGCTGAGGCAGGAGGATCGTTGTGAGTTCAGGGTCAGCCTGCTACATGGCAAGACTATCTCAAAGAACAAACGAACAAAAAAATAACTTTAGGGATGAAGAAGGAGCTCATGTGAGCAAGGGTCCCAGGTATAAGGCTCGCCTCCTCCCACATGCGCAGGTAATTACATCTATTTGCCAGATGAGGAAACAGAGGCCAGAAAACCCCACCCAGAACACCCACCGGGAGATGGATCTAAGATGACCCGCCCGGTGGCTCCTGGTGAGGAGCTGGGGAGGATGGGATTAGAGCTCCACTTGCTGTGGTGCCGGACCCGGCCCAGGAAGATCCCAGTTGTTCAAGGGCTCTCCCAGGCCAGCCTACTCTGGCTGAGACCCCGGCTCCAGGCCCCCGTGCCTCACCCCACGTGTCTCAAGGGCTCTTCAGCCAGAAGGCCATGCTGGCCGGGGTGGGTGGGATGGCACAGAGGCTACACCCAAGCGACTAAGGCTGGCTCGGCTGTCTTCGAAATGTTTTTAACTGTACCCTATGGGATGCACAGGGAGGGTATAATGTATACAATGTGGGGTGCTTAAATAAAGCTCATTAATAGACCCATCACCTCAGATACTTACCCTTTTGGGGGTGTTTGTTTTTCTCAAGAGATAGCACCTTGACTCACCCCATGTGGGGAGGTCCTCCTCCGATGACAGGGCGGGTTGGGGAGAGACATCAGACAGTATGTCAGGCGGAATTAAGCAAGTGCACTCGTGCAGACCCCCAGGAGCATGCCGTGGTGGGTGACTGTATTGTCCAGGATGGCCTTGAACTCACCATGTAGCCTCACCAGCCTCTAGCTGGAAATTGTCCTGCCTCAGTCTCCAAGTGCTAGGATTACAGGTACGTGCCACTATGTCTCGCTCCGATACGTACGGTTTTCATGGAGAAAATATCTGAAACTTACTCTTTTGGTGCTGGGGGATAGCTCAGCGGTAGAGCACTTCCCTAACATGAATGAGGCCCTAGGGCTGGACCAGGCCGGGCTAGCCGGGAGGGGGTTGGGGGGGGAGAAGGGGGAAGGGAAAGAAATTTTGAAGCACACGTTAACTATCGTTACCCCCCTGTGCATAGGTGTCAGAAAGCTTTCTTCCGGTCTAACGGACCCTGAACTGTGGACTGGCATCTCCCCCTTTGGGTCCCAGGTGAGCCCATCCTCTGCCCTCTCCTGTGAGTTGGTTAATTAAGAGCCACATCTAGGGGGGCCCTTGCGCCAGGGGTCCCAGCTTCCCTCAGCAGGATGTGTCGCGCTGGTCTCTGTCCAGCCCGCCCCAGCAGCCTCCTTGGGCTCTAATCCCATCCTCCCCGGCTCTGGCCAGGGAGACGGGGCAGTCACTCCTCCAAAGGGAGTGCAGGGCGGTCTCTGCCCAGCGGAGCCGGAGGAGCCGGGCAGCTTCCTGCTGACACGGGGGTGGGGGGTGTCCTCTAGAGCTCACCCCAGGATCCCACGGCCGCCAAGCCAGCCGGCAGCAGCCCAGGCTGCACGCACACAGGACGGTCCCATGGTCTCTGCCTGTGGCCCCTCGGCTCGTGTCCCAGAGACCGTCTGTCTCCCGCACACACCTCCAGAGACGCAGACACGGACGCGAACGCGGGTCACGGCTTTCTCTGCAGCCCACTTCCAAGCCGCACAACTGTTCCGCTGCCGGCACTATCACCTCCATGCTACAGGCAGAGAAACTGAGGCACAAAGAGGCTCAGAAAGTTGTTCCAGAACACGGGCCAGCAAGTGACCGGGCCTCAAGTCCACACGGTCTTGTCCGGAACCCGCTCTTCCGCTGCAGTGCAGCGCCGCTCCTCGGGACACTGCGCTGTGGTCCTCTCCCACCGCAGGGGCTGGGCCCCGTGACCCACAGCCCTCTCCAGGCGGAGGAAAAGCAGCCGGAGCTCAGGCAGGAGGTGACTTATTCACAGCCGTCTCCACAGTGCTTCACGACTGTCACACAACGGCTTTCTCCAGCGGCTGCTGCCTCTGGCTGGCAGTGCGTGTCCTCCAGGGCCATTCTGGTTCCGTCCACGCGGAACGGAGCCCCCAGGGCTCTGACTAAAGAAGGTCCGTGGTCCTCTACCTGGGTCCTAAGCGAGACCTGCCTCATCTTCCCTCTCTCGTGCGGGGCAATCAGAGCTGGTAGAAGCCAACGCAGGCTGGGCGACACGTCGCTGGAGGCCAGGGTCGGGGAGAGGCAGCAGCAGTGCCCTGCAGGGGCAGGCGACGCAGAGGGGCACGGCGCCCTGAACTGGGCAGGGGCGCGAGGCCTCGCACCACCTCCCACGGCACGCCGGCCAGGGAAGCAGGTGGCCAGCGGGACCTCGGGGGAGGCCAGGTGGGCACTGCAGTGCGGCAGGTGGCCTCGGCCAACCCAGCGAAGGCGTGAGTGGGTGGGGAAGGACAGTGGCCCATCTGTCAGAGGACATGTGTCCAGAGCTCTAGCACTGCAGTCCAGGCTCAGGGCCCACCCATGGGAGGGGGGGGGGGAGGAACCGCCTGACCCCAGGGTGAGGGCGGAGCCTTCCCCAGGGTGCTCCAGCGTCAGCCCGCTTTCTCCTGCGCCCTCAGCCCGCTCGCCAGCCTGCAAAGTGCTGCCGGGCCGCACTGCTTCTGCACCTCCGTTCTCCACAGCAGCCCTCCCTCCAGGTCACCGAGGAGAAGGCCTTTGCGGCCCCTCAGCTCCCGGCATCCTCGTCTCGAAGCCCCTTCCTGAGCTTGCACTGCCCGAGCAGGTCGGGCCTGCTCTCCATGCCCATCGTCCAGATGACCAGGGTCTCTGTCTCCGTCTCTCTCTGTCCAGGGATCGACTGAGACAGCTTGAGAAGGCGGAAATTGGGCCTGACGACCAAGCTGTTACCGCCAACATCCCTGGAGGGCCCAAGGCTCCTGGTAAAAGCCCTGCCAGCCCTGAAGGCCGAGGCCCAAGGAGCTTGCACTGCCTGCACGCCCTGTGCACAGGGTCTCTCAACCATGAGCCCCTGAGAGAAAAGAAGGACGACCTCCACACTGGACCCTGGCACTGCACAAGCTCCGGCCCCTGCAGCAGCACTGAAAGATGGCATTTGTCCCAAGAACTCATGGACAGTCCCACAGTATCACTGCTCACCGAGGAACTGCACTGGCATCCACTAGGACGGTTGTGGTCATAGGAAGGGAAACCACAAGGGTTGGTGCCTGGCATGGTGGTACACGCCTGCGATCCCAGCCTACAGGAAGCTGAGGCAGGAGGATTGCTGAGAGTTCAAGGCCATCCTGGGCTACACAGTGAGTTAAAAAAAACCCAAGTGTTGGTGAGAACCTGCAGAAACTGGAGCCCTTGTGTGTTGCTAATGGGGACATAAAATGGTGTAAACACTGCAGAAGACAGTTTGGGTTTTGGTTCCTCAAAAAGTCCAACATAAAATTACCAGGAGTTGGCCATGCCTAAGCTCCCCGAAAGAATTGGAAGCAGGGGTTCTGGTATTTGTACACCAGGGTTCATAGTACTATCCACCATAGCCAGATATACCAACAAGTACATGGATAAACTAAATGCGGTATAGGCACACAAGGAAATATTACTCAGCCATAATAAGATCAGAGTTCTAACACGTTACAATACGGACGCACCTGTCTATAGTTGCACAGTTTGTAATAGGTAAATCTCAGAAACAGTCAAAATGCTCACCACTGATGAATGGATAAAGATGTGGGTTTTTTTAATATAATGGAGTACTACTCTGCCATAAAGAAGGATATGCTTGAGAGATTTCTAGGTAAATGGATGCACCTTGAGACCACACTCTTAAGTAAAATAAACCAGACACAGATGTATAAACACCGTGTCGTTCTCTGGTGTGAGAAACCGAAAGGGTAAATAAGGATAAAAATGTGTAATAGATATTGTGAAATAGGAAGAAAAAGTTCAAATGAGAAAGGGAACAGGGAGTGGGGAGGGGGGAAAGGAGGGACAAGAAAAAATAGAAGGAAAAAATGGAAACAAACCTTTTACAAATAAGGAGGCAAAGAGAGGTTGAAGGGAGGGAGGAGAACAGGGAAAAAAGAAGCAAGCTGTATCCTGTACAGGAACAAGAGCCTTAGGACGGATGTTATTACCATGTATATATAAAACGTACCAACAGGAAAACCCCACGGCACGGCTGCACCTTGAACACAGCCTGCCAACGAGGTGTGGCTCAGTGATAGCGCATGAGAGAGGGAGAGGGGGAGAGAAGGAAAGAAAGAGAAGCAGCAGGTAAAACAGCGTGAATACGCCCAACGCCCACGGGCTACACACATAAAGACGGTGTAAATATCAATTTGACGGGATGCCTATTTTCCCACTCAAAGTAAATAAGCAAAACCCCCACCACTCCTGCTTGCAGCTTTATTCTCTCCACTCTACAGGGAGGAAAGTGAAGCTCCAGAAGGGTAAACAACCTGGCTGAGGTCGCAGCAGGCACAGGACAAAGTGTTTCCAAGAAAGCCGGGCCCCCAGCCACACCAGGACCCAGCGAGGGGCAGAGCAAAGGGCGGGGGGCTGAGGTTCAGCTCCCCCCATGCACCCCCAGTGCAGACCCCAGCCTGGCCACACCCGCACCTGCAGGCCTGCTGGCTTCTGCCTCCCACCAGCCCCGCCACTAGCAGTGGGTGCGGCGTCCCTTCCCCCAGCGCATCTGACACCGCTCTGCCCTGACCCTCACGGTGATCCCCAAGTACCCTGCACGTCCCACACACGTGTGGGCCAGGGCCCCGTTCTCATTTCTCAGCCCCCTGGCCTGCAGCACCTGCCCGGCCCCGCCAGCTCAGGCACGACCTCCGCCCTAAGCTAGCCCAGCCTCTGTTTCCCCAGCTGTCTACAGCCTGAGCACCTCCTGGGCGGCTCACTTTCCAAAGCTGCTCCTCCTGTCTCTCCCGCGGGGCTTCGGAGTCACTAAGAACAGGCACCGAGCCCTCAGCCCCGGCCTCTCAGGGGCTGGCACTTCCTAAGAGCGCAATGACTAGCTGGGTGTGGGACACACCTGAAATGCCAGCACTCTGGGAGGCTGAGGCAGGAAGAATGCAAGTGTGAGCCCAGCTGGGAAACTTAGTGGACTCAGCGAGATTGCCTCAAAATAAAAACTAAGCAAAGGCTGGGGATGCAGCTCAGTGTGAAGCCCCCGGGTTCACTCCCTAGTACCACACACACACACACACACACACACACACACACACACACACACAATGTACTGACTGCCTGGCGCACCAAGCTGGGACACAGGAGAGGATAGCAGAGAACAAATGGGAACACAACCAGGAGTGGTGGTGCACTCCTGTAATCCCAGCACTCAGGAGGCTGAGGCAGGAGGATCGCCGTGAGTTCGAGGACAGCCTAAAATGCATATCCAAACTCTGTCTCAATAAGAGCCAAAAAAGTGGGGGGAGCTGAAAGACTCAGGGATTCACGAGCCACCTCCAGGAAGACAAAGGAAGCGGGCAGAATGCTGTGGGTGCAGAAGACGGACTATGCCGGCCATGGCCTCCAGAGCAGGAGGGAGTTGACGCGAAGAGCTGGGAGCGGGGCCGAGCGGAGCTGCAAGGAGCGGGAGGCAGAAGGGACAGAAGTGCTGGGCCCAACCCCACCCCCTGCTCCCTGCACCGCAGGCCAGTGGCCGCCTGCCTGCGAGAAGTCGGAGCGACAGCACGGCAGTGACAGGGCAGAAATGAAGGCAGCTGTGAGCAGCGAGCTAGCACCCCTGGGAGCCGCCGAGGGCCCAGAGGTGCCAGGGGCGGGCACAGTCGGCAAGCGTGGGCGGCACGGAGCAGAAATAACAGGTGCTAATCCTCGGTGCACTCCGCATGTCATCTGCATGTCTGCCTGGCCCGCTGGGTGGGCTCTGCGCCCGGCGCGCCCTGGCCTGGGCAGGGTGCAGGTCTAATCACCGCTCTCCGGGGCTAACGCCAGGTCCCCTGCTCCCAGGCCGAGAACCCTCCTCTTGGCAGCCGGCTCTGCCTGCCTGTCCTAGAACCGTGTGTGTCCGCAGGCCGGGCCCACCCTGTCACAGCCGCTGGGGAGGGGAAGTGGGGAGCTGAGACAGGGCTCCCGGGAACGCCAGCAGCTGGCTGGGGGCTCCGGATGGGGCTGGGGGCGTTGAAGGGGTACCACAGGTCCCCAAGGGGAGTGGAGAGGACAGGAGACCACCAGCATGGGATGAGTCTGTGGCTGGGCAGAACGTTCCCCACCTTCTCCGGGGCCCCACCCCACATGCGGGTGAGCTCAGAGCTATCTATACCTCCCCGCTGGCCGAGCCAGCCCTGCCCAACGGCCGCGGGTCAGCCTGCCCCACGGAGCAGGCCTGGCTCAGCGGGGACGGTAACGGGAGATGAGGACAGGCCAGCTTCTGGCTCCCTGCAGGAACCTCTGCTCACGAAGGCCAGGTGAGTCATCAGACACAGTGTCCGGCCTCCAGTCCCCTGCCCAGGGCCTGACCCACCTGAACCGGGGCCAGCACAGAGGCCATCTGGGGTGAGGGTGCAGCCACTGCCACACTGGGGGACAGACGCCTGGCAAGAGCCCTCAGAGCCCCACACTCCCCGGGCCAGGGACAAGGCAGACTTGATTCCAGTCGGCTCAAGAGTGTCGAGGAGTATCATGGTTCGGATCTGGAATGTCCCCTCCAGCTCACGTGCTAAAGGCGTGGTCCCCAAGGCGGCAGTGCTCAGAGCGGGGCCTCTGCATGGTGCCTGGATGGGGAGGCCACGGCCGTGTCAACAGGGGACTCGCTGATGGATTCTGCACTGAACAGGCTCACAGGAGACGGTGGCTCTCAGGAGGGGCCTCACTGCAGGACGCAGGTCCTTGGGGGCTGTGCGCTGCCCCCGGACCCCTCCTCCTCCTCCACTGCTCTGCATCCCAGCAGCCACTGCTCCTTCTCACACTCGCTGCCTCACTACAGGCCCAGAAACCACGGAATCGAGGGATCGTGGACTAAAATCTCTGAAACCGTGGACCAAAATAAACCCCGTCCTCCTTGAAGCTGCTTTTCTCGAGCAGTCTGTCAGGGACAGAAATCTGACATAAGGTGTCCCCCAAAGATTATATCCACCCAGAACCTCAGCATCGGATGCTATCTGTCTTGTTCTGTGGCTCTGGGACTTGAACCCAGAGCCTTGCTCCTGGCAAGGCAAGACTACCACCGACCTATCCCCCAGCCGACTTCTGACACGCTCGGAAGGCTTTGGAGAGGTGTTAGTGAGGTCTACGGGGTTCAGATGGGCACTCAATCCAACAGCTGGTGTTCTCAGGAGAAGCGGACACGCTGGGAAGGCAGCTGGGTGACAGCAGTGCCAAGCACTGGTGAGACTCGGCCACAGCTAAAGAACACCACAGGTCACCAACACGCACCAGAGGCTAGGAGACAGGCGCGGGACAGCACCCTCAGCCCCCAAGACCAACCCTGCCACCCTGACCTCCAGCCCTGGCCTTTGGGACAGGCGTCTGCATGAGAGGAGGGCGCCAGCGTTCGGGGAAGAGGACAGCGTGAATGACCACCCCAGAGGCGGGCAGCTGCCCTGGAGCCGTGGTGTCGGGGCCCAGGCAGGGCCCACTGTCGTCACTGATGTCAGCCAGGTACAGAGGTGCTATCGGGCCTCAGGTCCGGGCCTGAAGCCCCCATCAAACTGGAGGTCCCGGGGGCCTTCGAGACAGGAACAAAGCCTGACCTGGGCCCTGCAGCAGCTGCTGCTCCTGACTTTGGTTTTTCTCCTCACTGGGCCTGTGTGACTGCCGTCCTTCTCATACCACGGCTGGACGCGGGAACGGCCCACCTTGGGACACAGTTCCTGAGGTGTCCGCTTGCCCGGCCCACATAACAAGCAGGGACTGGACAGATCTGCTCCCAGAAGCTCAGCCTGCTCTGATGAGCAAGCGAGCAGGGAGTGAGTGAGTGACTTTCCTTCTTGCAATCCTGGCGATGGGACCCAGAGTCCGGAGCATGCTGGGCAAGCGCTCTAGCGCTGGGCTCCACCCTGTCCGAGGCCGTTGCCCACACCTTTCACACGCACAGCTTTACATTTTCCACTATTGCAGCATCTCCTCCACGGGGCCCCACCCTCCCCACCCACTCACGTGGTTCTCCTGAGCCGCCCTCATGCCTTGGGGACTCAGGGCAGAAGGAAGCAGCGCCCACCTGGCAGAAGCCCCGAGAGGCGGCTGGAGAGGACCACAAACTTGTGTCCACGCTGCCTGCTTCCATGTCTTCCAGGCCTGGACCACAAACCTGGTGGCCTGCTGCCCAGCCCTGCCGCCCCCTTACCGTACATCTTGCCCTCGTCCGACAAGATGATCTTGCGCCGGCCGCAAGGTGGGTAGATGGCCAGGGCCTCCTGGAAGCTCTGCTCGATGTCCGGGCTCCACACACCCTCTGCATCATTGTCGATGGGCTTGTCCAGCGCCTGGCTGCCCCCGGACACGCTGCTCCCCGCAGGGGAGTTGGGAGAGCTCCACTCGTTGGAGGTAATGGTGCCGGCCTTGCCCTCCAAGGCTCCGCTTGGAGGAGCGCCCGTTGGATCTGTTGAGACGGAGAGCATGGCCAGTGAGTGGTAAAAGAACCGCCCAGGCCGCGGGACCCAGGCCAACCCAGGAAATACCAAACCCCAACCGGGCCCTCAGGGAGCCAGTTGGAGGTCTACGAGGGTCCAGAGGCCAGGGCTCTGGGCAGGGTCTCTCCCTCCGCAGACTCCCACTGCTCACCTGTGCAAGGTGCATGACCGAAGCACAGCCTAAGTAAGCACGGTACTAGGACCAGGCAAGGGCTCAGAGGTACGGTAACAAGAACATGTGCCAGGGCCTGTCTGCCATTGGATCAACACCACACAAAGAGGGTGCGGAGTACTGTGCACGGCTGAGGGGTGTAAAACAGTGTAACACTGGGGAACAGAGCGGCTCTTCACTTAAAAAGAGCCGGGCTGACGGCACACGCCTGTCATCCCAGCACTCTGGAAGGCTGAGGCAAGAGGATCGCCAAGTTCAAGCCCAGCCCGGACAGCTTATCAAGACTCTGCCTCAACATTAAAAAGTAAAAATAAGGACTGGGGATATAATTCAGTGTGAAGGCTTAGATTCAGTCCCAAAGGGGGTAAAAAGAAGAGAACAAACAACTACCAGGGAGTGGTAGAAGCACTTGCCTAGCATGTCAAAGGCCCTGGGTTTGATCCCTGGCACTGGTAAATAAATGAGCGCTACCATGTGATCCAGCAGTCCGACTTCTCTGTATATATCCAAAAGAATTGAAATGAGGTCTCAAAACTACTTGTACACCCCTGTTCATGGTAGCACTATTCACAATAACCAAAGGTAGAGGCAGCCCAAGGACTCATGCCCGGATGAACGGATGCAGTACATGGACACGGCAGAACGCCACTCAGGAAGGAAATCCTGTTATACACGCACTGGGACCAGCCCTGAGGAGACAAGGTTAGGTGAGGGCGGCCATTTGCAGGAGTCAAACACTGCGCAGCTGTTGGCTCCCGGCAGCCAGTGCAGGGGAGGAAGCAATGGAAACCTGTTATTGAACGGATGGAGTTTTAGGTTTCAAAGATAAAAAAGTTCCAGGGGCCGAGCTATACAAGAATACGAATATATTTAAAAAAAAAAAAAAAAGAATATGAATATATTTAATACTACTGAACCTACCATACTGACACAAGGGGAGGGTTAAGACAGTGGGCCTGGGGCACAGCTCAGACAGTAGAGAACCACCAAGCAAGCTTGAGGGCCCGGGTTCGATCCCTACCACCGGAAAAGGAGAATTCCGCAGAGGGGAATGTGAGGAGCGGCTGGAAAGTAACCATGTGTGCGGGACGAAGCCAGCCTGAGAACACGGGAGCTCCTCGGAGCACGTAAACAAGCCGCTGCAGCTTACTAACTGATTGCTGGGCAAAGAGGCTGAAATGAAACAACCTCTCGAGGGTATAAATAAACGCTCCACTGTTCTGGGGCAGTCCCGCTTCTCCACTCAGGAGAGAGAGGGCCTCCGCCTGACCCCCAGCCTTTTGTCTCTTGTCTATTTTTTCCTCATTCTTGCTGCCGTTCCTTCCTGGAGTACAGCAAGAACCCAATGGGGTTCTTACAGGGGAATACAGAAAACAAAGTAATACATACATATCTGTAGGGACGCTGCAGAATACCAAAAGTAAAGACAAGACTTTAAAAACTTCCAGCATGTAAAAGGACAGATTATCCACAGAGGAAGCCTCTCCCTCAGTTGGGGCTGGGACAGAGCCCGAAAAGGAGCAGGTGCTCAGTCCATCGCTGAGGCCCACCCCTACCCCAGGAGCTCAGACAGCACCTCCGGCTGTGGAGACACAACAGCCATTAACCTAGAACTGAAAACCTTGTAAACGCGCAACTCAAGAATGAAGATTAAGCCAGGCATGGCGGCGCACACCTATAATCCCAGCACTCGGGAGGCTGAGGCAGGAGGATTGCTGTGAGTTCGAGACCAGCCTGGGCTACAAAGTGAGCTCAAGGCCAGCCTGAACTGCATAAGGAGACCCTGCCTCAAAAAGACAAAAAAGAATGAAGATTAAATTCATGCATTTTTAGACAAAGATGGAGGAATTTATCACTAACACTGAAGAACGAAAACACAATAAAAGAAGTATTTGAGAAGATAAAACTGGGTTACTATGGCTTTCCTCACGGTAGCCCGCCCTGTGTCTTCCAGGGTGTACTTTTATCTTGCTTTTTCCTCTTTTACTCGCCCAAGCTCACTCTGCAGAGCCAGTTTCTCTCTCACTCTTCACTTTTACTTTTTCAAATAAACTCGGCCACCGCTTTAAAAAAAAAAAAGACAACAGTAAACTCGAATTATAAAAAGTGGACTCGATAAGGATGGAAGACGTTACACAAGCAGACCGTAAGCAAAGCCACTTCGGTGCTAAGTGAGTCTAGATACGCTGGCTGGGAGAGAGGGGCGGGCGGAAGGGGTGACGGGCAGAAGGGGCGACGGGCAGAGCACCTGCCCGGCGCAGCACCACTTCCCACCTGAGCACCAAAGTCAGTCAGATGAAAGACAACAGCTGGCTTGATCTACCCACCTAACACACACACACGTGCACACAGATGCACACACACGTGCACACACAGATGCACGTGCACACACACAAAGAAACACTTCTGAACCTTAAGTCAGAAAGTGCATTTGATAAAATCCAAGACCTACTCACAACAGAAACTCTCAGCGACCTGCTAGAATCAATCGGGAGTTGCCTTAATCTGAACAAAGAATACCTTCCCCAGACCCACACAATAAATGCTGCACTTGACGATGAAACATTAGAAGCATCACCTTTAAGTGAAGAACAGAATAAAGAATGCTCATCCTGTAGCCAGGTGTGGTGGCACACACCTGCAAGCACAGCACTTGGGAGGCTGAGGCAGGAGGATCATCACAATTTCAAGGCCAGTCTCAGCTACACAGTAAGTTCAAGGCCAGTTTGAACTACATAAGCCTGTGTTGAAAAAAAAAAAAATCTCATTCTGTGCTGAGGATGTGACCCAGTGGGTTAGCACTTGCCTGCTGTGAACAAGGCCCTAAGAAGAGCTCATTTTCACAGGGCATGTGGGGCATACTCATATACTCCGTTCACACGGAGAGGCTGAGGCAGGACAGTGAGAGAGAGAGAGAAAGAGAGGGAGGGAGGGAGGGAGAAGGAGGAAGATAGAAAATAAATGCTGGAGATATAGCTCTGTGTAGGATTCTAGATTCAATCTCCAGTTTTTTTTAAAAAATCATCTGTTCTTGAGAGAAGTGCTAGGCAAAAATACCAGGGCAAGGCAAAATACACCAAGGCCTAAAAAGAAGCAGCAAAAGTCTCAGTAGAAAAAGATTCTACAGGGGCTGGGGATTTAGCTCAGCGGCAAAGAGCCTGCCTGGGAAGCGCAAGGTCGTGAGTTCAGTTCCCGGTACCGGAGAAAAAAAAAAAAAAAAAAAAAAAAAAAGAAAAAGAAAAAGATTCTACAAATGGTAAAGATTTCTAAGAGAGCTAAGCTATATCAGTGTCTCAAGATCAATTACATTCTTTTATACCAGATATAAGGTATCAGAAAATATAATTTTAAAAAAATTATGCCCTTTAAAAAAGAAAGACATAATATATCTGGTAATAAATCCAACAAAATATGAGACCTTTTAACAGAGAAAACTGAGTTATAATTGTTTAGAGAGACATAAGCCAGGCACGGTGACCCACACCTGTATCCCAGCTACTTGAAGGCTGAAGCAGGAGGGTCACATATTTGAGGCCAGCCTGGGCAACTCAGCAAGATCCTGCCACACAGAAAGGCCTGGAGCTGCAGTTAAGGGCCGTCTGGGTTCAATCCTCAGTAACACACACACGAATAAATAAATAAAGTCAAACACCTAAATAAATGGAGAGGAGAAAGTGTTTATGGATGGAAAATACCATAAAGACACTAAATCTCTCAAAAGAAATCACAAATACAATGAAATTATGATATAAACCCCACAAGGTTTTCCACAAAACTTCAAAAGCTCATTTTCAAAATAATAGGACAAGCCAGGAGGGGTCAAGTTGCCAACACTGATTCCCTCTCCACTCCCTCCCCTTGGCTCTGGACTTTGCAACACTCCCTCCTCAAATGCTCCCTCAGACTCCCTCCTTGGGGGGTCTCCAGCCACACTTTCATTCCTACCGTTTAAGTGCTGGTTTCGAGACAGGGTCTCTCTGGGCTGCCCAGGTTGGCCCCAAGCAATTCTCCTGCTTCAGCTCAAGCAATTCTCCTGCTTCAGCTTCCCAAGTAGCTGGGACCACAGGTGTGCAGCACAGGGCCGGCACCACACCATGTGGTGTTTTGTTTTGTTTTGTTTGTCTTTTTGAGACAAGGTTTCCCTATGCAATTCAGGCTGGCCTTGAGCTCACTTTGTAGCCCAGGCTGGTCTTGAACTCGCAAGGATCCTCCTGTCTCAGCCTCCCGAGTGCTGGGGTTATAGGCGAGTGCTGGGGTTGTAGGAGTACGCCACCGCGCCCAGCTACACCACGTGTTTTTGATGATCACATCTGCATCTTTCCTTTCCAGCCACTCCCCACCAGGCATCTCAAGCAGGCATCCCCAGCACTCCTCGGGCTCAATACGCTCAAACCAGATTTCCAACTTCGCCCTGAATTCTTTTCTTCTGCTCTTTCTGGAAATGAATCATCGCCCACAGAGGCGAGAAGCGTAGGCGTGTAGTTGGCCTTGTCCGTCTCTCCTCCCCTCCTTTAATGGCCACCTCCTGTCTGTCTGTCTCCTGAACCTGCTTCTCTTCTATCTCATGGCCTCACCCAAGCTCCGCCGGGGCCAACTCCATCAGCAGCCTGCCCTGCATGAGAATCCCGCGAGCCCCACGGTGGGGAAGACTCCGCATGAGCCTACTCCTGTGCGCCTGCCAGATCCCCCCTCTCCAAGCCCCGACTCGGTCATCCGAAGCACCCCTCAGACAGCTCCTCACGCCTGACGGAGGTGCTGCTTGGCCTTTCTTCCCCACCCCTCGCTCTCCTGACCGACCGCCACTTCCTCTGGCCCAAGGACCCCAAGCCCGTGTCTAGACTGAGTACCTTCATGAGCTTCGCAGATGCAGCCCTTCATGCGCTGGTCCCACCTCCCCGAAATTACTGCCGTCCTTCGTCTACTGAGTGCTCAGTACACTGCACAGCGCTGTGGGAACAAAGGGCCAACAAGCCACCGTCAGATACCTGGTAAGTGCTTGTCTGTGGGGAGCGCAAACCAGTCCGTGCTAAGTTACGGGAAGCAAAAGAAAATCTCAGTAAAGCCGGGTGTGGTGGCGCACGCCTGTAATCCCAATACTCGGGAGGCTGAGGCAGGAGGATCACTGCAAGTTCGAGACCAGCCTGGGCTACAAAGTGAACTCAAGGCCAGCCTCAACTGCACAGGGAGACTCTGCCTGAAAAAGATAAAAAAAAAGAAAAAAAGAAAAAAAAAAACCTCAGTAAATAACTAGATTTTGGCATGGGGGATGTTGCACTTGAATTATAAAATTAGGAAATCAGCAGGGCGTGGTGGCTCACGCCTATAATCCCAGCACTCGGGAGGCTGGGGCAGGACTGCTGTGAGTTCAAGGCCAGCCTCAGCTACAAAGTGAGCTCAAGGCCAGCCTGAAGTGCATAGTGAAACCCTGTCTCAAAAAAAAAAGAGGAAATCTCCCTGGGATTTATGTTGGAGGCTCTCAAAATGCAGGTGTGAGCCAGGTGTGGTGGCACATGCCCGTAATCCCAGCTCTCAGGAGGCTGAGGCAGGAGGATCACTGCAAGTTCGAGACCAGCCTGGGCTACAAAGTGAGCTCAAGGCCAGCCTGAACTGCATAGTGAGACCCTGTCCCAAAAAGACAAAGAAAAAAAATGGAGGTGTGATATGGAGGGCTGAAGGTACTGGAGTTGGCTCCGTCCCGCAGCAAACAGTGGGCCAGCCGTGCCGCAACACCGCAGTCTGCTCACCCGGAAAAGGAGGATCACTCTGGAGACCAGGGTCGCTCCCAAGCTGGCAGTGCCTGTGGCTTCACTCCTCGCCCAGATGCCCACCCTTCCAGGACCCCCGCACGCCGCTCGCAGACCCCCATGGCCTGGCTGTGCTCAGGGAAGGCTGGAGACGCCTGTGGGGTGCTAATGAGATGGGGCGCCGGGCAGTGCAGGGCCTGTCTCACTGCGTGCTCTGAGGGCGACACCACCGTCCTCCTCGGCATCGCGACAGACAGCGCCTGAGCGGGCTGGCGAAAACCCTGAAGAGGTGTGGAAGGTGCGCTTGCCTTAAATCTTAATGCTTCAGATTATACCCGATGTTATTAGTTAATACTACGGGTGCCTAGAGCGCTGTTAACCCTGGCTTCAGCCTAGCTTTTCTCCTATGCCTGGCAGAAACACAGCACACGGTCCAAGAGGGATGACAGCACCACAGGGGCCAAACTGTGAGGAGAGGTGGGCAGGGCCGCCCACCCCTGACCCTCGGGCAGCCGCGGGCTCTGGGCCTTCTTCCACCTCAGAATCCCCGCCCTCACCCCCAAAGCCGGGCCCAGGCAGCCGCGGAGGACAGCAGACCTGGGGGGAGAGCCAGAGGCGGACTCCGCCCACACGGGAGGTTTTCTGAGGACCTGTACTCCGCGTCCCCAGCACTGGGTCTGTCCCAGGGAAATCAGGGCAGCGGGTCACCCAAGGCCCTGGGCCACAGGATTCCTTACTGAAACTGAGTCGCTCCTGGCCCACGTGGCCCTGAAGCTCCGAGCAGCTGGCCTCTGCCACCTTGCAGCCCACAGCCTGGAGCCTGAGCACGCTTGCCTAACCAGGCGATCTCCCAGCAGCTCTGTCCTGGGGCCCAGGGTAAGAGGCCAACACCGGCCCAGAGCAGGGTCCCGCTCCCCGTGCCCTAGGTGCTCCAAAGTGGCTCTCTGGGCCTGCCTGGGGGAGCTAGGGTGAGGATCAGATGTCATCACCAAGCCCAGGCCTTGTGCCACGGACAGAAGAATAAAAACAACCTCTGACTTGGTTCTTAGCGCCTGGCCGAAAGGCCTGCAAGCTCTGCCCCAACCCCACCCAACAGGTACCGAACGGCCTTCCCAGGGCAACCCCAGCACAAACTGTACCATCCCAGGGCCCCACATGTGGTCACACAGACTCTCAAAGATCAGAAATTTACGGGCTTTTATCAGGATCCTTCCAAGAGTCAGAACAATGCACTGTTCCAGAAAAACTTTCGGGACCGGAACGACTCGCAATCCCGGGGCTGTACACAGAGATGCCAGGGTTTCCGGAAGGCGAAGCACCCTGGACTGAGAAAGCGGCAAGCGTAGACCTCAAAGAACCAGGGGTGCAGTCAGCCGCAGAGCGCCTGCCTGAGGCACGTGAGGCCCTGGGTCCCTCGCCAGCAGCACACAAAATAAGCACAAAAAACCAGAGCCCACGACTGGACGTCCTCTCCCAGGCCCACGGGTCGGCGGCTTCCCACCACCACTGGTGATCTCCACGTCCTGCCTAACTGCCTGGCACTGCAGCCTGCAACTCACAATGTGACGTCCGTCAAGGCCAGCCCTGGAAAGGGTCCCATCTGGGCCCATCCGGTCCCCACCGGAGAGCAGGATGGCACCTCACACCCGCACGTGCGGCTCAGGGCTGGGAACTTAAGCGGTCCCCACTGTGCTTAAGGAGTTCCCTCTTCCTCGGATTCTCTTTCCTGACTCTACTGCTCATTTCCTTTGATCACAATACAGATGTTCCTTGGCATACGGACAGTTACATCCTGACAAACTTATTATTCAGTTAAAAATATATGAAATCAAAAGGGCACTTAGGGGCTGGGGATTTAGCTCAGCAGTAAAAGCACCTGCCTGGCAAGCGCAAGGTCGTGAGTTCGATTCCTGGTAGCAGAAGAAAAACAAAAAAACGAAAGGCACTTAAAGCTGGGCCTGGTGGCCATACCTGTGGCCCAGCTACCCGGAGCAGGCAAGAGCCCTGCAAGTTCAAGACCAGCCTAGACAATTTCTCAAGACTCTGTCTCAATGTAAAGAGAGGGAGAATGCAGCTCAGTGGTAGGACATTTGCCTAGCATGAGTGAGCAAGGCCCTGGGTTCAAGCTCCACATAAGGACGAAAGAAAGTGCCGCTGGCAGACTCACACTACAGAACACCCTCACTTAGCCTCACCTACTTAATGAGCTCAGACGCTAGTATCAACCAACAGCCGGGCAAAATCACCTAACACAAAATGACTTTATCCTGAGACACTGACCATCTCATGTAATTTATTAAGTACTTGTATCCAAAAAAACGCTAGTACTTTATCATATGAGTCAGTCAGCCGCGTGATCCCTGGCCGGCTGGGAGCTGTAGCTCATGGCACAGCCCACATCCTGAAGGAAGGTATCACAGGAATGCATGTTTTTACCCCGGAAAAAGATAAAACTCAAAATATGAAGCACAGTTTCCACTGGATGGCTACCACTTTCACACAACTGTTAAGTCAAAAAATGTCAAAAACAGCCGGGCGTGGTGGAGCATGCCTGTAATCCCAGCACTTGGGAGGCTGAGGCAGGTGGATCCTTGAGAGTTCGAGACTAGCCTGAGCTTCTGTCTCTGACCATTTGTGAGTGAGACTTCCTCCCGGGAGACCCATCCTCCCGTGCCAGACAGCACAGGCACAGAAGGCAGGGCAAGGCGAAGGTGGCTCAGGGCGGACAGGTCAAGAACAGAAACGCGGCCCCTCCTGCCTCACCCAGCACAGGATGGCGAGCCAAGGCCAAAGTCAGGCGGCCAAAACAACGGCACTGGGCAGTGCTCCCGCCCCCGACACCCTGAGCAGAAGACAATGGCTCCTGCCAGCGCCGCACCGGCTGTCCCGCGGGACCAGACTGGAGATTGGGCCCCTGAGTCCCAGGGCGTTACAGACAGAGGCAGAACTACAAAATCGCTCTGCACACATCCCGAGTGGGGGGACGCTGGGCCTTCGCTGCCCCACCTCACTCTGTGCCCGTGACTGGACCCAGGCCCTTCGCAGCGAGCTACGTCCTCAGCCCTGTTTACAGTATTTTTTTTGAAACAGTCCTGCGAAGTCACTAAGGGACCCAGGCTGGGCTCGAACTTGCGATCCTCCAGCTCGGCTCCCACAGTGCTCGGCCAAGAGGTGTGTGCCACCACCTGCTGACCTCAGTTCTTAAAGTAAGACAGAAGAAGCGAGGAACAGTGAACTCTAGCCTCCTCCAGCCACCGTGACCTTCGCGCCAGCTTCGGCACCGATTTCACTCACACGCTCCCACCATCTCCCTGCCTTGGGGAGCCACTGTCCTAACTTAATTCCTGCCACCAGTCCATCAGCAAACGTCTCCTGAGTGCCAGGACACAGTTTTGTTGCAGGCAGGAGCGCCTTCCTGATCTCCTTCTGCAGGCCCTGGAGGCGCTCGCCCTGACCTGGGTGGGGCGGGAAGCAGGTGAACATGAGTGCCAGGGCGGCAGAGGCCTGAGGAGGAAGGAGGGAGGGAGGGCGCACACAGTGTGACACGGCGCTCGGCGGCTGGGTCGCCCGGTGCCCCGTCGGGGCTCCGGCCTCAACAGCGCTGCCTGAGCCCGCCCTCCCTCGCCCGGAAGCGCTGCCTGAGCCCCACCTGCTGTCTTCCACGCTTCACTGTGCGGCAGACACCGAGATGGGGGACAGGAGAGGGGAGGCCGCCCAACGGTGGTGCAGCTCCCCGCCCACAGTGCTGCCTCCTTTGGCGGCGCCTGCCCCCAGCAGATGACCCCACGGAGGCTGGGCGCTGAGGCAGTGCCCCGGAGCCCCCGTCTCCCAGCACAGGCGAGGAGCGCAGCCCTGAGGGGGTGGCACAGTCTGTGGGGTGCGGCCCCAAGTCCAAGGGATCTCAGCCCTGCACCTGCTCCACAACCAGAACCTCCGCCGCCGCCGGCACCGCCGCTGCCGGGGGAACAGGAACCCCAGGAAGGAAAGCGGCGCTCCCCACGGGAGGACCCTCCCCTGCAGACTCCTCAGGCCCCTCGCCACCAGCACTCGGACCCGTGCCGAGTGGACGGAGTCTCCCAGAGGAGGGCGGGGTTCCGCACACAGGCAGGTGATGCCGCAGGTGGACCTGGTGCCTGGATCTATGTGCATGACAAGGGCTTCAGCGGCATCTGCTCCGTGAGGAGTACGGAGCTGCGCTTGTGCAAGGGCACTGGAAAAGACAGAAGGAAGCAGCACTGCCGGACAGGAGAACTGCAGGGGATCTGGCTCTGACACCCGGGGCAAAGGGAAGACTGTTTGTAGCTGGAAATGAGAGGACACAGGGCCACGAGCTCTGGTCTCGGAGGAGGCCCTGGAGATGAAGGAAGGACGGGAGCCGAGCGGCAAGCAGCAGCCCGCAGAGCAAACCTGACCCCGACGTGACTCCAAGCAGACCGGGCTTGGGCTTGTGGGAGGCCAGACACACAGCTTTCTCCAAAGCGACGGAGGCTGGCTTGGGGGGCTTCTCAGAGTACAGCGTCTGCCTCGTGTGGGAGGCGCGGGGCGGGCGCACACTCCAGCACTGCAGGAACCAGACGTGTGTGGCAAAGCCACGCGAGGACTGAGTGACACAAGGCAGGGGCGGTCACCCCTCGTGACGCACAGACGCTGACCACGGCCAGCTGCCTGGCCGGAGCGGGCTGTGGGGTGGAGGCGAGGACAGACCCACCTCCTTCCGGGGAACGGGCTGAGGGAACAGGAGCCTCGGAGAGGCCGGGCGGGGAGACCCGCGCTTGGCTCTGCCTCCGCAGGCCTGAAGCTCCGAGCAAGCTGTGGGCCTCCTGGAAGGCTTCAGTGCAACCCCAACCCAGACACCGCGGCAGCGCCTCCTGTCCCAGCTGAGGCGGGGAGCTCAAGGCCAGGCTGGGTAACAACACAGCAAGCCTCTGCCTCTAAAAGTAAACACCACCGGACTCAATCCGGAGACCCCAGGGCCCAGGCTGCCACCGCCCCTCGGACACTGAAGTCACACTGACGTTGCTGGTGGGCCCTTAGCAGAGGCAGCAGGAGCGGGAGATAAGCAAACAGGTGCAGACGCCTCTGGGAAGGGCCCAGGGTCCAGGGGTGTGGGGCAGTAAGATTCCTCAGTGGCTACAGGCCGGAGCCCAGCCCAGGCCCAGGGCAGGGGCCGGCTAGGACACACCCCAGCCCTGCCCGTCCCTAATACTCCGGGAAGAGGGTCACAGCATGGGGGCGTCCACACCCCTCCACCCCTGGCGCGGCCTTGCGAAGATGGAGCACTGAGGCCTCCCGGGACAGGTTTAGGAGGAAATTAAGGCTCGGAGCTCAGCCCTGCTGTGGCGCCCCTGGAGCAGGCACTGCCTCTCCCTGGGCCTCAGCGCCCTCATTTGCAGATGAAAGGGTGGGAGAGCCTATCGGGGAAAACCAAGCTGCTCACCAGCCCTGAGAAGACGGAACGGACCTCAACTCCCACAGCCAAGGCTGAGAAGCCGTCTGCTTCCACAGAGCTGAAACGCGCAAACTGCAGCGCAGTTTGGAAAAGGAAAAGCCATGGGGACCCTGGAAACATCTGAGGTCAAGGCGGCCGGGCCAGGGGTGACCAGGAGAACGTGCAGGCTTTGTTTTTAATTTTTTGTGGTGCTGGGAACCAAGCCCAGGCCCTTGGGCGTGTTAAGTAAGTGCTGTGTGGCTGAGATGCACCCCCAAATCAAACACAGGACTGTGGGGGCAGTGAAGCCGTTCTGGGGTATGCACTTCCTGGAGTGAACCACCAAGGACAACCAAGTGTCAGTACCCGCGTCACCTGTAACACATGCATCGCGGGGCAAGATGAGGAGGGGTGGACAGAGCACCCGATGCTCTCTCCCCAGGTCCCCCACAACCCGAAAAAGTATCCGTGTGTACTCCGCTGAAAAAAGGTGGGGAGGTGAGCAGAGGAAGTCTTGTACTCAGCCCCTTGAGGGCTTTCTCAGGGTCCTAAAATAACGCCAAAGCTGGAGTGGAGTGTCACTCAGGGGTACTGGCAAGGCCTTGGTTCAAGTCCCAGCATCACAGAAGTCATGCAAGGACCTGAGAGGGCAGATTCAAGATTAACCTGCTGGCTCCATGTCAAGTGGCCTGTCCTAGGAAATGCAGGCTCAAAGCTGCTTCTCCCTCCGGAGGCTTTGCAGACGGAGAACTTGCCGCAGTCCCAGGACACCGCAGATGGCAGTCCCCTCTCGCCCTGTGGGCTGCTGGCCCAAGTCCTTTCTCCGGCCTCGGGGAATGGGCCTGCCCCACTCAGCCAACCCTGCAGAGACCCGAGGGGCCTGGCCCAGGCTCCGGCAGCATGGGTTCCCTAGCGGTGACCGCGGGCCCAGCCCGGCACCGGGAAGCAGCGCCCAGAGCCCACAGCATCAGGAGCCTCGGGAGCCTGCGCGGTCCTGGGGGTGGCCAGTACCAGCAGCCCCTGCCCTGTTCCCAGAGGAAACCCAAGACTGCTGCACATGGAACGCACAGCTCCAGGAAACATGAGGGCCAGGGCAGACCCAGCTGGCATGAGGGCCACACCCACCCTGCCCTGGGCATTTTTCAGATGCTCTTCTGTCCCAGAGCCTCTCCCCAGGGGGCAGGGCCGACTACGGGTGCTCTACACACTCTGCTCGTGACCAAAAGCTCCCAGACCCGTGGTAGGGGATCCACCCTAACCCCAAAATGCCCCCATGGACTCCTTCCTGGCCCGGCCACAAGCCTCCCATTCCACAGTGCTGGGTCACCGCGGGAAATAGGCCATGCAAATGGCTGGAAATGGGGGCGGAGGAGGCCGCGGGGTGAAGGCCTGCCTCTTCTGGGTGGGGCCGGCTCAGCCCGGCCCAGCAGGCCACCACTGCCCCTGGCCACGCAGAGAAAGAGGAGGTCCGGTGAACATGGTGCCAGCCGCGGCCTCTAACTGTGAAGTGTGCTCTGGGCAGGAGCACGAGAGCAGGCTCCAGGGAGACGTATCCCTCTTCCTCCTCCCACCTGGCCCTCCGGAGGGACCACATTCTCAGCCCTGGGCTCACCATGCCCGGGAGGAAGACCGTGGCTCAGGACAGAAAACATCACTGTCAGAGCTGCTCACCAGTAGCACCTCCCTCAGAGAGCTCCTTAAATAAATGCTCTCCAAAAAACTGTAAATAACACACCTGACGGTTTGTAGCCAGAATAGGAAAGAAAGAACAAAGCAATCAAAAGAAAAAAAAACTGGGCAGAAGATCTGGACAGATGTGTCACCAGGAAGCTATGCAGATGCAAATGGGCACACGAAAACATGCTTCACACCTTGGGAACATGGAAATTAGAAGCACAATGAGACAGCACTATACAGCGACCAGAAGGGCAACGTGAAAAACAAAAACAGCCGGGCACGGTGCCACCCACCTATAATCCGAGCCCTCCAGGAGGCTGAGGCAGGAGGATCCCAAATTCAAGTCCAGCCCAGGCATTTCAGCAACTTAGCAAGATTCTGTCTCAAAATAAAAGTTTAAAAGGCTAGAGATGTAGTGTAGCTCAGTGTGAAGGGCTTGGGTTCAATCCCCAGGGCCGAGGCAAAAAAAAACTCAACAACCCTAGAATAATACCAAGCCCAGGTGAGAACTTGGAGCAATAAAACCCACTTATGGTTTCCGTGGTGATGTAAAATGGTGTATTTTGGAAAACAGTGTGGTAGTTTCTTAAAATATTAAATATGCACATATCACGTGACCCAGCAATCCCACTCCTAGATATTTATGCAAGAGAAATAAAATCTGTCTTCACACGAAAACCTGTATATAAATAAACGTGACAGCAGCTTTACTCAAAAGTGACAGAGGCTGTAAAGAGCGCCAACGTCTTTCAATCCATGACACATACACTGTGGCCTGCGGGACATCTGTGTACAGTAATGGAATAGTACTCAGCAAGGAAAAGGAACACACTGTCAACATACATAGCCATTTCAATAATGCCCAAAGGCATTACGCCAAAGAACCCAAAAAGCTTCAGATTGTATGATTCCATTTACACGCTTTTTTTCAGAGTTTTTTTTGGTTTTTTTTGGGGGGTTGGGTTTTTTTGAGACAAGGTCTCACTATGTAGTCCAGGATGGCCTTCAGCTTGGTACATGACATTCTTTTTTTTTTTTTTCCCCAGTACCGGGAATCGAACTCACAACCTTGCGCTTGCCAGGCAGGCGCTGTGCCGCTGAGCTAAATCCCCAGCCCCCATGACATTCATGAAAACGCAAAATTTCAGGAATTGAAATTTATACTCCCAGATGAGGACAGGCATGAGGGACAGGGCAGAGATGACTGCAAATGAAATTGGAGTCTTAAAGCTGGGCGTGGTGGTGCATGCCAGTAATCCCAGCACTCAGGAGGCTCAGGCAGGAGGATTGTTGCAAATCTGAGACCAACCGGGGCTGCAAAGTGAGCCCAAGACCAGCCTGGACTGCATAGCAAGACCCTGTCTCAAAAAGACAAGAAAAAAGAATGAAAGAAAGAAATCTGGGGTCTTGAACTGTTCTGTACTTGCTGGTGAATAAACCACTCTACATTTGTCAAATGAATACCAGAGACTGTCTTTTGCTATATGTAAGTTAAAAATAAGTTTAAAATAAATCTTGCTGCAAGTGGAGCTCCGTGGTGAAGCACCTGCGTGGCATTCACAGGCCCCAGGTTAAGTCCCCAGCACCGCAGAAAAGAAAAAGTCCGCCCCGTTCCGCCCAAAGGGCGCGGCTCCAATCCACCTCACTGCCCCACCCTCGAGCAGCCTCCTGTCCCACACACCCCAGGGCAGGGGCCCTGCGCCAGTCCCTGCTCGGACACCTGGCCTTCTGCCCCGTGTCCCTGAGCCCACACACCCACCATCCTCAGAGCCAGCTCGAGCCTCCTCCGCAGGTCCTCCAGGCCCCTGGACCCCCACGGCACAGGTCACCTCCGCTGGGCACCCACAGTGCGCACACCTGCCCGTCTTTCCTGGGCCTCTCACCATCTCTGCCCAGTGCTGGGCACACAGTGGTGCCCGATGACTGCGGGCGGCCGGTGGAGGCCTCAGGCCAGAAGAAGAAAGCAGTACTGCCGGGACCGGCAGCGTTCTGGGAGGAACAAGAGCCACCAACACAGCTCTCCTGCGCAGTGCAGCTACTGCCTGAACGCCAGGCCGAGCTAACTGTGCTACTCCAGCCCGAGGTCACCGGCTGACGAGGGAGGTTTCCGGGGATGCCGACCAGCACAGCTCCAAGCCCCCCCAGGTGCTCAGGACACACCTGCTGAGGGACAGCGGCTGTCCTGTCACTATGCGGGTCCTCCTACAGCAGTAACTGACTTTGACTATCTAGTCAGAAGCCTTCCTCACAAAGCAGAGTTACCTTCACCTGGGCCGGGGCGGCCGCTCAGTGACACAGCACCTGCCTGGCAAGTCTGAGATTCAATTCCCGGTAACCGTCCCCCCAAAAAAATTACCTTCACCTGACCGCCAGTCACTTCACAGGGTCCCTCACTGTGCAAGTGGGAATTTCCAAGCGTATCACCAGCTCCCCCTCCCAATTATTACAGCTTGTTTAATTTTTGGAGGTTTTTTTGGGGGGTTTGTTTTGTTTTGTTTCTTTTTTGGCTTTTTGAGACAGAGTCTAGCTATATAGTCTAGGCTGACCTCAAACTTGCTGCAATTCTCCTGCCTCAGCCTCCTGAGTGCTGTGATCACAGGCATGCGCCACCATAGCCAGCTCAGCTTGTCTAGTTTTTAAGGACCATTTCTTTGACAAACACACAAGTACTTAATAGATGTGGTATGGTTTATATGGAGATGTCCACCAGAAACCTCACACACTCAGGGGTGGAGTTCTGGAAGGTGGCTGGATTATGTGGGTTTATAGCTGGCTTGCTGTTGGGAGGGGGTGTGGCCAGAAGCGTGCCCTGGAGGAGATGGGGGAGGGGGGGAGGGGGAGGCGGAGCAGGGGAAGAAGAAGGTGGAGGAGGAGGTTTCCTTCTCTCCCCAGCCCCATCCTGGAGTTCTGCCTTCCTTCACCAGGCCCTGAGCAGCTCTCCAGCAGCCCTCCTCCCAGCCTACTACGGACTAAAACGTGGGCAGAATAAACCTCTCCTCCCTTAAAATGTGGGTGCCAGGCCTTGGGTCCCAGTGACGAGAAAGTGACTGACGTGAGGTACCAAGCAAAGAACCGAGCATTTCACAAACATTCACCCATTTCGTCTTCCAATCAGCTGTGGAACTGGCTCCGCTGACACCATCCTCATTCTGTAGCAGGGGAAGCGCAGACACGGAGCAGCTGGGCGCTCGCCCACGGTCACACAGCTGGGAAGGAAGGACTCAAACCCAGCAGGCTGACCGTGAAGGCCACCGCCCCACGTCCCACCCCGCCTTGCTTGTCCACACCAAGATGCACTGCTAGGTGTGCGGTACCCAGGAGACTGCCCACACCGTCTGTGAAAGCTGATAAACTGTGCTAAAATCATACGGTTACAGCAGGTTAAGTAAAATATAGTACTGCAATTCATTTTACCCGGTTTTTTTTTTTTGCTTTTTTCCAGTTGTTTTTCAGCTTTTGTTTTTATTGATACGTATATGCATACAGAACGGTCACACTGATCACAGTCCTCGCGGAGCGCTGGTGTTTCGGATGGTCTACTTATTCATTTAACGTTGCTGTAGCTGGGGAGGGAAGCCCTGGCCTTGTGCGTGCTAAGTAAGCACTTTACCGCTGCCTTTACCCCGGCGGGGGGCGTGTTTGGGACTGGACCCAGCAACACCCCACCACTGAGCTACATCCTCAGCCCCATTATTTGTTACTTTAAGATGGCCTCATTGAATTGTCCAGGCTGGCCTCAAACTTTCTATCTTCCTGCCTCAGTCTCCCAAGTACCTGGGAGCATGTGCCACCACGCCTGGCTTGTTTTTACATTTTTAATGCTGGGCCTGGTGGCACATAACCATAATCCCAGCACTTAGGAGTCAGGGAGGATCGCTGCAAGTTTGAGGCCAGCCTGAACTACACAGCAAGACCCTGTCTCAAAAAAACACAAAATAAATAATTTTTTTTTGAGACAGTCTGGCTATGTAGCCCAGGCTGGCCTCCTACTCAAGGTGATCCTCCTGGCTCAGCCTCCCGAGTGCTGGGATTACAAACACACATGTGCAACCCTGCCCGGCATAAATACATTTTTAAATGCAGCTCCTCGGTAACTTAAATCTACATATGATCTGGCTTACTTTTTTTTAATGCTAGGGGTGGAACCCAAGGCCTCCGCATGCCAGCAGGCACTCTACCCCAATCTGCACCCTGCCCTCTAGCTCCCACGATGGCTGATCGGGTATCACTCTGGAGTCTGTACTCACTGCTACTGCTCTGGGCAGGGGTCCTCCTCCCCAACTCCCAGGTTCAGGGTGAGGCCTACGTACCACTGGACAAAATGGCACATGCCTATAACCCCAGCTCTTGGGAGGCTGAAGCAGGAGGATCACTATGAGTTGAAAGCCAGCCTAGGCTACACAGTGAGCTCAAGGTCAGCCTGAACTACTGAACTACACAGTGAGACCCTGTGGAGGATCACCCAGGTGACTCTCTTTGAAAGAGGAGTAATTGGCTCCATTTCAGCTGAGCCTGACCCTATTTCCATATATTGATATGGACAGAGCTGGCTGGGACCTTTCCCTATCCCTTCAATTGGCTTTACGCAATGCGTATCGGTCTAGCCAAGGTGCTGCTGGTAACCTTTGGAGATGACAGGCGTGTTTCCCCACCCCCACAACCCCCACCGCATTGCTTCTCCGAGCCGGGATGAGGCGGGATGTGTGAGCCCATGCTCCACGCTGTCGGCTGGGATTGAGCCTTGGGACAGAGGCTATGACTTCCTCGGGCTTCAAAGATTACACATCAGAGCTGAAGCACCAAAACATTAGACACTATCTCAGTTGTGTTTTGCAGATATTCTTTCCGCATACCCTCCTCTCTGCATTTGCAGAGGTGATCTCAGGCCTCCTACCTAGCCCAGCTCATGGCGTTCACCCACTTCCCATGGTTCTCAGTCACTCGTCCTCCAGCCACTCCCTTCTTCGTGAATGAATAAAACCTGGGTTTGGCCTTGCGTCGAGGGGCAGGGATGTAGCTCAGCGACAGACCCCAGATTCAATCCCCAGTGCAGTTGGGAGTAGGGGGGACACAACCATGGAATGACAAGCTCAATTCTTTTTTCTTCTTTGGAAATGCTGGGGATCGAGCCCAAGTCCCTGCCTGTGCAAAGCAACTGCTCTACTGAGCTACCTCCAACAGCTCAATTCTTAACAGCACACGACGCCCCCACCTTTGAAAGCCAGAGGTGGCTCTCAGTGTGGCTAGAGCATCACAGAGCTTAAGGTTTTCCTTGACAAGAGGTCACACACGCTGGTTTGTCCCCGAGCTGTGTTCCTGTGTACAACTTTGTTTTCTTCTTCATGAATTTCTCTCTTTTCCCAATGTTCTACAATGATTTGTATTGATTTTAAGAATCAGAAGAATTATTTTAGTTCATCCATCTGCTCACACTCAGCACTGAAGCCAGCTGCGGTGACGTGGAATTCTGGTTCTGAATTACCCAGGCTGGGCTGGAGCTTGGTGATCCTTCTGCCTCAGCCTCCCAGGGTGCTGGGATTACAGGTGTGCTGCATCATGTCCAGCTACGGCAAGCATCTTTAACAGAAGGCGGATGAGGGGTCAGAACCTGCCCGTTATCATTTCTAGAAGGCAGGCTCTCTTTTCAGCAGGAGCGGATTGAGTCTAGTTGGTCTGAAGTTACTTCATTATGTAAAACCACAAAGAACTTGTGGACCGATGTGGAGCTTGTCAGGGGCGCTTTGGAGGAGCCCTGCACTGGGCGGGAGACTGGATTATAGGGGCTCCAGGGCCTCTGCTGCGGCAGTTCTGGGGTGCTGTGCTCCCCACCCAGGGCAGGCACAGGCAGAAAGCCAAGTCAGAGATCCCCAAGGTGTCACCAGAAATTCCCCAGGTGCCACCAGCTCGGTAGCAACACCCAGGTGGTTGTTCTATCCGCTAAACATCCAACCACCTTTCCCTTGTTCCCAAGAAATCATGACTGAAAATCAGGCCCAAAGAGCTGGTGGAGCCCTTGCCTGGCACCCGTGAGGCCCCGGGTTCAGTCCTCAGCACGGTCTCGTTGCTGAGACAAAACACCCAACACTTAAAGGAGGTGGGCTGGGGATTTAGCTCAGTGGCACAGCGCCTGCCTGGCAAGCGCAAGGTAGTGAGTTCAATTCCCGGTACCAGAAAATAAAAAAAATAAAGTTAAAGGAGGAAAGGTTTATTTAGCTCAGTGCGTAAGGTTTCAGCCTATCATCAGCTGGCTCCAAGGCAGGGTGGCACATGGCAGAGGGGCTACAGTTCACGGCAGCGGAAAATAGCAAAAGCAGCAAGGGGGGCGGGGTTGACACGACAAGCCTCTTTTTGTCCCTTAGATTGTATCTTGTCTACCAGGATTAGGGAGGTGGCCTGATCCATCAGTGGCCTGATCCAGCAGTCACCTTAACCCTAGCACCCTTAATCCCAGAACTGCACTACCAATCAATCACACGCTCTAGACTCAGCCACCTCCAAAAAATCTCCCTCTGACCGCATGAGACTTTGAAACCATAACAAAAAGAAAAAGGAAATACCTGAATATTCCTCCATCCAAACTGATTTTGTCTCCATAGACTTGGTACAGTGAATCCATGTTGGCTTCATTTTCAAAGTCTCCATGGACTTTTTTGTTCAAAAATCTGACCAGCTGGGCATGGTGGTGCACGCCTGTAATCTCAGCACGCAGGAGGCTGACGCAGGAGGATCACCATGACCAGCTTGAGCTATGTAGTGAATTCAAAGCCAGCCTGAAGTATAAAGTGAGTCCTTGTCGCAAAGCAAAACAAAACCACACCGAAAACTGTCCCACAGAGCTGCCTTCCTTGAACATGTGGCTCAGTGGTAGAGTACCTCCCTAGCATGCACAAAGCTCTGAGTTGGATCCTCAACACTGAAAAAGAAAAATCTGACCTAGAATTAGCAAGGGAGCAAATGAAGCTCACAGAGTGCCACTGTCAGTCCCTTCGAGAAATCCATCCAGCCGGGCGTGGTGGCACACCTGTAATCTGGTAATCCCAGCACTCGGGAGGCTGAGGCAGGAGGATCGTTGTGAGTTCGACACCAGCCTAGGCTTCAAAGTGAGCTCAAGGCCAGCCTGAACTGTACAGCGAGACCCTGTGTCAAAAAGACAAAAAAAAAAAGAAAAGAAATCCATCAGGCACCTGCCATGTCCCTGCAGGGGTTCCGTGGCTGCTCCTGGGGCTTCTCTCAGGGCCCCACCTGAACTCAAGCAGAAGCCCACACCGACTGCCACTTCCCGAGCACAGCGCTACTGGGCTCTCACGAATCGGGGCCCCTTACAGAGGACCGTGAGGTAAGCCCCCTGCTCCCAGGCGTCCCGGCCCCTGCCTGTCCTGCTCAGGCCGCTGAAAAAACGCTCCCCCATGGCCCAGCCGCCCAGGCCTGGGCTCCCCACCCAGAGCTCTGCCCAACAACCGCCTCCACATCAGCCGTTACTCAGGCTCAGTGCCAAGAGGGAGCACGGCCAGGAAGAAACAACGCTGGCCTTTTCGCCTGGCCCGAGCGGTTCACGAAGGCATCTCAGGGGCTTGGAGTCGGAGACCGCAGGGAGCTGGTATGGCTGAGCCTGGCACGAGGAGAGGCTGGCAGACAACCCTACACCTTCGCTAGAAGGACACAAAGCAGAGACCTTGGCCACGTAACGGGCCCTCGGAGCCCAGGTTTCACTACAAGTCCACAGCCCCCCTGGGAGGAGGGTTCCACCGGAGAGACCACCCCGGGGCCCTGCGCGCTGCCCCAACACGCCACCGGATATGCAATCCCATCCCCCAGGAGGGTCACCCTGCCTCGGCAGCTCCCATTTCCGCCCCGGTGACTCCTCTGAAGTCTATTGTTCCCGAGCAGTTTGGGCTGCAGGAAGTGAGTCCCCACCCTTGGGGGCCGCCTGCCTGCCCGCTCCCTCCCCGGAGATCCCAGCCCAGCCCGGCCAGCTACCTCTCCAGGACGCTGTCCATATCCAGCGCCAGAGGGTGTAGGCACAGACCTTAGCCTGGGATCCTGGCGGGAAATTTTCCAAAGATCCAGTCCCTACCGGGGGCAGCCTCATAGGTGTGATCAGAATCTCCCCAGCATCCAGACAGGAAAGCCCAAGGCAAGAGAAGCACTGTCCTTTCAGAAGCGGTCAAGGCCACATTGGAATCAGAATACAGGAGCCGGAGGCTCTGCGCTCCCAGCAAGCGGCAAGGTCCAGCCCTGCCCCGCCCCGCCCTGCCCCCACCTCTACCTGGGCCCCAGGGCTGAGGGGAGGGGTGCCGGGAGCAGCTGTTTCAGCTCCTATTTCAGAGCTTTAAAGGGAGCTAACCTCTGCCAACGCAAGGTCATGGGGGCCAGGAAGACAGGCGAGGTAAAGCCACCCTCACAAGCTCGAGTCTCCAACTGCCACCCGGCCAGCTTCAGTGACAAGAAAAGCAAAGCCCACAGCCAGGAGCCAATTGTCCTCTACTTCCCCCAGGCAGGAGAAGCCACAAGTCTGGCAGTAGTTATGGCTTCGGGACAGTCACCAGGAAGACTCCAGAGGAGAAGCCAAGAGGATGTGATATTTGCAACCCAGATCTAAAAAGCCAGGGAGAGCCGCCCGTGGTGGTGCACGCCCGTCATGCCTGTAATGCCTGTAATCCCAGCACTTGGGAGGCTGAGACAGGAGGGTCATAGCGAGTTCGAGACCAGCCTGAACTGCATAGACCCTGTCTCAAAAAGACAAAAAAATAAAATAAAAACACAGGGGAGGGCTGTGGGTGCGGTACAGTGACAGACCCCGTGCTGAAGGTGAGCCAGGCCCTGGCTTCAATCCCTGGCACCACAGAACAAAAAAATAATAATAACAACAACGATAATAATGACAAGAGAGTGAGGCGGGAGGATCACAAGTTCAAGGCCAGCCTGAGCAACTGCTGACATAGTGAGACCCGGTCTCAAAAGAAAAAAAATCAGAAAGGGTGGGGGATGTAGCTCACTGTGAAAGCCTTGGGTGGAACCCTAGTAACACCACCATCAAAAAGAAAAAAAAATCTCCACCTAGCGTAATACACAGGAAAGCTGGAGGAGCTGGGCTTGGGGCAGGGTGTGAGGAGCAGCTCGGGGCCCCTTGCAGCCTGGCAGACTCAGATCCCACTGTAACAGCCCCCACCCCACCTCCCGCCCAGCACCCAAGACACAGGACCTGCTGTCCTCCCCAAACCTTACATGCGCCCCAAGACACTACCCAAGCCAAACCAAAAGCACCTACTAATTCCCCAGGAAAAACAGAGGATGCGCCAGGCTCGGAGCTAGTGGCACTTCCCAAACAGTGAGTTTTCACAGCTTTCTAGCCAGGTATTAATTAATCATTATCGTTCAGGTGCGAAGGTCTGAAAGGTAGCAAGAAACTGTCCGGGATCTGCGCCCAGGTCTGCCTGACTCCAAACCTGTACCCTTTCCGCTCTATCAGTGCCTTAGGCCGCTGCACCCTGGCTAAACAGGTCAGAATTCCCATGCCTCAGGGTGGCCCGGGAAGAGGACAAGCCTCCCACTTCTCAGACAGGTTCTTGCTCCTCCCGGAGCAAGAAAGCCGAAGGCAAGGGAAGCACTGTCCTTTCACAAGCGGTCAAGGAGCGGGGCATGCTGGCGCAC
>NW_004955429.1:18489401-18492552 GCF_000276665.1 Chinchilla lanigera | reverse complement strand
AGATACTACAAGCAAAGCACTAAAAATGCCAGGCTCATATTCAGGAAAGGCACTCTGAAAGTGTGAGCTTTGACAACGTGGAGGAACTAAGTGTTTTTTTTTTTTTTTTTTTTTTTTTTGCAATAGAGTCTCACTATGTAGGCTGGCCTCAAACTTGTGTTGATCCTTCTGCCTCAGGCTCCCAAGAAAAATACGAGCATGTTTCACCACATCTGGCTTCTGGTTTTGTTTTTTGTTTTTTGTCTTTCTGAGACAGGGTTTCACTATGCACTTCGGGCTGGCCTTGAACTCACTTTTCAGCCAAGGCTTGCCTTGAACTCACAGCGATCCTCCTGCCTCAGCCTCCTGAGTGCTGGGATTACAGATGTAAGCCACCATGACTGGCTCTGGCTTCTGTTTTTATTTTGCAAGAGGCTCTTGCTAAATTGCTAAATTACCCAGGTTGGGCTGGAACTTGTGAGCCTTCTGTCTCAGCCTCCCAGAATGCTAGGATTACAGGAACATGCCACCATGCCCAGCTACTAGGGTGACAATTGATCCAGCTTTTGTGTGTGTGTGTCATCTTCTTTTTTTAGAGAGGGTTTTGCTATGCAGTTCAGGCTGGCCTTGAACACACCGCCTAGGCTGGCCTCCAACTCAGTGATCCTCCTGCCTCAGCCTCCCGAGTTCTGGAATTACAGGCATGTGCCAGTATGCCTGGCCTGATCCAGCTTTTAAGCCATAGATGTGTTTGCGAAGTTGAGACTGGAAAGCCCACTGAGGTCACGTGGAATGGCACTAAGAAAGATTAGGCGGCCTACACACAAGGGGTGCTTAGGAAAGGCTTGTGAGCTGGTGTAGCTGGACACTAAGATGTGAAGACTCTGAGCTTGGTGGTTCACACCTGTAATCCTGGCTTCTCGGAAGGCTGAAGCAGGAGGATTGCAAGTTTGAGGCCAGCCTGAGTAACTGAGTGAGACCCTGTCTCAAAATAAAAAATTAAAGGGGTAGCAAGTTATACCATGTACAGGAATAAATTCCCTATGATGAATGAGATCTTTTTTTTTTCCCTCGGTTTTTTTCCAGTACCGGGAATTGAACTCACGACCTTGTGCTTGTTAGGCAGGCGCTGTGCCACTGAGCTAAATTCCCAGCCCCAAAGGTGATCATTATGTAGACATAAAATGTACCAATAAACTTAATTAATTAAAAATAAGAAATCAAAGGGGCTAAGGCATAGAGCGCTTGCCTAACGTGTGCGACCCCTGGATTCCATCTCCCATACCAAAAGAAAAAAAAAAAGGCAGGCGCTGCATTACAGAGATTGAGGAAGATTGCCATGCGGTGCTGAAGGTCTGGCCATCATAAAAGCTATTTACACACAGGGGTGACAGATCCAGGCCGCCACCAGAGAGGACCTCTGGCAAGGAGTCTCGGGTGGCCTGGAGACCTCACATCTCCCAAACTCCCGCGGTGGCCCCGGGCTGCGGCAGGGGTCGGTCCGGGAACCGCCTACAGCAGCGGCTGCAGACCGGCTCGCAGGCTGTTACCAGCGAAAGCTCTTAGAGGACAGCGCTGCTCTAGAGGCAGAACTGCGACCCGTGATCGGTAACAAGAGTCTGGCCGTGAAGGTCGGGGGCAGAGCAGTAGCGGGGACGCTCTCCCAAGTGAGCAGTTGGCGGTGCCGCTGCCGAGACGACAGTTCCAGCAGCAGGGGCTGGCGTGAGACAAGACGAACCCTCGGAGGAGGAGCCTGGGCTCTGTCTTCCCTTTGAGCCCGCGGGGCTGAGCCGGGAAGGTGATTTTCCGGATGCTGGGTCCTCCCGCGCAGCTTCCAGAGAGCTCTAGGCGCTGGGGTGGGGGGACGGCTCTGGCTGCCGTCGGGTGTGAATCCGCTTGTGCAAGCTTTTTGCTGCTTGAGTCGCGTGTGAGGCCCTCGCTTTGCTGCACAGGACCTGTGTGCATCCTTGGGATCCAGACTCATCCTGCGAAGGCTCTGCGCTCCAGCTTGCTAAGGGCTGGTGCCCGAGGCCTAAAGGCAGGGGCGTGGTCAGAGCTGGTTTCTTATTTCTTAATTTGTTTTTTTGAACCCAGGGCTTTCATACTGATCTACATCCCCAGAACTCCTCTCCCCATTTTTATATTTTAAGACAACATCTCCTTAAGTCACTCATTTACCCAGGCTGGGCTCAAACTTGCAATCGTCCTGCCTCAGCCTCCCAGTATGCTGGGATTACAGGTGTGCGCCGTCATGCCTGCCTCAGAGCTGCTTGTGATGCAGGGAGGGTATTTATGTTGGTTGTGGGGTAAAGTAAAATTAAAAACCATCTTACTTACTGCTACCATATGTTGTTTGGTATTATTTCCATTCCTTTGATAGATTTTCCTTCTCTAACCCACATGGGTCACATCAAAGACCTATCCTTATGAGACTTTGCTGAGCGGACAGAAGCGCATCTACCTGATGGAACTCTTCACAGCCATCAATCACAAGATGCTGTTATTCAGTTAGTTACTTTGGTGCGGGAGTAGAACCCAGGACCTCGCCCAAACTAAGCATATGCCCTCCCACTGAGCTGCACCCTCAGCCCCGACAAGATGCTTTTTGAAATAAACCAAACATTCATGATATAAGTGCAAAAGCAGGTTCTAAAAACAACATTTATAGGAGGATTTTTGTCTTTAAAAAAAAGATGGAAAGGCATGCTGGGTATGATAAGTG
Organism: Chinchilla lanigera; assembly: GCF_000276665.1. Taxonomy (NCBI): domain Eukaryota; kingdom Metazoa; phylum Chordata; class Mammalia; order Rodentia; family Chinchillidae; genus Chinchilla; species Chinchilla lanigera. The sequence continues at coordinate 18,489,851 of NW_004955429.1, read as the reverse complement.
CATACCTATAATCCCAGCACATGGGAGGCTGAGGCAGGAGGATCCCTGAGAGTTCAAGGCCAGCCTGGACTACATTTTGATCCTGCTTTTTGTTTTATTGTCTGTTTTTTACAGTGCTAGAGATCTAATACTAGGGCCTTGTTCATGTTAGGCAAATGCTCTACCACTGACTTATATCACCAGCCCAAGATCCTGTCTCAAATAATCAAACAAAAAATTATATTTTAAAAAGTACTTTAAAATGATTAACTCTGCAAGTTTAAAGAAAAGGAAATTTCTTTCTCATTTTTATTTTTTATTTTCTGTAACAAATTTGTAGTGGCTGGGCATGGGGGCACACACCTGTAATCCTAGCACTAGGGAGGCTGAGGCAGGAGGATGGCCATGAGTTTGATGCCAGTGCAGACTACAAAGTGAGTTGAAGGCCAGCCTAACTGCATAGTGAAACCT
>NW_004955429.1:18488207-18489301 GCF_000276665.1 Chinchilla lanigera | reverse complement strand
GTTTTTTTTTTTTTTTTTTTTTTTTTAAGTTTTTTTGACTCAGGGTCTCAGCTGATAGGGCAGGCTAGCCTTGAACTTACTGTGTTGCCCAGGGTGGCCTCAATCTTGTGGTGATCCTCCTGCTTCAGCCTCTGGAGTGCTGGGATTTACAGGCATGTGCCACCACGCCTGACCTTATTTTTATTTTTTGGTGCTAGGGGTTGAACCTAGGGACTTACACATGCCAGGCAAGTGTTCTATCCCTAAACTACATTTTTAGACCTAATGTTTTGGACACAGGGCCTCAATATGTTCCTCAGGTTGGCCTTGAACTCCAGGTTCAAAGGATCCTCTTGCCTCAGCCTCCAAATTATTGGGAATACAGGTGCCAGCCACTGCACTGGATTTGTGCTGTTTTTATAATCATGAAAAAGGGGATGGCTGTTTATAGCAGCACAACTCCCGATAGGTAAGTCTTGGAAGCGGCCAACAGGCGAATGGGGAAGGCAGACATGCAGCGTGGCATCCACTGTATGCACGGCAGAGGGCTCCTGGCCCTGAAGGGTCACCGCGAGTCCTCTGTGTGCAGATGGTACACCTGGAGCCCACAGTGCTCAGTGAGGTAAATCAGGCAGAGAAGCTTCAGTATTTCTCTTATACAAGAAACCCAAAGTATAAGTAATGTAAAGAGCACAACAAAAGCCGGATGATAGGAACCAGACAGAGGCCTGGTGGAAGTGGGAAGGGAGGTGAGGGGCTCCCGCTCAGCCGCACAGCGCCTGCCTGGCAAGCGCGAGGTCCTAAGTTTGATTCCCAGTGCCAAAATAAATAAATACATAAGTAAAGTGCATGTAGCCACGGTGGTGGCGCCTGCCTGTAACCCCAGCCCTCAGGCTGAGGCAGGAGCATCACAGTGAGTTCAAGGTCAGCCTGGGCTACACAATGAGACCCTGTCTCAAAAAACAAAACAAAACCAAAAAAACCCTGAGCAAAGCAACAAATATGCCAGGCATGGTGGCGCACGCCTGTGATCCCAGCACTCAGGAGGCTGAGGCAGAGGACTGTGTGAGTTCAAGCCCGGCCCCAACTACATAGTTCAAGGCCAGCCTGAACTA
>NW_004955429.1:18469127-18487597 GCF_000276665.1 Chinchilla lanigera | reverse complement strand
ATATATCTCAAGAGTCAACCAGGTAAGGGGTGGCGCAAGTCTGTAATCCCAGCATTTGGGAGGCTGAGGCAGAAGGATCTTGAGATCGAGGCCAGCCTGGGCTACACAGTGAGTCCCTGTTTTAAAAAATCAAAACCAAAATAAAAGCAAGCAAAGAAACGAACACTACAAGCATTAGGAGTCTAAATGACACTCGGGACTTCCTGCCTGAGCCTCCTTCCTCGCGGTTCTTCTTCCCGCACTTCCTGAACACATGCGATACCTTCGGCCTGTGTCGGGCCAGGACTACAGACAGACAGAGGGAAGCCCTGCGCTGCCCTTCCCACACCACCGAGCGCCTGATGGAAGCTGGGCATTTGACACCTTCCACACAGAACCAGTACGAGGACTGTTAAACTCGGAAACTGGAATCTAGGATTTCTTTTTTTTGTTGTTTCAGGGTTTTTTTTTCCGGTACTGGGAATTGAACTCATGACCTTGCTCTTGCCAGGCAGGCGCTGTGCCGCTGAGCTAAATCCCCAGCCCTAGGATTTCTTTTTTTATGATTTATTTATTCTGGTCCTGGGTATTGAACCTAAGCCCTTTGCACTGAACGATGTCCTCAGTCATTTTTCTTTCACTGATTTTGAGGTGCTGGGGGTCGAACCCGGGGCTTTGCACCTGTAGGTAAGTGGTCTACCCCTCAGCTACATCCCCAGCCCTTTTTATTTTTTATTTTGCAAAGGGTCTCACTAATTTGCTCAAGCTGGCCTCAAATTTGAAGTCCTCCTGCCTCAGCCTCCCCAGTGCTGGGATTATAGGCGTGTGCCATCACGCCAGGGAAGTTGAGATTTCTGTGGTTGGATGAACACAAAAACTTTCCATAGCCATGAAACTGCCCGGATCACCAAGTCCACAGTGGTGATCTAGCCACACGTGGTTATGGAGCCCAAAATGCAGCCAGTTGAGGAGTTTAAATTTGTTGAGGGGTGCCATGGGGAGTGAGTGACTCAGGGGTAGTGTGAACGCAGGAAGGGCTGGGATCACCCTGGCCCACGTTAGTCACCAGGTCTCCAGGCCGCTGGAGGACTCAGGGTGCGGCCACGGGGTGCTCGGAAGACGCACAGGGTCCTACGGGAGCCGCTGCATCCTCCTCGGCCTCAACGTCTGGGCATCCGGCGGCTCAACGCACTTGCAGTGCTCTCTTCTGTCACTAGGTGGCGCCTGAGCCCAGTTGATGCCCTCCGGGAGCCCCAAGGGCAAGGCCTTCCTTGCTAGGCTCCCCAGGAAAGTCCTCCGGTTGATGCACAGATTTTGAAAGAACAGCGCTACCACACCAGTAAGCCCAGCTCTCTGGGAGGCTGAGGCGGGAGGGTTGCAAGCATGAGCTCAGCTTGCGTAATTTAGGGACACTGTCTCAAAATTTTAAAAAGACCGTTAAAAAGGTCTCAAGATGTACTCAGTACAGGGACTGGGGATTTAGCTCAGTGGCAAAGCGCCTGCCTGGCAAGCGCAAGGTCGTGAGTTTGGTTTCCGGTACTGGAAAAAAAAAAAAAAAAATGTACTCAATACAAAGGCCTGAGTTCAATCCTCAGTACTGCCAAAAAAAAAATAGAAAGAAAAAGAAAGAAGAAAGCATAAAATATTCACTATGACAAGGCACAGACCAAAGCAGGGCAGCACGCACGGATCCGTGATGTGAACGCCGGAAGTGTGTGTGTCCCAGAGGCAGCGGGAGCCGCGGGCTGGTGGACACGGCTGGCGGCGCGGCGGGCGGAGACTAGGGCAAGGCTGGAGGGGCCACCGCCCACTAAGCAGGTGTCTGCGTGTCCTGAGACCACGATGCCAGGCACCGCGACTGAGCCCCGCCAGATGTGCACTGGGTGAAACAGAGGACTTTTCCTTTCGGTTGGGCAGAGGGTGCAGTACCAGGTTAATAACCCTTAGTTACTGTGGACCGACCAGGCCCGCAGCCTCCCAAAGGCGAGGCTTAAGTAAGTGAGCCAAGTGGTAGGACTTTAGGGCTTCAGGAGGGTCCAGCCCTCTCAGAAGGGTTAAGACCAAGACTTCTTTGGGCAGCTGTGTTTATTTGGTTTTCAAAGGAGGGGACTACTGAAAACGCAGGAATCTGGGCAGGACTTGGCAAGCCCTTTAAGGACCTCTCCAGGTAACACCTTATGCTAATTCAGAAGAACTGTGTTATCTCCAGGAAGGCCTTCACCGCAGGGGTGAGGTGCCTGCAGCTGCAGTCTCCTTGTAGTTAACTGGGGTTGGAGCCAAAGTCCTCGGCTCCGGTCTTGTCCTTCGAGGCGTCACAGCCTCACAGGCCAATACAGGCCTCAGGGTGACCAGTGACCCACAGAGCCCACTCACTCTGAGTCCACTGCCCACCCCCGGACAAGGGCCTGGGCACTGACAACTCACACGAAACATGAAAGGCCAGTTGGTTAAACCCCTGGACAAGGGCCTGGGCACTGACAACTCACACGAAACATGAAAGGCCAGTTGGTTAATACTAAACCCTGCTCAGAGCGGCTTCACAGTGGTCTCCGTCCGTGCGGCTCCGTGGATGAGCACTTGCCGTGTTCACTCCCCCAAAACAAGACGACCTCTGAGCACCAAGAACTCTATGCACTGTCACAAAGAACCACGTGGTTAGGACGCACTGAGCCACAGAAAGCCACGAGAAAAAGAAAAACCACAGCTGACTGCAGTTCCGCCTTTGATTTCAGCGTTCCCTGTCCTGCGTCCCGAGGCCGCCACCCATGGGAGCCTCCAGAAGGCCTGTGCGCTTCTTACCTGGTCAGTATAGGTGACGCCTCGGAGGCAAGGGGGCCTGCGTCACAGGAGGTCAACAGGGCTGGGAGAGGGACCCCCACACGCTCCACCCTCCGCGCCCGGGCCCTTCCGAGCTCCAACAGTGCCTCTTCTACACCCTCTCGTGAACGCACTGTGCCCCCAGGGACCCCTGCTCACCTAGGACCAAAGTTTGTGTGGACATCCGGCTTCCCAAGGCTGGGCGGTTCTCCGCCAGGATGAAAGGTGGTCCTTCAGAACATGGTAATAGGAGCTGTGAAGAAGAGACTCACCGCGACGTGTTTTAATATAAATATTTTATTTCTGTAGCATACAAAAGGTATAAACACGATTTCTGTAAAAGCAATCACCCGCACTCAAGCAGAGTACTTGGCAGTGGGGCTGTGGCTTTCTGGGCCAGAGGACAGGATGAGACGGAGTTGTCCTGGAGGTCCCCAGTCCCTGTGACACCCTGCGGCTGGAGAGGAGGCGGCCTTGTTTCACCAGGCGGCCTGTGAGCTCACTGGGACAATGGGCGCAGAGGCGGACAGGCTTCAGGGCACTTAGAAATGAGGCACTTGATGGGAAGCTTGCCTGCGCTGGAAACCAATCCCGTCAGCACGCGCGGGCCCACACAGCAGAGCCGTCTCGTCCGGGACCTCTGGCCTTCCTGTGGCCATCTCATGTGCAGCAAGGAGCCAGGGCAGCCGGGACAAGGGAAGGCCAAAGAGCGGAATCGCCCCGGGGCACTGACCCTCATCCCAGGCTGGCGGACGCTCTGGGCGCCCAGGCTCGGGAGCCGGGCCACGCTGCGCGCACAGCTGCTTTTGGATTCTTGAGTCTGGATTCGAGCAGGGCCAGTGAACTGGAAGAGCGTCCGTTTGCTGGGAGGTGTGCATCCTCGGGAAGGCCGAGCAGGCGTCTTGGGATGTGCGGCGCCCCAGGAGCACCGTCCACACTGACGGCCAGCCTCGGGGACCCGGAAACAAGGCGAGGGCCCGGGCTCTGCCCAAGGGAGGCCTGCAGAGTGCAGGTCAGCCGCCTGGCCCCCCAGCCGCGCCTGCACCTCTCTGACAAGGACACCACGCAGGGCCCGTATGTGGTGCTCCCTCACCCACCCCAACACCTGCAGGTGAGTGCGGGGAGCACAGCGGGCTCAGAGTAAAGGCGGCTATCGAAGGATTCCGTCCTCCCTGGACGGCCCTTTGCGGAGATGGACACAATCAGAGCCAGTTCTGCCAGAGCCCATCGCAGATCCAGCCGCACACCCTGTGGTGGAGACGGGCACCCGCCGACCTGGGGGGGGAGAGGGCGCCTGGCGACCAGGAGGGAAGAGGGGCCTGTGGGAAGGAGAGGCCCGGGAGGCCGAGCGTGCGCCCGGGTTCTTTTCAGGCAGTAAACTGCGGACGCCGCCCTCTCCCGTGAGGAAGCTCGGCAGGACAGCAGCAAGGTCACCTGTGTGGACACACAGTACCACGGAGTCTGGGTTCGCTCAGTGCTGATGGGAGACGGCACTCTAGAGCCCGTTTCCCGAAGCACAGCCACGTGGATGCTGCTGAGGACCATCTGCAGGGCCTGGGCCCGGACTGCGCCACGTTCTCACGGCCCTGACTGCAGCCCACTCCGGGAGATGCTCGCGCCATGGAGCCCGAGGACAGCCCCGGAGCAGGGCGCGGTCGGCAGCGGCTCGGCCTCTTCTGCGTACGTCAAGTCTGCTGGGACACTGCCACATCCTTCGTGTGGGTTATCTGCAGCTGCTTTGGATCCGAGTGGCTGTGGGGGACTAGCAGGACTTTTGTAGAGAGAGTGCATGCTTTTTCCTGCAGGCTAAAGGCAATTTAGAGCACTGTCTCTCTTTGAAAAGAGATCTAGAAGCCAGAGACTGGGGTGTATACCTATAATCCCTGCACTCAGGAGGCTGAGGCAGGAGGATCACAAATTGAAGGCCAGCCTGGGCTACATAGTGAGACCCATGTCTCAAAAAAAAAAAAGAAGAAAAAAAAAAAAACCTGTGAGAGCCTGATCTGATTCTTCAGGCCGTGAGTTTCGGAGCGCAGAAAACCTTTTTCAGGAGAGACCAACTGCAGGACAGTGACCCGGGAGTCCCCGCTGCCCTGAGCAGTGGCTCTGGCTGGAACAGCTCACTCAGAAAGTTGTGCCCTGACTGAGTCTGTCCAGCCCAGAGAAGGGCCGTGTGCATGCTGCGTGGACAGACACACCTGAGCACACATCTGCGCACACACACTATACACATACATGTGCTCAGGGGCCACCAGAAGGGGCACACTTTTCTTTTTGGTACCGGAAAGCGAACTCAGGTCCTTGCACTTGCCAGGCCTGTGCCGCTGAGCTGCATCCCGGCCCACGGGGCAGACTTCTGCCCCGGGAGCTCTGTGTGAGGAGGCTCCCCGCGCCCCGCTCATTCGCACGCCAGCTTGCTGTCGAAGCTGGAGAGCCCGATGGCGAAGGCCTGCAGCGCGCACAGCGGGTAGTTGTAGTCCAGGGTGAACACGTCGTCCGCCACACGCCCGAACTGCATGACAATGTAATCAGCTAGAAGCAGAAAGCAAGGGGATGTTACAAGGTGACACAGGCAGGCCCGGCGTGCACTGCACGCCCGTACGGCAGGCACATGGGAGGCTGAAGCAGGAGGATCGCAAGTTTGAGCCCAGCCTGAGAAATTTAGTGAGACCCTCAAAATAAAAATAAAAACAGGGTTCAGGTGTAGCTCAGTGTGAAGATCCATGGTTCAGTCCCAGGTATGGAAAAAAAACCCATGACTGTATTGGGGGAAAATCTCTGCTCAGAACCCTAAGCTGGTCGGTCAGTCACCAGTGCCCTTTAACTGAGAGTGGGGGCTGGACAGTGATGTCACACGGTGGGGGGACAGTGATGTCACACACACGCACAGTGTGCGTGAAGCCCCAGCTTCCACCCCAGCACAAAGGCGGGGTTTCCCCATGCAGTTCAGGACGGTCTTGAATTCAGGTGATGCCCCCCGCTTCCACCTTCCAAATACTGGGATTACAGGAGTGCACCACCATGTCCCTCTCTGGGCTTCTAAAAAAATCAAAAGGGCTGAGGATGTAGCTCACCGTGAAGACCCTGGTACAATGCCCAAGGCTATTTTTTTATGGTCTTTTTAAGACAGGGTCTCGCTATGCAGTTCAGGCTGGCCTTGAGCTCACTTTGTAGCCCAGGCTGGTCTTGAACTTGCAACGATCCTCCTGCCTCAGCCTCCCCAGTGCTGGGATTACAGGTGTTAGCCACCACGTACGGCCTTCCCAGTGCTATTTTTAAAAAAAGGACAGGAAGAGGCAAGGAGTGTCTGCTCATCACAAGCAAAGTTTGTGCGTGAACTGCTCTCACCTGCAAAGACTGAGCGACTACCCTGAGTAGCACGGAGGGCAGGCGAGGGCAGAACACGCCCGGTGAGCCAGGGTCACGAGCAGCTTCCCGGGTCTCCTGCGCCCATATCGAAGCCCACCCAAGCCTCCCTGTAGCTCCTCTTCCCCTGCAGCACGGCGGAGGACATCTCCTCCAACGCTGCCCTTCTGTCTTCGCAGAGACCCCTTCCTCCTGAGGGCTCACCCCTGCACCGGTGGGGCCCCTCCCGTCCCGCGGCCGCCCCGGCGTACGGTCGTTATCGTGCACGATCTGGAAGTTCTTCACGGACGCCTGGGTGACCCGGCCGTGGAAGTTCAGCACGTAGGACTGCGTGTCGTCGTTCCACACCGGGGCCTTGTTGTGCAGCTCGATCAGGTTCTCCATGGCTCTGCGCTGCCACTTGCAAAGCAAGCTCTCGTGGTCCTGCGGGGAGGACACTCCGGATGGAGGACGGCAGGGCCGGGGCTGCTCTCAGTTCTCCAGGTAAAAAGCACAGCAGGGAAACGCTTATGTTTCAGAAAGGGCAAAACAGGAGTGAAGGACAGCGCCAGCAGGACCCCAGCCTTTCCCTCTCCTCACTATACGCTGGCCAGCGTGCCTCTCTGCAGCCTTCGGGATGGTTTCTGACCCCTGACCTCAGCAAGGCCCCAGAGCTGCCCGGTCCCCAGGCTGTGAGCAGCGGTCCCAGGGCCGAGCCTGGCGCTGCTGTGCGTCTGGAGGGGCGGCGCTGCCGCAGTGGTTTCTTCTACCTGCGCTGCGGCGCTCACAGGCCCCTGCTGGTCAAATGTGCTCTTACTTACATTTCGCGGCTGAAACGGGATCCGTCCATGATTCATATTCATCCCCGGAATAATCACAGACATTTTCCTAGGCCCTTTAAATCCCAGCACATTTGTTTCCTGGGGGACAGGAAAACAAGGCAGAATTTGGAAACACGGGAAAAGGAGAGCAGTTCTGTGCTGATACAAGACTTCCTAAGCATGTCAAATGCTGGCAATGTCAACGGCACCGAGACTGATTTCATTACTTTGCTGCGGTTAAAAAAATAACACAAAACTGAGAATCAAAAATAGAAAGCCTGGCCCAGTGGTACCTGTAGTCCCAACTGCTCAGAGGCTGAGCCAGGAGAAGTGTGAATGTAGGTGTTTGAGACCAGCCTCAACACACAGTGAGACCCTCAAAAGGAAGAACCCAGGAAAGTCTTTCTTTTCTTTCTGTCTGTCTGTCTTTTTGGTTTTTGAGACAGGGTCTTGCTGTGCAGTTTAGGCTGCCCCTGAACTAGCCATATATCCCAAGCTGGCCTCAAACTTATGGCAATCCGCCTGCCTCAGCCTCCCCAGTGTTGGGATTACAAGCATGCACCACCATGCTTGGCCAGAAAAGTATTTCTGTACTTTAAAAAAATGTGGTACTGGAGTGAACCCACAGCCATCTTGCTGAGTTACATTCCCCACCCCCACCCCCACCCCAAGCTGGAACTCACAATGCCCCCGCCTCACCCTCCTGGATGCTGGGACTATAGATGCACAACACTGTACTCGGTTGGAGTTTGGAACTTCTTTTTCAAAAACATTAAACACTTATTATTTTTTTTTCCGGTACCAGGAATTGAACTCACGACCTTGAGCTTGCCAGGCAGGCGCTATGCCGCTGAGCTAAATTAAACACTTATATTTGAAACAGGTTAAATTACGCTGACACTTCACTTTTAGGCTTTAGCAGAACTTTTTTGGTTTTGGTTTTTTGAGACAGGGTCTCACTATGTAGTTCAAGCTGGCCTTGAACTTACTACTTAGTCATGGGGATCCTCCTGCGTTAGCCTGCCGAGTGTTAGGATTACAGGCATGTGCAGTCACACCTGGCCAGACTTTCTTCTGTATGCACTGGGTATGCATGTCTGTACGTTTGTATGTGGTGGTACTAGGATTGAACCCGGAGCCCTTGCACTGAGCTACATTCCCAACCCTTTATTTTAATTTTTATTTTTGAGACAGGGTCTAGTTAAATCTCTAAATTGCCCAGGTTGGGCTTGAACTTGTGATCCTCCTGCCTCAGTCTCCCAGAATGCAAGGATCACAGCCCTGGACCGTCTCAATGGGCAGTCATTAGGAGTCAAGTGCCCTCCGCGACGCTTGTGCAATGACGAAACTGCAAGGGGTACACCACCCACCCCTGCTCAAGGCGTGGTCGCTAAGGATCCAGAGCAGAGACCCCAGGTCAGCACAGCGCTGACCGAGAAAGGGGTACTGGCAGCCACACAGAATGAACCACGAGGAGCAGAGCAGGGTGGGTGCTGCCTGCACCGGCAGCCCCGGCTACTCGGGGGGCTGGGACCAGCATCCCCGGAGCCCAGGAGCTCAAGGCCGGCCCAGTGATGCAGCAAGACCCGGTCTGAAGGAGGTGATGGTCAGGAGGAGGACAGCAAGGAAGCGGGGAGGGAGGGGAAAGAGAGAGAGAGCAAAGACAAAAGGGGAGGGGGGGAGGAGGAGGGAGGAGGAGGGAGGAAGGAATAAAGGCACAAGGGTCGGTTTTAGTTGACTGTAACCTCCGGTCAATGGATAAGAGGTAGGGAAGGCCCAAATTAAGTGACAACAAAAACAAAAGAGCAGCTAAGGCCAGAAATAACACAGACCTGAAACACAGCTGCCCGTGGCGATTCACACAGAATGCGCACGTGAGGGTATGGAGAAACGACAGCCGCGACCGAGGGGCCACAGACAGCGCGCTTGGGAAGGGAGCGCGGGACGGCACTCACGTAGCAGATGGCAGCCAGCTCCTGCCGGGTGTGGGTCTTCTCCACCAGACCCTGGGCCTTCAGCGGGCTGACGCCGTGGTCGTACACCGTGAACTTGGTCCCCATCAGGTTGGACCTAGCGCCAGGAGACAAGGTCACCATGACGAGGTGCGCGTCCCGTCAGGGAGGGCAAGGACGGCCGTCTGCCTGCCTCAGCGCCTGCGCGGTTGGGGCCGCTTCTTCAAAGACCTCTCGTGGCAATAGGAGGGGGCTTGGGTTTTGCTTTCTTTCTTTTTCTGTTTTTGATTATCCCATCTCCACATGCTAATTGTAGAAAAGATACGGGTTATTCTGCAACGGAGGGACGAGCCCTGCCGGAAGGAGCAGGACAAGGCGAGCGGCTGCGCTTACCTGAGCTTGCCAACGTAGCTTTCCCCCTCGCGAGATAGATCCGTTGGGTCGGTGGAGATCAGGTAGTTGGATGTTTTGCTCTTCTTCCGCTTTCTGCCTGCAAGAAGAAAGACCTAGGGGGAAAAAGGATCAGTCAAAAAAATGAAGTGAAGTGAACGCCCCTGGTTCTAGCTATTCACGCAGCAAGCGTTCAGCAAACGTCTCCCATCGGTGCGGGGTCTGCGTCCCTGGTCCGGCCCTCCCAATGCTGCGCCAGTCCCCACGGCGCTTGCGCAGTGAGGCCCTGGGGCGGGCGCCGGCGTGGGTGCGCTGGGCTGGGGTTTCCTACCAGTCTCCGCTCTGCGCAGTTTCCCTAAACTCACTACTTTGGTTCTCTATATGACGACAGCGGCCCCTCAAGTTATGACCCGCCCCTACACCCGAACAACGGGTTACAACCAGGGAAAGCAGGTTTAACTTACAACCAAAGTGCTGGGTTAGGACCTGGAAGACCCTAGGCCAATTTTTAGTTCTGAAAAGGTTGGGACCTGGTGAGCCAGAAGCAGGTGGGCTACAGCCTGTCCCCAGGAGAGAAAGGACCCCAGAGAGCCGGATTCCTGATGTTCTATGGAAGGGGCCTCTCCTCCGGAACAACGCCCACCTTCCACTCCATCCTCCCTCCCTGCGAGCCAAATGTGTCAACTTGAACGGCGAGTGCAGTGTGCAATTGTTGTTTCTGGTAAACTAGGCACATTTTATAACTCTTTGGTGAATACTAGGAGAATTATTGGTGTTTCTGGTGAATTACACACGTTATACAACCAATTTTTATGAAAAGGTCAGTCAGGCTGGGAGGCGTGTGGGCGCACGCCTGTAATCCCAGCACTCAGGAGGCTGGCAAGTGGATTGCTGTGAGTTCGAGGCCAGCCTGGGTTACATGGTGAGCTCAAGGCCAGCCTCAAGTACACAGCAAGACCCTGTCTCAAAAAAAAAAAAAAAAAAAAAAAAAAAAGCTAAGGGGTGCTTTGGGAGGTTCAGAATGCATTATGGGTATTTCCATTATTTCTAATGGGAAAAATAGTCTTGACTTACAACCAATTTGAGTTACAACCGGCCCTCAAGAACAAAATTGAATTCATAAATCAAGGGCTCACTGTATTTACAACTTTATCCTACCGCTTCTTGTGTCTTCTAAACAAATAATCTTCATCCAATGCCATAAATGAAAGTTCTTCCAAGCCAGGTGTGGTGGTATACACAGGTAATTTCAGCATTCTGAGGGGCTGGGGCAGGAGGATTAAGTTGGAGCCTAGGCCTAGGTGTATAGCTCAGTGCCAAGGACCTGGGTTCAATATCCATTATCACAAACAACAACAACAACATCCAAATGGGCACACCTGTAATCCCAGCACCGTGGAGGCTGAGGTAGGAGAGCCACAAGTTTGAGTCCTATGTGAACAACTTCACAAGACTGTCTCAAAATGAAAAATAGCCAGGCATGATGGCCCACTGAAATACCAGCACTTGGGAGGCTGAGGCAGGATCGTGGTGAGGCCAGCCTCTGAGTGAGGTCAGCCTAAACTATGCAGTGATACTTGTCTCAAAAAATAAAAAACAATAAAAAAATAAAAAGGGCTAAGGACATAGTTCAGGTCCTCAGTACTGGAAAAAAGGTCTCTCTTTAAATTGAGGAAGACACCAGGTGTGGTGGCGCACGTCTGTAATCCCAGCACTCAGGAGGCCGAGGCAGGAGGATTGGTGCGAGTTCAAGGCCAGCATGGGCTACAAAGTGAGCTGAAGGCCAGCCTGAACTGCACAGTGAGACCCTGTCTCAAAAAGACAAATAAAACAAAAAACAAAAAACCCAGGGATATAGTTCTGTGGTACAGCGCCTGCCTGGCAAGCACAAGGTTGTGAGTTTGAGTTCTGGTACCAAAAAAAAAACCAAAAATGACAAAAAACATCCTTAAATTGAGGAAGGACCTTGTCCCTCTTCCCGCTGCCCCTCGTTGTACCTTGTTGGTCTGGACCTAGTGATGTCAGGGGTCTGAGTACTGTCGAATTTATGTGCCCTCGCTGGACCCCGCTAGAGTGGGACAATCCTAGGGAAGCGCGAATGGCAGTGCCTGAGAATGAGGACTCGGATCACAGAGGTGGGCCTGAGCCTGGCTCCGCCACTTACCAGTGCAACCGTAGACAGGTCAGTCACTCCCCAAGCCCTGTTCCCTCATCTATAAAGCAGAGACGAGAAACCCTACATAGTGAGGTTGTGGTAAGAACTGCAGGTGAGAATACACATAACTATCTAGTGCATGCCTCGTATTTGGAAACAGTCAATAAATAGTAGTTATAACAACAACAATGCCTGCTATCATTATCGCATCATTAGGCTCTTAAAGTAAACCCCTTAGTCCTGGTATTAGCATAAAGTGGATTATTTATTTATTTTCTGTCCTTTTGAGACAGGGTTTCACTATGCAGTTCAGGCTGGCTTCAAACTCACAGCGATCCTCCTGCCTCAGCCTCCTGAATGCTGGAATTACAGGCGTGTGCCACCACACCTGGCTTGAAATGGATTTTTTTATTAGGAAGGATTAAATGGTCTTGAACCTATAAATTAGAATTCCTAGGAGGAAAAGTATTTATTTTTTAAAACAGCTTCTGTATTTCATATTTAACACGACCTTCTGTATTTCCAGTTTCTTATATAACTTAAAACCTGCTCTCCTTCCATGGTGCCATTTTCAACGACAATGAAAAGAAAAACTGATCCTTCAGTTCATGAGTGTGAGGATTGGGCGTCCATGCCATCTGCATGAGATGTGCCTCCCTCAAACCTTGTTATGACGTTGGCACATTACCTGTCTGATGTGAAGAAAAAAAAAAAAAAAAAAGAAAAACCAAGGACAGAAACACCCTAAATAGCCAATGGGAAGAAGGCAGGAACACAACACTAACATACCCTCTGGAGCTGGGGAGATAACTCAGCTGAGAACACCTGCCCGACATGCCCAAGGCTGTGTCTGACCCCAGGAGTAATTCTGCTCTATTTTCTTAATTCACAGATAGAGACAGTTCTCTTGGGGTGGTGGCTACGGAGGGAAGGCAGAGCTTGTCTGCTGGACTACGCGCACTCTGAAGATACTGGGAACACGGAATCACAGGGGTAACAGGGCCAGCCACCTCAGGCACAGCTCCCTCTCGGGAGGCTGCCGGCGTCTCCCACAACAGACTTCTCTCAAGAGCAGCCCAGAGGACGGGGAGCAGCTCAGCGGCAGAGCACGCATCTAGTCCGCTGGAGGCATGGGTCAGTCTCCAGCTGGGGAGAAGGAAAAGAGAAAGGGAGGGAGGGCCAGGTGTGGCGCCTCAGCCTTAAAGGATTGTGAGTCTGAGCCAAGCTTGGGCAGTTTAGCAATCTAGCTGGACTCTGCCTCAGAAAAAAAAAAAGGTGAAGAATGAATTCTCATACCTTCCGATTGTCATCCTTTTCCAAGTGCATAAAGTACGTGGGGAAGAGACCCCGGTCCATTCCTTTCTTGTCCCTGGTTATCCGGCACCTCACTGTGACACCGCGGGGGGCAGGGCTGTACGCAAAGTCCTCCAGGTTCTCCAGCTCTCCCAGCTGCGCGTCGAGCTGTGGGGCTGCGGTGCCCGCAGCGCCTGTGGTCTGAAAGCACAGCCAGGCAGGGACAGGAGGCGGGTCAGACACTTCTGTGCTCCTCACAAAACAAAGCTTGCTGATTTACCTCAGTGTCTGGGCTTGACAGAATAAGGCGTTCTACTCGTCAGATGACAAGGATATGAACCGTGGGAAGGGAGAGAAGTTTAGTACAAATATGGGATAAAGACAGCCTTAAAATAGCTGACCTGCTGGGCGTGGTGGTGCACGCCTGGAATACCAGCACACAAGAGGCTGAGGCAAGAGAACTGCTGTGAGTTTGAGACCAGCCTGGCCCACAGAAATGAATTCAAAGTCAGCCTGAACTACACAGTGAGATCCTGCCTCAAAAAAAAAAAAAAAAAAAAATCCACACACCCCCAAAAAGAAAAAAAATAGCTGACTTGAGACAGAAATTCTAGAGGTCTAAATGTGGGCATAGATCTTTCGAAGGAACCTCATTCTGTGGTTGTGTCTAAACACCGGTGATGTGTTAGGGAAAGAGTCAAGTTAGCACCAAAGGAAAATGTGAGAACTACACACTGTGGTTGATCTCTGGCTGGACGCAGAACCAGGCCTCTCCATTTCTAAGTAAGGTGCCTGGGAATTTAGTCTTTTTTCTTCTTCTTCATCATCAGTCTCCTCCTCATCGAAGTTCAAACTGCCTGAGATACCTGCAGAAACGGAGCACAGTCAGCAACCGCCAACACTGCTTTCAGAAACCTTTGAAACAAAGCTTTGACCTTCTTGCTTAAAACACTCCGTCGGAGGGGACCGTCAGTGATAGAGTGCCTGCCTGGTGTGCGTGAGGCCCTGCGTCAGAGTTGAGCACGGGCAGCGTGTGTGTGTGTGTGTGTGTGTGTGTGTGTGTGTCCCTCTAACTATTCTGACCCAAAACAGGTATCTTGCCCAAAATTGGACAATTCTCCATATTTTCACATTGACCTCTTGTGTTCCCACGCACTAATGCCACCCTAACTGCTGAGGGCGAAGCTGTCTGTACCTTGGGTACCTCGGACAAGGCCACTGCTTCTCACGACTTTGGAAGAGCCCCGTAAGAAGTGTGCACAGCTCAGGGAGCTGACGCATGTAGTCACTTGACCCTCACCTGAGATAACACAGACAGTTTTCTCTTGTTCCCCGTAAGGCCACCAAGGCATGCTGTTCTGCTACAGGTAAGATATTCTTCCTGTCCCAGATCCTACACTCCCCTCAAACTCTCTGCAAACTTATTCTTTTTTTTTGTTTTGTTTTTTTTCTGGTACCAGGAATTGAACTCACGACCTCGTGCTTGCCAGGCAGGCGCTGTGCCCCTGAGCTAAATCCCCAGTCCCTCTGCAAACTTATTCAAACGCTGACTGTATAAATAAACAGTGCAGGTGCTGGGCAGTTCCTTTCTCCCGACAGGAGAGAGGGCTCCGCCTGACCTCAGCTTTTGTATATTGACTCCTGTCTTCTTCATCCTCCACTGTCCTCCCTCTGGAGTTTCAAGAGCTGTGCTGGACGCAGCTAATTTATTTTATATTTTTTTTTAGTTTTTTGAGACAGGGTCTCACTATGCAGTTCAGACTGGCCTTGAACTCACTATGTAGCCCAGGGTGGCCTTGAACTCATAGATAGTCCTCCTGCTTCAGCCTCTCAAGTACTGGGATCATAGGTGTGTCTCACCACACCCAGCTACCACCCTAATTAAGCTCTTTAAAATTTTTGTTTCTTTGTTTGTTTTCCGGTACTGGGAATTGAACTCACGACCTCGCGCTTGCCAGGCAGGCCCTGTGCCGCTGAGCTAAATCCCCAGCCCCCACTTTAAAATATTGAACTAGGGGCTGGGGATTTAGCTCAGCGGCACAGCACCTGCCTGGCAAGCGCAAGGTCGTGAGTTCGGTTCCTGATACCGGAGAAAAACCAAAACCAAAAAATAAAATAAAATAAAATATTGAACTAGCCAGGTGTGATGGTGCACACCTGTAATCTCAGCACTTAGGAGGCTGAGGCAGGAAGGTCACCCCAAGCTGGAAGCTGGCCTGCTATATAGTGAGTTCAAGGCCATCCTGAACTGCATATCAAGACCCTGTCTCCCGGGGGGAAAAAAAAAAAAAAAAAAAAAGACGGTATAACATTTTTTTGGTAAGAAAAAGTCAAGATCCAACTATCATGGCTGATATGGCTGTCTTCACTTTGTGCTCATTTCAAATGCCAGTTTTACACCAAAAACTCAATTTCTGTGACTGTATCTTAAGACAGAGATCAAATATTTTGTTCAAATATTTAAGGCAACCAAACTGGACCCACTTAAGGGACATAATCTGCCAAACTGACACTTCTAACATAGAGCTTAATCGAAGAGTTCTTCATGGGTCTCAGTCAAGATGCAAGCCGCTGAAACTTTCAGAGCATTCACTCATCATGCACTGAGTGGTCCATGCCAGGAAAGAACACAGCAGTCATTTCACAGAGCCGGGTGGA
This sequence comes from Chinchilla lanigera, assembly GCF_000276665.1. NCBI lineage: Eukaryota > Metazoa > Chordata > Mammalia > Rodentia > Chinchillidae > Chinchilla > Chinchilla lanigera. Next base: position 18,472,187 of record NW_004955429.1, on the reverse strand, counting down.
AGCCAGCAACCAGGCACTTACAGTCCGGGAGAAAGAACCAGACCAGGGATCAGAAGATCTAGTTGGCTAGATGATTCAGGGTAACTAATTTTAGCTCTTGGTTAAATACAAAGTCCTCTGTTCTGGTGCTTGTCCATTAAACTGTGTCCTTTGCTTTCTTTTGTTGTAAAAATAGTGGTAGTGAAGTCAATAGGGAAGTGTCTTAGTTACTTTCCTCACTGCTGAGACACAGTACCCAACGCCCACCAGCTAAAGGAGGAGGGGGTTATTCTGGCTCACAGTGTGTAGATGTCTCAGCCCACGGCTGGCTCCAAGGCAGGGTGGCCTCGTACAGGGAAGACATCCATGGCGTGGCAGGCTGCAGGCAGCGAAGCAGCAGCAGCAACAGCAGCCGGTTTCCTTCCCTTTTATGACATCCAGCCTATAAGCCCACTGAGTGGTGCCCCCCACACCCAGGGGGGCAGGTTCCCATCATCCAAACCCAGAACTATGCTAAACCAGTCAGTGGACTAATTTAGCACAACACACCCTTAATCTCAGTATCACATGCCCCAGAACCAGCCAGCTCTGAAAAGCTCCCCCTAGGAGCACGTGAGGCTTTGGGAGAAGTCTAGAGACAAGCCATAACAGGAAGGAAGTACCATGATCACCTTCACATTATAGACAGGAAAACTGAGGCTGAGGCAAGCATGTTCGTTCCCCACTCACAGCCACAAGTGGCAGAGATGAGAGTCACAACCACCAAGCTGGCTCCAAAGCTATGCTTTACTTGGTCCATGTCACAAGCCTTAGCCACAGGGGGGGAGGCTCTCTGTTCCCCATCCCAACTGACCATGCATCTTGTTTTCCACATCTTCGCGTCTTTGTGCATGCTATTTCTTCCGGTGAAACTTGCACCTAACCAGCAGTGTGACACAGGGCAAGTTATTTAGCCTCTCTAAGAATTAATTGGTTTATACATAAAAAGGAGAGATAAAAATCTGACATCAGTATTAGGATGCTGCGCTCCCTCCCTCCCTCCCTCCCTCCCTTTATGTGCTGGGTTCTGAATCCAGGGCCTCCAGCATGCTAACTATGTGCTTTATCACTGCACTAGGCACTTAGTCCCAGAAGTGTATCAGAAGATTGAGCAGCAACACTGGGAATGTCAGGGTCTGGCCACTTCCCAGCTGACACCGGCACACAGGCACATACGCATCCTTCTTGGCTCAGCTTAATCACTGTTAAGGCTTGTATGTAGATGTCCCCCCAAAGCCTCATGCCCTCCTAGGTGGGGCCTTCTGGAGCTGGCTGGATTATGGATGTGGGATGCTGGGAATAAGGATGTATGGTACTAAATTAGCCCACTGCTTGGAATTAGCACAGTTCTTGGTGGCACCACCCAAAAGGCTGGCTGCCCAGATGGGATACAAGGGAAAGGCAGACTCCCTGCTTGCTGCTTTGCTGCCTTCTGCCTGCCCTGCCATGGACTGTTTCTCCTCTGTCGTGCTGCCCTGCCTTGGGGCCAGCCGACTATGGACTGAAACCTCTACAAACAGTGAGCTCAATAAAGCTTTTCTCCCTTATCCTTGGGTGTCGCATATTTTGTCCCAGCAAAGAGAAACACAAGTGAACAGTCACCATCTCTTGATACCTTTCTTATCCCCCTATCCCCTGGTAGAGTAATTCTCTTTCTCCCCTGCTTTTCCTTCTTACATACACCACATTCTGACTCGGGAGTTGAGCCGTCAGTCAAACTATCCCCTCACTGGCTTTCCTGCCTCCCACCTTGACTCCTCCCCATTCATTCTTCATGGTACAGAGCAATTTTCTCTATCATATTAATTCAATTTTTTGGTGCTGGGACTGGAACCCAGGGCCCCCAGCCCTGTGCAGAGTAATTTTCCTACAGCCCAAATGTGGTCACACATTGGGCTGTAGGAAACCCCTCCGAGGTTCTCTCCTGTTTTAGACAAGCTCTACCGTCCTGCCCCATGGCCTGGTGGGTTTGAGGTCACTTCCTATCTAGGCATATCTCACCTGTCACCCCCTACTCTGTGTTACTGCTGTTCTGAACAGACAGGTCCTCACCTGTCAAACCCCTGCTCAGGCATCACTCTCTCGTGAGGCACCCTCTCAGGGCTCTCCTGGCACCTTGATTTTCTACCTACATTCTACGTAAGAACAAGAAGCTTCAATTAAAATAAGTGCTCCAGGCTCTCCGCTTCCTGGCTGCCCTGAGGTGAGCAGCTTTCTTCTGCTTACAACCTTCCAACCTGCCTTGGAGCAGGACAACTAGGGACCAAGACCTCTACAGACTGCGAGCCAAAGTACAATGGTCTTCCCTGAAGCTGTGGGCCTTGGGCATTTTGTCTCAGCAATGTGGGAAGTAACCAAGACAGATTCTGGTACCAGAGAAGCGGGGTCACTGCTATGACTACCTGACCATGTGGCTCGGAAGCCTCTGGAACTGGATCACAGGAGGAGTTTGGAAAGATCTGGAGATGCTAACTGGAGAACAGCTCTAGAATCCAAGCCTGTGCGATCCAAGCTTAATGGGAGACCGGTCAGATCTCAGAATGCTGATAAATGGGCAGAGAGTAAAGACCTGGATCGGGTTGTTCCAGGTGGGAACGACTCCATCAACGGTTAGACTCCAGGCCACGTGTGCTATGCTCTGGCAGAAGATTTGTCTGTATTTCGTTCATGCCCTGAAACTTTTTGGGAGACTGAGATTAAGGGTGGAGAACTAATTAATCTGTGGAGGAAATTTCAAGGCAGCTCAGCATTAGGCTGTGGCATGGGTACTGTTGGGGGCTTTTTGCTGAATCTACATTGAGAATCAGGAGCAAAAAGCTCATCTGAGAAATTTTCATTTTCCTCAGAAAGCAAGAGCCTGCTAAGTTTTAGCCAAGGAAAGTGCGGTTGCTGAAAAGATGAAAGAGAAGCCAAGTACTCTGGGTCAGACAAAAGGGAAAGTGGCTTAAGGGCATGTCAGGAACCAGCAAGGCCCCACTCTTCCCAGGTGCAAAACTGCAAAGGGGAAAGACTTTATTAAGAGAAGAGAGCCCCAGGGCACCA
>NW_004955429.1:18464823-18467995 GCF_000276665.1 Chinchilla lanigera | reverse complement strand
CTGTCCTTTTAGCTGCAATGTCAGGTCTTCTACCTCAGAGATGAGAAAGTGACCAAGATACTCATGAAAGACAACTTCCAGAACTGCTTCAGCAAGTGGCAAGAACTGCCAGGCGCTATGGTGCACGACTATAATCTCAGCACTTTGGAGGCTAAGGTAGGAGACCACTGTTAGTTTGAGACCAGCCTAGAATACATATTGAATTTAAGGCCAGCCTGAACTCCAAAACAAAACAAACAAACAAAAAACAAAAAACAAAACAAAGGAAGGAAGTAGCAAGACTGATGGGATGAGTATGTTTGAAGTCAGGGAAGGTATCTTGAGGGGGTTATTAATGGCCGTGTGTTTTTTACTTTAAGAATTAAAATTTTAAAAAATATTCACCACATATTTTGATCATGCTGCGCATCAGCACGGGAACTTGGACAACTCAGGCCACAGAGTCCCACTACAGTGGCAGGAAGAGCCCATTCGCTGCTTGTGTGTTTGTCTGTTTGTTTTAAACACAGGGTCTTGCTATGCAGTTCAAACTGGCCTTGAACTTTGGCATCCTCCTGCGTTAGCCTCCCCCAGTGCTGGGATTACAGGTGTGCGCCACCACACCCAGCTGCCCAGTTCACTGTTAAAGCTTAGCAGGATGAAGGAAGGTAAGATGGGGAGAAACAAAAGAAAAGCTCCTTCTCCTGCCTGGAGGAGAGAGGGATGACAGTGCAAAGACAAAACAGGAAGATATGAGGTCCCAGGATCTCCGGTCCAGGCAAGGATGTGGGCAGGGAATGAAGCACTAAAGAAGTCCACGGTGCCCTTGAGGGCAGATGATCATGTCCAGGTGGCCTGCCATGACAGGATGAGGTGGCCCAAGCCGGGAAAGAGCTGGGTAGGAGGGCAGGGTGAAACCCTGGCAAAGCCTGACGAGGGGAGGGGTGACCAGACAACAGGTCACCAGCCCCAGACTTCTGCAGGAGAGGAGTGTCTTACACATCATTCCTAATCCTCACCATGTCTTTGGAGAATTTCCCGAAGGTCTTGTTTGGAAGTAGAATTTACAGTGCTTTCCACAGTGCCTTCAGCATCCACAGTGCCTTCAGCATCTTCCTCTGTAGCAGAAGAGTCTACTGAGAGAACATGAAGCTTGGTCTCCACATCACGAGCATCTGGCTTTAGGAAAGCAGCTGGACCATCAATGCCTAGGAGCCCCCAAAAACACGGGAGGAGAGTATTATGTACTACGCAGCCAGGTGGTTTGGGTATGTGTGTTCACAACTCACAGCCACCAAACCATTTCCCTCTCCTCCTCCCTAAACAATGCAAAGACATTTACCAAGACGGGGTTTATGTCGGTAACTTGCTTGGTTACTGAAGCAAAATATAGTTTATGTTGTACTTTATGTTGTACTAACTAAAATTTAAGATCAAGAGGCTGGCGGTATAACTCAGTGGTAGAATATATACCCAGCATAGGCAAAGTACTGAGTTCCGATCCCAGCACTGAAGCGGGGTAGGGGGGATGAGACCAAGACAACCAAGCAGGTCCTCTACAGTACAGATTCTGCTCAAGCAGCCTGACAGAAAAGCTCCTCATCCTTTCCTTCTTTCTTCTCTCGCCAGCTCAGAGGATCCTTTGAGCTACCTGTTGTAAGAAAAGGTTGGGGGTGGGGGGAGGTGGTGGAAAAAAAAAAAAAGAAAAGGTGCTCTCTGCCCACCCTTGGAACATGGTTAGCCTCTGCCCCAATACAACAATCGAAACTGTAAACTCATGGAGAGAGTGTAGCTCAGTGGCATGGTACTTGCCCAGCATACACAGAGCTCTGGGCTCCATCCTGTTATGGCTGTGTCTAGATGCCCCCCACCCCAAGCCTCATGCAGTCGTAGGTGGGCTTCTCAGAGGCGGCTGGGTCTAGACTGTGTGATGCTGGGCTTAAGGGTGTGTGATTACTAAATTCGTCAACGAATTGGTTTGGCGTAGTTCTGGGTGTGGACAATGGGAAGGCCTTCCTGGATGTGAGTGGGACCCGCTCCACGGGCTGCAGCCTGGACAGAATATAAGGCGCAGAAAGAGGGCTGCTGCCATTGCTTGCTGCTGCTTCCTTGTTACCTCACTGCTCTGCTGCCTGCCAGGAACTGCTTTTTCTCTGCCATGCCTTGGAGCCAGCCAACTAAACTGTGAGCCCAAACAAACCTTTCCTTCTTTAACTATGGGTGTCAGGTATTTTGTCTCAGCAATGAGAGAAGTAACTAAGACAGGTCCTCAGTGCTGCAAACAAGCCCCCAAACCCTGCACATGCTTCAACAGGTTTTTTTTTTTTTGCACTGGGAAGTGAACTCAGGACCTTGTACTTGCCAGGCAGGTGCTGAGCCGCTGAGCTATATCCTGACCTTAATAGGTCATTTTAGATTAATTGAATTGGCATCTAAAAACAAGTTCTAGGATGGACATGAACTTGAAGGTATCTTCTGCCGGTGCCGACTACTCTTTAACGTCCTCCTCAACGAGTCAGAATGATTACAAAGAGCTGTGCGGGACTGAGGAGCCATGCTAACCCGGCCCTGTGCTCATCTCAGAACCCTCCCGCCTTCACTTAGGCCTGCGAGCTGCACTCCAGCAGGAAGCACAGCTGCCCCATACATACCATGCAGGACGACGTCGCTGTGAAGAGTCTGCGGCTCTACCAACGGCGTGTGCTCCTCACTGCCGCTGGGCTTCAGCCGACGCAGCCTGGCTTCTGGGTTTGGCTGGACCATGAGCGGCTCCAGGCGCTTCTTCCTCTGCTTCTTCTCCAGTAGTGCTCTCTAGGAAGCAGAGGCGCCGTCACAGCCAGCAGATCCGACCAGCGGTTCTTCCCCCTCTGGGGACGGAACGGCAACTCTGCCACCCAGCCACACCACCAGCCCTTCTTAAGCTCTATTTTGAGTCAGTCTCACTATGGTGACCAGGCTGCCTTTAACTTTTGGTCCTTGTGCATGAGCCCCCCAGGAAGCTGGATTTACACATGTGTCCCACTGTGCCCTGCTGCCAGTCTGAATACTTACAGTCTGTTTCTCACTGATCCTCAGAAAAACTGCTGTGAATGATTTTTCCCGACATGAGAAATGGGGAAATTGAGGTACGTTTTTGACAAATATTTATCAAACATCTGTAAGAATCTATTTAAAGCAGGGCATGGTGACACAC
>NW_004955429.1:18460350-18462468 GCF_000276665.1 Chinchilla lanigera | reverse complement strand
CAGCACTGGGGAGGCTGCGGCAGGAGGATCATTGCAAGTTCAAGACCAACCTGGACTGAGCTGAAGGCCAGGCTGAACTGCACAGTGAGACCCTGTCTCAAAAAGACAAAAACGAAAAACAAAACAGACAAACAAAACAAGTGGGGGTGAGGAAGGAAGGGACAAGAAAAGAATAGAAGGAAAAAATGGAAATAAAACCTGGGCGAAGTGGCATATGCCTTTGATCCCAACACTCAGGAGGCTGAGGCAGAAAGAGTTGGAGAGCAGCCTGGGCTATCAAGTGAGTTCAAGGCCAACCTGAACTGCATACTGAGACCTTGCCTTTTTTTTAATCTTTTATTTTTTTGGTACCAGGAACCAAACTCAGGACCTTGCACTTGCCAGGCAGGTGCTGTGCTGCTGAGCTACATCCCCAGGCCAGAGTGTACCAGAAGAGAGCCGAAGTTGACCATTTGATGCCCTATGTACAATTAAAATACAAGAGGTGATCAAAATATATGGTGAATGTTTCCATTAAAAATGTTTATTACAGAGAAAGACACTACCATGAAGCCTCCTCTAAATCCCCCCAACACACTTGCCCCATGGTTCTTGCCACTTTTTGAAGCAGCTCAGGGAGGTTTTTTTCATGTCTTTATGAGGTGTGATTAAAAAATATAGTGAACGTTACTGCTGAGTTGCATCTAGTGGAAAGTAGGATTGTAAAAACATTACCATGTGTCCTTGACATAGGAGGTAGAGCGTGGGAAATCCGGCTGGAGACATGGGCGGGACCTTTCAATTTCAAAACCCCTGGGCGGAGCCAGATGATTCCCGGCCCCTATACAGAACTTCTCTCCAGCTCCCAGGAGATGTGGAAGGCGTAAAGGAGGTCAGACGCCACCAGGGCCCACTGTCATGACTCTTCGTGGTAACTTTTGCTCTTTTTCTCTTTTCCTCTTTTGTTTGGCTCAAGTTTGCTCTGCAGAGCCAGCTCTTCTCTTACCCCTTTACCCTTCAGCTTTGAAATAAACTTTTTGCACTGTTTTTGGCTTGGCTTGTCCAATTCTTTGTTTGAGACAAGAAGGACTTGCATACTGTTAGTCGGCAATCCTTTTTTTGACAAGGTCTCATTATGTAATGCAGGCCGGCCTTGAACTCACTTATGTAGCCCAGGTTGTCCTGGAACTCATGCCAATCCTCTTGCGTCAGCCTTCTGAGCGCTGGGATTACAGGCGTGCATCACCACACCTCGCAAGCGAACCAATTTTTAAAAAGAACTACCTGAAAATATCCTCATTTACCTTGCTCATGGAACAGCTTCTGGCTCTTCCCCAAAGTCAAAATGATTATGGAAGGTATAGTAAATATTTTGAATTGATTCTGGACCTCAAGACAGCCATGACAGTGCAACCAAAGAGTATGTCCAGAACTGCTTCAGAAAGTGGCAGAATGCCGGCTTGGTGGTGGTGCACATCTGTAATCTTAGCACTTAGGAGGCTGAGGCAGGAGGATCAAAAGTTTGAAGCCAGCCTGGGCTACACACAGAGTTCAAGGCCAGCCTAGACTATACAGCAAGACTCTATTTCAAAAAACTGTTTGATTTTTTTTTAGGTCTATGGGGGATATTTTTTCCTTTGGCTTTGTATGAAGACAGATCTTCTGTGACCAGAGTAAAAATTCTTAGCACAATGGAGGAGGGTGGTGTGTAGACATTTTAGATAACCAAGGTCCTGTGTTTAAGTTCTGTATTATTCATGTGTAAACATGATTACAAGGTTATAGATGAAGAAAAAGAAAGCAGCAAGAACAATAAAGTGAGAGTATCCAAAATGAAGGGGAGCTTTTCCTTTTGGTACTGAGATTCGAACTCAGGACATCGTGCTTGTCAGGCAGGTACTGTGCTGCTGAGCTATATCCCTGGCTGATGAGGAGCATTGTGAGAGATATTAATGCCAATGCATCCCTTAATACATTTTAAAAGAACTTAAGGATTCACTGTACTTTTCAATTACATTCTTGTGTTGCTTTCAAAATTTAAGTGTCATATAAACTACAGATTCTGTAGTGTGGAAGGGTGCTGGGTATTGAACCCAGGGCTTTTTCTGAGCTACATCCCCAGTCTTTTTTAAATTGAAA
>NW_004955429.1:18436972-18460091 GCF_000276665.1 Chinchilla lanigera | reverse complement strand
AACTCTATAACCTTTCAATGTTCCAATTCCCTTGAGAATTGTACAAAAAATTTAAAACCCCATCTCCTCCACAGCCCAGCAGTATGTCTTACCAACGTCTGGGAGCAAAATATTCAATGGTGTTGTTAAGATAAACAAGGAAGATAGAAAGGAGATTAGGGAGGGAATTCCACCAAGAGATTTTATCCAATAAAACAGTAAAGCTCAAGCAAGCCTAAAATTGATAGCATTACTTCACTATTTCTCAGTTTTCTAAAAGGAAGAATCATGCCAGAGATGATGGGTTGAAGTTACATAATGATACTCTTGGACAGACTGACCAAGCAGCAAGATCGCAATGGTTTTCTGGAGGACTTGGGCTTGGTAGTGCATGCCTGTACCCTCAGCCCATGGGAAGCTGACACTGTAGAGTTCAAGACCAGCCTGGGCTACACGGTGAGCTCGAGGCCAGCCTGAATTACATAGAAAAACAAAGAAAAAAGAAAAAAAGATAAATAGAATGGTTTTTTGGGACCTACTGGTCGCCTGTTGATCCCTACCTACAAAGCTGGATCACAAGAAGACTAAATGTTTTAAACGAGACTTCTGAAAGTATCAGAAAATGAAAGAATAACAGAAATTTTGAAAGACTGGTAGAAAATATCTACAAATTGAAGCCATCCTGGGCTACATCGTGAGTTCAAGGTCAATATGAACTATATAAACAAAACAAGACAAAACAAAATCAGTTTAATGCGTTCAGGACCTCCTCTCTTACTGGGATATACACAAACAGATGGGCAATTTCACCAAAAAGGACTGCGCTGTGCTTTAATCCACATCCTATCAAGGGGCATAAATGTTCTCTACCTAAAGTGCATCCATGTCTAAGCAGTACCACAGTAAGGATCAAGAAGCCTTTACTTTCTCTAGCCAGCTAGGGCACTCACATGCCCTGAAAATGAGCATAGTCTAAGAAAACCAGTAAAAGTGAAATATACTTGATTTCAAATATTTCAAATACTCCAGTTCAGAAAACAGGACATCTACAAGAAAGAATGAAATTGAACACGCATCTCATACCATACATAAAATTAACTCAGGGATGGGGCTGTAAGCTCAGTGGTACAGTCCACTTAGCACATGCAAGGTTGATTCCCAGTACAAGACGAAAAAATTAACTGAAAATGGACCATAGAAAGTTTAAGAACTAAAATTATGAAACACTTAATAGGAAACAAAAGAGCAAGTATTTTTAACCTTGGTGTTACAGGTTTGTATCTAGGTGTCTCCCTAAAACTTCACACAGTCCTACGTGGGGCCTTTCAAAGGTAGCTGGATGTAGAGTGTAGGACACTGAGACCAAGGGTCGATGATTACTAAATCAGTCCACTGACTGGTCTGTATAGCTCTGGTAGGACTCAGGGGCCCCGCTCTGGGTGTGAGGCTGCCCACCCCACAGGACGGAAGGAGGGCCAGCGCAGCCGCTTGCTGCTTGCTGCTTTGCCTCTTCACTACTCTGCTGCTCCCTGCCTACCAGGAACTGTTTCTCCTCTGCAATGCCGCCCTGCACTGGAGCCTGCTGATACGAATTAAAATCCTATGAACTGTGCTAAATAAACCTTTCATTCTTTAACTTTGTGTGTAGGGTGTTTTGTCTCAGCAATGAGAAAAAAGTAACCAAAACACCCGGTTTAGGCAATGGTTTCTTAAATGTAATACCAAAGTACACATGATCAAAGAAAAATACAGCTAGAACTACTATGCTGAAAATGATACCATAAGGAAATAAAAAAATTCACAGAAGCACAGAACTACTATGCTGAAAATGATACCATAAGGAAATGAAAAATTCACAGAAGGGTAGAAAATGCCTAGAAATTTTATGCCTGATAAAGAACTCACATCTAGAACAGTGGCAGTGAAACTATGCCACACATGTTATTTTTAAGACAAAAGATGTTAATGCATGAGTTGTTATTTCTAAAGTAAAACTGCAGTACTCAGGTTTAACTTCAGTGCTGGCACTCTGTGATAAGTAAGCGGGTCTGGGTTGGAGTTTGGGTATTCCTCTCTAAAAGGTTCGCCATCACTGATCCAGAGTATTTTTAAGAAACGGGCAAGGATTTGAGCATTCCTTAAAAGATAATATACAAATGACTGATGATAACATACCAAATACTCAACATCATTCGTTAGTCCTTAGGAAAACGCAAATCAGAATTACAGTGGGCTGTTACTTCACACCCACCGGAATGGCTAAGGACAGACAATACCAAGGACTGGGAGGATATACAGCAACTGGGATGCGATCACCCTCGGAAAGCGCTGCTGTCACTCGGGGGCGTGCGCTGCACCCTCAGCAGGCTGGCTCGCTCTGCTCTGTGAGGCTCCTGCCAGGACGCTGGCCGAGGGGCCCAACAGAGCAGCAAAGCTCTCTGCGTCCGCACGCCGGCACCTATCTCCAGCGTCTACATTCCAAGGTTCTCTCTAACATCCTACTACTTCATCCAGTCCACCCTCACTCCACAGACGAAATGAGACCCACAGGGTTTCAGGATCTCGCCTCAAATCCACAGCCAATTAACAGCAGAGTTAGTACTGGAACTGAGGTCCCCGGACTGCAGCCTGACGCTGCCTTCACCAGGTGGCGCTGCCTTTCTAGCTGCACCTCCCTCCAGTGCTCAGCCCTTCCCCGCTGTGCGCAAAGGGGCAGACCAGGCTCCAGCACGCTACTGAACACTACTGGACACAGTCCAAGAGATTACTGCTTCAGTCCCCGGACCGCACAAGAAAAACAGAACTAACAACGCATATGGAAAAGTAAATAGGAAACAAATGCACATCACACACAGGTTCAGAGCCGCCTAAGCACAATAATCACCGCATACAAGGACAACTGAAAGCCCTCATTCCTTCCTTCCAACATTTGAGGAGAGGTTACAGAGTACAGTGGTACTTTTTTCTTGTTTTGTCTTTTTGAGACAGGGTCTCGCTATGCAGTTAAGGCTGGCCTTGAACTCAGTTTGTAGCCCAGGCTGGCCTCGAACTCACAACGATCCCCCTGCCTCAGCCTCCAGAGTGCTAGGATTATATACAGGCTTGCACCACCATGCCTGGTGGGACCTTGATTCACGAATTTAACTCTCTTTTGTATCAGATTTCATTTTTAAAATTAAGACTGGGATAGGGAGGGGAAGAAGCGTTGAAGGGAGGAGAGGGATTGGGAAAAAAAGAGGAATCAAAATATATTACATACAGGTACAAATTCCCTATGGTGATCGTTATGTATATCTAAAATGTACCAATACACTTAATTAAAAAAAATTCAGACTGGGGGGGGGTCATAAATCTAGCCTGAGAAGGGCCTAGGAGTACACAACCGTTATAAACTCCAAAAATTTACATTCAGAGAGTATTATAGTAATGAAGTTTATTTTATTCTTGTGTATAATTTGGGCTTCTGGCTCTGTTAAAACTTAAATTTACTGTGCTAAGAGGCTAGCATCCAGGTTTAATGTTCTATTTATCTCGGTATTTTAATGCGTCATATGAAAGACAACATTTGGAATCCAAACATAACCATCATCTCCAGGATAGAAATTACAAGTTATTCCAGTCCTTATACGTAAACCACATGTCCACATGGCAGCCGCCTTCAACACCTTCAAGTCTCGGTGTTATAGGTAAGGTCTCCCACCAACATTAAATAATGTTAAATATGTAATCTTTGGTTCACCAATAAGAGGAAGTGAACATTTTATATTTGAAGTGTTAAGGTCAGTTTATTAAGTTCAATGATCAAAGCTATCAGAAGAATATTTTCCTGAAAATCATTTTTCTTAGGGAAAAAAAAAAAAAGGAACCAGCACTTGGGAGGCCGAGACAGAAGGATTGCTCTGAGTTTGAGGCCAGCTTGGGATAAAAGTGAGTTCAAATCCAGCCTGCACTATATAGTGAAACCCTGTCTCTAAAAAGATGAAAAAGAAAAAAGAAAAAAAAAAAAAAGGAAAACCCTCTCAACATGGCCACCAAGGCCGCGGCTGTCAAGCCCCGCTAGAGGGGGAGACTGTGCGCCCCTCTGGAGCATCACTCCCTGGGTCAGGACTGTGGTCTGGATCATTCTCCACGTCCTCCAGCTCCAAGTCACCCACTCCCGGAACAAAGATTCTCCTACTTTGACATCACTTCCAGCGTCTTCCAAGAACGGGGTGTCAGACGTGTCAGGACTGTGATCTGTTTCAAACAGCTGTTTGCCGTTTCATGTATTTCCTGCTTGTTCTTTCATCCGTTTCTTGTTAATAGAGTTCTACATCAAACTTGGTTTTCCAAGGTAAGAAATTCTCAACTGTAACAGGGGTGCCATGGAATAGTTGCTTTTCTGCTTCTTTTTCTTTTAGTTTCTTTTCCTCCTCTGTCTTTTTTTTCTTTTAGGTGGGTACCAGAAATCAAACCCAGCACCTCAAACCTGCACAGTAAGCGCTGCACCACTGAGCTGTATCCCCGGCCCCTTCCCCCTCTTCTTGTTTTTATCTGATCTATTTCACTTAATTTTCCTTGCACAGCTGTTCCTAGGTAAAGATTCTGACCACACCAAGATTTTCCTCAGCCTACAATGCTAGTAATGTTAAACTGTTTTCTCCAGCCTCCGAGGTGCAGTAAGTGTGAGGCTGGGCGGGTTCCCTGGTAACAAAACGCTTGGGGGAGTTGGGGCGGGTGGACTCAGAGCCTCCAGCTCATTTCGCTCTCCTTGCTGTACTCTTGTCATCGCAGCCCTGCTGCCGCCCTGGATCAGGCCAACACGCAGGCAGCGCCCTACAGCTGAGCCCTGAGGCCCCTGCCAGGCCTGGCCTGCTCGCAAACTTAATTCTTTCCTTGATTCTGGTTTCAAACCAAACTGGACAAGAACTGAACCAAATTCAGTGGCTAGATTCAATGTTGACCTTATGGGGAAATCTGATTTGGTTCTCGTCCAATTCAGTTACCAGAATCCTGGAAAGAATTAAGTTCATGAACAGAGGTACCACTGTACTAGGAAAGTCTAATATAATGGTCATCAAAAATGTGTGGTACTGTAGTCAAAACAAACCTTCTTAAAAGCGCAGTACTGAAATTTTACACTGTTCCCCCAAACATGTACAACTGCTATGTGTGGATTAAAAATATGTTTTAAAAAACCACGCTGGGTTCTTGTTCTCATAGAGATGAGTAAAGGAAACAAGTTAAATGACTCCAACAAAACTGTAATAAAAACTGAAACCAGTGCTGGGAGGAAAATGAAGCAGCACAGCAAGTTATGATCCCATTTTAGGATAAGGAAAAACTTGTAGCGAAATGAAATTCAGTGTCTTTAAGGTAGCGGAAGCAAGTGAGGAAAGAGAAATACAACGTTAACAGGTGCTGTGGTCTGAGCACATCTCCAAGGCTTGCGTGCGGCAGTTTGGTCCCAGCGCAGTGATCCTGAGAAGCGGTGGAATCTTCAGACGCTGGGCCTCGTAGAAGTGGTCAGGTCATTCGAGGCCTGGCCCTGGGAAGAGATGAATTCCAGCTGGTTCCAAGAGCAAGTCGTTACAAATACAGGCAGCCTGGCCCCGGGCTCTCTGCCTGGCTGCTCGTCTTGCCGTGTGAGCTCTCTTCTGTACCACCATTTCCTCTTGGTTCTCTGCCGCTGTGGCACGGCCAAGGGGCCCTTTCAATTCTTTGAAAGGTGCCAAGGAATTTTCATTGATTAGAAATCTGAGGCCAGTTTTACTGACGACATCTTCTTCAAAGCGCTTTAGTCTTGCCACAACCCAGAGCTTTGCTGCAGCAAATACTAACCCTAGAGCCTGCTGAGTGTAAACATCTGAACTGTTGTGACCATCCTCTCGGCTGGACTGAGAGACACCTAGCAGAATAGCAGGTGTGTCTGTGGAGTGCTTCCACAGATGACTGCATGTAGGCTGCAAAAGCAGAGGAAAGAGCTGCCCTGACTGTGGGTGGCACTGCCCCACAGCTTCACAGCCTGGGTGGAATGGAAGGGAAAGAAGAAAGAAGGACGCTTACCTTGGAAAAGCTCCATTCTGCTAGCAGGTGCATGTTTTTTGCGGTGGGTTGGGGTAGGGTGGGGTGGTATTTGAGACAGGGTCTCACTATGTAGTGCAGGCCGGCCTTGAACTCACTACGTAGCTCAGGCTGGCCTCGAAGTCCTGGTGATCCTTCCGCCTCAGCATTACTAGTGCTGGGGTTACAGATGTGCACCACCACACCTGGCTTAGCAGAGTATCTTTTGTTACTGCCATTGCCTGTGGACATCAGACTCCAGCTTCTCCAGCCTTTCACTATAGACCGTGCAAGCAGCTCTCCATGGAGCTCTCCAGTCTTTCAGCCTTGGACTGCAGCTGTCTCCGAATCCTTTTTGTTCTGTAGCTTCCATCTTCTTGGACTGAGCAGCTACTGGATCCTCTGGTTTTTCAGCTTGCTAAGTCACTATGGGGGATCCCGCCTCTGATCCTATAAGCCTATCTAGTAAGTCCTCTTGCAAACTTCTTGAGGACAAATTTATATATACAGTAGTTACATGTATTACATATAGTCATACATACTCATAAATTTTTTTTTCTATTGACTCTGTTCCTCTATAAGACCCTAACCAAAACCCCATTAGAGCTCTTTTCTCTTCCAGCTTTTTTCTACAGAGACTTCAGAGCCAAGATCGGCATTACCGTCAGTACAGTTGTCCACTTATCTCAAAAGAGGAGACTCTGCTCACCTGATTGTCCAGTTTCAGTTGTCGAAGCTTCATGGTCTCATCTTCAAAGGCACTGTTTTAAAAAACAAAAGAAAGTATGTGAAGAGAAAATGCCTTAAAACCTTGCCCATTCCCCGTTCCTGCACGCACTCTTCTGGGGTACTTGGAACCGGTCAGTTCTGGTGTGGAGAAAGCATTGGCTGCTAGCTGCTGCCCACAGTGTGAGGGGACCTGTCAGCCTTAATGCCACATTTATGCCACAGGGACTGAAGAGATCAAAACACACAAAGAATAAAGAACAGATGGCAGGACAAACCCAGTGCGTGCAGGGATTCCTTTTTTCTCTTCTGTTCTTTTTGTTGTTCTCAGGATGGAACCTAGGGCTTCATGTGGACCAGGCAAGGGCTTTCCCACTAAGCTATGTCCTCAGCTCCTTCTAGTTTTAAACATGTACTGAGGATTCCTTAGGTTCCCAACTCAGCACTAAGTATCAGTTGTCCCTCGCTATATCACGGTTCACTTATTGCAGCCTCACTGTATCGCGGGTTTTTAAAAAAACACAGTATCCAAACAGAATTTTACATGTTGTTAAAATTACGTAGGCTTACGAGTGTAGAAAGTGGTTAAGAGCATATGAAGTCTTATAGAGTGTGGGAGCCAGGCATGGTGGTGCACGCCTGCAATCCCAGCACTCAGGAGCCTGAGGCAGGAGGATCATTGCGAGTTCAAGGCCATCCTGGGCTACAAAGTGAGCTTCAAGGTCAGCCTAAACTGCATAGTGAGACCCTGTCTCAAAAAGACACACACACACACACAGTGTGTGGGAAAGGTTAGTAAGAGAGTGGAAAAGGTTTACAGGAGTGTGGGAAGGGTTTATAAAGTCTTGAAATATATATAATAAAATAAATATAATGCCACTATTTGACGGATTTTCATCTATCACAGGGGTCTCTGGAACATAACTCCTGCCACAGGTAAGGGATCACTGTCATATTTTATATGCATTATTTTATGTATTCCTCAAAACAACCCTAAGAATTAGGCTCCACTTTTTTTTTTACACATTTAACATGAAGAAACAGACTTGGAGAGTTATGCCTCAGTTTAAACAGCAGAAACAGACCTTAATCCTTGTTTCTAGAGTCTAAGTTACACCTAAGAATCAAATATATTTTGCATCTTTTTTTGAACTAGTCCTAAGAGAAGGAAAATGAAACAGTACGGGATCTTATTGGAGTTCTCTGATTTCTTTTTTTGAGGGGGGGGGTCTTTTTTGAGACAGGGTCTCACTATGCAGTTCAGGCTGGCCTTGAGCTCACTTTGTAGCCCAGGCTGGTCTTGAACTCTCAACGAACCTCCTGCCTCAGCCTCAGCCTCCCAAATGCTGGGATTACAGGCGTGCACCACCAAGCCTGGCCTTCCATCTTTCTTTTCTTTTCTTTTTTTTCTTTCTTCTCTCTCTCTCTCTCTCTCTCTCTCTCTCTCTCTCTCTCTCTTTCTTGAAACAGGGTCTGCCTATGTAGTTCAGGCCAGCCTCAATTTTGTGGCAATCCTCCTGCTTCAGCCTCTCCAGGGCTGGGATCACAGTCATGTGCTACCACGCCTGCCCTTCTCACTGTCACTTTGTCTGTCTGTTTGTTTTTTTGAGATAGTCTCATTAAATCGCCCAGGCTGGGCTTGAACTTGCAATCCTCCAGCCTCAGCCTCCCAGAGTGCTGGGTTTACAGACATGCACCAACACAATTAGCTTATGCTTTGCTTTTCTGAATGTTTTTATCCTTACACATCCTAAAGTTCTAGCCTCACTAATACTGTGCTAGAATATTACTGGTATTCAGTAGGTATTACTACAAATTTGCAAAGGTTCTACATGAAATGAGGATGACAAAAAATACTAATATTATATAGAAAAGGGTAACCTGGGGAAAAAAATCCAGTTACGGACTTGTAACTTTTCAAATAGCTGCTGCTCCAATAGATTCTGTCCTCAGCATTAAGCCAAAATTGTGATGCCTTCCCAATGACGCTAAGCTGTGACACACAACTAAAGCTCTAAACACTTCTCACAGGGCCTCTAACAGGGAAGAGACCAGGTGCGTCCTCACTGCCAGATGCAGCAGCACTGAGCTCCCTCCAGCGTGCCTGAGCAGGCTGGACGGAGGATCGAGCTCAGCATGGTGTCATGAACACATTTTGACCAGACACAAGGGAAAACAGATGCTACATAATGGTAACATTTAGATATCCCCTGTGTATGAAAAGCCATGCAGCCCATGAATGCTAAATTCATATTATAACTTAGCAGAAATAAAGATTTCTATTTAATATTCAATCTAAACTACAATTCCTCTTTCTTTCATTTCAAATTAAGTTATTGAATAGTAATGCCTAGCTGGTTATTAACTCAACACAAGACAGAAAGAATTCCTTTATTTATTAGTAATTCTTTAAAAATGTGTACTTGCCAGGCATGGCAGTACACGCCTGTAATCCCAGCTCTTGGGAGACTGAGGCAGGAGGACTGCCGCGAGTTGCAGGCCAGCCTGGGCTACACAGTAGGTTCAAGGTCAGCCTGAACTGCATAGTGACACTCTGTCTCAAAAAAAACCCAAAAATGTAGCTGGGGATGTAGCTCTGTGGTAGGGCACTTGTCCAGTACGCACAGGCCTTGAGTTTCACCCCCAGCAATGCTATTTAAAAAACAAATTGAATTCCCCCCAAGTTTTTCTTATCATGGAAAAATTTCCTATTTACTGATAAACGTAGGGGGAATGCTAAACATACACCTTGGAGGAGCACATCTACCATCCAAGCCTGGCGGACAATAATGCCCACAGATCACCGTTCTCTTTCATTAGTGTATGCTTACAATACACAACAAATACATTTACTGTGATATATACATTTACATCCACGTCTTGATCCCTCTTTTTCCCATTCCCTCTCTCCGTCTCACCCTAGCCCCACCTGAACTATTCTCTAATTGCCATCTAACTAGTCAGTCTTCACAGGTGATTCCCGCAAGCATCTCTACTGTGTAGTACACTGGGATTGTGCCCCATTCCCAATCATCTTGGTTTATGGACACCGAAGTTTTTTCCTACTCCTTCTGTACTATTATTCTCTTGTTCACCTATAAATAGTTGCTAAAAGTCTGCTAAAGGATGCCTCTGTTTATCCACTCCTGTATACTTTGTGTGTGTGGTGGTGGCAGTGGTACAGATGGAACCCACAGCTCACGCTTGCCAGGCCCGTGCTGTAGTACCGAGCTACATCCCCAGCTACACACACGTTTTCAAAGAATTACTAATTTGGTGTTGAATATTCACATAACGCAGGCACGTAACAGGCATTATATGTTCTTCCCTTTACCTGGTTTAAAAAAAAACTCACTATATGGAATCAAAGCAAGTATCTATCAGTAGTAAAATGGGCTGAGGGGTATCACTCAGTGGCAGAGGATACGTTTAGCACGCACAAAACCCTGTGTTTAATTCTCAGTAACCCTCTGCAAAGTAAAATGGCTAAAAGCTTTTGGTATAGTCACGCAATGGAATGTTGTACATCAATGAAAATGAATAAACTTCCTTCCAACATAAAAACATGAATGGGTAGTATCTATAATTACAGATAAAAGCGCCCATACAATAAAGAGTGTGATGGGTATAACAGGATATCTGACTGATGAAGACAGCTGAAAAGGTGATATATTCTTTTTTCTTTTTTTTTTTGGTCTTTTTGAGACAGGGTCACGCTATGCAGTACAGGCTGGCCTTGAGCTCACTTTGTATCCCAGGCTGGTCTCGAACTCTCAATGATCCTCCTGCCTCTGCCTCCTGAGTGCTGGGATTATAGGCATAAGCCACCATCCCTGGAGATATTTTCATTCTAAATAGAGGATTTCATATTATAAATCTTCAGTAATTAGCTGGCTGTATGACTGTTAAAATGCAACCTGTGGGAGCTCCCTGAGGAGCTAGCCAATCTCTCTGATTCTGAGGGAGCTGTTAAATCTGAGGCTGAGAATACAATCACCTATTCACTTCTTAAACTCCCAGAAGGTCAGGAGGGTGAAACACAGCCAGATTATCAGAACCACATTTAATCTCCATTATCTGGTTCTGGGATTGTGAGGGAGAAAAATCAGAGAAGCGAGAACTGTTATCTCCTGGCCTAAGGTTCCCTTGGAGAGGTCAAGAGGATGCTGCAGTTCCAAAGAGGGAAGAGGATTCTCCCAGGGTTCTGTATGTGAGTCCTGAAGTTCTTTGGCCTGACACCAACAGGAAATATGGGCCCCAGTGGCTGACTGACTCCATGCCTCAGCACTTCCCAACATCACGACTATCACACAGCCCCACAGCTAATGTAACTAATAAAATTACCATTGCTAAGAGATGTTCACAGCATGGGACAAGCTTATATTATGGGTAACATGAGAAAAATTAAATACACTTTGTGAAAAAATGGGGCGGGGATTCAGCTCAGTGGTAGAGTGCTTGTCTAGCATATGCCACGCCTTAGGTTAGACTCCCAGCATACGTGCACACAGGCAAGCACTCAACCTATGAAAAACAAATGTGCTATGTGTGACAAGGAATGACCAGTAAGATATCATAGGAAAGGTGAAGGGAAAAAACAAAACAAAGGTAGCTCAAGACAACAGAAAACAACGCAATTTCCAACACTTAAACCTCGTCCGTTATTCACACTTAACTGAAGATCTGATCAATACTCTCAAAGAAAAACCCTGGGTTTGACAACGACTTTTACATAAATGCACACACATTAAAAAAATAAATCAACAAGCTGAGCCGGTGTAGTGGCACAAGCCTGTAATCCCAGCACTCTGGGAGGCTCTGAGGCAGAAGGATCACAAATTCAATCCTCAGTCTAGGCAATTTAGCAAGACCCTGTCTAAAAAAAAACAAAAAATTTTTTAAAAAATCAACAAATTGGACTTCATTTAAAAAAATCTGTGTTCTGAAAAGATAAGCATTATGAAAATTAAAAGGCAAATTACACACTAGGAGGAAACAGATGGCCCCTAATTTACAATGATTTTACTATGCAATTTTTTGACTTATGATAAAAAGCAATACACACTCAGTAGAAACCAGTTTGTTTTCGTTGTTTTGTTTTGTTTGAGATAGGATGTTGCTATGCAGTTCAGGCTGACTTTGAACTCACTCTGTAGCCCATGTGGACCTCAATCTTGCAGTGATCCTCTTGCCTCAGCCTCCCAAGTGCTGGGATTACAGGCGTGCACCACTATGCCTGGCAGAAATCACACTTTGCATCTGTACCCATACAATCATTGTGTTTTTCATTTTCAGTATGTATTCAATTAATACTACATGAGATATTCAACCATACATAATAAAAATAGGTTTTTGTTTGCCCAGCGGTAGGCCAGTACAAATGTCTGAGCACACTGAAGGCAGGTGAGGTTAAACTAGGATGTCTGCCGGGCACGGTGGCCCATGCCTGTAATCCTAGCACTCGGGAGGCTGAGGCAGGAGGATGGTTGTGAGTTTGAGACCACCCCGGGCTACAAAGTGAGCTCAAGGCCAGCCTGAACTGCACAGCAAGACCCTGTCTCAAAGAGACAAAAAAAACCTAGGATGTCTGGTAGGTGAGGTGTAAAGTTATTTTCAGTTTGTAATGGGTTTATCAGGACCCAACCTTACTGTATGTCACAGTGTATTGGTATTTGGGAAACATATCCAACAAAGGAATTCTATTTAGAATCTAAAGACTTTATATCAATTTACTAAAAAGACAGTCCCATTAAAAATTGGGCAAAAGAAGCCAGGCACGGTGGTACCTGGATGTGATCCCAGCACTTGGGAGGGTGAGGCAGGAGGATCACAAGCTCAAGGCCAGCCTGAACTACATAATGAGAACCTATCTCAGAACGCCCCCCTACCCCTGGGCAAAGATTCATGTATTTCACAGAAGGAGTAGCCAACAAGCACACGCAAAGCTATTCAATGTGATTAGTCATTAGGAAAATGTACATTAAAACAACACTGAGACCTGTTAGAATGGCTAAAATTTACTAAAAAATTAAGTACACTAAGTGTTGGTAAGAGGATCAAGTGACTTTAGGCTTCACAAGGCGGTCACCAAGCAGGCACATGTAAAATGTACGCCCACTCCTTGTCGGTTTCTGAGACACTAGGGAGGGACCCAGGGCTTCTACTGAGCTATACCTCCAGCCACAATTATTTCAGAGTCAGGCATACACACCTATCATCTGTTTCAAACACCCCACTTCTAGAGAGTTACCTAAGAAATGAGAACATATGCTCCCGAAAAAAAAAAAACCACACAAATGTACATAGCAATTTATTTGCAACAGCCAAAAAATTGAAAACAAGCCCACCAGTAGATAAATTAATAAACACATTTCATGCAGAAAACTGCTTGGCAGAGAAAGGAAAAATCCATGGATATACACGGCACAGGTGGATCTCAGCATCGTTTTGCTGGGTAAAACTGGGATCAATACCGAGCACACACAGACACACACAGACACACACAGACACACACAGACACACACACACACACACACACACACACACACACACACACACACACACACAAATCCAGTCAGAGCTTGGGGCAGTCACTGTAACAGGACAGTAAAGTGGGAACTCTCATAAGGGAGAAAACTCCAGGTGGAGAAGTTGTCTAAACTCTGCTCGAATCTGCGTAAGGCAAACTCTAGGCAGCCCTGATAAGACCAAAAGACCTCAACAAGACTTTGGCTGCGGTCTTCCAGCTCAGTTTGCAGGTAAGGTACAGACAAGGAGTCTGCTTCTGTCAACACAAAGCAACACTCATTCTAGGAGTCTGGCATGGTGACACGTGCCTGTAATCCAGCACTTAGGAGGCTGAGGCAGGATGATCACCAGGAGTTTCAGGCTAACCTGGGCCCCACAGTAAGTTCAAGGCCAGCCTAAACTACATGGTCAGACTGTCTCCAAAAAAAAAAAAAATAAATAAAGAGAGACAGATAAATTAGTGTTTATGTGTGTCTGGTATGTGTGTGTACATAAAGACCTATATAAGAATGTTAATAACTTTATTCATAATACAAAAAACTTAAATCACATCTAAAAACAGAACAGTTACACAAATGGTGGTACATGTACAGAATGGATACCACTCAGCAATAAAAAAGAAAAAATGTATATATACAACACAGTTGATTCACAAAAAATTATGCTGAATGAAAACAGCCTTACAGAAAAGAGTGCATACTATACGATTATACTTTTACTAAATTCAAGAATAGCCAAAGCTAATCTAGGGTGACAAAGTCGGCATAGTGGTTGCCTTGGGGTTATCAAGCAACCGTAAACTTAAACAAATTTACCCATGCCTAATGGAAGGGCTAATTCCACACTGACAACACAGTCAGCGAACAGAAACTCTCATTTACTGTTGGTAGAAATGAAAATGGCACAGCCACTTTGGAAGCCAGTTTGGCGGCAGAAAGCTGACATATTCTTACCATATGACCCAGCTCCTTGCTATCCACTGTTTTGGTTTGTTTTGTTTGTTTTGTGTCTTTTTGAGACAGGGTCTCGCTATGCAGTTCAAGCTGGCCTTCAGCTCACTTTGTAGCCCAGGCTGGCCTCAGACTCACAATGATCCTCCTGCCTCAGCCTCCTAAGTGCTGGGATTACAGTCATGCACCACCACACCCAGCTTTTGCGATCCAATCATGCTTCCTGGTATTTACTCAAACAATCAGAAAGTTTGCCCATACCATAACCTGCATATTTCAGCAGCTATATTCGCAACTGTCAAAACTTGGAACTAAGCATAACACCCTTCAGTAAAGGAACAGGTAAACTGTGATGTGTACATCCAGTGAAGTATGATTCAGCAATAAAAAGAAATAAGCTATCCAGTCATGAGAGGAGCTTAAAGGCTAGTCTGGACCACAGTACACAGCAAGACCGTGTTTCAAAAAAAACAAAAAAAGAGCCAGGTATGCAGGGCATGGCAGTGTCTACCTGTAATCCCAGCGCTCAGTAGGTTGAGGGAGGAGAAATGCTGTGAGTTCAAGGCCAGCCTGGGCTACAAAGTGAGTTCAAGGCCAGCCTGGGCTACAAAGTGAGTTCAAGGCCAGCCTGAACTGCACAGCAAGACCCTGTCTCAAAAAAAAAAAAAAAAAGGCCAGGTGTAGGGGTGCATGCCTGGAATCTCAGCACTCAGGGCCGAGGCCGCCTGAAGTCACCGTGTAGTCCATGCTGGCCCCGGACTCGCAGTGACCCTCCTCCCTCAGCCTGCCCAGTGCTGGTATCTTTTGGCAACTTGGTAGCCTGCCTGAGTAGACACCAACCCCAGTTTGCTCCTTTTTGTGCTCAAAGTCTCACCTGTGCTTCCCCGCTAGGTGGGCTACTCTTCGTCAGGGTGCTAGTTTAGTCAGGGCCGCCATCTTGTTCCGTGGCAGGATGCCGTTTATTGGGGTCAGCCACCGCCATGCTTGTTCCTAGATCCCTTCCTTGTATTAAATTTTTTAAAAAAATACATAAAGATTTTCATGTGTTCTCTTTCTGAATTTTTCCTTGAGAACTCTTTCTGTAATCCCAAGATTTTCCTCAAATTAGTGCCCATACTATTTTAACATGTGTATTTCCAATCACTAATTCATGATATTCTGTCATACTGTGACATTCTACACCTCTTCATCTTCCACTACCAAAGAATGCTAATTTCATTAATTTATGTTTATGACAACTGTCTGTAAGTGTGGCTGTGGACAAACTGATAAAGGTATGTAGATGAATTCAAGAGACCAGGTAAGTCAGTAGGAAGAGGGAAGCGAAGCACTTGTGATACAGAAGGCACAGTGTGGTGAGGTTGGCTGGGGAAACACGCAGGATCTGTCACTACAGGATCCAAGACAGCACTGAATAGCTCCAGCACCCCCTATGTGGAACTTACAGGGCTCCATGACACGTGGAAGGCATAACTGAGACCAGAGGCCAGGAGGAGACCGCTATCGTGACCCCTTGCAGTGGCACCCTCTGTCTTCTAGACAGATTTTGTAATAAAAAAGTCTCATAAAACATCACTTTTATTTTACCCTTTTCTCTCTTACTTGGCCAGAGTTTGCCATACAGAACTAGTTTTTCCCTTACCTCTTCACCCCTCACCCACCTTCCTTCCTTCCCTCCCTACTTCCCTCTCTCCTTCCCTTCTCCTCCCCTCCCCTCTCCTCTCCTTTCCTTTTCCTTCCTTCCTTCCTTCCTTCCCTCCTTCCTTCCTTCCCTCCTTCCATCCTTCTGTTCCTTTCCCTTCCCCTCCCCTCCCCTCTCCTTTTCCTTCCTTCCTTTTCTTTTTTCTTTTCTCTTTTCTTTCCTTTCCTTTCCTTTCCTCCCCTCCCTTCCCTTCCCCTTCCGTCCTTCCTTCCTTGTTTTACCCCTCACTTTTTCAAATAAACTTTTGGCACCCTTTTTCTCTTGTCTCATCCAATTCTTTGTTCAAGGCATGAAGGACCCGGAATAAGTTGAACCGGTGAGCCATTTCTAAAGGAACTAGCAGGCTGAGGATACAGCTCAGCGCCACAAGTGCCCACCTGGCAAGCACAAGGCCCTGAGTTCGATTCCTGGTACCAAAAAACAAAAACTAAACTAAAGGAACTACCCAACCACATTTCCATCTGCAGCAATGCCAAATGCAGGGCATACATACACACAACCCTACAGGAATTCAGACCACTGGCAACAATGAAGACGATGGGCTTCTGCCCATACAAAATTCTGCGAAGTCATCATGGCAGCGATCTAACATGGAGGCTGATCCAACATGGCGCAGGCCGATAATGACCACGTGTCCCACCCAGACTGACTTCTGCCTTCTTCTCCACCCAGCCTGACAACTTCCGTTTGCGCATGCGGGTCCACCCTTCCCCAGTCAGTGCACCTCATATCACCTAGACCACCCCCATCAACCCCACCCCCGGCCCAGCCTAATGAATTCTTTGTTTTCAGCTCCTTCCCTGAGAGGGTCCTTGCATCTCTTTAGCAGAAAGAAAGGCATCTCTGGTGCCTTTCTTTGTCCTTGTTCTGTCTCTCACTCTGGACAGACCTAACAGAAGGAATATGCCCCCATCCACACAGTATATTCCCTGGTCTGTCTTTTAGGGTCTCCTGTTTTTTTCTCCTGTGTGTGTGTGTGTGTGTGTGTGTGTGTGTGTGTGTGTGTGTCACTGGGAATTGAGCCCAAAGCCACAGTAACGAGCTACATCCCCAGCATCTCCCTCCCCCTTATTTTTTGAGACAGGGTCTTGCTAAGTCACTAAACGGCTCAGGCTGAGCGCTGAACTTGCTGTCCTCCTGCCTCAGCCTCCCACAGTGCTGGGATTATAGATGTGCATTATTGCCACACTCCTTTCCCCTCTCTCCTCTGCCCCACCTCCCCAACCAAAAATTACCGATGTCATTCTGAACTTCACACCTTCCCATGAGAAGTTATAGGACAAAATGTCGCAGAGAAAGGACATCTCAAGTTTCCAATACTACACAGACACAGAACCCTGCAGCTGAATTAAACAAGCTCACGAAAAGTCAACAGCTGAAGCCAAACATAATGCTCTGGACTCCTGGGAGGTTTCTTCTAGAGCAGACATAGAAACACAAATACAAGTGATTCCTCTCTACAGAGCAAATAACCATGCTTGTTTCCTGTGCCTCAACTCTATTATATTTTAAACACCACAAATTCTTTGTGAATTGTTTTCTTAGTGTTCAAAAATAGCCACTAAATTGACCGATAAATAAATGGAAAAGGCACAAACAATCTATTCAGACACATAATGTACCACTTCACCACAGTAAATCCAGTCTCTGTTAACAGCCATGCCATTCAGAGTCCAGGAGAAGCACTCTGTTTTCTTCCCTCTAGGGTCTTTGCAAGTCTTTTTTTATTTCATTTTTTTGTTAGTCCATGTACGCATTCCTCACAGGGAGTTGGTACATGTATAAAACCTATCTTAATTCTCTCCTTGTAAAGTACTAAAGTGCATCTAAATGGGATGGAGCTAGCCTAGGAAAGCAATTTTATTTTTTTGCATTTTCTTCCCCTCATAACAGGGATAACAACAATGATCTCTTAAAATACCTAAGAGTAAGTGGAAAGTCAGTCAATTCTAGAAGGGAATAAACACAAGTGTAGGGTTTGTAGCCAGACTACCTAGTTTTTCAGATCAGAGCACCTCTACTTAATAGTTTGACAAGTTTTTTGTTGCTGTTGTTCTGTTGCTGTTGTTGGCTTTTTTGTTTCTGTTTTTGTTTTTTGGAGACAGGGTCTCACTACTCACTATGCAGTTCAGGCCGGCCTTGAGCTCACTGTATCCCAGGCTGGTCTCGATTTTCCAATGCTCTTCTTCCCTCAGCCTCCTGAGTGCTGGGATTACAGGTGTGCGCCACCATGCCTGGCTGTCTGTTTTTGAGACAGGGACTCACTATGTATTGGGGACCAGAAATTGTAAATGGACATAGTATGTCCTAGGCTCTCCTTACCCTGCGTGCCTTTCGAAAGGGGAAATTACCTTCCTGTCTCAGTGGTATTAGCACCCAGGTGTGCAGATGGATCTTGGCTTGTTTCCTTTATGATGTTAAACTTGCCCGTTCTACCACAGCCTCTATGCTGCTCCAGGAAAAGCACCTCACCCACTCCCCTACACTGGCTAGTAAACGGTGGTCAGCTTGGAGTCTTTGTCTCTGCCCATCCTAGGGCATGGACCTCCCAGCCCCTCATCATGCATTACTAAATCTGTTTCTTATTTCATTCTTTCACTGTACCCCTCATACAGGCAGTCTGGGATCTTGGCCAGGTCCCTGATGGCTATGTATTTTGGACTGGCCTTGAACTCACTATGTAGCCTAGGGTAGCTTTGAACACACAGCAATCCTCCTGCCTCAGCCTCCCAAGTGCTGGGATTACATGCATGCACCAGCACGCCTGGCTAGCTTAAGTAAGTTATATAGCCACTGCCTGCCTCAGTTTCTCATGCATAACGTGAGTGAGTACAGTAAAACTTCCTATGACTCTAGAAGATTTAAATGAGTTACTAAATGTAAGATGTGATACCAGGCACAGAGCCCAAATGAAATCTTTTATAGTTTTCTGAACCCCTATCTTTAACTATGTTCTATGGAACAGTTGAAGGTAATGTTAGTGTGCAAAATATTACAGACAGCTAAGTTAGATAGAAATATTATAGGCACTCAGACAGGGCTCAGCCCTTGAGAGTCAATACAGAAGATGAAGATACATTACAATTGTGGCCGGCAGTACATCTGCTGGAGGCCAGGCCTCAGGATAAGGATGGACCGACCAGGCCCCTGTGCCTCCTCAAGGGATAAGGTAAGTGGTAATTCCCGGTCCAATAAAGTCTAGATAGGCATCAGTCACCTCAGTGGGTAACCAAGACCCCAGGCCCGTCCCTTCCTGAAAACTTCGTTCTTTCCATTTTCTCATGCTACGGAACCTGCTTCCCCCATTGGACCTATATTACTTAAGCGGCTATGCTTATAATCTTACTGGTTGACCACAGCTTTGGCCCACGTTGTGCCCATCTCATGATTTTGCTCTATAAGATTTCCTCCATAAAGTGGGTTCCTTGGCAACCCACTCAGTTCCCTCCTGTCCCTCTCAGGAGCTACTTCTCTCTCTCAGTAAAATTTCCTGCTCTTAACCTACCTTGTTCCTTAGAATTCACTGTTGATTTTGGGAAACAAGACCTCAGCGTATCTGACATTTAGCAGGTTGCGAGTTACATTTACTTGCCCTATCTAGTCTGAAGGTCCTATATAAAAAATAGCCTATACAGTATTTAATTAACGTACTGCTGTTAACAAAAGTTAATGAGCATCTCTGGTCAAAATAAATGGCCTACTTATTATAAAATAATGTACACCTAGTCTATTCAAGCTACAAATACAAATAATTCAGCTACAAATATAAATAACTTATCAAGGGGCAAGGGAACTTTACCCTGAAACTCCCACAGGACTTACAGACATTTTGTAGGAAGCAAAAAATGTACCATTAATACACAAATCCGATTCTCTTTCGTCCTTCAGGCCAATCTTCCCAGAAGGTCCAAAGTTTCACCACTTCTTTGTAATGAGTAAAAACCCAACTGTTTATAATTATATCAGAGTTGTTCTTTTTAGCATATTTTTGAAATATTAAAAATAAAACTTCTAATCACAAATGAATGCAAATTTATACTCAGAAATTCATTTTTAGGCAACCTTCCAGAATTAATGTTTCTATGATCATTAACTCACCTCAAAATATGACTCTGAAGTACTGTTTGTTCACAGCGAAAGCTACAGAGCCTGATGTTTATTAAAAGGGGACTGGCTAAAGTGTAGCATATCCACACAATCCAGCACTTCGCAGCTATTTAAAGCAGCACTGAGAGGTCACCAACTTGTTAACTCGTCATACGATAAAGGGGTAGCCGGGAGGGGGACCACACTGTGGAGATCCAAGGGTATGCGGGATGTACAGCGTCATACACACACGGCAGTGCAGCTGCTGCAGCGAAAGGTTAAAACCAGTCCTAAGAGGTGAGCTCAGGGTTATTCACACAATCAAGGAGGTCACACATGGTACTTTGCGGGAAAAGCCTTTTCTTTTCCTCCTCAATGTCTGACTAAAAATATTTTTACAACTATAGCTTGTTGCTGACCCAGCGTCTTCCCTCACTTCCAGGTGAGACATTCAGCTATTTAACCTCTTGCTACACATCCCCCCGCCTGGCGTGACGCTGCACAGGTCTCTGTAAAGAGTCCTTGCTGTCTCAGCAGCCAATCAACTTATTCGGGGGGGCGGGGGTTGTTTTGTTTTATTTTCTTCCTAATCAAGGTATGAAAAAGTTCTAGGTTCAGTGGAAGTTCCTGATAAAGAAACACAACTAAAATTTTTTCAGTGATAAAATCTGCATATTTGGGAGCTGGGGATTTAGCTCAGTGGCACAGCGCCTGCCTGGCAAGCGCAAGGTCGTGAGTTCGATTTCTGGTACCAGAAAAAAACAGACAAAAACAAAAAACAAAAAAACCTGCATATTTGTATTTCAACAAGGTAGCTAAAACTTGATGTAAATTCCTTTTTTTCTTAATGAATATCATTTATTCAGTATGAAATCTTTATACCATATGTTCCACGTGTTAAGAATAAATACACATTAAATCTTGGTAAAAGAAAAGCAAAAGCACTGACATCAATACAAGAGGGATACAGTGGTGCTGATTCGGAAAGATCTAGTTGTTTCATTAGCAAGGAAAGAGCAAGGTACAGACACTGCAGAGCTGCATTTGCTATCATTTATGGGAGGAAAAATAAATGAAAATATATTTACATCTGAAATGCAGACAATATCTTTGGGAAGATACACAGGGAATAAGCACCAGTGTTGCCTGAAGGAGGAAAATTAAGTAGTTAGAGAACAAGGAGAAAAAGCACTGTTTTCATTATATATCCTTTTGAACCTTTTGAAGTATAAACCATGCAAATATATTAAGTATTGGGGTAAAACTTGGTGGCAGAATGAGTGTTTGCATATGCAAGGCCCTGGGTTCCATGCCCAGCACCAAACAATTTTAAAATATATATGGCCAGTAAATGTGACTGAGAGAACAGTGATTGGGGGTAGAGTGCTTAGTATGCACAAGGCTCTTGGTCTGATCCCAGCTTTGAAAAAAAGTTACAAATGGCTGAAGCCAATCTAGGAGC
The DNA here is from genome assembly GCF_000276665.1 of Chinchilla lanigera. Classification (NCBI taxonomy): domain Eukaryota; kingdom Metazoa; phylum Chordata; class Mammalia; order Rodentia; family Chinchillidae; genus Chinchilla; species Chinchilla lanigera. The sequence goes on along the minus strand of NW_004955429.1, from coordinate 18,438,616 downwards.
TAGCAGTATTTCCCTACATCTTAAATCAGCTGCACCTGAGTCACAAGCAAACCCACTAGAGCTCCACTGCCACACACACTCACTGAAAACACCAGGAAGCCTTCAGACAGTTGCACTGCACAATGAAAAAAAAACCCCAGTAACTTTTGTCAATTACTTTAAAACTGGAAATCTGAAACTGGCTAGGTGTGGTGGCACAGGCTGGTAATCCCAGCACTCTGGAAGGCTGAGGCACAAGGACTGCCAAATTCAAGCCATGCCGAGACAATTTAGCAGCTCAGCAAGACCCTGTCTCAAAATAAAAAATAAAAAAGGGGCTGGCGATGGAGCTCAGTGCAAAGGCCCTGGCTTCAACCCTTACTATTGTCAAAAGAACAAAAAAGAAAAAGGAAAAAAGAAATCTAAAATTGATGCCACTGTCACTGTTAACCCCTGCAGGCCACGCTCAGGAAGGCCTTGCTCTCAGGGGAGCAGTGACCTCCGCCAGTGCCAGCGCAGGCCCACAGGTGCGGGAGCTGACTTCTCCACATCACCCGTCCCAGTGTCTTCTGCACTGTTTACGCCGCCTGCCGCTGCGTCAGGAGGTGGAAGGCTCTTCTGGGAATCCTCTTGTTTTCACTACAGCAGAGCCATTTCCAAAACAACGCCTCTGCTAAGCCCTTCAGTATCATACGCAGCATTTTATTTAACGACTTGGAAACAATACATGTGACATGCAAAAGAAAAGCAAAATTACAAAAGATCGGCAGTATTTTTAGTATACGAACATTGCTCCATGGCACATGGTTTTTAGGACACAGAAGATGTAATGTGTAATAAAGTTTTAAAATTACATGGAAAAAAATTCCTCCTACATAAGCCTTAAGGGATATTCTGATTCATCATTCTTTGCTTTGACTTTGTAAAGTAGGTAAAAATTAAATATTATTATCCTCACTTTTTAGCTATAGGGGTGTGGAAAATAAGAATGATAAAATGAGAGTGAGAAAACAGAAGTTTATTGTGAAGTTTTCAAATTCCCCGCCAGGAAGGATCCCTGATTATATCGCCTAATTATAAGAAATAATTTTAGTAGAGGATGCTATAAGCCTAAAATTATTATTATTTTGTTTTTGGATGTTGGGGATTGAAAAAATTTTTAAAAAAGAAAATATCCCACTATCACATATTGATCAAACAACCAAACAAAAGCCACAAACAAATATCAGCATTGAACAAAACCTTCAAAATTTAAAACATCTATCAAGAGTTCCACCGAACAATAACAGAATAGATATTCTTTTCAGCAGCACATGGAACTTTCTCCAAAACAGAGTACACGCTAGTCAATAAATCAAGCTAAAATACATGCAAAAGAACTGAAACTAAACCATGCATGTTAACAAATCATAGCACAATAAAACTAGAAATCAATGACAAAAGAAAATACAGAAATTATCCAAATGCATGGAAACTAAACAGTGCACTGTTAAATAAACAATGAGTTACAGAAAAACATCAAGGAAGAGATGAAATAGTTTCCAGAACTAAACGACAATGCCAGTACAATAAATCAGAACTTACAGGACACAACGAAAGCAGTCCTCAGGGCTGGGGATTTAGCTCAGCGGCAAAGCGCCTGCCTGGCAAGCGCAAGGTCGTGAG
>NW_004955429.1:18429650-18436447 GCF_000276665.1 Chinchilla lanigera | reverse complement strand
TGGTGGTGCACACCTGTAATCCCAGCACTCAGGAGGCTGAGGCAGGAGGATCGTTGCGAGTTCAAGACCAGCCTGGGCTACAAAGTGAAGCTCAAGGCCAAACTGCATTAGTGAGACCACTAAACTGCATTAGTGAGACCCTGTCTCAAAAAGACAAAAAAAAAAAAAATAGACAAATCTTTAGCCAATCTACCCAAAAAGAGAGAAAAGACCCAAATCAATGCAATTAGAAATGAAATCACAATGAACACTGTTAATAATAAAGGATTATTATTATGGATATTTAGATTGTCTACAATTTTGAGATAATATGAGTAAAGCTCCTATAAACATTATTGTAAAAATTTTAAAAATAATCATATAGGATTATTAATAACTACTTAGCTTACCCGTACACCAATAAATTAAAGAATTCAGAACGGACAAATTCGTAAATACATATGAACTACAGAAACTGAACCAAGAAGATTTAAAAACCCTGAATAGTCCAATAATAGGAAATGAAACTGACGCAGTAATTAAAAAACCACAAAAACACCCAACAACTAAGAATAGCCCAGGTCTGGATGGATTCATTGCCGAAATCTACAAAAAATTCAGGAAAGATATAACATCAATACTCCTCAAGTTCTTCAATGAACTTAAAGTCATTTCTAGAATCTACCATTGCCCTGTTTCTAAAACCAGACAAGGATCCAACCAAAAAAGAGAACTATAGGCCAATCTCTTTAATGAATATAGGTGTAAAAATCCTCAACAAGATAGTGGGAAACAATGCAATGAATTATCAAAAAGATCACACATCAAGACCAAGTAGGCTCAGGCCAGGGATATAGCTCAGTGGTACAAGCGCCTGCCTGGCAAGCACAAGGTCCTGAGTTGGCTTCCTGGTACAAAAAAAAAAAAAAAGACCAAGTAGGCTTTATCCCAGGGATACAAGGATGGTTCAACATATGCAAATCAATAAGTGTAATATACTACAAAAACAGAAATGAGGACAAAAGTCACATGATCATCTCAACAGATGCAGAAAAAGCCTTTGACAAAATCCAAAATCCTTTCATGGTAAAAGCAATGAAGAAAGCCAGGAATATAGCTCAGTGGCACAGCACCTACCTGGCAAATACAAGGTCCTGAGTTTGATTCCTGGTACCAAAAAAACCAAAAACAAAACAAAACAAAAAAACCACAAAACACTGAAGAAATACACACAGAAGGATTTTTTAAAATCTGATAAGAGCCATTTATAGGGCTGAGGATATAGCTCAGTGGCATAGCACCTGCCTGGCAAGTACAAAGTCATAAGTTTGATTTCCAGCACATACACACACACAAAAAAGCCATATATGACAAGCCTACTGTCAATAGCATATCAAATGGGGAAAAACTGAAAGCTTTTCCACTAAAATCAGGAACAAGACAAGGATGTCCACTATCACCACTCCAGTTCAACTTGAAACACTAGCAACAGCAATCAGGCAAGAGAAAGAAATAAAAGGGATACATATAGGAAAAGAAGCCAAATTATCATTATGTACAGATGACATGATACTCTACATAAAGACTCCCAAAAAATCTACCAAAAGACTCTTAGAATCAATAAGAAAATGAAGCTGGATATACAATCAATACATAGAAATCAATAGCATTCTTGTATTCTACTAATAATAAACCCACATAGAAAGAAATGAAAAAAAATACCATTCACCAAAAAATATTAAATACTTAGGAATTAACCTAACCAAGGAAGTACAAGACCTCTACAATGAAAACTACAGTACTCCGGAAAGATATTTCCTGTTCCTGGATAGGCAAAACCAATGTAGCCCAAGTGACCGTACTTCCAAAACTGATACATGGACTTAAGATAACACAAACAAAAGGCCAACAGCAGGGGGCTGGGGTATAGCTCAGCGGCTCAGCATCTGCCTGGCAAGCATGGCTCCTGAGTTTGATTCCTGGCACCAAAAACAAAACAAAACAAACAACAACAACAACAACAACAACAACAAAAAACAAACAAAAGCATTCTTCACAGAACTAGAGAAAACAATCCTGAAATTCATATGGAACCAGAAGAGACCCACAATAGCAAAAGCAATCATGGGTAACAAAAGCAAAGCAGGTGAGATCACAATCCTGGACTTCAAGTTAATTACAAAGCTACAGTGATGCCAGGGGTGGTGGTACACACCTGTAATCCCAGCACTCGGGAGGCTGAGGCAGGAGGGTCAATGTGAGTTTGAAGCCAGCCTGGGCTATACAAGTTCAAGGACAGCCTGTACTACAGGGGGAGACCCTGTCTCAATAAACAAACACCCCAAAAAGCTACAGTGATAAAAACAGCACGGTACTGACAGAAAAACAACCATGAAGATCAACAGAACAGAACAGAAGATGCAGAAACAAGCGCAGGCACATTCAACTATTTGATCTTTGACAAAAGGGCCAAAAGCATACATTGAGGAAAAGAGAGCATATTTATTTACTTATTTATTTTGTCTTTTATGACAAGGTCTCACTCTGCTGTTCAACTGGCCTTGAACCCACTCTGCAGCCCAGGCTGGTCTTGAATTTGCAACAATCCTCCTGCTTCAGCCTCCTGAGTGCTGGGATTATAGGCATATGCTATCACACCCAGCTAAGAGAGCCTATTTAACCAATGGTGCTGGGAAAACTGGCTTTCCACATGCAAAAGATTGAATCTAGATCCTTATCTCATACCATGTACTAAACTAAGATCAAAATGGACCAAAGAACTAAATGTTGAAAAGGAAGTACTTAACCTGCTGGAAGATAAAATAGGTAAAACTTTTGAAGACACTGGCACAGCAAGGAATTTCTGAACTGAAACCCAGTTGCACAAGAAATAGAACTGAGCATCAATAAATGGGATCACATTATATTAAAAAGCTTCTACATAACAAAAGGAACAACCAGTAGAGTGAAAAGAACTTACAGAATGGGAAAATGTTTTATGCTCGCTTTGGCAGCACATATACAGAATGGGAAATTTTTTTTTTTTAACCAGCTATTCCTCAGACAGAGGACTAATATTCAGAATATATAAAGAACTCAAAAAATTAGACCCTCTAAAATAAAAGACCAAATCAAAAAAATGGGCAAGGGAAATGAATAGTCACTTCTCAGAAGAAGTTCAAATGGCCAATAAACACAGGAAGCAATGTTCAACATCACTGGCCATTGCAGAAATGCAATTAAAACAACACTGAGATTCCATCTCTGAAAGATTCCATCAGAAAAAATGGCCAGCATCAAGAAATAAAACAGTAACAAATGCTGGTGAGACCGCATTTGAGAAAGGAACCCTTCTACATTGTTGGTAGGAATGTAAATTAATACAACCACCATGGAAATTGGTACTGAGAAGCCTTAAAAAGCTAGAAATTCCATTCCACCTAGCTATTAACCTAGCTATTTCCCTAAAAAGTTAAAGACATCATATTACAGTGACATGTGCATAACCATGTTTATAGCAGCACAATTCGTAACAGCTACATCCTGGAAACAGCCTGTATGTTGATCAACAGATGAATGGATAAAGACAATGTGGTGTTTACACACAATGGAGAACTATTCTGCCAAAAAGGAAGATAAACTTGAGTCATCTGTAGGAAAATGGATGCACCTTGAGACCATAATGTTAAATGAAATAAATCAGAAATAAAGCAGAGAGTCAAATATCAGATACACAAGCTTAAATAGCAGATAACTTTGCAGTATATGAGAAACCCAAATTATAAATAAAGAGCAAAATAAAAGGTAATAGGAAGTAGAGAGACAGGTATTTCTCAGATGGGAAGGGGATCAAGAGATGGTGGGAGAGGGAAAGGAAAAAGGAATTAAGTTGTATTATATACCAGCTCCACGCAGGGAATGGAAACACCGTGTAATGCACAAATGTACTAATAAATAAATTTAATCTTAAGATAAAAAATTTTTAATGTATATTATTACTGATTCTTTTATTGGACCACACCTGACAGGCAAATGCTAATTAACCTTAGCATCTCTCACATGGTACAATCTTCCCAGAATACATGCAATTATATTTGCCAACCAGAACTCCTGAACTCAGAAACTATCTTTTAAAATGTCTTTTTCTGCGCCTGCCTGCCAAGCGTGAGGTTGTGAGCTCAATTCCTGGTACCGGAAAAAAAACAACAACAAAAAAAGATAAAATGTCTTTTTTTTTTTTGGTTTTGTTTTTTTGTTTGCTTTTTCAGACAGGGTCTTGTTATGCAGTTCACGCTGGTCCTGAACTCACTATGTAGCCCAGGCTGGCCTTGAACATGCAACAATCCTCCTGCTTTAGCCTATGGAGTGCCCGGATTATAGGCGTGTGCCATCACGTCTGGCTTAAAATGTCTTCTACTGTACACTTGTAACAAGGCTTTGTGGCAATTCCCTAATATTGTTGCCAGTAAAACTCTTGGACTCAGCTTCCTTCTGGCTGGAACCGCCATTTTCCAGTAATTTGCTGAAACGAGGAATGAAAGCAGGAGGAGGAAACGTCAAGGAAGGGGTACTGTCCTCAAAGGAATGCCACACGAACTACCAGAGCACAACTGCAAAGGCCTACGGTGCTTCCCAGCACGCTGCTGGCGTTGCACTCAGCAAGTTAAGGGCAAGATACCTGCCAAGAGGATGTGCGTATTGAGCGTGACAACCACTCTCAGCGCTGAGAAGGCTTCCAGAAATGTCTCAAGGAAAATGATCAAGACAGAAGGCTGCCAAAGAGAAAGGAACCTGGGTTCAACTAAAGCACCCGCCTTCCCCACCCAGAAAACCACACTCGGTGGGAACCAACGGGATGAAGCCTGAGTCACTGCGACCTGTTCCTTACGCAGGGGCCGGGGGAGCTCTGCCAGTCAGCGCCCAATTAGCAGCTAAGGTGCTCTACACCCTGCTCAAAAATAAAAAATCATCCTGAATACTAAGGGTGATTTTCTTAACTGAAGAGGTGTATGGTGCCCTCACTGCAGATTCTCGCTGTACCTAGCCAGCTGTGTCAGGTCTCTACTCTTCATACTCAGGGTTCTTTTTGCTGAAAGATGTGAGATATTTATTTGCTTAGCATTTGGAAGGCCTGGCACCAAAAGACCAACCCTTCAGGGCAAAGTAAATGAGTAGGCACTTCTCTCAATATACAAGGTATAATCGAAAAATTTAGTGAATGTTTATTTTTTTTCTCATTATTAGATTTATTGATTTAAAATCGCAACCTCTTTCCCTATGCCTCTTCCTTGCTTTTTTCTACTATGCATTCTAATTGTCTTTAAAGAAAATTGCATCCTCTCCCGCTCCCTAATTCCATTCACACTCGCAGGAATGGGGACAGGGAATTGAGAGCTTTGCTTACCACTGCAATCCCAAGGTGCAGGGCAGTGCGGAGCACCCAGGAGCAGCGCAGGGAGGAGCGGGGGATGAACACACACAGAAAGCACAAACGACTGCTTTCAAGTGCCACTTGGACCTCAGTGCTAGGAAACAACCATCGGGACCAGTAAAAAGGACGAGGTTTGTGACTGAGGGTCCCCGTGGCTGGTTTGGGGGCTTGTGGATGTGTGCGGAGTCTGGAGGCTGGTGTACCCAACTTTCCGGCAGGACTCTGAAGCTCCCCATCATCACAAACACGCATTACTTTTAAGTCTTCCGTCCTCGGGCCAGGTACACACGATTTAGGGCATTTTCTCACCAGCGTTTTCACGTAAGAATGGGATGCGGGGTAGCGAGAGCAGACTGAGCCATGAACGTTTAAATTAAAAACATTTCTTACAGAAAAGGACATATTGGCAAGCGCAAGGTTGTGAGTTTGATTCCCAGTACTGGGGGGAAAAAAAAAAGACATACTGGCATTAATCCCCCTCAAAATATTCCTCACTTTGAACACACATATCCCATCATTCTCAGTACTTCTGGAAGCAGTTCTGAAGTCCTCTTTCATATCTTTCATTACAGTCATGAGTGCCTCGATGTCCTGAATCGGTGTTTACCTCTCAGTCATTCTGACTTTGGGGAAGAGTCAGAAATTGCATGTGGCCAGATGCAATGAATATGGTGGATGAAGATACACCATGTTTTTAGGGGTTGCCTTTCCTTTGGAAGGCAATCAACAACAGCATATTTTTTATCATACCTCATAAAAACACTCATCAAAGAGGACTTCCAGAACTGATTCAGTGACAAGAATGTCAGGCACAGTGGCACACACCTGTTATCCCAGCACTTGGGAGGCTGAGGCAAGAGGGTCACCACAAGTTTGAGGTCAGCCTGGGCTACAGAGTGAGTTCACAGTCAGCCTGAACTATATAGCAAGACTATCTCAAAAAACTGAAACAAATGAAAGAATGTGGCAAAAAAGATGGGATAAATATTTTGAGGGGGAGCATTCATCATATATTTGATCACCTTGTGAACAATAAGCACAAGAAAAATGTTCATCATTATAAACCCACAGTGAAATGCTACATCACATACACTAAAATAGTTATGATTAAGAAATACAATAACAGGCCAACTGTGCCCGGGAAACCGCGTGGTGGGGAGCACCGGCCTTTGGGCCAGACCCTAGCTGCGCAGGTACCCAGGAGGCCACACGGCGGCGATTGCCAGCCTTTGGGCTGGACCCTAGCCGCGCAGGTGCCCGGGAGGCAGACAGCCGGCGTCCAGGAAGCTGCGCAGTGGTGCGCGCTGGTGCACGCCAGCCCTAACACCAGCCACCACCACGTGCTTGAGAACTATCATGGCACAGAGAAGCAATGACACAACTGGCC
>NW_004955429.1:18426226-18428250 GCF_000276665.1 Chinchilla lanigera | reverse complement strand
TTATCCTTCTTTTATTCTTTAAAATAAAAATAAAAGGGGCTAGGGATTTAGTTCAGTGGCACAGCGCCTGCCTGGCAAGCACAAGGTCGTAAGTTTGATTCCTGGTACCGGAAAAATAAAATAAAATTAAATTAAATTAAAAAATAAAACTAAAAAAAGGACTACAATAACAGTTGAATATGGTGGTGCAAGCCTGTAATCCCAGCACTTGGGAGACTGAAGCAGGAGGATCGCTGCAAGTTCAAGACCAGCCTGGGCTACAAAGTGAGTTCAAGGCCAGCCTGAACTGCATAGTGAGAGCCTGTCTCAAAAAAAAAAGAAATACAATAACAAGTGCTAGTAAAGGTGTAGAGGAGCTGGAGTCCTAGGACATTGCTGGTGGGAATGTAAAATGGCCTGTGTTTGCAAACATTCTGGTAGTTCCTTAAATTGTCCAACACTGATTTGTCATATGATTCAACAATTCCACTCTTAAGCCTATCTACACGAAAAATGCAACTGTATATCCAAAGACTTAGACATTCACTACTGGTTATGACAGCATTATTATTATTATTATTATTATTATTGAGACAGGGTAGTAGTTCAGTTCATCTCCCTATGTAGTTTAGGCTGGCCTTAGACTCATGACGATCCTCCTGCCTCAGCTTCTCGAGGGCTAGGAGTTACAGGCATGTGCCACCATGCTTAGCCTACAGCATTATTCCTAATAACCAAAAAAGAAAGTGCAATCAAACTACAGAACCATTGATTACTGAATGGTGAAACAAAACATGGTACAATTATACAACAGAACACTACTCAGCAATAAAACGTAACAAAGTACTGACAAATTCGACACATAACAGAAAGGGTAAACTTCAAACATTTGCTAACTCAAAGAAGCCAGTCACAAGATACCACATCTTATGATTCCGTTTATATGAACATCCAGAAGAGGCAAATCCACAGAGACAAGAGTAGAGTATGAGCTGCCCCAGGAAGGGGAATGACTATGAATGGGTAGGTTTACTGGGGTGAGGTTGATGAAAATGTTCTAAGACTCGATCTCAGTGACATCACACAACTCTGCAAATACACAAAGTACGAGTGAACTGCACACTCAGGACTGGTGAACTTTATGGTATGTGTATCGTATCTCAATATAGCTTATAAAAAAGGTCAATGTTTTTATTTTCGTTATATAAATGTAAGTGGGAGGAAAAAAAGAGATCTGTGATGTCTATAGAAAATACACTTCCAGCACCTATACAATGTTAACAATAGTTAACATAAAAGTAGGCTACCAAAAGCTATTACTCAAAAGCAGGCATTTTTGAAAGTGAAAACAAAAAGTATCAGGCTAGAAGTTAAAAACAAAAGGGAGAAGGGCTGCAGAACAGGAAAACTTCTAATATCCCATATACCTACTTTTGAGTTTCTTAAGTCAAAAATCAGTCATTATTTCCCTTCAGTTTATGGACATTTAAATAGCCTCAAAAAAGTTTAATTTTACACCTAATCATCTCTTGTTATTTGGTGTGGTGGTACATACTTGTAATCCTAGCACTCTGGGAGGCAGAGGCAGAAGGGACACAAGTTTAAGCCCAGCTTGGGCAACTTACTAACTTAGCAAGACCCTGTCTCAAAATTATTAAGAACAACAAAATAAAACATGACACTCAGGAGACTGAGGCAGGAGGATTACAGTGAGTTCAGCCTGGGCTACGAAGCTAGTTCAAGGCAGCCTAAAGTGCATAGTGAGATCACGTCACAAAAAAGAAAGCAAGCCGGGTGTGGTGGCGCACACCTGTAATCCCTGCACTAGGAAGGCTGAGGCAAGAGGATAGTTGCGAGTTCGAGACCAGTCTGGGCTACAAAGTGAGCTCAAGGCCAGCCTGAACTGCATAGTGAGACCCTGTCTCAAAAAGGACAAAAAAAAAGAGAGAGAAAGGGAGGGAGAAAAGGAGGAAGGGAGGGAGGGAGGGAGGAAGGAAGGAAGAAAGGAAGGAAGGAAGGAAGGAAGGAAGGAAGGAAGGAAGGAA
>NW_004955429.1:18423481-18425282 GCF_000276665.1 Chinchilla lanigera | reverse complement strand
CTTTTCTCTTCACAGCTGATTGCCTCAGGGACTGCTGTCATGGAAAGCTGGTTAACAAAATGGGGGATTATGTTAACAGGCTGAACTCCTGATAGGTCTCTACCAGCCAGAGAGGGTGATTCCATGCTCCAAAAGAAACTGGAAAAAGGAAGGAGAGACAGTTCCCAGAGATCTTCCACAGCAGTGGTCCCCAGTTCCCAGGACACAGACTACGTAGTGGAACTCAAGAGTGAATTAACAGAAGTGAGAATACGCATATTAAATGTTTTCTTTCACACACAAAAAGATACACTGCTCTAGACCAGTGGCCCCAACCTTCTCTGCACTGGGGGACCTGTTTCCCAGAAGACAGTCCTTCCTCGGGATGAGTCACAAGAGCTTGCAGCCTGGATGCTTCCTGTGCAGTTCACAGCAGGGCTCAGCGAGTACGACAAGCCAAGGCTGCCCTGGCCTGACAGGACGCCGAGCCAAGAGCGATTCCAGTGATGGACGTGGCTGTAAACACAGACGAAGCTTCGCTTGCTCTCCAGCCCCTTGCCTCCCCCTGGGCTGCCTGGCTCTTGACAGCCACCACCCAAGGACCAGAGTCTGGCTGGGCTCTAGTCTAGTTTCATGAACTTCATATCCATTTATTTTGTGCTATAGAACAATCTTTAACAAGAGATGATTACACTGAACTGTTTCTTTTTTAACGGAGCTAGGGTTGGAACCCAGGGCCTATCTCTTTCTAGGCAAGTGTTCCACCCACTGAGATTCATCTCCAGTCCTAAATTCCTCCTTTTTTCTTTGGAGACAGGGTCTCACTGTGTATTCCAGGCTGGCCTTGAACTCACTCTGTAGCCCAGGCTGTCCTCGAATTTGCTGCGATCCCCCTGCCTCAGCCTCCTGAGTGCTGGGATTACAGGCGTGTGCCACCACATCCAGCTCTTGCTGCCTGTGTTCCTGTCACACCTGTGAGGTAAATATGGGTCTTGTTTGTTAGTCTGTTTGCACAGTATTGGGGACTGAACCCCAAAGGCACTGATCCACTCCTTTAGCCCTTATTTTGAGAATGTCAGTTGCCCAGGCTAACAACTTGTGAACGTCCTGCCTCAGCCTCTTAAGTAGCTGGAATTACAAGTGTGCACCACCACAACTGGTAGTTTTCACATTTTAAAAGGCTAAGAAAGGGCCAGGGATATGGCTTAGTGGCACAAGCGCCTGCCTGGAAAGTGCAAGGTTCTGAGTTTGATTCCCAGTACCAAAATGGTAATAATAATAAAAAAATAAAATAAAATAAAAGGCTGAAAAATCAGAAGAACAGTGTTTGGGGACATGTCAAAATTACACGAAATTCAGATTCCAGTGTCCATGAGTAAAATCCTGTTTATTTATGTGTCATCTATGGTTGCTTTTGTGCTGCAGCAGCAAAGCTAAGCAGCTGGAGCAGAGACAAAACCTACAGTCTTTGCAATGTGGCCCTTTACAGAGAAGACCTCCCTCTCTGTGGCTTAGCATGCATCAGCTTACACCAAGGGGTGCACGTACTTAGAGAGACAAGAAGGTTTCAACAGGACACGGCCTCACAGAGCCTCGAATTTCCTCAACCAAAGTAACAAGAGTGGCAGTTCATGGGGCTGGGGATTTAGCTCAGCTGCAAAGCGCCTGCCTGGCAAGCGCAAGGTCATGAGTTCAATTCCTGGTACTAGAAGAAAAAACAAAACAAAAAAAGAGTGGCACTTCACAAGGTTATTCTGAAGTTACACATAAGGTTATGAGGAGGATTAGATGAGATTTAGCTCAGAGTAACCACTCAACAAGC
>NW_004955429.1:18419583-18423091 GCF_000276665.1 Chinchilla lanigera | reverse complement strand
CAAAACCTTCAGTGTAGGCCTGTGGGTGTGGCCCAGTGGTGCAGCACTTGCCTAGCACACACAAGGCCGAGTTCCATCCCTAGCACCAAAACAAACAAAACTTCCCTGTAGTATTTCTATAGTGGAAACCCAAATATTCTAAAAATCTCCCCATAATGCCTTTAAAACTTCAAAGCCTTATTGCTACTAGAACACTGTTAAAACATGTTGTCACTTTGCCGAATGGAATACTGTTCCACTTAGCAAATACTTACTATCATGCGCCAGAAACTCCATTACACAGATATTATTTCCTTGGTCTCAGAACTACAAGGTAAGCGCTATGATCCCATTGTTCAGATGCGGTATCTCAAACTTAGAGATAAAGCAACACACCAAAACTCACACAGTTTATGCAAGAAAGAGCCGGAACTCAACCACATCTCACTCCTACCTGCCCCCGTGGGCTAAACTACACTACTGATCATGTGTATTGCCATGGTCAGCACAGAAACCAGGATTTCAGGGCTGGGGATTTAGCTCAGCAGCAAAAGCGCCTGCCTGGCAAGCGCAAGGTCGTGAGTTCGGTTCCCGGTACTGGAAAAAAACCAAAAAAAAAAAAAAAGAAACCAGGATTTCATCACTATGATATTTCAATAAATTCATTAAGAATCTTTTCACTCAAAATGTGAGCTCATCTGCTGTTTTTAGGCAGCAGGATGTCTAAGCCAGGGAGTGAACTTCAAAGAATTCTTGTGGGGCTGGAGAGTCGCTCGATGGTACAGCAGATGCCTAGCACAGGCTAGGCCCTGGGTGCCATTCCTAGCACCTGGTCATCAGAATTTGTGTTCAGATGGGTAACGGTTTCAGGCAAATGCGGCAACAGCTACTAATACAGTGTTACATCAGCTGACACACAGGCCTATCTTGTCTAAACCTTAAATTTCAGTACTGAAGAAGCCATACTTTCACACATAGCGAGACACCAAGAATATATGTGGTAAATGAGCATAAATATCAAATTAGAGCCAGGCGTGGTGGTGCACACCTATAATCCCAAATCTTGAGAGAAAGTAAAAAGAATGAAGATGTGTTATATACACGTACCAATTCTCCATGATGAATGTGATCATTAGTACAGGTACTGCAAACATGTTAGTTGCTGGGTTCAACGCACAGCATCACCAAACAAACATATGTGAAACTTTAAAGCTGTTAGAAGAAAACACAAGGAAAATCGGGGCATGCCTGTAATTCCAGCACTCAGAAGGCACTCACAAGGCTGAGGCAGGAGGATCACCGATTTAAAGTTACCATGAGCTTTGAGGTCACAGAGAGCTCAAGGTCGGCCTGGACTGCATAGGAAGACCTTAACTCAAAAAACCCAAACAAACAACAACAAAACCAAAAAAAAGGGGGGGACCTTGAAGCCGTAGGCACAGACAAGACTTCCTGAATAGAACTCCAATGGCACATGAAACAATAGCAACAATCAACAAACGGGGAACTACATCACATTAGTTTCTGCATAGAAGCCCAAAGTACAAATAATTTAAAGAACAAAACAAGTGCAAGACAAATAGTAGGAAAGAGGGACACAGATCTTTTGCAAATGGGAAGGGGGTCAAGAGACGGACGGAGGGAAGGAGAAGGGGAGAGGAAGGAGAAGTAAAAATTAAGATGTGTAACATACATGTGCCAACTACCCCATGACAAATGTAACCGTTATGGTGCTGCTATGCTAATAAAAAAATTTAAAAGAAAAAAGAAAATAAATCTGCCTCATAGTTTGACAGTCACAGAATCGAAAGAAAAAACACAGGAAATGTGAAAAGTCAGATGCTATCCTCACAACGAAAAGTATTAACACTGGAATCTCTTCCACTGTATTTCATCAAAAACATGAAATATGAAACCCAAAGCCAGAAGAGAAGAGACGTTCCGTCTTAGCAACCAGTTACACAGCGCCAGAAGCCGCGCTAACGTTACCTAGGGCGACAGAAACAGTGACTCACACATTCCCTTCTATGTCAGTTTAAAAAATAATAACGAGCTGGTCTGTTTGGGAAGCAAAGGGGGGTTAAAAACTTAAAAGCCAGGCGTGATATCACATGCCTGCAGTTCCAGCACTTGGGGAGGGTGAGGCAGGAGGATCACAAGTTCCATCTCGCCTGGGCAACTTAGCAATTTAAGCAAGACCCTGTCTCAGAATAAAAAAGGTCTGGAGATGTAACTCAACGCAATCACCCCCTGGAACAACCTCCAGTACCACAAAAAAAATCTCACAACTTTAACATTACACTTTTAAGCTTTGGGTCCAATAAATAAAAAAAATCTTGCCTTCTGGCTTCAATTTCAAATTGTTTTTTCTGGGGCTGGGGATTTAGCTCAGCGGCACAGCGCCTGCCTGGCAAGCGCAAGGTTGTGAGTTCGATTCCCGGTACCGGAGAAAAACAAAAACAAAGCAAAACAAACAAAAAAAACAAATCAAACTGTTTTTTCTCAAAATCATGAATCTACTGTTTTTCCTCAAAATCATGAATCATATCAAACTTCTCCGTACTCATGAAATTCATCCCATTAAAAACTGAGAGCCCACAGCAGAACAAATATCCTCTGAACTCAACATGAGATGCCGGACACTAACCTCACCCAGCATTTCCATACTGATACTTAACAAATGTAGGTTTTTCTCTCAACTTGGAAAAAAGGCAGTGAATGAATTTCATAGAGCTCAGCTGTCGTGTAATTAGACCTTGATAAAAGAGGTCAATGGGTGTTCTTTATTCCAACACTTTCTTGGTGATTTTTAAAAAGTGGATAATCCCAGCACTCCGGGAGCCTGTGTCGGGAAGATCTCAAATTCTATTTCCGCCGGGGCAGTTCAACAACTCAGCTGGACAGTCTCGAGGTTTAACATAGGGGTGGCAATGTAACTGTGCAGAGGCCTGGGTTCAATTCCCAGGACTGAAAAAGGGCGGAGAGTTACAGCTGTTTACCTACTAGTTTAAACAACAGACTAAATCTTTACATGCCAACTCTTCAGTGGGCGAAGCAATGGAATAAAGAGCGAATGCTGCTGCGACATGTGATTTAAATCCGCGGCGAATGCCAAAGATTTTCGTCAATGATTCACTGGGCTCCCCATTAACTTTTCACCAGCCTCGCGAATGCGAAACAAACACGCTTCGATTTCAGGTGACTCTCTTTCCTTTTGGAGGAGGCAGAAAAGAACGCACAGCAGAAAAAGCGGAGGAGAAAAAGGGGTAAGAAGCATTCAAAAGTAAGACAGAGCATCCTGAGCAAGCCCCGCGTGGGGGCCCATGGCTGTAACTAGATGCCAGGAGGCTGAGACAGGAGGATCGCAAGTTTGAGGACAGCCTGTGCAATTTACTGACTTAGCTAGACCTTGTTTCAAAACAAAACATCCAAAGGGCTGAGGCTGGAGGCCAGTGCGAAGGCCGAAACACTGGAAGGCGGAAAGAAAACTAGTCGGACCCTGTCATCCCTGGGCCTCCTCCCGATCCCC
>NW_004955429.1:18416986-18418332 GCF_000276665.1 Chinchilla lanigera | reverse complement strand
GGCACAAGCTGGAACGGAGCACTGCGCTCACAATGTCAGCGTCCACGCTGAGAATCTAAGCTTATTCTCAGTGCGTCAAATTCCCATCTATGAAACAGAACAGGCCAAGCGTGGTGTTCCAGCACTGGAGAGGCTGAAGCAGGAGGATCGCCTAGCAGTTAGAGGCCAGCCTGAGCTACATACTGACTTTGAGGCCAGCCTACACGACATGGTGAAACCCTCTCTCAGGGGGCGGAGGGGAGGCAGTCTAACGAACTCCAGGCAAGAGACCACAGGACAGACTTTTGTAATAGCAACAAGGCACATGGTTTAATACCTGGGTGCAGGCAGGCAGAGAGTGACAAAGCTATCTGCCCCAAATAGAGCAGAGTTCACTGTAGAGAGTTTTGCTGGCGAGCAAGCTGGGAGCTGGGAGTCAGGTCCAGTTGGAGCCTTACAGGCAGAACCATCCCTGCTTGGTCTAGCTGGGACCTGACAGAGAGTGGGTTCCTAAGAGCTCAGTAAATGGGGTTGAAAGAGACACTGTTTTTGTGAGTGAAAGGACCAAGCAACCCTGCACGAATTACAATTGGTATTCTTTCAAATTTTTTCAGATTTATTTTTCACAGTTAAACAGTTATGTTAAGAAACCATTTTTTCCATCCTACTTCATGTTTACAAGTCTGCACTGGAAACGAAAGACCACAAGCAAACATAAGTGACTGATCTAGGTCCCCTTTATCTCCCCTCACCCCACTGTATTCACAGAGGACACAGCTATAGAGTCAGAATTTGCTTTTGACTTTTGTTGTTGTTTTTTTTTTAAATTTTTATTTTAAAGAGTAAAAGAAGGACAACAAAGCAGTAGGGGGATACACCAAATTACAGACAAAGTGGTAGAACATTATCAATGGTTGTTATTTTACCTATTGGTATCTTCAAGATAGTTTCTCAGGAAAACAAACAGACAAATAATAGTGAGTTACAGACAGAAATGGCAGGAAATTATCAATGGTTGTTGTACTATACCCTGGTTTCTCCAAAGTGGTCTCTAGGGAAAACAAATAGAGCTATACATGAGTGATCAATCAAATAATCATTGACTATTCTCAATGGTTGTTGTTACAAACATATAGTAACAAACATACATCCATTTACAAAGTAGCATAGAGCAATACAAACATTAAGAGTTATGGACAGATTGGTAGGAAATCATCAGTGGCTGCTGCAGTACATGTTGGCATCCTCAAAGTGGTTTCTCAGGAAAACAAAGATGTGCAAGAAAGATCCAACAAGTAGTTACAGCCCAAGGGTTGCCAAAAATAGTGGGTTACCTCATCAGTGACTCCCCTCACTGAGGTGTGACG
>NW_004955429.1:18411988-18415832 GCF_000276665.1 Chinchilla lanigera | reverse complement strand
GAAGATGCAGTTCAGTGGTAGAACACTTGCCTAGCACGTGTGAGGGCCTGTAGTTGATGCCAGTGCTACAGAAAAAGGAAAAGAATTAGGTTAGACGAGATTATTAAAGGATTAATAAGCAAAAGAAAAAAATAAACAAAAAATCTTTGTGGACAGATAATATTGCTGCACGTCTGACAAGTAAGGTTCTCTTACACACACACTTGATCTTAGCCCAAAGGCCGAGAAGCAATAAGTAAGGTTCTCTAAAAACTTTCTGCAACCATTTATTTACATACATTTTAGAGTTACTACAAGATTTTAAAATTTTAAACAGTTAACGAAAGAAAAATATGAACAGTTTATGACACTAAATTCAACTGTTTAGCCACAAGGTATCTTAAAAAGCAAATCTGCGCACTGAATTTCCTTAGGCCCCTGGGGCACTGGTTAAAATCTTTGTCCTGTTGGTGTTATCTGTACCTTCCTCTTGCGGTACACCGTCTTGTAAACTACAAATGGGGTTGTAGCAACTCCAGGAAAATCAGTATTGAGACTGCTGGAGAAGAGGACGTCTGAGAAATCCAGTCAGCCGTTCCCCAGGAACTGGCTTCCGCTCAGCTTCCCTCGCTCCCGGAGGTAGGCAAGTAGGTGCCTTCGCCTCCTCCATGTGACTTTTACCCCGTACTTCTCCTCTGGGGTGTCTTCAACCAGAACAGGCACGGGCTCCGGGCTGCAGGGAGTGCTGGTGTAGACTGGAAAGCTGTTTTCCTCCTGTCCTGGGGGACTGAGATCTTCCCTCACGGACGGCCCTGGGGTCTGGATGTCCGGGGCAGCGAACACGCAGGGCGAGCTCGGGAGCGCGTGCGCTGACGGTTCCCCGCAGCTCTGGGGACTGAGCATCGGAACCAAGGGCTGTTTGGAAACATCCTTTTCTGACTGACTGGGGCGCTTCCTGACTGAGGGGATTCCCGGTGTCTCTGGACTGGAAGAAGACTGTGGACTCTCAAAGATCAGATGGGGAAATTTACGGGTTGATTTTTGACTTGAAAGTCTTGCCCGATCTCGACGATGTTTCCGGCGTGCTGGAAACAAGCTCTCTACTGCTGTATCAAACTGAGGTGATACCTAAGTATTAGAAAAAGAGAAAAGTGAAGTCAACCAGCTACCAAGTACCTAAGAGAGGAAACAACATCCAATGGCAAGAACCTTACTGTGTGTGTAGTACGGAGACCGAACCCAAGATGTCTGCACTGAACTGCATCCCCAGTCCTATTTTTAACTTTTCATTTTGAGACTTAGGTCTCTAATTTGCCCAGGCGAGGCTTGAATTTGCAATTGTCCAGCCTCAGCCGCCTAGACTGCTGGGATTGTAAGTGTGTTCCACTATGCCTGCCTTGCTTTTTTTTTAACCCGAATCTTAAAAGAGGCCCATGATAGTTACGGAAACAAAAGAAAAACAGCCATCTAGTGAAATGGTTATGTAAAAAGATATGAGCTTTGGCCAAATTAGTCTCCCTGGCTGTTTTCTCTTGTGTAAAAGCAGGATCAATGCCTCTTGCACTTCGTCACACCATAGAGCTATGACCTGACTGTCTTTAAACTTTATGAGGACAGGACAGGAGATGGTGAGGTAACAGGCCAAGGTGCACATGCTTAGCATGCTCAAGGCTCTGGGTTCAATCCCCAGCACCAAAACAAACAACAAACATTCAAAAATTTAATAGGCCAGGCATGGTGGCACATACCTGTAGTCCCAGCACTTGGGAGACTGAGGCAGGAAGATCACTGTGAGTTCAAGGCCAGCCTGGACTACATAGTGAGACTTTGTTTCAAAAAAAAACAAAAACCAAAACAAAACAAACTTAACAAGGGCAAAGACTTTGTGTACCACTGATTCCCCAGCACCTAGCAGAATGCTTAGCATAAAGAAGGTCCTCAGTAAATAATAAAGGGTAGATTGTTCAAACAGGGAACGAGCAACTAGCAGCCAGGATGTGGTGGCACATGCCTGTAACCCAGCATTGCAGCAGGCTGAGACAGGAAGATGCAAGTTCCAGTCCTACCTGTAACCTAGCAAGGCCCTGTCTCAAAATAAAAAAATTAAAAAGGGCTGGGGATGTAGCTCAGTAGTAGAGCACCCCTGGATTCAATCCCCAGGGCCACAAACACACAAAGAAAGGAAAGCAACTAGCACAGTCGGGCACACACTGAATATTCAGAAATGTCCATTTCTATCAGCATCCACAGGGTTCCAGCATTCAAGTTTCCCCCAGGCTCACAAAGCCAGTAATAAGGTTCTTCCCAGCAGTCCTGGACCAGTTATATCTATTAAGTATATACTTTTTTTTGGGGGGGGGGTACCTGGAATCAAACTCAGGACCTTGCGCTTGCCAGGCAGGTGCTTGTGCCGCTGAGCTATATCCCCAGCCCACTAAGTATATACCTTATTAGGGTTTTAGGCTTTTTGCTGTTACACAGCAGGTGTATTCTCTTCCCAGGACTTTTCTCATTTTTGGGGTGCTGGTGATGCAATCCAGGGTCCAGTGCATGCTAGGCAAGTGCTTCTACCAGTAGGCTACATCCCCAGCCCATCCCAGGGCATTTGTTTGATTTGAGACAGGGTCTTGCTATGTAATTCAGGCTGGTCTTGAACTCACCATGTAACCCATGCTGGCCTTGACGTTTAGACAATCCTGCCTCAGCCTCCCAAGTGCTGGGATTACAGGCCCGCATGACCACACCTGACCATCCCAGGGATTTTAAACTGGCAAATATGACATGTGCCACTTCTGTGAATTTTTTTTTTCAGAGTTTAATCTATTCAACAGTTAATGGAGTACCTACCTAAATATCTTTCACATGAAATTCAGGGAATAATCACATTTTTTATATGTCTGCCATGTGTCTGGCTTTCTCACACAACTAATGGTAGTGAAACTTTCACCATGAACTTTTTCAGAGGAACCTGGTGGGGATAACTCCAGTGCCACCCAACCCATGCCTCAGACTGAACAGTGACAAGAAGTTACACAGGGAGGAACCACTGACCGCTGCCATAAAGAGCACACTGCTGCCCCGACCCACGAATCTGCTCATTCTCTGCAAGCCGTAGAGACGGCATTCTGAAAAGTCTATGGGGTAAAAGTCGAAGAATCGCAAGGGCCTACCCAGGAAATGAAGGCTTCCTCAATGGGCTTGCTGGGCACCTGCAGTGTGTGAGTGGGGAGTTGCTGTGCAGGTCTGCAGTGGTGCTTGGGGCCCTCCCGTGGTTGTTGGAGGAATAGCAGCTGGGCTTTGTGGGACGGCTGGCCACGTCTCTTTTTGGGCGGCATCCGTAGGTGGAGGAAGAGCAGGTAGTAACCACATGATGCTGGGTGCCTTCTGGTTGGGGGACAGAGCCCAATCCCAACACATCCCTGTTGTAGAAGAAACGCAATCTGGAGACAATAATCCAGACGATTCCCCAGCTCTTCCTGACACCCTGCTGGCCACTTCCAGCATAAACTACCATCTGGACCTCAAGGTTGTAGGAAGCTCAGCCTCCTACACTGCACCACTAAGCACAAATACAGTATTCATCTTCAACAGCGCTCATTCATTAAGTACATGTTAAATGCCACAAATAGCAGTTTATCCAACAATCACTTCTTACAGTTCTTATTTTTATTTTTTTTTTTTAAGCACCGGAAATCGAACTCAGGACTTTGTGCTTGCCAGGCGGGCGCTTATGCCACTGAGCTATATCCCCAGCCCTTGCAGTTCTTATTTTGAGACAGGGTCTCGCTATACAGTCTAGGCCAGTGATGGCAAACCTTTTAGAGCTTTCAATGATTTTTTTTTTTTTTTTTTTTTTTTTTTTCTC
>NW_004955429.1:18408116-18411732 GCF_000276665.1 Chinchilla lanigera | reverse complement strand
CTTGAACTCACAGCAATCCTCCTGCCTCAGCCTCCTGAGTGCTGGGATTACAGGCATGCACCACCACACCCAGCTTGTACTTGGGTTTTGTTTGTTTTGCTTTTTAAAATTTTCACCCCACCAGGAATGGTGGCACATGCCTGTAATCCCAGCACTTGGGAGGCTGAGACAGGGGGATCTCCACAAGTTCAAGGCCAGCCTGGGCTATGGAGTGAATTCAAGACCACTCTGAACTACACAGTGAGACCCCGCCTCGAAAAAAATTTTTTTCACCCCCAAATAATTCTGAACATAAACAAAACCAGACTGAATAATATAATGGGACTACTAGAAACTCAACACCTAACTCTAATGACCATCAACCCATGCTCACTTTGGCCAGTCCTGATCCATCCATCCTTCTATCCCATTTCCCCTACTTCTGCATTAAATATATTTATAAGCATTGTGTCATTCCCATTAAATGTATACACACGAACACAGATTCCTTAGCAAAAATCCAGTCAATGTTCAAAGTTTCAATGGTTTCATAAATGTCCTAATTGTTTTGTTTGTGTCATTCTGACAGCTCATCGTGGCAGTGGTACAAAAGGAGAGAATAACTACCCTGAAAGTAGGGTGTCTTAGTTAGTTTTTTTCTCTCTCTTTTTTTTTTTTTTTGTTTTGTTTTCTGGTACCGGGAATCGAACTCACAACCTTGCGCTTGCCAGGCAGGCGCTGTGCCACTGAGCTAAATCCCCAGCCCCCAGTTACTTTTTCTCATTGCTGAGACAAAATATCTGACACCCAAAGTTAAAGGAGGAAAAGTTCATTTTGGCTCACGGTTTGTAGAGGTTTCAGTTCATAGTCGGCGGGCTCCAGGGCAGGTCAACAGGGCAGAGGGGCAACACAGAGGAGAAACAGCTCACAGCAGGTCAAAGGAAGAAGCAGCAGCAGCAAGCAGCAAGTGACTAGCAACAACACTCTTCCGGTCCCTTATTTTTTTGTCATTTTGAGACAGGGTTTCACTATGCATTTCAGTCTGGCTTTGAGCTCACTTTGTAGCCCAGGCTAACCTCAAACTTGCAGCGACCCTCCTGCCTCAGCCTCCCGAGTGCTGCACACTCACACACACACCTGTTTAATTCTTGCAGTATCTCTGCAACTCTCAAATGACTTCTGCAAATGACTTCCTGAAGGAGCAAGGATCCCCTACCCCTTGTTCCCAACCTCCGCAATTCATGCCAAACACCTGCCGTTTGGATGGATCAAAGCTACTCAATTTGTAATCCTAGAGAAGCACCACCCTTCGGGCAGACAGCACTCACACCGGGGAAGGGGAAGCCTTAATCTTAGCATCACATGGGAATCAATCCCGGCATCACACACTCTAGATCCAGCCACCTCTGATAAGCCCCACCTACGACGGCATGAAGCTCTGGGGAGACAGCTAGATACAAGCCGTAATATAAGAGAACTGATTAGGAGGTTACTGTGTCATCTGAGTGGGGAACGACGCAGGCCTGAACGTGGGCTGTGTCGGTGAAGACAGGAGGATGCCACAGACACAGGGTCACAGAAAGGTCTGAAGCCGTGACCACTGGCTCTAAGAACCAGATCGACTTTCATAAGAGCTTCTTCAGTGGAACGGTGGGTCATTTTAGGGCAAGCGCACACAACAGATACATCCACTTGTTCACTCTTTCAACAGATATTTTTTACTGAGTCCCAACTGTACACTAGGCATCGGTCTAGGTGCTGCAAGCATCTACTAGACAACAAAATAAACTCCCAGCTGTCAAGGCACTTAGGATCTAGTGGTCAAAGTTAACCGACAAAAATCAAACAGGGTAAGAGCTGACACTAAGTGTTCTTTTAGAGAGCACTTAGGGAAGACCTCGCTGAAGAATTAAATGCTTTTCCCTTAGTGCTGAGGATGGAACCTAGTGACAGCATACTAGGGAAGCACTCTACTACTACGTGACACCCCCCTCTCTAACTTGCAATCCTCCTGCCTCTGCCTCCCAAGTAGCTGGGATTATAGGCTTGCATAACCAGCCTGACTGGTATTTCTTTTTTCTTTTCCCTTTTTTTTTTCCCAGTACCAGGAATCCAACTCATGACCTCGCACTTGGCAGGCAGGCGCTGTGCCGCTGAGCTGAATCCCCAGCCCCCCCCCCCCATTGGAATTTAAAAGACAGCTCTAGGCACTTTAGGAGAAAAACCCAGTTGGGAAGAGTTCAATAGGAGGGCAGTGGTGGGAGCAATGTCCTCCCCTTGCTCAGCTACTGGGCGGGGTCAAATGGGCATTACAAACTCTCCCACTTTTTTCTGTGTTTGTCCGCTTTTTGAGACGGGATCTCACTATGTGCCCCAGGCTGGCGATCCTCCGGTCTCGCCTCTGGAGAGCTGGCTCACAGGTGCATAAGACCATGCTCCTGTCAAGGCCAAGGCTCTGCTTCCTCTGAGCGGTGCCACACCGGTTCTCAGCCTAAGCCTATGGCGGCAGTCCTGGACTCACCAGGCCTCTCCCTGTCCCACAGCAGCCTTCACACACTGTACTCCGCCTTCTCAGCCGGTCTCCCTGCCTTCTGTGTAAAAGGTGCCGGATCTTACGCTCAGCCTCAGCTCGGCAGAAAAGCCTCCTCCGTCTTACCTAAGTCAGGATCTCCTCATCCTAAATACTCAAAGTGTGTAGTCAGGCCTTACAGTCTCGGCTACTCTGGAGACAGATGGGATAATTCCTTGAGCCAAGTGGTTCAAGACTGGGCAACACAGCAAGACCCAGTCTAAAAAGTAAGGGAAG
This sequence comes from Chinchilla lanigera, assembly GCF_000276665.1. NCBI lineage: Eukaryota > Metazoa > Chordata > Mammalia > Rodentia > Chinchillidae > Chinchilla > Chinchilla lanigera. The sequence goes on along the minus strand of NW_004955429.1, from coordinate 18,408,947 downwards.
GAGGGGAGAGGGGGAAGGAGGGACTGGTGGGCGCACGAAGAGAGGAAAGACGGGGCTGGGGATTTAGCTCAGTGGCACAGCGCCTGCCTGCCAAGCGCAAGGTCATGAGTTCAATTCTGGGTACCAGAAAAAAACAAGAGAGAGAGAGGAAAGACAAGAGAAGTATCACTGACTTCTAACCTCCTTTTGCAGCTGTAACTGTTTGATTCTGGGGAAATATCTGTGCTCCCTTACACCCCCTTCAGACTCCAGGCTCAGGGGAAGAAAAGAACCCTGTTTGCCACTGTATGTTCAGGGCCTGGCTGTACAGCTGTTCCTCCACAAAAGCTGTTGCATAAGCAAATAAAACACCCTGTAAAGTACCTACGTATAAAACCTCGACCATGGCAGGGGGCAAGACAGCTCTGCGTGGAGGATCTGAGACCTGGGAGCTGAGGCAGGGCCTGTAACATATGCCGGATGAGGGTGCACGGGGGCGGAGCCTGTAATCCCAGCATTCTGGGAGGCTGAGGCAGGAGGATCGCAAATCCGTGTCCAGCCTGGGCGTGGCGAAGGGCGGGCAGGAGGCATGCTCAGTGCCAAGGCCCTGGGTGCAGTCCCTACTACGGGAAGCCACGCACACACGGACACACACCCCAAACAAAAACCGGGTGAAGACCTCAGGCCGCGCTCAGATGGAGCCGGGGCGCCCCACGGTCGTTAACAGATAAACCGAGGACGGTTGCCCGCGCAGGAGCTCGACCACCGCGCAGCGTGCGGAGCAGGGAGGCCGAGGAGCGCCCGCCCGGGGCCGCAGAGGCCGGCGTGCGGACAGCGAACGGCCGGGCCTCC
>NW_004955429.1:18400644-18407421 GCF_000276665.1 Chinchilla lanigera | reverse complement strand
GCAGAGGAAAGGGAGGCGACGGCGTGCGGAGGGCCGGAGCGCGCTAAGCGGACGGCGGATGTCAGAGGGTAGAGTCACTTTTAGGCACATCGCGGGTGTCCAACGAAGAGACGACAGATTGTGCCATCTCGCAAAGGACCTCAAAATATGATAGGGTTTTACTTAGTGTTAAACTATTCATATATATATGTGTGTGTGTGTGTGTAAAAATCAGTGAAATACTTTTTTGAAAGGTTTTCTTAGCCTTTCAAAACCACCTCAGAGCCTGGTGTGGTGCACATGCTTGTAATTCCAGCACTCCAGAGGCTGAGGCGGGAGGATTGCTCTGAGTTCGAGGCCAGCCTGAACTGCATGGAGAAACCCTGTCTCAAAAAGACAAAAAAAAAGAAAAATCCAAGTCCACCTCAGGATAATAATAAGAGCACATTCTAGTAGTCAAGAAATAGGAGTTATAATCTTGGTTCTGGAAGAGAAATTAATAAAACAGCGTGCTTACAAAATTAAAATATGCACCATCACATTGCAAGTATTAAAATATCCCTATATAAGTGTTTTTGCAAATTGTGAAGGTAGTTTTTAAACTGGGCATGGTGGTCCAAACCTGTAACCCCAACTCAGAAGGCTGAAGCAAGAAGATCCACCTTCAGACCAGTCTGGGCAATTTAGCCAGACCCTGTCTCAAAGTAAAAACAAAAAACAAAGGTCTGGAGTTGTAGCTTAGTAGTAGAGTGCTTGCCTAGTGAGTGTGAAGCCCTGAGTTGGATCCCCAACACCAAAAATTAAAATTGCAAGAGTGATAACCTGTGAAATGAAGTTAGGCATTGTACAATCTGTGAAACTTTTCCTGAAAGAATAAAAACATCATACCACATCCGTGTTTATAATACCCAAATCTTGGAAACAGTCCAAATGCCCATCAACCAATGAATGAATAAAGAAGGTCTTTTAAAAAAAAAAATACAATGGACTACTACTCAGCCATAAAGAAGGATAAATTTGAGACATTTTAGGTAAATGGATGCACTTGAGACCATTCTCTTAAGTGAAAGAAATCCAACACGTGTAAATATCGCATTGTTTCTGTGGTGTGAGAAACTGAAAGTGTAAATAAGGACCAAAATGTGTAGTATTAGATATTGTGAAGTAGGAAGAAAATGTTCAAATGGGAAGGGGGGCTAGGATGGGGGGAGAGGGAAAAGAAAAAAAAAGAGAGGAAGGAAAAAATGGAAACAAAGCTTTTGTAAATGAGGGAAAGAGAGATTGAAGGGAGGGGAGGGGGAAAAAGAAAGAATCAAGATTCCTTATGATGAGTGTGATCGTTATGTGTACCTAAAATGGACCAGCAAACTTAATTAATTAAAAAAGCTGGGCCAGGGATATAGCTCAGTGGCACAAGTGCCTGCCTGGCAAGTGCAGTGTCCTGAGTTCGATTCCTAGTACAAAAAAACAGAAAAACTTTACTATGGGTCATGTGACATCTCATGAACTGGGAAGTGACTTCTGCAGCAGTGTGGTGACATTGCAACATTACAGTTGGCCTTTCCCCCCTGGTTCTGTGGGCACTGATCCTGTCACTTGCAAAGTAACAGGAAATCAAAATATACAGGCTTTATCGGAGAAGGCATTAGGGCATCAGAGTTTTGTCTGGGCCCCTAATTACCATTTGTCCTATTCCAGCAGCTTCCATTCCTGTCCCTGTAGTCATTGCATGTGATTCGTCTGTATTGTAGTAGAGAATAATAGAGATGGCCACGTCTTTGTGGCTGTCTCACTCATTCGTTGGGCTGTCTCTAACCCAGTCTCACTTTCCCATTGGAATTGCTTCTGTGTGCTACGTGTGTTTAACTTTCTCTGATTTACGGTAGGGCTCATCACGTTGTTGTCCGAGGTCTTTACAAAAGCATGAGAGCATTCGCCGGGGCCTTTGGGTCATGCTCTTGGCTGTATGTGCCGGGGACACCTTCTAAGGAACCTCGGGTGGAAGGAGAGGGGAGCACTTGAACAGAATGAAGCTGTGCTGTGGGGGTGCACCACCTCCCCGTGAGGAATGTAATCATTATGTCCTACGAACATGTACTCATAAACATTTTTAAAAATCAAACAAACGAAAGAACCTCTTCTTGGCCCAGCAAAACCCTGACGTTCTGCTGCTCTTTGCACTTTGCAGGGTCCGTGCTTATAATTCTCGATGGAGAGTGAAAGCACAGATTCAGGATGAAAACCAGCCCCCATCGGCCACTGATTCTCAAAAGACGGAGGCTGCCCCTTCCCGTTCAGAATGCTGCAGCTGAAACGCCCGAGGAGGAGTCTAACAGACCCCCTGCCCAAAAGGAGCCCAGGGAAGCCCCGGCCCCCGAGGAGGTGGCAGAGTCCAGCTCCTGCAAGTTTCCGGCCGGGATCAAGATTATTAATCACCCCACCATGCCCAACACGCAAGTGGTGGCCATCCCTAGCAATGCTGATATCCAGAGCATCATCACGGTACTGACCGCCAGAGGAAAAGAGAGTGGCAGCAGTGGGCCCAATAAATTCATCCTCATCAGCTGCGGGGGAGCCCCCGCTCGCTTGCCAGGGCCCCAGCCGCAAGCCCAGAGCAGCGGTGATTCCAAGAGCACAGAAGCGCTCACTGACAAGTCGGGACCGAAGCCTGCGGCCGGAGATGGGCACGTGTCTAGGCCATCTGGAGCCCCTCCAGGGCACCGTCGGGAGAACCGTGGTACGTGGTCTGCAGGGCAGAGGGTGAGGAGCCTGGCCCTTCCTCTGGTGGCAAGGCTTGCAGCAGTCTGTCTTGTTGCCTGCAAGACAGATATCCACCAAGAAGCCAGGGAAAGTCTCTCCATCCTGAAGCGTTGACACAGAGCCTGTGGGCACAGTTGAATGAATTAGTTACGGTCTAGCATTTCTATTGGTTTCCTTAAACGTATTGGTAAGGGATTTGCTCATCATTTCTTTATTCTTTCCGTTGGCCTTGTGAGGAAGTCAGTCTTTCTCCATCTGAATAAAGGAGCAAATTGAAGCATGAGGAAGAAAAGTGGCTTTTTAATAGCTTTTCCATAGCTCCTGGGTAAGGTTGCCTTTATTGATAGCTAAGGTTTAGCATGGCTCATACTGAAATGTACTTTGAATTACTTGTCTGAATTTGTCCTCCAACCCCTAGTGGAGCAGAGTAACTCAGAGGCACCATAGGTTCCCCATGTGTCCCCTGCCCTGAGGGAGGCGGCGGAGGGGTGGTTCCTGACCGCTGACTTTGGTGGGCATGCCGGGCGTCTGAGCAGCCAGCTGAGCGGGGTCTTGGTTTGTTTCTTCTCTAGCTGGCGGCGAGGCAGCAGGCTACGCCCTGGACAGCAGCCTGACCAACATCCAGTGGCTTGGGAAGATGAGTTCCGACAGACTGGACTCCTGCAGCATCAAGCAGGAAGTGGAGGAGAAGGAGAACTGTCACGTGCAGCAGAGTCAGGTCAAGGTAAACTGTTGTGCCCCTCGCTAGGGAATCAGAGGGAGTGCAGGACATTCCTAAGAAGGGATTGTGTGGCCCGCTGGATAGCATTTCCAGATCTGCTGTCAGCGCTCCACTTAGTGCTATTCTGTAGAACTCTGAGCTGTTTTTCGCCTGGGATCTTTTTTGCCCCTCTCCGCAACATTTCCTCGAGCGCAGACTCCCTTGGCTTTTCCTGTGCTCCTCTTGAGCACTGGGTTTGGTAGTCTGCCTTGGTAGGTCCTCTCTAAGTTTTCAGGAAATGATTATAACAAGTTTGGGAAGCTGCTTGAGCTTCACTGAGGCATCGTAAGAGTATGAATGGAATACAGCATCTTTAACAATATAGTTTTACTAGATAATATACTGTAATAGTAGTAGCAAAAGTGATTTAAATACTTCTCATGCAATCAAAATTGAACTAAGCCAACTGTGTAGTCTGGGTTAGTTTTTCTGTGTTCATAGTTGCCAGTATTACAGATCTACTCCTAGGTTCTGTTGTATAAACTCTTTAACCATTAATCAACAATCTTTAAAAGTGAAAATGTAAGCCAGGAGTGGTGCACGCCCATAATCCCAGCACTCTGGGAGGCTGAGGCAGAGAAGTTTTCAAGTTCAAGCCCAGCCTGGGAAGTTTAGTGAGACCCTATCTCAAAAAAGAAAATAAAGGGTTGTGGGTGTAGCTTAGCACAAAGGCCCTGGATTCAATCTCTAGTGCTGCAAAAAAAAAAAAAAAAAAAAAAAAAGTTAAAATTTAATGGTGGTTTATACCTATAATCCCAACACAGGATAAGCTGAGGCAGGAGGACTGCAAGGTTGAAGCCAGTCTGGGCTACATAACAAGAGCATAGCAAGGTCAATGCCAGTCTGAGCTACACAATGAGAACGCGTCTCAAAAAAAGTGAAAATTTACATGGATGTATACATCAGTATTTTTATTGAGTGTTTCACTATGCCTATATCAATAAATATTAATTGAGCTATATACATAAATATAAAGTTGTACTTTGAAAGTTATAATTTAGTTTTTAAAAATGTAAATGCTGAGGGGCTGGGGATTTAGCTCAGCAGTACAGTGCCTGCCTGGCAGGCGCAAGGTTGTGAGTTCAATTCCCCGTTCCGGAGAAAAACCCTCCCCCCCAAAAATGTAAATGCTGGATGTGGTGGTACATGCGTGTAATCCCAGTACTCAGGAGGCTGAGGCAGAAGGATTGCTGCAAGTTCGAGGCCAGCCTGAGCTACATAGAGAGACCCTGTCTCAAAAAGGCAAAAAAAAAAAAAAAAAGTGAATGATCAGATTTTTGCCCAAGACTTAGGCAAATGTAGGCTTTGAAGACATTTTTTTCTACCCAAAACTCTTGAGACTATGTCACTCCTACAGACACTCAAATGAGATGGATTTATTCACATTACATCAGGAGAAAAAAAATGGGATGAAGACCTAGGTCTCTTGATCTGCAAGTCTAAAAAATGGGCATGAGTTAGTATAAAATCAGTGGTTGGAGCACTTTCAATTACAGGGGACTGGACTTTTCCTTATTATTGGGTAATATCTTCAGGAAGGTGAATGGTGATGGAAAAGCAGTCAGTTCCTTACTGGCTTGAGTTCAGACTAGGTCATCATCAGATCCTCCCCGGTCCTAAAAGTGTTTCCTGTGGGATATGGGTCTCAGATGAGTTTGTCGCTCATCCGTTTCTAGGAAGTAAAGTTCCCAAAGGGCCAAGGCTGGGGGAGTGTGGTTCTCGCGAACTCTTCCGTGTCATTCCTCTTCTCTTTCCCTTTGGCTCTCGACCCAGGTGGAGGAGCCCTTGGGCGCATCCACACCCTGGCAGGACTCTGTGTCTGAGAGGCCGCCTTACTCTTACATGGCCATGATACAGTTCGCCATCAACAGCACCGAGAGGAAGCGCATGACCTTGAAGGACATCTACACTTGGATCGAGGACCACTTCCCCTATTTTAAGCACATTGCCAAGCCAGGCTGGAAGGTAATCCGTCCCATGCCCGTGAGAGTCGAGGTCACTGCAGCCCTACACCGTGCACCTGGCACTGTGCTGCAGTCCGTGTGGTGCTCTGGGGCTGCAGGGAGGTACAGAGGCTCAAACCCTAAGCAGAGGCCTCTCCGGTGTTATGACTTGATCCTACTGAATCTAGGTAAAAGCAATAAACATGCTGTGGCCACTTCTTCTTTTACTACAGAGCTTAATGAAGAAAACAAACCTGAACCCCATGACCCCCAGACTCATCTGAAACATCCCATTTCTAGCGGCCAGGGCTTTTCTTTACTTGGCTCATGATCTTGAAGGACATCTACTCTTGGATGGAGGACCACTTCCTCTGTTTTAAGCACACTGCCAAGCCAGGCCGGAAGGCTAGAAGATGGGAATTGATGTAGCTCAGATGGTTGGTCAGTGTTGGAACCGCAGTTGCTTAGTTGTTTGTTTGTTTGTTGTTTCGTAGACAGTCTGGCCATGAATGAACTCAGCGTAGCCCACGTTGGCCTTGAACTTGCTGTGATCCTTCTGCCTCAGCTTACTGAGTGCTTGGATTATAGATGCGTGCCATCACGCCTGGCACAAGTTAGGTCTTTTGACTCAACTCTAAGCCAAGGATGGTCTATTTTGTTCTATTTTCTCCACGGTAGAACTCTGCACACTCATATCAACTTAATTTCCGAGTTTCGTAGTTTATCTCACCCACCTTTCTTAATATTGATTATTACTTCACAGTCTCGCTGTACTTTCCTAGTCCTCCAGGATGGCTCGATCTCCCTCTCTGTCTCTTTCTGTCTCTGTCTCTGTCTATGTCTCTCTCTCTCTCTCTGTTTTGTTTTCATCTTTGTCTTTTTAAAACAGGGTCTCACCATGCAGTTTAGGCTGGCCTTGAACTTACAGTGATCCTCCTGCCTCAGCCTCCCAAGTGCTGGGATTACAAGTGTGTGCCAGCACACCTGGCCTCTCTTTCTCTCTTTATGTGCTGAGCATGGAAACCAGGTCCTCACACATGCTAGGCAGACACTGTACCACTGAGCATATCCCCAGCCCTTTTTGAGACAGATTCTCACCAAGTTACCCAGGGTAGACTTGAACTGTCAATACCGTTGCCTCAGCTTCTTGAATAGCTGGGATGAAAGGCATACATCACTACACTTGGCTCTCAGTAAAATCTTTTCCTTGAGCTGGGCACAGTGCATGCCTGTAATCCCAGCAGTTGGAGGCTGAGGCAGGAAGACTGACAAGAATTCAAAGGCAGCCATGGCTACATAGTGAGTTCAGGCCAACCTGAACTATATATATATATA
>NW_004955429.1:18343115-18400544 GCF_000276665.1 Chinchilla lanigera | reverse complement strand
GTCTTTTTGAGACAGGGTCTCGCTATGGAGTTCAGGCTGACCTTGAGCTCACTTTGTAGCCCAGGCTGGCCTCGAACTCACAACGATCCTCCTGCCTCAGCCTCCCGAGTGCTGGGATTACAGATGTGTGCCACCATGCCCGGCTCTGAACTATATTTTGTTTGTTGGTTTGTTTTGTTTTCTGGTATCGGGAATCAAACTCACCACCTTGTGCTTGCCAGGCAGGCGCTGTGCCGCTGAGCTAAATCCCCAGCCCCCTAACCTGAACTATAAAATGAGACCCTGTTTCAAACAAAAATAAAATACTTTCATTGGTCTTTTGGGTAGAAGTAGGATTTGCTCAGAGGCATATACTCAGAGACAGAGCACTTGCCCAGCGTGTGCTAAGTCCTAGGTCTGATCCCCAGCAACACTCACACGCCCATACACACACACATAAAAGAGAAAGAAAGAGAGGGAGAGAGACAGAAAAAAAGAAAAGAAATGGGATTTGTCAGGAAAGATGTTTTCCTCAACTTCTGCTGGGACCAATGTGCATTCTCCTCTTGGCTAATATTCGATGCTGGAACCTGGCCTACCCAGCCCATCACCAGCCTGGCCATGGGTACCAGGCTTGGTCATATCTGGTTCCCAGATGGCTGTGTCCCTAGACCCCAGAGCTGGGTTCCACTCCTGTACTGTTAGACCTTCCTCCGTGGGCCGTGGGCTGACCAGCAGTCTGCTCCTGTCCCCACGTGGCGGTAGGAGCTGACCGAGTGTCTGGCTGTGGGAGACACAGGCCTGGCCTGCGGGCCCCCTGGCCATTCCGTCCCCACTCCCCGCACGGACATCAAGGCAGAGCTGCTGGCTGTAAAGTTCATGCTCGAGGTTCTCCTTTTCACCGTGGCCCTACACTGTGATGGAGAACGGGAGGGCGCGGCGGCTTCTGGCCCGTGGCCGAGTGGGCCGGCAGGCAGCCCAGGTCTTTATCACTGACCTAAGGAGCAGCCAGCGCTCTCCTTGTCCCGATGGAATAGGTGGGTGTGGTTGAGGTGTCAACTCTGCAGTGTGCAGTGCCAGTGAATCAGTGCCGACAGCTTAGGTGACAAAGCCTGTGCTCAGCGGGAGAGAGAGGTCCATAAGCTTTAAAGGCAATGTTTCTGAATGCTAAGTAGCTGACAACCGGTTGCCTTTCTCTCTTCCAGAATTCCATTCGCCACAACCTTTCTCTCCATGACATGTTTGTTCGAGAGACATCCGCCAATGGCAAGGTCTCCTTCTGGACCATTCACCCCAGTGCAAACAGATTCCTGACTCTGGACCAGGTGTTTAAGGTGCGTATCTTGGTCTCGCCCACATAGGGTCAGTGTTGGAAGTCGTGTGGCCGTCTCGGGGGACAAGCTGTCCTGGGGACGCTCTGTTTGATTGGGGAAGGCTAGGGGCCACCCAGTTAATGACTTGCATAAAACCTGCTGAATTAAGTACAGTTGCCAAATACCGAAGGACACACTTTTGTGATAGACAGGGACATGGAAAGACCACTGTGTCCCGGTACCGGAGAAAAACAACAACAAAAAAAAAAACAAAAAAAAAAGAAAGACCACTGTGATGTAAAATAGAGGACTTCTCAGGGCATTGTTTCCTTAGCTTTCCCATGAATAAGAATCACCTGGGACACGTGGTACACTATAGCATTCAGGCCCCTCTTGTGGGGCTCCTGATTTAGAGAATCTGATCGGACCAGGAGTTTTTAAACTTTTATTTTATTTGTTGTTGTTTTTGACACAGGGTCTGGCTATGTAGCCCAAGCAGGCCTTGAACTCACAGCACTCCTCCTGCCTCAGCCTCCTGAGCGTTGGGTCTACAGGTGTGCACCACAGGAATTTGTATTTTTAAAAGTATCTCAGGTGATTCTTACAGAGAAAGACTGGAAACTTTGTTCTAAAAAAAACCTTTGGGCTAGAGACCAGAAACTGAGCCACCACAGCATCTTTTTGGAAAGAAGCTGTTATTTTGGGACTTGGCTGCTGGTAACTGTGCCATCCATCTGGGAAGGACATTGGCCAGCTTGTCCCTTGGCATCCATGGGGAGTAGATTGCTTCCCGGTCTGGTCAGGTTGACCACGCTGACGGTAACTTCATACTTCATCTCATTTCTCTCCCACGATGCTTGGCTGCCGCAGCCACTGGACCCAGGCTCTCCACAATCGCCCGAGCACTTGGAATCAGTAAGATTCTCTCCCCCTGGCTCGGGGCTTGGCCTTGCTCGCTTTCACCGCTTAGCATGGCTTTCATGGACAGAACCAAGCTGTGACCCAGGGAAGGCAGCCTACGGCTGTGTGACTGCCAGCCCCACAGCGTCCCAAGGCTTCCGGGAGTGAGGAACACGTGGCTGCTGCACTTGCCCATGTCTCCTTCCCCTCCACGGGCAGCACAGAGGAGGACACGCCACTGATGGCACTTTGTTTTCTCACTTTTCTGCCTGGCTTTTCTTTGCCACCCAGACAGCTCCACTCTGCAGCATCCCTGGGGGACGGTGAGGCCTGGGGGGCGGTGGAGGCCCATCCTGGTGTGTGGTATGACGTCCACCTTCCCCAGAAGCAGGGCTTGGGAGATTGTGCTCAGCCGCGTCTGCCCCCAGGCCTGCTTTTTCTTTCTGCGCTGTTGGTTAGCCCAAGGGCCCCAGCTCAGCTTGGTGGAGTCTCCTGTCCCTTCAGATGAACTCAGCTTTCTTTCTGTCTCCATCCGCCACAAGCAGCAGCAGAAGCGGCCCAATGCCGAGCTCCGCCGGAATGTGACCATCAAAACTGAACTCCCACTGGGTGCACGTGAGTGTGGGAGGCCTTGTTAGGGGGCATAATTTAGGGAATCGGCCCCAGAAATTCTGTTCCCAGCTCAAAGGAAGGGTTCTGAGCCAAGAGAAGGAGAGCAGGTAGGGGTGGACCCTGGCCCTTCGCCCCTAATCTCTTCTGTTTTCTCTTAGGGCGGAAGATGAAGCCACTGCTGCCACGGGTCAACTCGTACCTGGTGCCCATCCAGTTCCCCGTGAACCAGTCCCTGGTGCTGCAGCCCACGGTGAAGGTGCCGCTGCCCCTGGCGGCTTCACTCATGAGCTCAGAGCTAGCCCGCCACAGCAAGCGAGTCCGCATTGCCCCTAAGGTGAGTGAGTGCTCGCTGTCTTTCTGCCGAGACACTCCAGTGATTAAAAGTGTTACACCGACAGCTTGGGCAACGCCCTGCCACGTGTTTCTTGAGCAGTTTATAAACTTAGTTGTGTAGACAAAACCAAAACAGGGACTTTAGTAACATGATAGGAGCTAAGAAAACATTTGGATTACAGTAGAAGTGGTGTCAGACAGCCCATAGACACCCGATACGTTTGTGAGTATAAGATTAGCGATCCCTTGGCTAGAAGGGTCCAGGCCGTGTTCACAAGGGGACGGGGCCTGGACTGAAGAGGAGCTCGGCAGCCCACGGGGAGGCAAGAGGATGCCGCTGGGCAGTGCCATGGAGGCGGGAATGCCAGTGTGCACCTGCCGGGTGCAGCGCGCGTGCTCCCCCTCGCTCGGGGCATCTCAGCCCCAGTCCTATTGACATTTAGACTGGAGAATTCTTTGAGGGGTTGCAGGGTGTGGTCTTGCACATCCGTTGTTGTCTGCACTAGATGCCAGTAGCACCCCCGGGTGTGACGATGAAAATGTCTCCAGATGTTGCCAGGTGTCCACTTGGGGGCAGTTGCGCCTGGGCCAGCACCTCTGGTCTGTTTGGGGGAAGGTGAGGTGGGTTAGCTCAGGGCTCACTGTGGTCAATCACGTCTGGGATAGCACTCAGGAGATGGTTTTGTGAGCAGGGCTAGGTATAACCAAAGTGAAAGACTTCTCTCTCCCTTCAGTGAAATGGAAATAGTATGGATTTGAGTTTAGAGAAACTTGGGTTTGCTTTAATTTTTTAATTCAAAAATGTTTTTAGGGGTAGGATGTAACTTAACGTATGAAGTCGTAGGTTCAGTCCCCAGCACTGCAAATATTTGAGCCCAGGAGTTCAGGGCCAGACTGGGCAACTTAGCAATGCCCTGTCTCTTCAAAGGAGAGAAAGAAAAACAAGATAACAGATGTCAGCAATTTCATATGCTTTCTTCTGTATTTTATCCATGCCTTTAATATAATGTGTATATACAGTGCTAGTCATTTTGTATGTGTACATACAACACAGAATATTGAAAAGGTGATCACAATACACACACTTTTCTACATCTTTTTTTTTAAACTTGAGATGTATGCCTCAGCCTCCTGAGTAGCTGAGATTACAAGTGCCCGTGTGACCAGGCCTGCCTTTCCTCTGACTTTTGTTTTTATTTTTATTTTTTTGAGACAAGGTTGCACTAGGGTGGGCTGGCTTTGGCCCGCCTATGCCTCCTACTTGCCATCCTCCTATTTTGGCTTCCTGAGAGCTGGGATTATAGGTGTGCACCATAGTCAGCCCCACCTGTCTTTTTCTAGTGCTGTAACACACAAAAGTTCTTCTGAATCAATTCATTTTTTTTTTTTATGTCCACATGTTTCATGGTGTGGCCATATGAATTTCTCCATGTGCCACGTCTGTGGGCATGTTTGGTTTTAGGGCTTTGCCCTGTGTAAACACTCTTACTGCTACTTTCATGTCTGTGGGATAGAGCCCCAGACATGAGATTGGACAGATACCTTAAATTTATGTAGTAAATATTGTAAGATTGTGTTCCCAGAACAACTGTGGTCATTTCCATTTCAACCAGCAATAGATGACAAGAGCTATATCTTTGTCGGCAATTGTTATTAGTCTTTGTACTATTTTCCAGTCCAGTGTGTGTGACTATCTCTTCGTTAATTTTATCTTTTTTTTTGGTTTTTCTCCGGTACCGGGAACCGAACTCACAACCTTGCGCTTGTCAGGCAGGCGCTTTTGCCGCTGAGCTAAATCCCCAGCCCCGTTAATTTTATCTTTATAAGTAAGTTTGAGCACCGTCTCCTTAAGTCTGGTCACTTGGGGCAGCTTCTGCTGCTCCTTTATGGACACTGCCCATTTTGCTGAAGGGTCTCACATCTTATCGTGAGAGGTCTTTGTGGCTAAAACATTAACCTCTGTCCTTTACAATGATATTTTGCTGGTTTGTTTTTTTTTTCCATCATTTGTTTCTTAACTTTGTTTATACTATCTGTGGCCGGTAAAATTTTAAATTTTTATATAGAGTCAAATTTGTCTTTTACACCTTCTGGGCTTCCAGTCTTGTTTAAGAAGGTCTGCCAGGCATTGTGGTACATGCCTGTAATCCCAGTAAGTGGGAGGCTGAGATAGGAGGATTGCCATGAGTTTGAGGCCATGCTGGGGCACATAGTGAGTTGAAGACCAGCCTGAATTACAGAGCAAGACCCTGTCTCAAAAAAGAGAGAGAGAAAAAAGGTCATCACACCCTCAGATTGTGCATGTGGTCTCCTAAATTCTCTTTGAGGATTTGTGTGGTTTTCAGATTTTAATTTTTATATTTAACTCTTCATATACGTGGGTTCAATGCCCAGCACAGCCAAAAAAAAAAAAAAGTTTTTGTATACAGTGTAAAATAGATTAAATACTCTCTCTTTTTTTTTTTTTTTTTCCTTTTTGCACAAGGGATTGTACCCAGGGCCTCGTGCTTGCTGAGTGTGTGCTCTACTACTGAGCTCCACCCTTGGCCGCAGCTCTCTCATCTGTACCCCAGAATGAAAGTACCACCTTCATTACATATTATAGTCTCCTACTTAAAATTTTTTAATGCTTTAAAAAGACAAAAGAGGGCCAGGGATTCAGCTCAGTAGCACAGCGCCTACGTGACAAGCGTGAGGTCCAATTCCCAGTACCAAAAAAAAAAGACAAGGGTTAGGGGTGTAGCTCAGTGGTAGAGAGCACTTGCTTGGGATACAACCCTCAGCATCACAGTAAACAAACAAACAACGTTAAGAAACAAGAGGAGCAAACACCAGTGTGTCACGTGTGTTGTCCTGCCTGGTGGCAGCGGGTTGGACACGATCCCTTTATTTCACCCCCGCTTCCCTTTCAGGTACTGCTGGCTGACGAGGGTGTAGCCCCTCTTCCTGCCGCTGGACCAGTGAAGGAGGAGAAACCTCTGCTGGGAGACGGGCTGTTGCCATTGCTTCCGGTTCAGTCTATCAAGGAGGAAGAAACGCAGCCTGGGGAGGACACGCTGCCCCTAGGGAGACCCATCAAGGTGGAGAGCCCTCCCTTGGAGGAGTGGCCCTCTCCATGTCTGTCCTTCAAGGAAGAGGCGTCTCACTCCTGGGAGGATTCATCCTGCTCTCCCACCCCCAGGCCCAAGAGGTCCTACAGTGAGCTCAAGTCCCCAGCGCAGCGGGTCTCAGAAATGCTGGTGATTAAACGAAGGGAGAGAAGGGAGATGAGCCGGTCTCGAAGGAAGCAGCACCTGTTACCTCCCCGTGTGGATGAACCTGAGCTTGTCTTCTCGGAGGGCCCCAGCATGTCTGGACAAGCTGCCGAGCCCCGTGTCCTGGAAGAGCCCACGGAGCCTGCCCTGCAGCTTGGCTGCCCCCAGGAGGAGGGAGGACCTTTCAAGACCCCCATTAAGGAGATGCTGCCCATCGCCTCTACCCCGAGTAAATCTCTCCTCCCCCAAACCCTTGAAGCCTGGAGGCTCACACCTCCCGGCAAAGTGAGGGGGCTGGACTTCAGCCCGGTACAGGCGCCCCAGGGCACCTTCGGGGCCCTGCCTGACTCCCTGGGGCTGATGGATCTGAGCACCACGCCACTGAAAAGCATTCCCCTCTTTGACTCACCCCGAGAGCTCCTCAATTCAGAGCCCTTTGACCTTGCCTCTGACCCCTTTAGCAGCTCTTGCCCCTCAGATCCGGAAGTCCCCAAGCCGGGCTCCCCAGAGCCACAGGTTCCCAGCGTTTCAGGCAACCGCTCTCTGACAGAAGGCCTCGTTCTGGACACAATGAACGACAGCCTGAGCAAGATCCTCTTGGACATCAGCTTCCCTGGCCTGGAGGAAGACCCCCTGGGCCCTGACAACATCAACTGGTCCCAGTTCATTCCTGAACTACAGTAGAAGCCACTTGACCCTTACAGTAGAAGCTCAAGCTACCCACTGTTCAGGCACTCGAGTGGCTGGGCAGTCCCGGGCTCGGTGATGCCACACCCTCCGAGGACTGCAGGCAGGGACTCCACCAGCCTGGTGATGCAAAGGCGGCAGTCACACCCCGCCGCTGCTGGGATCTTTGCAAAAGTAGGGTGTGCAGCGGGTCTCTGGGGAGAAAGGTTCGTCTGCTCTCCCTGCCAGGAGCTGAAGGGCAGCAGTGCGGAGGCAGTAGTGGGAAGGGATGGAGAAGTCCCCGCATCATTTCCGTTCTGTGTCCTGTAGTCTGCTGTCCCTGCTTGCGGGGTGGCCGTTGTAGATGGTATAAATTCTCCAAATTACCCTCCAATTGTAAATGAATCTTGGAGGTGGGTAAGATGACGGGGAGTTGTGGTTTGCTTCTGTCCCTCGCTTTGCATTTAGAGGGGATGGTCCTGAAGTGCACGGTTTCTTCAGGCCCGAGGGTTCTTTACTGTGGGCAGCCAGACATTTCTCCCAGACGTGTCTGCTGGGCAGGGGCCCTCAGACTCCCCCTCCTTCCCACCTCCCAGCATTTCCAAGTCAGCTTTCCTGCAAGAAGAAATTTGGTTTAAAAGGTCTTGTGTTGTGTCAAGAACTGAATTTGGAGATAGAATGGATGCATCTGACACAGTGGTCCCCAGATGTGCCCCATTACGACGTTTCTCTGATAATGTCCTTAATCATGCCAGGGAGACTGGAATGGACGAGGACTCAGGTGGAGGCTTGAGAAGGCGGGAAGGACCCCTCACCTGCCTGGTGTCCTTAGTTTGTAACTCAGCTTTGCAAAGAACAACCCTAGGCTCTAGCTGGCTGCCTGTGTGAGCCAGCTCAAGAACACTACCACATCTACCTACTGAATAAAAACCGGGGTGGAACAGCTGGTCTCTGCTCTGTTTGGGTCTGGAGGGGATGGAAAGAGGATTGATGATCAGGCGTAACGGCTGGGTGTGGTGGCGCACGCCTGTAATCCCAGCACTTGGGAGGCTGAGGCAGGAGGATAGTTGTGAGCTCGAGACCAGCCTGGGCTACACAGTGAGCTCAAGGCCAGCCTGAGCTGCGTATCAAGACCCTGTCTCAAAAAGACAAAAAAAAATGATCAGGCATAACGGGATGAGGCAAGGCCTGCAGCTGCCCACGGGAGCAACTGAAGGAGAGTGTGCCAGGGCCCCACGTGGGTCCCCTCCCTCCATTCCTGGGAGTTCAACTCGGGGCCTTTGCACCGAGCTACATCAGTGGTTTTTTTACTTTGCAACAGGGTCTTGCCAAGTTGCCCAGGCGGGATTTGAACTTACAGTCCTGCCTGAGCCTGCCAGAATGCTGGGGTCACTGGCATGCACCATTATGCCTGGCTCTCTCCCATACCGTTTCCGGTGCTGAAATTGCGGATTTCCCAGTACTCTCCTGGACATCCCAGCTCTTCCCTGTCATCCCAGCTTTGTTCCTTGGGACCTCTGGTGCATTAGGGAAAGGAGAGCCCTGTTGCAGGGGTCTTATTACCACCAGAGGCCTGCCCAGCTTTTCTCCTCCCTGAGCGTTCCTGCAAGTCACTCCTGAAGCAGTTTTTGTCATCTTATTTTGTAGCCAGAACTGACAAGAGTCACCACCCCGGCCCCTGCACCTGTCTCAGTAGACAGGCAGGGGCCCCCAGGGACTGAAGAGCCTCAGGTGACAGCTGAGGGCCTCCTCCCTGCATCAGCAGTCAGGAAGTGTCACCATAGCAACTCCAGTAACAAACAATGGTGCCCAAAAGGGCTCCTCACAAAGCCGGCCCTCCTGGCTCAGAGCCCTGAAGAATGGCCGGTAACCCACCAGGGTCACTCCGAGGGCCGAGTGATCCATGTCGCAGA
Source organism: Chinchilla lanigera (assembly GCF_000276665.1). Lineage (NCBI taxonomy): Eukaryota > Metazoa > Chordata > Mammalia > Rodentia > Chinchillidae > Chinchilla > Chinchilla lanigera. The sequence goes on along the minus strand of NW_004955429.1, from coordinate 18,391,574 downwards.
GAACCTCTCCTGCAGGTAGTCCACCTTTTTCTCTGGCTGGGCTGGAGGCTGGCCCTCTGGGCAGCAGGTCTCCCAGGGTGTAAATTCTGTTCTCAGCCCTGCAATCTGGAAGCAGGGCTCAGACATGAGGAAATGCCTAGTTAGAGGCCTTGCCTCTTCTGTTGCCTGAGGTGCTTGGTGTAAGAAGTCTAGGATTTTGGATATTTTTGATCTGGGAATGTTTGTATATACATAATGAATGAGATCTCCTGGGAACAGGACCCAAGTCTACACACAAGATTCATGTGTTTCATATGTACATTATGCCCCTCACCTTCAAGTCATTTATTCAGCATTTTTAGGGTGCCTGTGTGTGGCTTTTTTTTTTTTTTTTGGTCTTTTTGAGACAGGGTCTCACTATGCAGTTCAGGCTGGTTTTAAACTCACTTTGTAGCCCAGGCTGGCCTCTGAACTCACAACGATCCTCCTGCCTCAGCCTCCCGAGTGCTGGGATACAAGCGTGTGCCACCATTCCCAGCTCTGTGCCTGTGTTTCACTGACCAATCGTTTAATATTAGGTGTGGGGGCTGGGGATTTAGGTCAGCAGCACAGCGCCTGCCTGGCAAGCATGAGATCGTGAGTTCAATTCCTGGTACTGGAAAAACAAACAAGAAAAATTAGGTGTGGCACTTTCCACTTGTCATGCCATGTGATGCTCAGAAAGATTCAGATTCTGAGCATTTCGGATTCTCAGATTAGGGATGTTCAGCCTGTACCACATTCCCTTGGCCCATTTGTAGAAATGACTTAGGGGACAAGGGCCAAACTACAGGGAGGCTGGGCATGGTGGCATACACCTATAATCCCAGCGCTCAGGAGGCTGAAACAGGAGGATTGCCAGAAGATCTAAGCCAGCTGGGGCGCTGAGGTCAGCGCCATCCTGGGGAAAAAAAAAAGTCCCAGGATAAAAAGAAAGGCATTTAAAAGACGTTTTGTCCTGGCCAGGACACAGGCTATGCCTATGTTCTGCAAGGCTGTCTCACTGCGTGCTGGCCCAGGTCCCAGTCCGCCATGTGTTCAGACAGTTTCCCTTTAGCAAGGATTACTTTGGCTCATGGTTTTGGAGGTTTCTGTGTGTAATCGCTTGGCCCCCTTGGCGTGGACCTGTGGTGGCGCAGGACATCGTGGTGGGAGCACGTGGTGGAGGAGGCCTGTGACCTTGGCAGCCAGGAAGCAGCGAGAGACGGGGGCAGGATCCCACAGCCCTCTCCACGGCCACTGCCAGCGACCTCACTTCCCCCAACTAAGCCCTGCCTCCTAAAGGTGTCACCACCACCCACAGCGCCATAGGCTGGGGACCAAGTGGCATACACGGGCTCTGGGGGATACTTCTAGACCATCGAAGGGACAGTGCCAAGACTTGCTCATGGAGTGGTGAGGGTAATGGGACCTGTAAGCGTCCGTTGCTGACGCAGAGTTGCTACCGTTTACCTCCAATGGGGAGAGGCTGCAAAGGCAATGGGCTAACTTGTAGATGCTTTCATTTTTTTTTTTTTTAAGCTGTAGATGCTTTCTATATTTGCATTTTATTTTTAATTAAAAAAATTTTTTGAGACAGGGTTTCACTTTGCAGTTCACGCTGGCCTTGAACTGATGCTCAGGCTGACCTCGAGCTCCTGGCAATCCTGCCTCAGCTTTTTTTTTTTTTTTTTTGGTACTGGGAATCGAACTCCAGACCTTGCACTTGCGAGGCAGGGACTTATGCGGCTGAGCTATATCCCCAGCTCCTGCCTCAGCTTATTGAGTGCTGGGGTCACAGGTGTGGGTCACAACGCCCGGCTATACTTGCATTTTAATGAAAAGTAAGGGATGCCTGTACTCTCAGCACTCGGGAGGCTGAGGCAGGAGGATTGAAAGTTGGAGCCCAGACTGGGCAACTAGGCAAGACTCTGTCTCAAAATTTAAAAAATGTGAAAAGGGATGGGGATAAAAATTCAGTGCAAAGGTCCTGGGCCCAGTCATCAATGCCACCAGGAAAACAAAAGCCAAAGGCACTGCTAATGAGAGCGAAATAGTGGAGTAATAGAGGGAGTCTGGGATGCCAGGGTGGAAAACTGCCTGTTGTCGCTTCTGGAGAAAAGCTTTCCATGTGTTACCAGTGTCACCAAGAGCACTGGCGGGATCGTTCTGGAATGGCTGTCGGGGACCCGCCCCCAGAGGCGGTGGGCAGGAATGTGGGACCATCAGAACGCGGAGGGGGCCGAAGATGAGGAGTAGAAGTTGAGATGGGGGAAACCAAGGCCAAAATATGGCCAGGGAACGAGAAGAGAGGACCCAGGAGATGGAAAACAGTGCCATTATTTCTGGGGGGCAAGACCGGCAGGATTGGCGGCTCCCTGCCCGGCCGCTGTGTCCCCGGACGAGCCCTGGGTTGGAGGAGCCGTGCAGCTCGGGCCTGGGGAGCAGAGCTCGGGCCTGGCCCCGTGCGGTGTCCCCGCGGGCACAGCCAGCCCCAGGCTCCCCTTTTCTCTTCCTAGATGGTCCGTGCCAATGAACACCTTCCCCAGTACCAGACGTGGGCTCAGCGCCAGTTCCTCCTTCCCAGGGGGACCTGGGAGCCGCCCGGCTTCACCCGGCGAGCCTACCACCAGCTGGCGCTGCGGCGGCCGCCCTGCACGGAAATCAAGTCCACCGTGCGCCAGCGGCTGCTCCGCCCCTGGCAGGGCGCCGCCGAGCACACCTGGGGCTTCCACACGTGGCTGGACGTGGGCCGGCTGCCGGCCACCTTCCCCAGGCGGCCCGACAGGCCCTACGACAGCAACGTCTGGCGCGGGCTCACGCACGCCCGCGCTGCCCGCCTTCAGCCGGCGCAGCCCCCGGTGCCGCCGCCCTCCTGGCTGGGGCCCAACAACTTCCTGGCCTTCATCGGCTGCACGCCCATCTTCCTGGACGGGAACAGGAAGAACCAGGTGATCCTGAGGACGGTGAAGGAGCTGAAGGAAGCGGAGAATCTCCGGCTGAGGAGCGAGATGCGAGCGCCTCTGCTCGACGCCCGTGGCAACGCCCTGCCCCCTGCCCGCCCCAGGAAGTAAGATGAGCCCCTGCCGGGGGTGCGCCCCGCCCCACCCGCTCTCCTGTTCCCGGGTCTAACCCTGTCCTTCAGTCTTGCTCCCCGCGGTCGTCCACCCCTTGTGCTTTTCCTTGCGGGGCTGGGGACGCAGCCCAGAGCCTTGCGCGCGCTGAGCCGCACCCCGGCCAACCCTCGCTTTCAGAATACCGTGTAGCTAGAAAGACGCGCAGCCCGACAAGACCAGCCAGAGGAGAGACTTAGTTGTTTAACTAAAAACGCGTGGAGTGCCAGTCGGTGATTAACACCAGCCGGACTCCGGCACCCTGAGGAATGTGATTCAGACCCTGCCCTCAAGATAGCCATCTAAGACAGGCCATCCAGCACTGAGGAGGCTGAGACAGGAGGATTGCAAGTCCAAGACCAGTCTGGGTTGCACAGCAAGACCTTGTCTGAAAAAAAAAAACAAAAACCAACCAAACAAAACGAACAACAGCAACAAAAATAACACTAAAAACCACACCAGTCTGTGAAGCGCCCACATCATGAGAGAGTGGGAATTATAGGAAAGCCCATTGTTTTGTGAGTGTGTGTGTGTGTGTGTGTGTGTGGTGCTAGGGACTGAAGTCAGAGCCTTGGGTGTGTGCTAGGCAAGTTCTACACCACTGAACTACATCCCCAGAACTTTATTATTTTTTAACAGGGAAAAGAACACTTAAAACTTACTACATGTCCAAGGCAGGGAGTACAGTGTTAAGGTCCAGGAAGTCCATTATGAATGGACAGAACTGAAAGAAAGCTGTGGTCAGAGGGCTTGGAATTAATCCAAAGCATCACTTTGGCAAGTTGCTTAGTTTTTCCAGACTCAGTTGCATGGCTGTTAAAGTGGGTATCATAATACCCAAGATACCTCCCTCACTAGTGAGGCTAGGATGAGTTAGTTAAGCCAAGCGTGACGTCACACGCTTGCAATCCCAGGACTCAGAGGTTTCCGCAGGAGCATGGCAGGGACCAGGCTGGGCTTCATGGTGGGTTTGAGGACAGCCTGAACTGCATAGCAGGACTGGTCTCAAAAACTACAACAATGGGTTGGTGACTATGTGAAAGAGCTGAGCTAGGGACGGGGTGTGGCGCAGTGCTAGAGTGCTTGCTTAGCGCGTTCCTTCCCTAGCGCCAAGGAAGAAAGAAGGAAGGGAGGAAAGAAAGAAAGGAAGAGGAAGGAAGGGAGGGAAGGACAGGAAGACAGAAAAAAAAGAAAAGAAAAGGGAAGGAAGGAAGGAAGGAAGGAAGGAAGGAAGGAAGGAAGGAAGGAAGGAAAAGAAAGGAAGGAGGAAGGAAAAGAACCAAGCCAAGAGGAGATGCTCAGGAGGGAGAAATTCAGGAGGGGCTGCTGTGAGCCAGACTGCTGGGAGCACGCTGGTGTCCTCATGTGCCGGGCCCTCCTAGGCGCTTGATGTGGAAGCCAAGGATAAGGTTGGTGGGGCAGAAAGCCTGCTAAGGGTAAAGAGGAATGGTTGGAGCAGACAGGAATTGAAAGGGATTGCGAGTCTCCAGCCCCTCCTCCTGCCCAGCGGGACTCCCGTTAGGCACCGCTCAGGGCTTCTCTGCCACACTTGCTGTGAAGTCTGTTGATGGCTAGTTTGTGCTAATGCAGGATCCAAAGGTGAATAAGACTTAGCACTGTGCTCAAAAAGATCCATAGTTAGCCGGGCGTGGTGGCACACACCTGTAATCCCAGCACTCGGGAGGCTGAGGCAGGAGGATTGTTGCAAGTTCAAGACCAGCCTAGTCTACAAAGTGAGCTCAAGGCCAATTTGAACTGCATAGTGAGACCCTGTCTCAAAAAAAAAACAAAAAAAGAAAATCCATAGTTGAATCTAATCTCTTTATATTATTTAACCCCCTGGGACACTGAGTAGACACTTATTAACCCCATTTTACAGATGGGGCATCAGAGATGGAGAAGTCAAGAATCTTGCACAATTGCACACAGTCCCCAGGTCACAAATGTGCTATAGGATGTCAACTTTTTGTTTTGTTTTTGTTTTTTGAGACAGGGCCTTGCTGTATAGTTCAGGCTGCCCCAAACTAACTATATGGCCCAGGCTGGCCTCGAACTTGTGGCAATCCTCCTGCCTCAGCCTCCCAAGTGCTGGGATTACAGGTGTGTGCCACCATGCCCGGCTTAGGATCTCAACTTAAAAAAAAAAAAAATTATTGTTGTTTTATGAGACAGGGTCTCACTATATAGTTCAGACTGACCTTGAGCTCACTGTAGCTCAGGCTGGCGCTGACTCACAGCATCCCTCCTGCCTCAGTTTCCAGAGTACCGGGATCACAAGCATGCACCATGATGTCCCAGTGTTTAAAAGTGTTTTGAGCCTCACTTTTCTCCAGTATGTATTGGAGATGAGCCAATACAAATGGCGCATATAGAAGGGGTGCGAGAGGAACGGCGTCATTACCAAGAGGGCGTTTCCATGGAGGAAGGGTGCCGCTGTGGGCACGGCCCCTGGAGCACCATGGAGGAGAATCTTGGGTGAGGCTTTTCGTTTTGTTTTTGTCGGCAGTGATGGTAAGGACTGAACCCAGGGACTTGAGCAGGCTCATGCTCTACCGACCGCTGAGCTGCGGTCCCAGCCCCTCCAGCAGTGTTTCGGTGTTCACAGAGAAGGTGCTGTTTCAGCTGGACCTCAATGGAGTTGCACAAGTGCAGAGGTGGAGACAAGAAAGACCAATGCGAGGAGAACCTGTTACCCTGTCTCAAAAAAGAAGACACAACAACAAGAAAAAAAAACAAGATCAAGCCCAGCCAAGGCGATTTAGCAAGCTCCTGCCTCAAAAAAATTTTAAAAGGGACAGTAGCTTGGTGTGAAGTTCCTAGTTCAAGCCTCAGTACTGCAAGAAGAAAAAAAGACTGACCTTCACCCTGGAAATTCTAACTTAGATAATGCAGGGCACAGCTTGGGCATGGTTTGTATTTTATTTTTGGTGCTGGCCTGGGGGTGCATGCTAGGCAAGCATTCTGTTACTGAACTACACCCCTCTGCCCTGTAGTACATTTATTTACTTATTTTTTTATTTATTCATTTACTTTTTGTCTTTTTGAGACAGGGTCTGACTACGCAGTTCAGGCTGACCTTGAGCTCACTTTGTAGCCCAGGCTGGCCTTGAACTCCCAACGATCCTCCTGCCTCAGCCTCCCAAGTGTTGGGATTACAGGCCTGCACTACCACTCCCGGCTGTGGTACTTGTTTTTTTTCTGGTACCGGGAATCGAACTCATGACCTTGCGCTTGCCGGGTAGGCACTGTGCCACTGAGATAAATCCCCAGCCCCTGGCTGTGGTACTTTTAAAAGGTCCCCAGGGTGATTCTAATGTTCAGTCATGGCTGAGAACCCCTGAATAAACCAACAGCAGCAAATGGGAATATCCGCTGTGGCAGAAAACCTGCAAGTCATTCAACTGTTTAAAAAAAGCTACCACCAACTGTGGTGGTGCACACCTGTAGTCCCAGCACCCGGAAGGCTGTGATGGAAGATCTCCACAAGTTTGAGGCCAGCTACACCATGTGACCTCACCAGCTTAAGGCCAAAGCACATACCTAGGACACAGCGCAGACCATTTGACATGCAGGAGAGAGAAGAGACTGGTGCCCAGGCGGCTAGTGGAAGACAGGGTCACCATCCCCTCCCACCCTTCCCACCATGCCTTTCACTCTGTCTTGACCTCTCGCCCCTCTCTCACAGGTCCCGGCACAAATCAGCTGGTGGATGGTTTGAGTCTCAGGGCCTCCCGCTCCTGCCCAACTCCCTTCCCCCTGCTGTAGCCAGGAACTGGCCCTGTCCAAACCCTCTGCCTCATTACCAGGAGAAGGTGCTAAAGCTGGCCTGGATGCCCAGTGTGCCCCTGAGCAAGGGCCTCATAAAGGATTACCAAGCCTTGCTAGATGACCGCATGGCGGTGCCCCTCCACCATCCGTCCAAGGCACAGCTCAGCCAAGCCTCAGGGCGGAGGAGAAGAAGGAGGCCTGGAAACGCTTAGAGGCTTCAGATGGTGAAGACCACGGCAAGCACACGGAGCCCCGGGTTCCTGTGTTCTCAGCCTACCTCCTTGAGCAGGAAGCCTCAGGGTCGCTGAAGGACTCTGGATTCTGCAGAACAGCTTCTGCACCATCTCCCAGCCCTGTGTCACTCTGTACCCCGGGCTCCTGAAGATGCCACTGAAAATCTCAGTTGTTGTGTTTCTTCCTCAGAGGACTCTCCCAGTAGCGGGGAGGGCTGGGGCAGTGAATGTGGCTGAGGCAGCAAGAGCAAGTGGGTGTCCCAGTTCCTAAGGGTGGAGCCAGGGAAGGGAGGAGGAAATGAGGCGGGTATAAGCAATGTGGGTAAGAAGATGTGACTTCTACTCCCGTTAGGCGTTTGGAATGAGCCTGGGATGGGTTGGAGCGCAGAGGGTCTCTCAGGCAAAAGTCACCTCAGTTCACCTCTCCCTGGACCATCTGCTGTCTGACAAAACCAGGACACATTGTAGTTGGGTGTGGGTCCCCCTGCATGGGGTCAGGGAGTGGATGTCAGGCCTGGCTGGTTCAGGGTGAGAGTCAGGCCCCGGGAAGGCCAGCCCAGCCCCTGCAGAGCACAGGAGTAGAATGAAGTGAGAGTGAAGCTGAAAGTGGTCACCCCGGGGCATAGCCGAGAGCCTTGCGCCTGTGCTGCAGTGGAGTCCAGACCTCAGCTTTTGCCATGGGGGAGTCAGAGACACGCCTGGAGTGGAGGAAGGAGCTGGCCCTGGCTGAGGCGGAGGCCTGGTGGAGAGGATTAGGGGTAGGTGGATGGCGGGCCTCTGCTTCACCTCTCTCTGTGAGCAGGTGGCCGGTCCCAGTTGGCTTCTCTTGGCCTCCTGCCCACGGGCCTCTCTGTCTCCACCTTGCTCAAGCCTCACCCCACAGGCACCTGGGAATCTCCACGCTGCAGGGTTTGGGCATCAGTTTCACCACTAACCAACCGTATGACTTTTGGGAAACTCACAGTTCCCCTTGTCTTGGTTCCTTTTGTCAGTGCTGAGATAAAATACCCGACACTGAAAGTTAGGGAGGGAAGGTTTCTTTGGCTCACAATTTGTAGCAGTTTCAGTCCATAGTTGGCTGGCTTCAAGGCAGGGGGGCAATAGTTCATGGCACTGGAAGACAGTAAATCCACCAAGGGGGAGACAAGCCTCTTGCTGTCCCTTGTATTGTATGCAGACTCCCGGCCCTAGGGTGGGTGTAGCACTCACACCCTTAATCTGAGCCAGAACTATGCCAAACCAATCAGTGGACTGATTTACTAACCACACATCCTTAATCCCAGCATCACACACTCTAGACCCGGCCACCTCTGAAAAAGCCCTATGACAACATGAGGCTTTGAGGGGATATCTAGATACAAACCGTAACATCTAGCTTTAAGTTTCCTCATCTGCTCAAGAGGAATCACTAAGCTTTAAATAAGTGGGATAAATAAGTGAAGTGTTTGCAAAGTGTCTGGCACAGCGTAGGTCTTCCCTGGATGAAGCTGTCAATCGTGGCTCATAGAATAAAAATGTACATAGAATATTGTTCCTTCATTAAAGGGACTGGAGTAATGGTCAGCGCTACAGTGTGGGTGAAAAGTGGGATTGCTGTGGAGGGAGAAAGGGAGACACAAAGACAGCATTTCCCAGTATTTTCCTGCCTACATGAGATCCCGAGGACCGGCAAACTCATGAAGTAGGGCAGAGGTCGGCGGGAGCTTGGGGGAAGTGGATGGTGGGGAGTTATTGTTCAGGGAGATGGAGTTTCTGCTGTGGACAGTGATGAAAACGGTCTGGAGCAAGGCAGTGGTAACCAGAGCACCATACTGTGAAAATCCGAGAAACGTGTGTTGGAGGCATGGTTCCTAGTGTTGCCTGGCGGCAGGAGAGGGACCTTGAAGAGCTGGTGCCAACAAGAAGTGTTCAGGGCATCGGGGTACCACCTCTCAGAAAGAATCAGTGCTGCTTTGATACAGTGCATTAGATGTGCTCAGAAAGTTGCTATAAAAGAGCAGGAGCCGGGCTTCTCTCGCTCTCTGGCTTTCTGTCACTATGAAGTCTCTCCCTCACACACACACGTCCACCTCGATGCCATCCAAGGTGTGACACAGCCCAGGAAGTCCTCACCAGAGCCAAATGGATGTTGGCATGAACCTTGAGAGCTTGTTTCGAGGTTCTAGCTGGGGAGCGCAACTATTCGTATACCCTTGACCAAGGAACGGTCCTCCTCTATCGGGGGTGGTTGTCCTCTTCGACCAAGCACGCAGCTTTGGGAGGGACGCACATGGAGTGTTGAGGGAGAAAGAGGACACCCACCTAGCCAGCCAGATCAGCCAAATCAACCCTGGCGATCAATGGGGTGACAGATGTCACAGCCAGATCACCCTCACATTCTATGTTGGCATGATGTTCTCAAACCTCCAACACTATGAGCATAATAAACCTCTTTTCTTTGTAAATACCTGGCCTCAGGTATTTTGAGGCAGCAATGGGAAATGAACTAATACATTCTGTGACTCGTTTATATGATATATCTAGGACATACAAATCCATAGAGCTAGAAGGTAAGTTGATAGATACCAGGTACTGAGAAGGGGGAAATTAAAGATATTTTGAAAGTAGATGGAGATGATAGTTGTATATTATGAATGAACTAAATCCTGCTGGCATATAAACTTTATAATGGTAAATTTTATGTCATGTGAATTTCATCTAAATTAAAAATAATTATAATACACATGAACCATACAGTTTCTCACTTCCCTTTGAGCTCCAAATCTATAATTATATTATGTAGTACTCCTGGACCCCCACCTCTCATCCTGATGTGCTGCATGCAGGTGTGTGTGCAAGGGGGCAGAACCAAGGGTTGGAGAATTACCTGAGTACTTCAGAGGAGAATCTATTCTCCCTGTGCTGGATTAGGAATAATGGTAGGAAGAAGGGGTTCTCGTTACATAGGATCCAACACTGTCAGAGTTGAGCAGACCAGTAGAAAAGAAATCTAATGCTCTAATTTTTTTTTTTTTTTTTTTTTTTTGAGATAGAGTCTTGATATATAGCTCAGGTTGGCCTCAAACTTGTGATCCTCCTGCCTCAGCCTCCCAAGTGCTAGGTTTACAGATATGTACCACTGTGCCTGGCCGGGGTTTTGTTTTTCATTTTTTGCAAAATCAATAAAACCCAGAATCTCTCTAGCACATGCTAGGCATGTGCTCTGCCCCGACCTATACTGCAAGCCTCTAGTGCCCTTGCTTTTTTAGGTGGACAAGCGATCAAGAAGTGATCTCTGGACCCCAAAATCAAACAGTCCCTGTGTTCCTGGTGGTAAAATAGGAGGCTCTGGGTCAGAAGCCAGGACTGTGGGGCCCATGCTGTCATCCTATTCCTCAGGCACATCTCTCCAGTGAGCGGCCCTGGTGACACTTCAGGAGTTAACAGGGGCATGTGGGGAGCCGGAGGAAGGAGGCTCCTGGGACTTCTGAGAGCAAGTTCCCCTCTCTGGTCTTAAGCTAGGGCAGAAAGGAAGTGCGTTACACCCGCACCTTGCCAGGCCCAGGCTACCTAACAAGCTCCCAGCCTCAACTGGGGCTTCTATCCCATCCGCCACCTTCCCCCAGCCTCTGGGGTGGCCCCTTCCCTGTCAGCAGTGTCACTAGAACACCGTCAGGGCCTCTTGTCCGTTGCTCAGCTAGGGAGGCAGAAGCAGAACTCCTGAAGCTCCTGAGCTCCAGTGGGCCCGGAGATCTGGAGGACAACAGCAGCCATCCATTCGCTGGGCTTGGGGATTCTACCAAGGCAATTCCTAGCTCAGCCTGCTACATATGCGGCTGGCAACCACGAACACCTCCCATTTCTATCCCCCCCATATATTAAAGCACATGGTGTTCAAAGCTTGGGTGGACTGGGCTGGGAGGTCCCTCTAGCCTGGGCCCACACTCTACCCACACCCACAGTGTAGCTCTGAGGAGGCAGAGAGCTGGATCAATAGATTCTCCTCTCCCTGCACATGCCCAGATGCCGCTTCCTGGAAAACCCTGGGCCCTCCTCATCCCATGAGCTTCAAGGACACTAATAATCCCAGGGCAGGAAGCCTTCAGGACCACGTATGGGCCAACATCACCCCTTCCCGGCGGCCCTGGTCCCATGACCTAGGCTGCTAGGGCAACTTCAGGCTACTGAGTTGCTGAAGGGCTGAGGATCATGTGGGGCAAGCATATGGCCAGACAAGGTCCGTCACTGTACTGTCTGCCAGCGTTGGCCGCCTAATAGCTGTGCTCTGAAATGCCCCACTGCTGCTCCCTGAGATGACAGATCAGAGCGCAGGTCCTATGAGTAGCCTGCCCTCACCTCACATCCCAGTTTCCCAGCATGCCCTGGCCTATGGTTTCTACTCCTGGCCTACTCTTTTGCTCCAAGCCCTTTGGCTTTATGCTTCTTCTTGACCAAGGAGCTGTGTTCTTAGTTGTACTCTCTGTTGAACCATAGGCATTTATTCTTTGCCTCGCACGATGGTGAAATTACCACTGCCTATCTGTCATGGTAGTTAGAGGTTTCTGTGTCTATTCCAATGGTTGCCCATCTTGCGCTAGCCCTGAGCCAGCACCTCCTCTGCAGGCCCTGGGAGAGAGCTCACAAATGCCTACACACTTGTAGCTATTGTCGCCAGTGTTCAAATTTCAGGAAAGATGATTTCCACCGGGTGTTCATTAACACTGACACCAGGCAGCCCAACTTGGCTCCTAGACAACAGCTAGCGGTTCCTATAGCTGTAGTATAACCGGAAAAGAGAGGCAACGTCCACGAATGCCAAGGGCAGGCCCAAAGCTTAGGCAAGGGGGAAAGAAGAAACGGGAGTGAAAGCAGGAAAAAGATCAGTAAATAGAAGAGGGAAGAAGACAAGCACTGAGGAAATGCAGGACCAGAGTCTTCGCTGGAGCCTGGAGGTCCAGAATATTTGGAAGGAGGCGGGCAATTTTGCTAGATTTTCTGAGGGTACTTATGGGATCAAGACTGGGGATCTGAATTGGGCGCAGCGGTGACTTGATCCTGGGCGTCACCCTGCTCTGTGTCCCTGACGGCTGAGATCCCTGGTTGGCTTGTGCCCCTTTCTCACTGAGACGTAAGGCTGGGGTGAGGGCTGTGGACACGGAAGACAGAGGAACTGACTGGCCCGGTCTTGCGCTTGGACCTGTTTGCCTCACTGTCATGTCAAAAGCCGGCAGCTGCAGCGTGATCCGAAAGACGCCCAGAGGAGGGACACGGAGCTGGCTGCTGGGGTCTCCTCTGGTGCAGGGCCTGGTTCATGGCCAGAGCAGCAGGAAGGCTGCTGGGACAGAAGCTTCAGCTCTGCTGGTCAGTTGCAAGGGGAGAGGCCTCTTAGGGGACCAACTCATGAAAGGTAGGATGGGAAGGAGAAAGGGTACTTCTCTCCTAACTTGGGCCTAAAAACGGATCCCCCACCTCCCCTTCTGCCTCAACCCATCTTCTCTGGGTAGTCCCATCTCTCTCCATCTCCCCCCCACCCTATCAGAGTATAATATGGGAAGGTGAGCGCGTGGTCCTCACAGTGCTCTGCGTACCAGAATGGTGAGGGTGAAAACGGTGAGGGCTCTCAGCTCTGGCGCCCGCTCCTATGGAACCATTCCCAGTAAATGTCCTGTTCCTCTACCTGTGCTCCTGTCCCACGTACTTCAGAGGCCTAGCTCAGGGGTCATTTCCCCAGTAGGGAATGGCCTGTCCCCCTTTCCTCCTCAAGGCACCTTGCAATATTCTCATAGACCTTAAAATGTTCTACCACATAGAGGAGTTACACATTTTACCTTTTTTGTGTTGTTGCTTTTTTTGAGACAGTTCTCAAACTCCTGACAGCTTTCTTGCCTCAGGCTCCGGAGTGCTGGGATGACAGGTATGCAGCACCATGCCCAGCTACATTTTACTTCTTTAAACTGCTGAAAAACAGCATTCATAGAAGTACCTTTTAGTAATATATCCTATGCACAGGGGATCCTCAGCAAATGTTTGGAATGAAAAAACTGCTTTATGACGTGTATGTATCCCAGAGTCCACCAAAACATCTGTATATATCCCAAAGTGAACTTGTCTTCTGTGATTTCGAGCGGTCTCTTGCTTACCCATGTCTGAATTTCCTAAGAAGAGCTGGGTATGTGGTGCATACCTGTCATCCTAGCACTAGGAGAGGCTGAGGCAGGAAGATCACAAGTTTGAGTATAGCCTAGGCAACTTAGTGAGATCATGTCTCAAAATAACACAAAGACCAGGGTACAGCTCAGTGCAAAGGTTTAACCCCTAGTGTTGCACCCATCCAAACAAATTCCCCAAACACAAAAACATAAGTTCTGCTCTTCTCTGACCAGGAGGATTCCTTGAAACAGCTCTCCATTTCTGACCTGATCTTTCTCTGCTTATGTGTAGCTCTGTTTCCTTTTTTAGGGTTCCTTTACCTGCAAGTCAGTTTTGCCTCCATTATGACTTGCAAAGAAGTCACTTTTGAAGAGTCGGTTTAGTCCTCCCACTCATTTTAAAAAGAGAATCATCAAAGGGCTGGCAAAGGTGAAGGCGCCAACCCCAGCCCTTTCTCCTGGGATTGCATGAGTCCACAGTCCTTTTGGTGCTCAGAGTGACGGTGGGCACAAGGCCCTTTACAGTCAGGTCTCTGCTGGACGCCTCAGGCACCTGGGGTAAAGGCGCGGCTCCAATGAGTGTATGGGGGTGGGGTAATACAAGTATTTTCCAGTCAGACCCTGGTGATAGTTTACAGCTCTGTGAATATACTAAAAACCACTGATTTGGGGCTGGGGATGTAGTTCCGTGTAGAACACTGCCTAGCATGCGTGAGGTCCTGGGTTCAATCTTCAGCGCTGCAAAAAATAAAACCCTACCGAGTTGTATACTTTGAAAGAATGAATTTATGGTGCATGAATCTCATAAGGCTTTTTTGTTGCTATTGTTATTTAAACAAAGAGTGGCTAGAAGGCCATGGGAGTAAAGACAAGATCTAGATGCTGTGTCGGCCAGGGGTTAGAGGAGAACGCACATCACTATAGCTCAGCCAGGAAGTGGGCCGGGAGTCGGGGCTGTGGTGGCCATAACCCTTGCTTCCCAGCCACAGGGTAGGGAAGATCCCAGAAGCGCAGGTCAGGCTGTGGCGCGTGGCGCCCCAGCTCCCGTGCCGCTGCTGGAACTCAGGCTGGAGCAGCAGGCAGTGACGCCACGGCCCAGGTAGGGGGTCAAGTCCTCCTATGAGTGACAGCGGCTTCTCATTTCTTCCACATTCCCTTTCTGGGTGTAGCCTCTGCCAGCAAGATGTGTACCCGAAGACGTTCCAACTGCCCCCAGCGAGGTGCCAACACTCAGCCGTGGGGAATCGGGTGGACAGCGGAGGGCTGCGAGCTGAGGAGGGCAGCAGTGGCCACCGATCCAGCCTCTCCTTTTCTCACAATTCCTGTAGATGTGGAGAGCCCCGCGTCCCGGCTGGGACTACAGACCCTGCTTCGCCTCCTGCTAAGGTGTCTGTGTGGGCCGAGGCAGAAAGCACAGCGGGGACGCACAAGCCCCGAGGACAGGGACCTGGAGACGCGACATTTCTGTTGCTCGAGACAGGGTCTTTCCGGGCGGTTCAGGCGGGCCTGGAGCTTCTTTCGGTTTCTCAGTTCTGACCCTTGGAAACCCAGAGAGCTGGGTCCCTCCCCGACGGGCCCGCTCCTCTCAGCGCACACTTCCTCCGCTTCTCAAGCAGCTGCAGGAGTTTCCCCTGCCAGGCCCAGGACTCCGGGTTCTGCTTCCCTGTTCTCCCTCACCCCCTCCCCAGGAAGAGCAAAGCCCGGTCAGGGCTGGGGAAAAGGGCTAGAACGGAACAGACCTCAGGCTTGGCTCCGGCCAGCAGAGTCAAAGCCCGCAGGCAAACTGCTAGCACCACCTGCGCCCGCGGCACCCCACCACTTACCTGCCCCTCCCCATCTGTCACTTCTCCGGGGCCCAGCGTCTGCCACAACCAGACCGCCAAGCCTCCGCAGCCTGGGGCACCGGCCATTTTGGCACCTGTCCTCCCTTGTAATTCTGTACACATTCTCTCCCAGCCAAGTAAGGAAGGCCATGGCAGGACAGTAATTCATACAACAGGAAAGTTATGAGGGAAAGTCTGGTTCCTAAGGCTGAGAGCTTTTATTAGCTATCTTTTCTGGGTCACAGACCTCTAAGTTTTGTTTTTTCTTCCGGTACCAGGAATCGAACTCATGACCTCGTGCTTGCCAGGCAGGTGCTTTGCCGCTGAGCTAAATCCCCAGCCCCTTTTTCTTACTTTTTATGTTTTTTTTGAAAACTGCAGTCTCCCTACGTAGGGTCTGGGAAGTTTTGGGTTTTTTTTTTTTTTTTTTTTTTTCTGGTACTGGGAATCGAACTCACGACCTTGAGCTTACCAGGCAGGAGCTGTGCTGCTGAGCTAAATCCCCAGCCCACCTCTAAGCCCAGTTAGACTGATCCCCCGTGCAAAACCCTGGGCCAGCCTCTGACACTCTACGTGCTTATCCATCTCCATCTGCTTTTGCAGCCTCTGGGCCTCTGAGCCCCGGGGTGGGGGTGGGGTGGCCACAGGACAGCCATTGGAGCAGCACCCCTGCACAGTGGACTGAGACCACCATGAAGCGGCTCTGAGCAGGATTTCTATTTACCAACTGGCTTTCCATGTTTACGTGTGAGTTGTCCGAAGCTTAGACACCTTGTCTAAAGATGTGCATCAGACTCATAGTAAGTGAACCTCTGTGAGTCCCTCGTCACCACTGAGGCCTGTATTGGCCTGTGAAGCTGTGACGCCTCAAAGGTCAAGATAAGGCCACAGCCGAGGACTTTGCCTCCAACCCCAATTAACTACAAGGAGACTGCAGCTGCAGGCATCTCACTCCCGCAGGGAGGGCCTTCCTGGAGATAACACAGTTCTCCTAAATTAACATAATGTGTTACTTGGAGAAGTCCTTAAAGGGATTCCCAAGTCCTGCCCAGATTCCTGCGTTTTCTTCAGTATCCTCCTCATTTATTTGAAAACCTAATAAATATGGGCCGCTCAGGGAAGTCTGTGTCAATCCAGAGAACCTCAGTCTGTATGTAATAGGTTTGAACCCTCCTGGAGCCCCAAAATCATTTCAATTGTCTCATGTCATTAAGCCTTAGTTGTCCACTCATTTGAGAGATGTTGGGCCTGACCAGCCCACAATAAGTAAGGGATACTTTTAACGGAATAGTGGATGCACTCCGAGTTCACCTGTCCAGCGTTCATTCTTACTTCGACAGCTACCCTCCTCCTTGGCACCTGCTACCTTCTCTCTGGTCGTCTGAACTTCAGCTCTTCTTGACTCCCCTGCCAGGTCAGAGCCAAGGCAAAAAGACAGAGAGACTCTTTCCACTTCACCGTGAAGAGTTCAAACGCTAAGGCGCTAGACTCCTGGGTGTCTTTCTGGTTGGACTGACTCTCTCAAATAATGATTAGGAACGGAGAGAAACAAAGGTGTACCTAACAGAAACATGCAGCTGGGATTCTTAGGCTAGAAACTATTTTTGAGCCTGGGATGGATTACAGCAGAGCCAGGATGCAAGGAGTCGCCCATGCTGTCCGGCCTCACTGTTCTGGAGTGACTCCGCCCTCAGGGAGAGGGGAGGGGCCTGCTTACACATCTGTCACGGCACCTGGTCTCAAGGTTCGGAAGCACCCTGCCTCCCTCCCTGCCTTGCTCTGAGACTTTTGTCCCCTTCCTTGCTTCTGTAAAGACAGACTCCAGACCCAATGCAGGCCGGCAGCCAGATGCTTCGGTTGCTTCTTCAATTGAATGAACACCTGTTTCTCTAGGCAGTGTTCCTCTCGGGTCTTCCTTGCTGCCTACAGGGAGCTGAACGGTAACCCTGCCCTTGTTGCATTATGGGAGGGAAATGTGGATGTGGGCCTTTCCCCAGGCCGATCCATTTGCCGTGGCTTGGTACAACAGAGGGCAGTGATTCGTGGAGTATATTTTATATTACACATACAACTGTGACAAAACAGTACACTGTAAACAACGGACTCTGACATCTTCTAGTTTACTTTATTCTATTTTTCATTTTAAAAAATGCTGGCCACAAGCCACCAAAGGATTATTACCTACAACTTTATTTTTGTTTTTTGGGTTTTTTTCCGGCACTGGGAATCGAACTCATGACCTTGCGCTTGCCAGGCAGGCACTGTGCCACTGAGCTAAACCCCGAGCCCTTACCTACAACTTTAAAAGCACTGATTTGGAGCACAGAGAATCTAGAGCAAAAAGAAGCTGGGCATGGTGGTGCATGCCAATAATCCTAGCACTCTGGAGGCTGAGGCAGGAGGGTCATAAATCTGAGCCCAGTTTGGGCAACTTAGATTTAGTGAAACTCTGTCTCAAAATAAAAAATAAAAAAAGGCTGAGGATATAGTTCAGTACAAAGGCCCTGAGTTCAATCTCTAAAAATGCAAACAAACAGATATACAAACAGAAAAGAACATAAATAGCCCATGATATAATTCTGATTATGGTCTGGATGATAAGCCTGCATCAAATTGTAAATGATGATGGTTTTATACCCAATAAAGTGCTCTGGGGAAAGAGGAAGTGGGAGTGTGGGTGAAAGGCCTGCAGGCCGCACAATACTTAAGAGGATGTCAGGGCGGGGGCGCAGCTCAGTGGCAGATGCTTGCCTGGCATGTGCAAGGCCTTGGGATCTGTCCCCAGCACTGGAACAAAAAGAGAGGGGGTGGGGAACGTGGCACAATGTGAAAGCGCTGACCATGTTGCTTTAATGAATGCAGAAAAATCACCTCTAGGCTGCTGGGAGCACAAGTAAGATCAGGCTGGAAAACGTCCCGGAAGACCTTTCTAAGCCAAAAAGTTGGCCAATCCTGTGATGACTACTACTATCAGTTACTTGGAGCCGTGCCATGAAAGGTGAAGTGAAGGAGGGGACGGAGGCTTTACCTCCATGGCTTCCTTGGGTCCAAAGACTGGTCTTTAGGGCCGTGCAAAAGATTTGTTGTCTGCTTTCAAAACAAGTGTGTTTCCAGGGGCTGGGGATTTAGCTCAGCGGCAAAAGCGCCTGCCTGGCAAGTGCAAGGTCTTGAGTTCAGTTCCTGGTACTGGAGAAAAACCAAAAAAAAACAAGTGTGTTTCCTGCAGTGAGAGCAGGGAGCATACACCAGGGAGCATACTCCTCTAAAGAAGGAGGCAGGGGCCTCTTGGGTGATTCAGAACAAGGCCAGGATCCTGTGACCCACCTAATGGGGTCCATGAGAAATCGGGCAGAAGGTCACCTGGTATCTTCTTCACCCAAAAGAGGAGCTGGGCATGGTGGCAGATGCCTGTAATCCCAGCACCTGGGGAGCTGAAGTAGGAGGATCATGAGTTCAAGACCAGCCTGGTGTAACCAGGTTCTAAGCCAGTGTGGACCAATCTGTGAGGCCCCTCCAATAGGAGGTGGTGTGTGGGGCATGTAAGGGGGGCAGATGAAGAGAATAAAAATGATCAATATGCTATATACATGTACCGCCTCTCCAAAATGGATGTAGCTACTATGTATTTCATATACATACCGCTTATAAAAATATCAAGAGACTTCTAGTTCCCGGTCAGCCTAGAGTCCCTGCACCTTCCCATGCCAAGTATCCACTTCTGCTCCTCCATAAGGACATTCCCTCTCCTGCCAACACTGTGGACACCTTTGGGGTGGGGCTGAGCGTTCAGAGGATCCTTGGGTAGTCAAGAGACCAAGCCCAGCTAGGTGGGGTCCTGGGGGCTGGAGGAGGGGCACTGTGGTGGCTGATCGGGATGGTAGAGGATCTGGTGGAGCAGGGTGCGAGCTGCACGGAGGTCATCAGGATCTGAGGACAGAAAGGGAGCTGGTGAGAGGCTGTGGGTTCTCAGGCTCCTGGCCTCTGGCTCTCCCAGGACTCACCCACACCCAGCTCCTGTAGCAGGCCGCGGTACTCGGGCTCAGCCTCCAGCAGCTTCAGCAGATTGCTGGACTCCATCCGCTCTAGCTGCACCTCCCAGTACACGTAGATCTTCTGGTTGAAGGTGACGTACACGAGGCAGGGGCTGTTGCGGCCCTCTTTGCAGGCGTACAGGCCTGGGGGACATGGCCAATGAGACAGAGGTCAAGTGTGAGTCCCACTGGCTAGGGCAAGAACAAGACCCAGATATCAGAGTGAGAACCTCTCCCGTATGTTGGGCAACAATGATCCACTTTCTATTTCCTCTCTGTTGGGAACTCAGTAAGACAGGTTAAAAATATAGAAAAACTGTAGTAAAAAACTAGGCAGAATACCATCCAAAAACGTGTTATTTTTTATTTGCCCACTCTAGAGATATCCCTGAAGTCTTGCAGGGTAGCCCTACCTGTCCAAAGGGTTGGCCAGCAAAGTGTGACCAGGAAGAGAGGTTTCTCTTACGTCTCTACTCTTTTTTTTTTTTTTTTTTTTTTTTTGTCTTTTTGAGACAGGGTCTCATTATGTGGTTCAGGCTGGTCTTGAACTCACTGTGTAGCCCTGGCTGGCCTCGAACTTGCAATGATCCTCCTGCCTCAGCCTCGCGAGTGCTGGGATGACAGGCGAGTGCTGGGATGACAGGCGTGCACCACCACGCCCAGCCTCTACCCTTTTTTCTAGGCAATATATGTCAGTGTTATGGTTGATACAGTGTCAACTTGAGTCCAAAAGCTTAAGTAAGTAACTCAGCAGTTCTACATCCAGGGGTGAAAAGGACATGCCCTTACCCATGCTAGCATATTGTTCATTGTCAACTTGAAAGGTTTAAAAGTTCAACTAAGTGATACAGCAGGGGGGCAGGGTCCTTACTTTGTAAACATCCTCAGCTTGTGGAACAGGAGGGCACAGAGATGGTAAGGCCCTGGGGCCCGTATACAATATAAGGGAGGAAAAGAGGCTTGCTTTTCCCCACTTTTGCTCTTGCTGCTTTTGCTGTCTTCTGCCACCTTGGACTGTTGCTGCTGTGCCCTGCCACCCTGCCTTGGAGCCAGCTGATTCAGGACTGAAACCTCCACAAACTGTGAGCTAAATAAACTTTTCCTCATTAGTTTTGGGTGTCGGGTATTTTGTCTCAGCAATGACAGAAAAGTAAACAAGACAGTCAGCTTTTCAGGTCACTGGTGTATGTCTTCCAGAGACAGGTCCAATTCCTATCATCTTGATTGTTTTTTGTGGTGCTGCAGACTGGAGCCAGCACCTCATGTATGTTGGTAGTTACTCTATCACTGAGGTGCACTCACAGAACTTTATAATTTTGGTACCAGACATATCCCTTGGTTGACAGAAAAGCCAGGGCTGCTTTCCAAGGTTTTCAGTTTGGAACTAACTGAGAAAGCTGTGGGGGAGTTTTCCTCCGAGTTCTAGCATGCTCAGATGGAAAAGGACTCTGATGTCTTTCCACATCCCAGATACAGAGTGAGGGTGGATCCCATTCTTTAAAATATTAAGAGATTGCTGGGTGTGGTGGTGCACGCCTGTAATCCCAGCACTCGGGAGGCTGAGGCAGGAGGATCATTGTGAGTTTGAGACCAGCCTGGGCTACAGAGTGAGCTCAAGGCCAGCCTGAACTGCATAGCGAGACACTGTCTCAAAAAGACAAAAAAGAAAAAAAAAAAGAAAAGAAAATTCAGAGATGCCTTGATTTTTCTTATTTAAAACTACCAAAGGCCAGGTGTGGGCTGGGGAGGCAGCTTAGTGGCACAAGCATTTGCCTGGCAAGTGCAAGCTCCTGAGATTCCTGATAATGCCCCCCTCCCCCAAAAAAGGCCAGATGTGGTGACACATGCCTGTAATCCCAGCACTCAGGAGGCTGAGACAAGAGGATCTCTGGGAGTTCAAGGCCAGCCTGGGCTACAAAGTGAGTTGAAGGCCAGCCTGAACTGCATAGTGAAACCCTGTGTCAGAAAAGCCTAAAATAAAACAAACACACACACAAACAGTGTCAGGGATATAGCTCAGTGCCACATGCGCCTGCCTGGCAAGCACAAGGTCCTGAGTTTGATTCCCGGTACACACACACACACACACACACACACACACACACACACACATCCCAAAAAACTATCAAGGTGGTGATGGAATACCTGCCTATCACCAAGGAGCTTGTAATGGTTGACTGACTGTGCTAACCTGAGAAGTTTACTTAGGAGAAGTTTAAACCAGTCAACAATTTTATACCCTAGAGTATGGAAGGCCCACCCCAGGCTGGCCAGTGGCCTGTACAGTATGAAGGGGAAAGGAAGGAAGGATCTGCTTTGTTCCTTGGAGGAGCTCCAGTCTTTGCCTTCAGCTTGGGCAGCATGTCCTGGCTTCCAGCACAGACTCTGGCTTCCAGGGAGGATCCTTCAGCCTTCCTATTCACCTCCTGACACGGCCTTGCAGGGACACTGCAGTGAGCTCCAGGCCTTCCACTGAAGCCCTCAGCCTCCAGCCTGCAGACACGCGTGCTTCCTCACTCCACTAGGGGCGGCCATCTAACTTTGCATACATTTACGCAAATGTACAAATGTGTTACGTCTTGTGTCACGTCTATTGCTCTAGCAAAACACTGACTGAGAGAGCTAAAGAACCCATTTGTCTATGAAGACTTCCGGCTGTGGCTCACTGAGAGCGGAAGTCAGAGGTGAACGGTTCTGCAGCACCTCCCGTGTCGCTGCCTAGCGTAAGTGTGCCCCGAGGGGAGGCCGTGGGGGCGTGTCCCACCTGCACAGAAGGCGCGGATATTTTCATCCACTTGGAAGCGGACCACAGTACGGTTGTGATCGATAATATACGTCTGTCCGTCCCAGGCACATGCGACCACCTCCTCGTGTCCATTACCCTGAAAAAGGCCAGAGACAAGGAAGCAGGAGTGGCCAGGAGTGCTTTAGCAGGACACCTAATGGTGGAGGCTGGAAGAGCTAAGGAGGAAGTGAACTTGACTGCGTGGCAGACTGGGAGCTGGGGAAGAACTCCTGTGCCCATCAAACGAGCCACCCTGCATAGTGCCATGGGCCAGGCAGCACGATTCACCACTTTATTCTGAGGAAACTTCAGCCCCAAGTTTTCAGCTTATTGAAAGCAAGCCACTCATCCACTCACCACGAATGACATGAGGTGCTACAGGAACGGTCAGAGGGATGTGAACGGCTGGATATCGAATCCATCTGTGTGCAGAACGCACAAATGCGTTGCCCACCCACTCCCACCTACTGTGACATCCAACTTCTCCAGGGCGAAGAGCTGGTGATCCACCTGCACGGACCACAGCAGCTTGTCTGCTTCCTCCATGAGCTTCAGCGTTCCTGTAGGAGGACAGGGGGCCCATGCTGGATGGGCTGGGCCCCAGGAAGACCCCATGGGCAGAGCCCTCTGCCCCTGCCCAGCCTAGCTTTGCTTACCATCCAGGGTGCAGAGGGCAAAGAGGCCAGAGCTACCACTCTCAGGGTTGTGTCCTGCAGGTGGGACGGAACAGCATGACGGGCAGGGCAGGCAAGCCCCGTTTCTGGGTTGAGGGCAGCAGCCCCTCGGTGGGAAGAGGACAATCTAGCAGCAAGGTCAGGGCCCTGGATCTCCCTCCTTCAGGACCCACGCTTTCCTGCAGCTCCCTCTCTCCCACCCCACTTTCACCTTGTTTAATGTTGCCTATCAGGTGAGTAGAGACGTTCTTGTTGTGGATACGGCCAGACGTCTGGTGCAGCACTACATCTTGGGCAGCTGTGGTCTCTCTGTGAAGAGGTGGGAGGGTGGGCCAGGTGGGGCCATGTGAGCGGAGCTCTCGGAGCCCTTGCTGGCTGCTACCCCCATTAAGAGCAAGAAGGATTGACCTGCCAAGCAGAAACCCAAGTTCAGGATTCCCTGAGTCCCCAAATAATCTTCTGTAATGGAAGATGAAGGAGGTCTGTCAACTGCAGACCTGTCTTACTGCCACGTGCCCCCAGAAGCCTGTTTTGCTTCCATGCACCTCACACGCTCTCCGGTCCTGTACTCCTTACCTACTGCCCTCCACAGCCTCCTCGGAGGCAGGGGAGGATCCCGCGGCCCTGTTCCAGGTGCACAGAAGAACTGCATAAGCACAGCCTGGCTGAGATACCATCAGTTCAGGAACACCCAGCGGCCCTCGGGTCACCGAGAGACTGTCCACCTGCACTGGGGAATGGGGTTCAGTGGGGATGGGGCAGGGAGGGGTGAGGGCCATCGGGAAGAAGCGATTTGGGGGGCAGGGCTCCTGGGGATAGCTCTCCAGTGCTGGGGGTGCAGGAGCAAGGACTGCGGGGCCTGGAGAATCCTCCCTCTACACCCCTGCTCTCCACTATGAGCGTCCCACTGGGTCTCGGTCCTGACGTGGCCATACCATACCTACTGCATCCTCCTGCTTCTCAGCCCAATGCTCCTCCTTCTTTACCTGCTACAGAATTTCTGTGAAGATCCTGACTGCAGAGGATTCTCTCTGGGTCTTTCTGCGCAAGTGATTTTCCCTCCTTCCCACCTGGGCTCTGTCCGCCCCATGACGGTTCTCCACGAGCACCCTCCAGAGGCCTTGCTCCCTGCTTACGGGCTCCGGTTCCCTCACTCGGCCTCTCACCTGGCCCTCCAGCATCCATTTCTTGAGGGACACCAGCTGTCCTGTCAGGTGCCCGGGACCCTCGGACAGCTCTTCCCAGCGGAAGGCACGCACCACACGGTCTGTGTGTCCTACCACCAGTTCACAGCAGCCATCTCCATCTGTGCGAACAGAGAACAAGCTGCACTTGGAGCCAAATCTGTGCCGGTCATCGTGCGGACTACGAGCACCTTCCTCTCCTCTGCCGCGGTCATTGCTGCGGGCACTTTTCATCCAGTACAGTATCCTGTCCAGGCTTTCACGCTACTCACGCCCTCTGTAGCTGCTGCCTGCCCGACCTCTCCTTGTGCCCACACAGCTCCCTGACCCCTGTCCTCTAAGTCTCACTGCTTATACTCTCTTACGTATTCCTGCATGGTCCCGCTTCACCCCGCGCACCTCCACCACTTTCAGACAGCGCCCTGCGTCGGGAGAGCTCATTCTCTTGCCACTTTCAGCTTTCCAGCAAAGGTCACCTATTCAACAAGGATGTCCTTGACAACGTCACTTAAAGTTGCCACCCCTGCCTTGGTAACACCAGGGTACTTTCTATGACTTATTTTTCTCTGTAGCACTTATTACCTTCTAATATACTATTTAAATTTATTTTTTTGCTGTGCTGGGGATGTAGCCCAGGGTTCCATGCATGCTAGGCAATTACTCTACAACTGCGCTACAGCCCCGGCCTAACTATTTAATTTTCTTACAAAATTTATATTAATTTTTTTCCTGTCTCTCTGTAGTCAAGTCTAAGAGGGACAGCTACTTTTGTCTGTTTTATTCATTATATAATTCCAGTGCCTAGAACAATGCCTCGGTCACAGTGAGAGCTCAGTAACTTAGCATTAAACACATAACAAATGTGCAAATGAATATGGACACCCCCTCCCCCAATCCTTGAGATCCGTCCTAAGGCCCCCTGGCTCTGTGGCCCTGGTTGTCTGCAAGGCAGCCGTGCCCACCGATGTCGCTGATCAGCATGACCTTGGTGTTGGCTGGGATGTGCTGCTTGAAGACCAGACGCTGCTCCTCTCCCACTAGTGTCTCGTGGTGCCCAGAGGCATCCAGGACCTTGGCAGGTGTCAGGTCAAACAAATGAAACCAGCCTTCAGCGCTCACTGCTACCACCAGGTTCTGGGAAAAAGGGAGGGGCGGGAGAGATGGACCAGGCTGGACCGGGAGGTCGGGGTAGGACAGGCTGATAGGACAAGGCTGATAATTAGATCTCAGAGCTCAGGGCTGGCTCCCAGTGGCAGACAGGGAGGGGACAAGGCCGTGGAATTGCATCAAAGCTCAAGATTCCCTGGAGTCCTTACCTTTCCTTTATTACACACATCTCCAACCCCAACGCAAGTCAACTGCAAGAGAGAAAGGAAGGCTCAGGGAGGCAACAGGAAGAACAGTCCTCTCCAATCTCCGCCAAGCAGGATGGAGCAGGTTTCCCAATTACCATCATTTGCAGAGAACTTGTGTCATGCGACCTACATCGATAGTCTCTACCAAACCAGTCGTTGTGCTATGCACTTAGTGTACCCAGATAGCAGTATGAAAACCAGAGGTGGGTGAGATCATCTGAGCTTCAAACAAAAATAAAACAAAAACCTCACATCTTGTATAGCTAGACTATCATATTTCTGACTTATTTTAATTATTACTCCCATTTTTAACCATGCATTCCATGCATTCCATTTCAGTCAACAACAATCCACATGTATGACAGTGGGCCCCTAAGATTATATCACCTAGTCCTCAGCAGTGGTCTTGGTTTGTACGTATACTGTACTCTATGACGTTCACACAGTGACGAAAGAGCCTAACTGCATTTCTCAGAACAGGTCCCTGCTGTTATGTGACTCATGACTGTATTTTACAGGATCAGACAAACTTACGCAGTTTCTGTAAAGCACCAAGGGGTCCCCACAACATAAAGCACAGCAAGCCTTGCGTGGAGGGGTAGGGCACAGGAGATGTGAGCTTGGCTTGAGTCAAATAAATCCCAAGCAAGGCTGGGCCGAGCAGCTGGGAGGTCAGGATGAACTGGGGAGCTCTGCGGCGGACCTCCCCGTCACAGTTCCTGACCAAAGGGACCCTTTCCCCGCCTTCCCCCCAAGACCCAGGGAGGGGAGTACTAACCATCCCCTGGCAGGTGCAGGTGAGCCACGGCCGGCTGTCATCATTCTTATACACAGACAGCTTTCCGCTGGTGTCTCCCACAACCAGTTCATTTAACTTCAGAGGGAGAGAGAAGTGTGTTAGTGGAACAGTTCATTTTGTATAAACATGAGTTCTTTCTCTCATGTGGTTGAAAAATAAAACCATGAACAAATGAGTTAGGGGAGTGTTTATTAAAAAATAATAAATTTTTTTTGGCGACATCGGTGGGCACGGCTGCCTTGCAGGCAACCAGGGCCCCAGAGCCAGCGGGCAGAAGTCTAAGGTGTGCAGAAGTCTAAGGTTCCAGTGTGTTTTTAGTCTTGACCTTGTATACATAGGCAGGGCAGGGGGACTTGTTTCAAACAGGCAGCTTTGTGGTTTTAGGGTTGAAAGGAAATTAGTTATTTATCTGGCTTATAGGAAACTGAGTTCAAAGGAACCGGTTATCCTGCATTTCTAAGATTTTCCAAGTCCAGCCTAGGGGTCAGGGAGGAGCCCTCAGGGTCAGCTCACTTAGCATATCTTCTTCCTCTGAGGAAAGGCCCTTATCTCCCTCTTTATTATAACTTTTCTCCTTGTTCTCTGGTTTTCTTTCACATTTCTCAGCTTGACCAGCTGCTTGCTTAACCAGCTGCTTGAATGAGCGCTTTTTGCATTGCTAGGCTGCTCTCACCGCCTCCTCGTGATAACTAGGGGCTGACAATCCTTGGAAAGCTCTTCTTAGCTCAGCCACCCTTGGGAAACCAAGGTTTCAAACTGCATCTTCATCAACTTTTTCTTAAAATCATACTGAAAGTATGAAGCTAGGTGTGGTGGTGCACGCTGGTAACCCCAGCACTTGGGAGGCTGAGGCAAGAGGACTGCTGAAAGTTCAAGGCCAGCCTGGGCTACAAAGTGAGTTCAAGGCCCACTGGAACTATATACTGAGACTCTCCTCAAAAAAAAAAAAAAAAAAAAGTATGGGCAGCACCACAGAATTGAACCAACAACTGCTAGATGATACAAGGAAGACAAATTGAAGAATAACTAGAATAAATGAAATATCAGAAGACAACAGAAATGGCATAAAAAAAAAACCTGTTCACAGAAATGATGGCAGAAAAAATTCCAGAAGTCTATCACAGAGACAGAATCTTAAAACCCTAGATAAAGTTAATCTGGCTCTCTCTAATACTTAAAATTCAATTACAGTGCCAGGTGTAGCGGCCCATGCCTGTAATCCCAGGACTCAGGAGGCTGAGGCAGGAAGATCGTTTCAAGTTTGAGACCAGCCTGGGCTACAGAGTGAGCTCAAGGCCAGCCTGAACTGCATAGAGAGACCCTGTCTCAAAAAGACAAAAAGAAAAAAAAAAATGATGTTTATATAGCTATGAAGCTAATTATTACTAATCTAATGGCATAGTAAATATATTTGTGTTTCCCAAGTGTACAGGCTTTCCAGAAGGTGGTACTAAGAAAAACATCTTATCACACTGATGACATCTGGACTAATGTTCATGATGAAGAACCTTCTCAGATTCGTGGTCATGTGACCACTACATAATTGTGTTATGATAGTTAAATATGTCTTATATAGGTGCTGCCCGAACAATAGCACTCTGAAGATTAAAGATTAGACAGTAGTCAACTATAAAGTACATCTGCAAACAAGTAAATTCTACTTAGACACTACCTTATTAAAAAAATTTAGGTGAAAGTTTATGTCATTTAATATTTTATAACTGGGTTAAGATACCTGATTGTACGTTATTTTGCCAGAAAAAACAGACCTAAGGATCAATGGAACAGACTGGAAGATGCAGCCACAACCCCAAACACACCCAGCCACCTTATCTTTGACAAAGGAGCCAAACATGTTCAGTGGAAGAAAGAGCCTCTTTAATAAATGGTGCTGGAAAAACAGGCTTGCCACATGCCAAAGACTAAAACTAGATCGATGCCTATCAACCTGCACTAAACTAAAGTCTAAATGGATTAAAAATCTAAATATTAAAACAGAAACACTAAATCTACTGGAAGTGAAAGTAGGTAAAAATGTTGAAAACACAGGTGTAGGCAGAGAGTTCATGAACAAAAAACCAAACTGCACAGGAAATACTTCAAAGAATCAGCATCTGGTATCTCATCTTATTGAACAGTTTTTTAGCATCAAAAAGTATCACCTACACAGTACAAAGAAAACCCACAAGTTGGGAAAAAATTTTAGCCAATTGTCCTTCGGATAAAGGACTTCCACCTAGCACATGTAAAGAATTAAAAAAAAAAAAAAAATCAGGCCCCCCAAATTCAAAGATCCAATCCAAAAATGGGCATCTGAAATGAATACACACTTCTCAGATAAAGAAATACAAATGGCAAATAAACACATGAAAAAATGTTCAACATCATTAGTCATTTGAGAAATGCAAATTAAAACAACACTGAGATTTCATCTCACACTGGGAAGAATGGCTATCATCAAGAAACCAACCAATAACAAATGCTAGAGGGGCTGCAGGCAAAAAAGAACCCTTCTCCACTGTTGGTGGGAGTGTAGACCGATGTAACCACGGTGGAAATCAGTGTGGAGATGCCTCAGTAGACTAGAATTAGAGGTCCCATTCAATCCAGCTATTTCCCTTTTGGGTAGTTTTCCAGAAGAACTGAAAACATCATACCACTGCGATATCATATCTGTGCACCCATGTTTATAGCAGTGTAATTTGTAATAGCTAAATCTTGGAAACAACCCAAATGCCCATCAACTGAGGAATGGATAAAAAAGTTCTGGTATTTTTATATAATGGAATATTACTCAGCTATAAAGAAAGATAAAGTCAAGGCTTTTATGAGCAAATGGATGCAACCAAAGACCTTACTCATAAATAAAATAAATCAGACCCACATGTGTAAACATCATATTGTCTCCCTAGTGTAAGAAGCTGAAAGAATAAATAAAATCTGAAAGGTATAATAGATATTGTGAAAGGGAAAGAAACTGCTCAAAAGGAAAGAACAACTGGGATGAGGGAAAAGAGAAAAGAAAGAAGGAAAAAAATATATATATATGTATACACAAGACAGCTAAGATAATTGTACTACTAATTTCTATTGCTTTATTGAAAGGAACGGTTAATGTTTAATTGATCTTACAAGCCTATATTTGTTTATCTGAATAACCAATTTGAAGATAATAAGGTGTAATACAACAACCATTGATGGGGCTGGGGATTTAGCTCAGTGGCACAGCACCAGCCTGGCAAGCGCAAGGTCGTGAGTTCGATTCCCAGTACCGGAAAACAGCAACAACAACAACAAAAAAATTGTTAATGTCCTCTCACCTTGTTTGAAATTCTGCATTATTTTTATTGTTTTTGTGTTGTTTTGCTTACATCTTTGTATTTCTTAATCTGTTTTGGTTCTTTTCTCTTTAAAGTTTAAAAAAAAAAAGTTATTTTGCCAGGCATGGTGGTGTACATCTGTAATCCCAGCACTTGGGAGGCTGGGGCAGGAGGATCATTGCAAGTTTGAGACCAGCCTGGGCTACAAAGTGAGCTCAAGGCCAGGCTGAACTGCACAGCAAGACCCTGTCACAAAAAGACCAAAAAAAAAAAGCTATGTTATACTAAAATAAAAATTTAAATACATTTTAGAGATAATAACAAAAACCTAATAGCTTTAATATAATAATGTCATAATTGTTCTTTGTTCTTGACTTCAAATTTTCCTTGTAAACTTTATAACTATTCTCTGTTAACATTCTACAAAAATTTTACCTCTTCTTTTTTTTTTTTGTCTTTTTGAGACAGGGTCTTGATATGAAGTTCAGACTAGCCTTGAGCTCACTTTGTAGCCCAGGCTGGTTTCAAACTCACAATGATCCTCCTGCCTCAGCCTCCTGAATGCTGGGATTACAGGCGTGTGCCACCATGCCCGGCCAAAAATTTTACTTCTAAGACAACATAATTAGTTTAAAAAAAAACCAGGAGCTGGACGTGGTGGCGCATGCCTGTAATCCCAGCACTCAGGAGGCTGAGGCAGGAGGATTGTTTTGAGCCTGGGCTACAAAATGAGCTCAAGGCCAGCCTGAACTGTATAGAGAGACCCTGTCTCAAAAAGACCAATCAATCAATCAACCAATCAATCAATAAATAAATACATACACTGCTTATGAAGTGCTGAGATTATCTTAAAAGCCTGCTATCAGGTCTACTGTCTCTCACTCGCCAATAAATGAGACTCTTCATAAAACGGGCCATGGCAAAAATTTTTCTCTAGCCACAACTAATATTCAGATATAGAAAAAGAGAACTCCTGATTTGCTCCCCACTCCTAAAACTCCCATGATAAAAGAAAATCACTGATTCGTGGATATGTATTTTCAGGTTTGGGATGAACATATCTGCCTGACATCTACTATAGGACAACTAGGCTAACGAGCACCCCATTGCTGGAAACAAACCAAGAAACAAACAAAAACCCCATACTTAGACTAAATAAAGCAATGCCACCCAAGATATCGGATAGAGTCCTACCCAGGCTGTAATCACAGTATTGTGTTTGCTATTGACCAAAAGACAAGGGCTGTAATAAGATGGTCAACACCATGATACTGCAGAGGGTATTTCATTACTAAATTCAAAAGTACAAATGAGAAAAAAAAGCCATTCTACAAAACCAAATGGCCGGGGCTGGGGATTTAGCCCAGCGGCACAGCACCTGCCTGGCAAGCGGGACATCGTGAGTTCGATTCCCGGTACCGAGGAGGGGGGGGGGGAAGGGAAAAAAAAAAAACTAAACAGCCCTAGATATTCTAACAGGAGCAGAAGGTGAAACCTGTGACATTATGAAAACATAATGTGGCCTATGCTGTAGCCATGACAGCTTGTGTTATGTGTACACTCCTGACAACTTTGCAAATGTGTCTTCTGCATTATAAGATCAACGTCACAGATTGGTACAATTCTGACTTGGCCATAAGCATTAATGACTGGCTAATGTCCTGGTTTTCTAAAATAGCTTGGTGAAAAAAAGTTCTCATTTTTCTGGTTATGATACTGTATACTGGAATTCTTTTATGGTTTTTTTTTTGTTGTTGTTGTTTTTCCGGTACCAGGAATTGAACTCACGACCTTGCGCTTACCAGGCCAGCGCTATCCTGCTGAGCTAAATCCCTAGCCCCTGGAATTCTTTTATGTTACATGATCCACTGTTGCTGTCAGTTAATGCCTTGCATACTCCCGCCCCCCTTTCAGGCTATCAAAGAGTGATGGTTTTACAAACAGCAAAACCTGATGTTCCTGCATCTCCTTTGGATCAGTCAGGATGAGACTTTCCCTCTCTGGCTAGGCAGGATCCAAGCCCCTCCTCAGCATAAAAAAGGTTATATGGACTGTTGGGCCTTCTGCACCCCCTTAAAATAAGGGATCAAAGTCTGTGGGAGGTGTGAGGTAGGATAAAAGAAATAAAAGATAGGTAGAAGGTAGATAAGGAAATCATAACCAAAACTTGTACTCTGTAAGAAGACTGCAACTTCCAGGACTTGGGCAAAATCACCCACAACAGACCCACGCCAACATTTTTTGCCTTATTGATTGATTGATTGATTGATTGTCTTTTTGAGACAGGGTCTCGCTGTGCAGTTCAGGCTGGCCTTGAGCTTACTCTGTAGCCCACACTGGCCTCGAACTTGCAAGGATCCTCCTGCCTCAGCCTCCTGAGTGCGGGGATTACAAGTGTACGCCCCCACACCTGGCTCTGTATATAATGCATCTTGATTCTTTTTTTCTCCCCCTAATTTCTTTCCCTTCCTTCAAGCCCTCTTCCCCTCCTTATTTACAAAAGTTTTGTTTCCATTTTTTCCTTCTTTTCCCTTCCTTCTTTTCCCTCTCCCCGTTTCCTTATTACCCTTCCCATTTAAACATTTTCTTCCTATTTCTCAATATCTATTAAACATTTTGATCTTTATTTTCAGTTTCTCAGTTTCTCACACCAGAGAAACAATGCAGTATTTACACATGTGTCCAATTTATTTCACTTGAGTATGGCTTTATGGTCCATCTATTTACCTAGAAATGCCTCAAGTTTATCCTTCTTTATGGCCAATTAGTAGTCCATTGTATAAAAAACAAAAAAACAAAAAAACAGAAAAACAAACAAACAAACAAAAAAGAGTCTGTCAAGTAACACAACTACCGTAAGAATTTACCTAAAAGAGTTAACAAAACCATGAAGCCAGAAACATAAAAGATCAGGAAACCCAGCCCTCCTCACCTACCTGATAAATGCAAAGGAGACAGGCGGCAGCCACCTAAAGACTCTTATTTAGTGTGTAAGACACATCCACACACCTACACATATACATATGTATGCATGTTCCCAATTTTAACATCACTTTATTATCACACCAGATAACCCCTCCTTTACTTAATCATTAAATCTATCTTCCTATAAGCTGCCCCCCCCTTATCCATCACAAAGGGACAGGAAGAAATCAAATGGCCAGAAAATACTGTAGGCAGATGTGCCCAGGTTAGGATCAAAGTCTGCCCATCAGATGGCAACAACGCCCAGGTGCCTACAGAAGGGATGCGAAGTCCTAAATAAGAGGAGCCAGGGAGGAGAGCCCAGGGGTGCTCACTTCTGATGCCCCCTACTTTCCCAGGGTAGCTGTCTGTCTTCTTTCTTTTGTGTCTTTTCCCAAATAAACTGTCTTATTTTAAACTTCCCTTCTTTAGTTCCTTACTGAAGCTGCGAGCTTGCAATTCCAGCAGTTGTGTGTTCCAGGTGAGGAGAGGTGCATATAGCCCACCCTGCCACAACGAGTGTGGTAGATGTACTACAGGTAGCAAAATTGGGGCTGGGAGACCACGCCCCCTCTACCCACTTGAATTTGGGCAGCATCCCCAGGGACCATCTTCCTTCCATTGTTCTGAGAGAAGCTAAAAATAAAGTAACAAAGGTCTAGGAAATCTTTAAAGCTCCAGCCAGAGCACATGCATGTTCATGTGAGATCTCCTGGCCTGAATTTCAGAAACTTTCCCCACTTAAACCTCATTAAAGGTTGATACATACGGTATGATTTTTTTTTTTCAAACATCTCTAAGGTAAGGGTTCTTTTGGACAAAAATCAGTCTTTTACCTGTCCCCAAATCTCCAAATGTTGGTTCTGGAAGCTGCTAACAGTTTCTCTTTTCTCTTTAGTGGTTCTGGGGATTGAACCCAGGGTCATACATGCTAGCCAAATGATCTACTACTGAGCCACATCCTAGCCTAAAAATTTTTTTTCACATTTGCCTTTTAAAGTAATATTTATTTAATAAAAATAAGTTTATTGAGTACCAACTATGTGCCCAGGGACTGTTGCAAGTGTTGGAATTATAACAGTGAAAAAAGAGTAATTTAAAAAATTCTTGAACTGGATGCAGTGGCACAAGCCTGTAATCCCAGCACTCGGGGAAGCTGAGGCAGGAGGATTTCAAATTCAAGCCCAGTATGGGTAATTTAGTGAGACTCTGTCTCAAAAATAAAACTAAAGGGGCTGGAGATGTAGCTCAGTATAAAGGCCTTGCATTCAATCTTCAGTGTTTTTTTTTAAAGTAGTATAATTTGCAGATGTTGCTGTCTGTCTGCGGGAGATTGGTTCCAGGACCCCCATAAATTCCAAAATCCACCAATGCTCAAGTACCTTATAGAAAATGGCATAGAAGGTTTTACACATCACCTACACACATCTTCCCATAAACTTTATGTCACTGTTGGAGTTCTCTGTAAATAAAGTCATGCACTGCACATAATTTGATCAGTGGTGGACCATATATAGGAAAGTACACACCGTCGAGCCCTGGTATAGTAGGCTATGCCTTTCAGGTGTGTGTAGCACACTAGTTTTGTTAGCATAAAAACAAAACTACCTAACAACACATTCCTTATCCCCTTACGTGATGCATGTCGGTAGTTGTCGGACGGTATCTTCAGGGAATGATGGCACGGAGAGCAACTCTGTACATACTCCGTACAGAAGTCCAGTACCTCCCCGCGAGGCTGACTGAACCCGGGTGCAGAGCCCCGGAGAGGGAGGGAGAGCCCATAATCCCCGAGCACTAACTGCGCGCCACGCGTTGATCCACCGGCTGTCAGCATTAATTTATTTAAACATGAGAGAAGGAACAGCACTCAAACAAGGAGGAAGGGAAAAGCACACGGAGAGTTCTTTGAAGTTACCCACAACGCACCCATCCGGGCGGGTACCGCAGACCCCGCCGGTGCCACGCGGACCACGAGGGTGCGAACGCGCGAGTCCCGGGGGGGGGGGGGCTCAGAGAAGTCTCCCCAGGAGCGCAGCCGTGACAGCGCGGGTTCTTTTAGAGTTTAGAGGCAAAACGCATTTTGTGCCTTTGAAAGGTAAAGTGATGTGTTTTGTTTCTGTTTTTCTTCCGGTACCGGGAATCGAACTCACGACCCTGCGCTTGCCAGGTAGGCGCTGTGCCGCTGAGCTAAATCCCCAGCCGGTAAAGTGATTTGAAAAGTGACGCCACTGGGAGAAACTAGTCAGAAGCAGCGACCCAGGACACCCGCCTACCAGAGCGTACCAGATTTCTACGGTGCGCAAACTACGTAGTGAGGCCTTTCTCCTAGGGCGCAAGGCCAATCAAACGCCTCAGCGGTATCCGTCGTTGAAGCGATAGATAACTCCAGAGCGCCTCACTCCCGCCGCAAGGCGCACGCGCACAGCGCATGCGCACACGTGTAAAGTGTGTTTTCCCAGCGGGCGCCAGCCCCGCGCAGGGCGGCCGCGACTCCTGCGGTGTGCGTGCACTCACCGTGTCGTTATCCACGTCCCCGAGGCAGATTGCGTGTGGGAAGAGGCTCCCACTGAACTCCATCGCCGCGCGCTGCACATAGCTAACTGACCTCATGGCATTTCCAGGGTCGGGGACAGAGGGTCCCTGGTAAATGGTCCCGCACCGCTACCCGATACCGCTCCAGCGGAAGGGAACTCAAAGCCGAAAGCTACATCACCGCTGGACTGTCTAAACTCAGCCTGGCTGGATCACCCCGAGAGGCGGGACTTCCGAGTCGTGACGTGAGTGACAGGGCGACGGACCGCTCCTGTTCGCCAGGGGTGTGGCTCGGGGCGAGCCGAGCCTGGTGCGGCTCCTGAGTGCCTCGGGCGCCGCGCGCTCTGGGGCTCGGTCTCCTCTGCGGTGCTGGCCGTGAACGCCTATCCCCCGGAACACAGCAACAGTAATCGTAATAACTAACGATCGTATGGTTTCTAACGGTTGCGTTTTGTTTTGGGCGGTGGCGGTGGTGGTTAGCGACGGTGTCGCGTCCGTACCCCAGGCTGGCTGGGACCGCGCTGTGTGGGCCAGGCCGGCCTCGAACTTCTAACCCTTCTGCTTCGACCTCCTGAGTATTGGGCTTGCTGTGCAGGCATGTGCCAACATGTCAAAGTCCAGCGGTGTTTTTGATAAAACTAGCCACCCATTAGGAGCTGATAAGACAGTGTAGTGTATTGCAACCATCATTTAAAAGAAAAAAACAGCAAAGGCCAGGTGACTCCTCCTGAAGTAGTACTGTCTTTGTGGAAGTGTTATATATTCCTCCCGTGGTCAATAGTTTAAAACCATCTGCTACCTTCCACATATATTGCTTCATAAAATTAGCACAACCACCATGTGAACCTGGACTTGGACAATTGTTTCTTCAGATGAAGAAAACACGTTCAGCAAGATTAAGCCATTTGGCAAAAAGTATTGGAGGCGGGACTATTAAGTTTTATCCAGAACCCCAGGACTTTATTTATTTATTTATTTTTATCACTATTGCCTGTTCCTAGGAAAGTCCTTAGGCTGGAAGTGAAGGCTGCTGGGATTCCAGACCTGCTTTGCTTCGTAGACATCCTTCCTCCTGTCCCCAAATACAAAGCTCCTGCCTCTCTCCCTCAGTGGCTTTGTTCTGTGGTGTGGATGGGCCCATTACTCTCATGGCGGACACTTTTCCCGTTGAATCCAGCCCTCCCTTTCTTTGGGGTGCCTGATAAATCAGGGCAGTAAAAGTGTTTATGAAATCCTAAGTTGGTAAGCCAAGGCTGATTTAATAACTTGGTCTTTCAACAAAAATAGAATTAGCATACCTGAAGAGGTTAGACCAAGGGTAGCCTTACTTTGTGTCTGAATGTAGTGGGAGAAGCCTGGAGGGGCAGGACCTTTTTACCTGGGGATGGGGGAAAGGATGGCAAATTTGGACCCAGCAGTCTCCCTGGATCTGTTAGATAAGGTGAGAAGGAACATCAGAACAGGAAGCTGTCTAGACTTACTGGGTCTAGACAGTAGATCCACTCTGAGGCTAAGCCATTACCAGTCCTTGGTTCTGGTGGTGTACTGTGGGGAGTCCAGGTGCACTCAAAGGCTTGGGTTACTCAGTTCTTCATTGTGCTTTTTTTTTTTTTTTTGTTTTTCTCCGGTACTGGGAACTGAACTCACGACCTTGCGCTTGCCAGGCAGGCGCTTTGCCGCTGAGCTAAATCCCCAGCCCCTTCATTGTGCTTTTTAAGTGCGTTATCTCATTCACGAGGGGTTTTATATGACTGCATCCAGTAGTCCATGTAGTCTCTCATCCTAGCTTAAACTCTGAGCTTCCTATTAGGTTCTGAGGAGTGGCAAAAAAAATATTAAAATATTTACCTTGAACTGTAGTATTCACCTATTTTGTTGTATTGTTTCTCTACTTTTTCCAGCTCTCTAAATGAAACTGCAAAATAAACATATTAATAAATAATTTTCAGGACAAAAATAGATAAGGATCACCCTGCTTTTGTCACCAAGTGCCCTGATCCAACTCAACTCTGAAATCATCCCCTGACCTTGCACTCCACCAAGCCTTAGTTTTAGCTTCATCATTTGAGTTTCTTGCTAAGAAATCCAGTGCAGCACCTACTAAATCAGGGGCCATATTGGGAAGCGGTTAAAGAGATTGAGCTGCAGAAGCCAGGCGTGGTGGCGCATGCCTGTAATTGCAGCACTCAGGAGGCTCAGGCAGGACTGCTGCAAATTCGAAGACAATCTGTTTGTTTGTTTGTTTTTTTGGTTTTTCTCCGGTACCAGGAACCGAACTCATGACTTTGCGCTTACCAGGCAAGCGCTTTGCCGCTGAGCTAAATCCCCAGCCCCTTGAAGACAATCTGAAGTGCATAATGAAACCTTATTGCAAAAAGAAAAAAAAGCTATAGAATACAGATGAACTATGCTTCAAGGTTTCTGGCGTCACCCTACCAGTGACAGTGGGGGGAACCCACAAGAGACAATCACTGAGACATTGCAGGCTAGATATAGGCCCCCTGAGAAGTTTAAGCTCAGGCTGGGAAAGACATGGGAGTCCTGCCTGTGTCCAACTTGAGAAGCCAGCCGTGTGTGTGTGTTTTGGAGGGAAGGGGTTGGGTGTAAAAGTGCTGGACTGCTTGATGCCCTCTAACCTGCTGTCTAGATCCAGCACAAAATTAAGTGGGCTGTTTGTGTTCCCCACCTGCCAACATGATCAGGAATATGCCTGTGCTTGGACAGTTGACACAGTCTGAGGTGTATGGACAGCAGGGCCTCTGGAGCAAGCAGGGGTTGAGGAGGAATGCACCTCATACATCTACAGGCTGTAGAGCTAGCAGTGACTTGGGGCACACAGGACAGGAGACAAAGCAGCTGGGTAAACATAGCGTAGGGCAGACACCACTGAAGAGCCACACACAACAGGAAAACTGGGGCGGGACTCAGCATTCACATGTAAAAACGAGTGTAGAAATTAATGACTCTCCCCTTCTCCCTATCTTGGAAAGGAACCACTCATTGAAATGAGATCCAGCGCGTTCAGGGTGGTAGGGCCATAGATGAACCACTTGTTCAAAAACACTAAGGAATTTTTTTGAATCACTCATCTTCTTGGTTTTTTTTTTGGGGGGGGGTGTTGGATTGTTTTTGTCTTTTTTTTCTTGTTTCTTTTCTATTTTATCTAATTCTACACTAC
The DNA here is from genome assembly GCF_000276665.1 of Chinchilla lanigera. Taxonomy (NCBI): domain Eukaryota; kingdom Metazoa; phylum Chordata; class Mammalia; order Rodentia; family Chinchillidae; genus Chinchilla; species Chinchilla lanigera. The sequence continues at coordinate 18,353,687 of NW_004955429.1, read as the reverse complement.
TTTTGTTTATTCCTTAATAATATTCTTTATCTCACTTTTGTCTTGTCTTCATTTTTAATATTACTTTTTTATTTTCCTTTTCCTGTCCACTTTTTTTTTTTTTTTTTGAGACAGGATCTCACTATGTAGTGCAAGGTGGCCTTGAACTCACAGTGATCCTCCTGCCTCCTGTAATCCCAAATGTTGAGATTACAGGCATGTGCTATCATGCCTTCCAATATCTGGGTTTGTGTTATCAGTAATACTGGTGTTCATTTCCAGAGAAATACTGCTGGGCCAACTGCTCTGTACCCTCCCCTCCCCAAATTAATGGAGGTGGTTGGACCTTGGGGCAGAGGAAAAATCCCACAGTCACACCTGGAATGCATCACTGGAAAGGAGACACTACAGATATCTCAATGGTCATCATACTAGCAACAAAGTCCATTGTAATTGATCTGCAACCTTTGGCACAATGAAAGGATGATGGAGGAGGGGGAGAACTGTGAAAAACAAGGCCTCTAAAAACTGATCCCTCGGGCATAGATGGAGAGGAAATCAAAAGCCAAACAGCTGTATTATATGAAGTGATAAAAATAAAAATAAAAACAAAAACAACACAGTAGTAAGAAACCCAAAAAAGAGATCAATAAGGTGCTCAGTGAACTTGAAGATGTTATAACTACATAGAAAATGAACTTAAACAAAATAATCAGTGACTTTACAGAAGTCACTAATAAAAAGCTAGCTGAACAAAATAAAACAATATAAAATATGAATGACCAGTTAAGGGATTAGGAGTCCATGAAAAGGTATAAGACAGAAATCTGTGGAGACAAACTCTAGTGAAAATATGGGGAACAGAAGTGACCATTGTGACGACAAAGTTACACATTTAGAAGACAGGTCTGATGCACAAGACCATATACTCAGAGATGCATTAAAAACAAGAGACTAATCAAACAATTAGAATTAGTGAAAAATCAGAAGACAGTATGAGTGACATAAAAAATCTATTTATAGAAATATTAGCAAAATTTCCAAAAATAGGGAAATAATTTAATTACAGATAAGTGAGGCATATAGAGCCCCAAGTAGCCATGATCAGTAAAGAACTTCTCCATGACACATCATAGTAAAAATCCCAGAAGTCCAACACAAGGACAGAATCTTAAAAGCTGTTAGGGAAAGCAATAAAGCATTTATAAAGATTAATACATCAGGATTACAGTAGACTTCTCAATACAAACCTTTAAAAGCCAAGGATAGCTTGGCGTGAAGTGTTGCAAGACCTAAAAGAAAACAGCTTCAAAACTAAACTAATATATCCTGCAAAACTATCTTTCAAAAACTGATGGAGAAATAAGGTCTTTCCATAAAAAAAGAGCAAATTTAGAAATTCATGACCAACAAACCAGAAAAAAAAAAAAATGTCTAGGATATCTTAGAAAGAGACAATGAATGCCAAAATGTCCAGTAGAATGAATACATCTGGTTGGGTGAGCAGTTAAGTAGAAGGGGGGAAAATTAATCAGTAACAGGAAAATAATGTAAAGCAAGACTAAGTCAATACCTTTCAGTAGTAACTCTTGATATGAGTGGTCTCAGCTGCTTACTTGGCAGACTGGATTAAAAAAATAAAAACCAAATGGTATGTTCTATATAAAAATACATTTACTTCAAAAAGAAATTCAAAGACTAAAATGAAAGTATGGAAAACAGTAGCCCATGCAATGTCAGCCTGAAAACAAGCAGGAGTAGCTATCCTATTTTTATATCAAGCAGACGCTAAGCCAAATCTGATCAGAAGAAGAACAGAAAGTCACTACATAATGGTTAAAACAATTCAACAGAAAAAACTGAAAAATGTATATATGCAGTCAACACCAGTGCACACAACTTCTAAAAACTAGTGAACATAAAAGGTCAGTTAAACATCAACACAATTATAGTGGATGATCTCAATATACCAGTCAGCAATAGATCAACTCAACCAAACAAAGAAAAATAAATGAACAAAAGATATCAGAGTTGACCCACACTTTTGAACAAATGGACTTAACATATCTATAGAATGTTGCACCCAATAACAAAATACACATTCTTCTCAGCAGCACATGGGACCTTCTCCAAGAGACTACATTCTAGCTCATAAAGCATGCTTAAGTAAAAGCAAAGGAACTGAAATTATCCCATGCATAGTATGAGATCATAGTACACTGAAATGACAAATCAATGGCAAAAGAAACCACAGATATTTTGCAAACACATAGAGACAAAGCAATACACTCTTGAATAATCAGTGGGTCTTAGAAGAAATCAATAAAGAAATGAGGCAGTACCTAGAATCAAACAGTGCCAGTACAACACACTAGAACCTATGAGACAATGAAAGTTTATTGCTGTGAATGCCATGAATGCCCACCTTGAAAAGCAGAGAGAGCCCAAATAAATACCCTAATGATCCATCTCAAGGCCCTACATATAAGAACAATCCAAATCCAAAGCTATACAAGGAAGGAAATTAGAAAGATCAGAGCAGGTATTAATGATTGATACTAAAAAAACAATACAGGGCTGGGGATATAGCTCAGTGGCATAAGCACCTGCCTGGCAAGAGCAAGGTCCTGAGTTTGATTCCCAGTACCAAAAATAAATAAATAAATAAATAAAATAAAAAATAAAAAAACAGTACAAAGAATGAATTGAAAAGCTGGTTCTTGGGGCTAGGGATTTAGCTCAGTGGCACAGCACCTGCCTGGCAAGTGTGAGGTCGTGCGTTCGATTCCTGGTACCAGATAAAACAAAACAAAACAAACAAACAAAAAACTCGTTCTTCAGAAGAATAAACAAAATACAAATATACCAAAAAGACCCATGTAAGTGCAATTACAAATCAAGAAGGTGAAATCACAGTGGAAATCACTGAAATCCAGAAGATGATTAGTAACTACTTAAAAAATCCATAGTTCAATAAATTGAAGAAACCTGAAGAAGTGGATAAATTCCTAGATAAATAAAGAAATGAGTTAAATGAATTATCAAAATGGAACCAAAAATATATAAAAACTCTGAATGGTCAAACAGGCAATGAAATTGAGGCAATAATAAAAACCCCACCAACTATGAAAAGCCCAGGACCCAATGTCAGTGAATTCTACAAGAACTACTACAAGATCTAACACCCATACTCCTCAAGCACTTTAATAAAATTGAAAGAGAAGGGGTACTTTCAAAAGAATTCCTGGAAGCTAGCACTACTTGATTCTAAAACCAGACAAAGACTCAACTAAAAAAGAAAACTATAGGCCAATCTCTTCAATGAATATAGACATAAGTGTCTTCAAAAGATACTGGTAAACAGTATGTAACAGATCATTAAGAAGATCATATAATTGTCTCAAAAAAAAAAAAAAGACAAAAGAAACAAAAAAAACAAGCTGGGTGTGGTGGTGCACACTTGTAATTCCAGCACTCAGGAGGCTGAGACAGGAGGATCATTGCAAGTTTGAGGCCAGCCTGAGCTACAAAGTGAGCTCAAGCCCAGCTTGAACTGCATGGTGAGACCCTGTCTCAAAAAAAAAAAAAAAAAGATCATATAATCATGACCATGTGTCTTAGTTACTTTTATTGTTGCTGAGACAAAATACCCAACATCCAAAGGTAAAAGAGGAAAGGTTTGTTTAGCTCACAGTATGTAAAGGTTTCAGTCCCTAATTGGCTGGCTCCAAGGCAAGGGTGGCATGGCAGACAGGCATTGCAGAAGAGAAACAATTCATGGCAGGCAGAAGGTAGCAAAGCAAGCAAGAGAAAAGACAAACCTCTTTCTGTCCCTTACATTGTATTCAGGCTACTGGGATTAGGGTGGTGCCAAACCAATCAGTGGACTGACTTAATAATCACCCACCCTTAATCCTAGCATTCTACCATGAATCAGTCACATAATCCAGATTCAGCCACCTCTGAAAAAGCCTCACCTATGACTGTATGAGGCTTTTGAGAGACATCGAGACACTAGCCGTAACACCAAGTAAGCTTTCTCCCAGGGATGCAAGGATGGTTCAACTTACCTAAATGAATAAATGTAATATATTGCATAAACAGAAACAAAGAAAAAAAACACATGGTCATCTCAATAGATGCAGAAAAAAGCCTTTGACAAAAGCTGACATTTGCTTATGATAAAAACGCCAAAGAAATAAATATAGAAGGACTTTATTTCAATCTGATGAAAGTCATTCATGACAAACCTACTGCCAATATCATTAAATGGGGAAAAACAGAGCTTTTCCTCTAAAATTATGAACAAGACAAGGATGTTCACTATTACCACTCCTATTCAATATACTACTTGATATTTTAGCCAGAGCAATCAGGCAAGAGAAATAAATAAAAAGTAGAGAAAAGGAAATCAAACTATATTCTCAGATGACATGATACTTTACATAGAAGATCCAAAAATTCCACTGAAAGAGTCCTAGAACAACCCAAGTTTAGCGATATAGTAGAACACGATATTGACACAAAAAGTGTGCCTGTACAACAATAATGAACCCACTGAGAAGGGAACTAGGAAAATAATACCATTACAGTAGCTTCAAGGAACATTACATACTTAGGAATTAACCTAACCAGGGAAGTGAAAGAATTTTACAGTGAAAATTACATTAGTCTGAAAAAAGAAATCAAAGAGGACAATAGAAAATGGAAAGATGTTTCTTGTTCCTGGATAAGCAGAATCAATATTGTCAAAATGGCCTTATTTCTGAAACTGATAGATTTAATGCAATCTCAATCAAAATACCAACAGCATCTCTCACAAAACTATAAAAAACAATCCTAAAATTCATATGGAATCAGAAGAGACCAGAATAGCAGAAGCAATCCTGGGCGAGAAGAAATCAGGAGGCATCACAATCCTGGATTGCAAATTATATTACAAAGGTCGGTGACAGAAACAGCACAGTACCAGCATAAAACAGACTTGTGGATCAGTGAAACAGAGGACGCAGAAACAACCCCAGGCACGTTCAGCGATCTAATCTTTGACAAAGGAACCAAAAGTAATGGTAGGGAAAACTGGCTGTACACATGCAGAAGACTGACTCTAGACCCATTTCTATCACCATGTACTAAACTAAAAACAGATAGAAGATCTGAATATTAAAATATCTGCTGAAAGATAAATAGGTGAAACTCATGAAGACACTGGCATAGGCAAGGACTTTCTGGTCAGAACTCCAATTGCACAAGAAATAACAAGAATCAACGCGTGAAACTATATTAAATGAAAAAGCTTCTGGACAGCAAAGGAAACCACCAAAAGAGTAAAGACACAAGCTACAGAATGGGAAAAATTTCTGTTAGTTACTCCTTGCACAGAAGACTAATACATGAATAGAGAAGAATATATGGATAGAAAAGAATATTTGAAAAACTAAAACAAGAAATCAGACCTCAACCCCAATAAAAGACCCAGTCAGAATGATGGGCAACTGAAATGGACACTTCTGAGAACAAGTACAAATGGGCAATAAATACTTGAGAAAAGGATCAATATCTTTGGCAAACACCACTGAGATTCCATCTTACTCCAGAAAGAATGACTATCTTCTGGAGAAAGAAATCAAATAGTAACAAATGCTGGCAAGACTCTGGGGGTAAAAACACCTGTCTGCATGGTTAGTGGGAGTGTAAAGTAGTACAGGCACTACAGAAGTCAGTGTGAAGATTCCTGAAAAAACAAAAAGCAAATTCCATTAGGTCCAGCCATTCTTCTTCTCGGTATGTTCCTGGAAGTCAGACATCTTATTACAGTGATACCTGCATACCCATTTTTATAGCAGCACAACTCATAATAGCCAAATCCTGGAAGCAACCTGTATGTTCATTAATAGGTGACTGGATAAAGAAAATGAGGTATTTCTATAAATGGAGTACTACTGTGCCATAACAGATAAAAATTGGAGTCATCTGTAGGAAAATGGATGCACTATGAAACCATGTTAAGTAAATGAACACACAAACTTAAATTGTGCACTTTTTTTTCTTATATAAGAAACCCAAAGTATAAATAATTTAAAGAGCAAATAAATTAGGAAACAAGTAGATCTTTTGCAAATGACAGGGGCACAAGGAGATGGAAGTGGGGGTGCAGACGGGGAAAGTAAAAAGAATTATGATATATAATACACATTATTAACTCTTCATGGTGAATGTAATCATTATGCACTGCAAACATATACTAAAAAAAAAGGAAAAGAAAAAAGACACTTCCATAGGATGACTAGTGCTCATTATCATTTAAACCCAAATGACGAAGTGGACTTAAAAACACGTAGGGTGAGAAAGGTGTTTTGGAAGTAGTAGTTGTATAACATTGTGAATGGACAAAATGACAATGAATCATTCACTTTGACATGATTATGTGTTCCACCTAAAAATGGCCAGTAACCAGTTTATGTTTGATATATTTTTAAGTGGAACAAGACTGAAGATCCTAAAGAACACACACCTTAGAGGTGGGGGATAGGGTATGAATGGTCCTCTCCTAGCATGAGAACCTACAGGTTCAGGAAGGTACTGCTTTTCCTTGATTGTCCCTCCTCACGATGATTTGGGAACATTTCATTCTACTTTGCCTCTCAAATTGGTATGATTTCACAGTTGCAGATATTTGGTGTATTCATATGGCAGACAGCTCAGAAATGTAGTCATAAATCTTACATACTTGTGTTGGCTTTCTGTAGCGCTGACCTCAGCCTGTTGCCATTTCAGCCTAAGCATTAAAAAATTCTTAGGTATTCTACATCTGCAGAAGAAAAATCCATCATGTGACTGAGGGAAGGAACAAATTAGATGTTCCACTGTTACCTACTTCCTAGTAATGCTTTTCTTTAAAGAAATTAGTTTTTACTGGTCCTAAGTATTTTTCATTTTTTCTTTCTCCAATTGAAATGGGGTGCACAATTCAGTTTTGGGTTTGCCCTCAGGGTAGTGTTGCTGGTGTGAGGTGTCAGGTGCACTGAAGCTGGGAAGGTAGGTGGGGTCAGGCCTTGTAGGTTTTGCCAGTCACCATTAAGGATTCTAGTCTTCAGCCTAGATGGGATGGGAAGGCACTGAAAAGGTGGAGGTGACTCTGATGCAGGATTAAGTACAGGTGGGGAGAGAGGATGTAAAATAGGAACCTTTTGTGGAGGAACAGGTCAGAATTGCATGATGTTGAAGAGGGGGTGATGGAGATACGTGGAAGATGAAATTCACAGAATAAAAATTGCAAATACTGATAAAATCTATAGAATTTAAGAGTAACGGGCTGGGGATTTAGCTCAGTGGCACACATGCCTGCCTGGCAAGCGCAAGGTCATGAGTTCCATTCCTGGTACTGGAAAAAAAAAAAACAAAGAATTAAGAGTAGCAATAGGTCAAGGTAAACCTCATTTTACTTTTTTCAGAATCAGTCCTCTTATAAATGTGGATTACAGCTAATAGTATTGGTTGCTACTAGTTTTCCTTAGTCAAACACATATTCTCTGCTTAAAAAGATTTAAATGTTGGTGAGAAAGGTCCAACCATCTAGAAACAAACGAACAGTGACCCAGAACAGCTGATTATGTGGTAGTATTGAATTTTTAGCCTTAAAGACTTTTAATCATTTTTATTTTATTTTATTTGTACTGGGAATCAAACTTAGGACCTTGTGCTTGCCAGGCAGGCACTTGTGCTGCTGAGCTATATCCCCTGCCCTGACTTTTAATCATTTTAACAAAGCATCTTTACAAGACAGTTTTAATGTGACCTGTAACTAAGACATTTATCTCCACTGTTCTACAAAAGTTCTGAGTTTCCAAATCTTACAGCTTTAAGAGCTGGACAGGACCTTAGGATGCTTTTAATCCATTTGTTTTTGCAGATGTGGAAGAGGCTCAAGACCTGCCTAGTCATGAACCTCACTGCAATCTGGATTAGTTCAGAGAACTCATCTCCTATGCAGAACTTTCAATTTTGAGCTTGAATTCCCTCTGTAAAATGGGGGTAATGTCTCTTATAGAATGGTTGAGGATCAAATTAACCCACAAAACACTGTTACTAAGTGTTAGGTTTATATCACAAGTGCCTAACAAGGGTTAGCTACTACCATTGGTTGTAGGGACAAAGCCCAATTTTGAAACACCAAAGGGATCCAGAGAAAAACTTCAAGCATGGGACTATAATTTAAACCCAGCAGTAAAGCAAGCAGGACTCACAGAAACCCCAAAATTTTAGTCCTGGCTCCAGCTATGTTGTGACTTGGAGACATTTTTCACACAGAAATCTCTTACATAATGTTAAGTATGAAGAAATTTCTTCTGCAACTGCAGGGGGGGTGCAGGTGACAAACTGTCCCATCACTGTTTAGGAAGGACTGGACAACCTGCACAAGGATGCCTGCAGCCAGGACTATCTGGAGCAGGCTTGGTCTGACCATCCTGGACCCCCTGGCTTCTTCCAGGGCCCCTGTGCTGCTCTGCTGTAGGAGTCACGGATCAAAGCATGGTTAAAAAAGCAGCACAAGTGTTTGCTTGGTGTGGGTGAGAAGGTGGGTATGACCACTGCTCTTCACTTCCAATCATGTAAAAGCTGACATAAGGCAGTCAGCTACACCAGTTTTTATACCTAGTTAGCAAATCAAGGAGTCACATTTGGTGGCACATGCCTATCTCAGCATGCTAGGAGGCTGAGGTAGGATTGTAAATTCTAGCCCCTCTTGGGCGATTCAGCGAAACCATGTCTCACAATAAAAGGGGATGTAGCTCAGTGTCTTGGTTTCCATCCCCAGTTGAGGAAAAGAAAAAAAGCAAAAAATATGCTTCTACCAAATCATGCTGTACAAATCTCACTTCAGCACAGATGTTCACAGTCCCAATCTTCTGGATGCTTATACTTTCCTCTTCTTCGGTGTAGACAAGGAAAAGAGGCAGGAAGACTGGGAACTCATGGTTACTCTATAGCACTATCCCAGCTGCAGTCTGCATGGCTGTGTGAGGGGCCTGCTCCCTGCTACATGGCTGCACCTGTGTCATATGGTGCACCTACGTAAACTGGACTGAAAGGGTGACCATTTTATTCTGCTCCTGCCCCATATACCCATCATGCCCACCCGCCGAAGCTGAACACAAAGGGTTGCCTGACACCCAGATAGGTTATGTCGTTTCCACTTTATTGCTCAAGCATGGGACTTGAGGCACACCTGGACCTTCGGCAACATGCAGAGAAGAGGCTGGGGGCCGGGGTCACAACCTAGGCAAGAAGGAAAACTGACAGGAGAGGAAATACTGGAAGTGGTGGTGGGGAACAAGGGGTGGCCACCAAGACACCAGAAGATACATCACTCACGCCATCTGGGGTGAGGAAGGGAACAGGAAGGAAATGGGCACAGCAGTGGTTTTTCCCACACCCCTAGCACCGCAGGGAGGCCATACATTTGCAAATGGACTAGAGAAATGATGAGGATAATGGCTGCCTGGGACTCCCTCTCCACCCTGGTCTCACATCAGATCCCATCCCTATCACTTGCCCCCTTCTACCATTTGAAAAATTGACTTAATAGAGGGAGCAAAATAAATTAACATTCTCATGACTACGTGTGGATGGACCTATGTTCATATATAGTGGGGAACAGGTGGTGATATCACCTCAAACTGTCCCCCACTTCAACATCACCCCCCAAAGCCATCATCCAACCAGATAGAAAAATAAAGTCTAATTCACTCAAAATTCTTCAGTTTTTACAAAATTAACAGTAGAATAGGGAAGGGAGCGGGGAGGCAGGCAGCTGCATGGAGTAGGGCTGGGAAGGCTATGCTTCTGTCTCCACCTGAGGCTGGCTTCCTGAAACAGTGTTCTTCTGCTCGTCCTTCATTTCTGTGTCAGTGTGATGGTCTCCTGTGGCTACCTCTGCCTTGGCCTGTAAGGATGAGGGAGAGGAAGGTGCTGAATTCCCAAGTAAAAACCACACTCAATTTCTAACAGAATTGTGTGGACTTAACAATTCTAGGACTGTCCGAAAGATATACCTGAGAAAGTTCAAACTGTAAATATACAAGGTCATTCATTTGCAATACTGTTTACAATTTTGCTCATCTATCATGACGGTATCCATTACATGAGACTGGTTCCAATCAATGTTTTGAGGCAGGGTCTCACTATGTAACACAGGTGACCTCAAACTCATTATGCAATGTAGACTGCTCAAAACTCATAATCCTCGTGTTTCAGCCTCAGTGCTGGAATTATAGGCATGTGTCAACTTCAGATCAATCTGTTCTAAGTATAAGACACCCACTGGATTTTAGACTCATTCTAAAAAATACACAGGTGCACTAGACTTTCTTTTTTTTTTAGGTACTGGGAATCGAACTCAGGACCTTGTGCTTGCCAAGCAGGCACTTGTGCCACTGAGCTATATCCCCCGCCCCAAGACTTTCTATAATGTAATAATAATAGTAATAATTTTTTTGGGCAGTAAAAAAATAATTTAGCCTGGGCTACAAAGTGAGCTCAAAGCCAGCCTGAACTGCATAATGAGACCCTGTCTCAAAAAAAAAAAAAAAA
>NW_004955429.1:18334938-18343015 GCF_000276665.1 Chinchilla lanigera | reverse complement strand
GCCAAAGTCTTGCAAAATCTTTTAGGCTGGGCTCAAACTTGTGATCCTCCTGCCAGAGTCACACTATGCTGGGATTATAGGTGTGTGCCATCATGCCCTGCTCACAGATCAAACTTTAAGAAATTATATGCTGGGCATGGTGGCGCACATGTAATCCCAGCACTCGGGAGGCTGAGACAGGAGGATTGTTGTGAGTTCGGGACCAGCCTGGGCTACAAAGTGAGCTCAAAGCCAGCCTGAACTGCATAGTGAGACCCTGTCTCAAAAAAAAAAAAAAAAAATTACATGTTGCGGCTGGATGTGATGGTGCACACGTGTATACCCCAGTACTGCTAAAAACAAGGCATGCACAACACAAAATCACATTTTAGAGATATCTTACATACTTTTCTGTTAACTGTTTTTTTTTTGTCTTTTTGAGACAGGGTCTCGCTATGTAGTTCAGGCTGGCCTTGAGCTTTGTAGCCCAGGCTGGTCTTGAACTTGCAATGATCCTCCTGCCTCAGCCTCCTGAGTGCTGGGATTATAGGTGTGTGCCAACCATGCCCGGCTAACTGAAATGTTATTGATTCTACCTATTTCTTTCTACCTTTTTAAACATAGTGACTACTAGAAAACTTAAAATATGTGGTTTGCATTTTATTTCTGTTGGGCTGTATTGGTTTAACAAATGAAAATACTAAGAAATAAGGGACTGGTTAAATAACATATGCTACTTCCATACAGTGGAATACTACATAAACATAAGAGAAAATGTAAAAGCTCTTTTAAATATTCATGTAAAATAAGCATTCAGTCATTATGTAAAAAAACACAGTATGGGAATTAGTGCATGTTGCCTTAAAAGCCTCACTAATGGGTCTATTTGTGTGTGAAAGTATTAGGAGTGGAATGACAAGTTCTGGTGCACAATCACATGCTTTAGAGAGAGGCAGACTTTCTGTTACATATACCCTTTCCAGCACTTTGTTTTTGTGGTAAGGGGACTGAACTCAGGGCCTTCACACTGCGCTATACCCCCAGTTCTTCTTCCATTTTTTATTTTGAGATGGGGTATTGCTAAGTAAAGAAGTTGCCCAGGTTGGGATCAAACTTCCAACCCTCCTGCCTCAGCCTCCCAGAGTGCCTGAATTACAAGTTTGTAACACTATACCTAGCTCTATATAAATATATTACTTATGTAAACAGCCCCTCCTCCCCTTGGCTGAGATGTATGGCAGTGGGGGAGTAAGGCTTAGCATGCTTGAGGCCCTGAGTTCAGTCTCTAGACACCACCCCCACTCGCCAAGCATCTGAAGCCTTTCAAAGACTACACACAAAGCCAGACATGGTGGCACAGATCTATAATCACAGCACTCAGGAGGCTGAGGCAGGGAGTCATGAGTTTGAGGCCAGCCTGGATTACACAGCACTCAGAGAAAAAGGAGACCCCAAGCACAAAAGGGAACAGAAAGCTGAGCCAACTCCTGACTCCTGGTGTGTATGGATAGGTTCCAACCCTGCTCACAAAGGTAAAAGAGCTCCATCAGTAGGAGTCCTTGCTGAGGGAATACACGTTCCTGCTTTTAAGAAGACAGCAACTCTAGTTTCTGGAACTGGCACAATCAGCTCGTACTAGCTGGGCTGAGAAGCAGGACAAGAAACACCTTTTTCTGTTCACTCCAGTATGCCCCATCCAGTGCTCACCTTGTTCTCCTCCTCAGCCAGTCTCTCAAACATGTTCGCATAGAGCTTCTTCTCCCGTGCAAGCTGCTTGCGGATCCGCTGCTGGCACACAGCCAGCTGCGTCTTGGCTGCTTTATTGCTGGGGTAGAGCTGCAGGACCTTCTGGAAGTCTGCCCGTGCTAGGTCAAAGTCATTCACAGCCAGATGGGCCTCTCCTCGGCGGAAGAGGCCCTTCTCGTTGTTGTTGTCCAGCTCCAGGGCCTGAGAACGCAGAGAAGAACTGGCAGGGCAAGACTTGGCGTGCTATAGCTTCCCTGGCCTTGCAGGGTTCCACAGGGACCCCTCAGCAGGAAGAGAAATGGCTGGTGCTAGTCCAGAGCAAGGTTTGGGAATTAAATGAAAAAGATCCAGGTGTAGGAAGAAACTCATGTAGTCCAAGAAGAATGGGAATACACCGTATTTTGGATGAAAGAAAGACCTCTGAATTTACATTATTTTTAGAGAAAAGCGGGTGAGAATGAGGAAGTGGACTAAGAATCAGGATAGAAAACTCTTTAGTTTTTCCTATGCAGTGCTTGCTTCTACTTCTGTCCTAACTGCTCCACACCGCAAAGTCAAAGTGCTACTGGCATCTCATGCCTCTGGGTCTGTGGGCTCTGTGACTTCAGAGCTCCTATCAATATATCCCTCTGTTCCCACCCCGGTCACCAAAAGCAAGACTCAGACACTGGCAGCTCACCTAAGTCTGCTTGTGAATGTCATCGCTGTGCCCTTTAAAGGGACCGTACCTTGTTACAGCTTTCGATGGCAGCTGAGAAGGCCTGCAGCTTCAGATGACACATGGCCAGATTCAGGTGGGAGGCCAGTCGAAGGGCCTGTGCCTTCTGTACTTCCTCATCAGAAAAACTTGACTCGTATTCCAGCCAGGATATAATCTTCTTATACTGCAGTAAAGCCTGCTTGTACTTGCCTTCCTAGAATGGGAGGCAGATTTAGATGCCCAGTAGCGTGAGGCTGCCATACCCAGTACAGTGAATGAGCTGCAGACACAAACTCCGGTCGCCACCCCTCTCCCTATCAGTATCAATAGGCTCAGTCAGATATACTCGGTGAAGGCTGCAAGGAAAGGGTTGGCCCACAGCAGCCCGCACTGGGTTGTCCTGAGTGTGGCTCTTGGCTCACCTTGAAGTACACAGTGCCTTGCTCTTTCACTATGGTGCTCTGTTCCAGCTTTTCCTCGGAATTCATCTCCCAAGACTCCTTAGCCTGCCGTAACCCAGGGGTGAGACAAAATGATCAGTGTCCCTATAGTCATCGGTAGAGCAGAACCGAATCTAGAGGAAGAAAGCCTTGACCAAACCTACCTTCTCAAAACTCTTGAGATGTATCTCGTATCTCAGGTGAGCATTTGGTGGGATTTGGAACTTCTCCTTTCCAGCACTGCCAAAACCATACCTGTAGGGGTGAAAACAACCTTTGGGTCATCTCGGCAGCCCTTAACCTGCTCCACGCTGAAAAGGCTTCCTGTTCATTTCCAGGAAAGAGCCTTACCGTCTCCTGAGAACTGATTCAAATGTTCCCTTTTTGGCAAAATCTTCCCTAACCTCTTTATACAACTAGGTGGTCCTGTAGCATCTTGCACGTTCTTCTCATAACTCTTAATCACATGGTAATGTGGTCACTGACTTCTAGTGAACGAGTCACTAGAAGGCAAGAATGATGTTAGCTCTGAACCCCTGGCAACTTTCAGCAGTGTGTCTGGCACATAGTAGGAATGTCTCAAAAAAGGATGTTTTCATCAAATTGAAGCTTTTCCTCAATCTGTGACCTATGGTAAGGCATCTTTCCTTTCTGAACTCTAGCGTATGATATTCTGTATTTTCTTTGTAACAGCACACTTTTTCTTCAGTGAAAATGCCTGAACCCCTGAACCTGCTTTGTCTGGAAGGACCTCATGGCCCTCTCTTCCATCCTGAAGCCTTCACTACTGGCCACTTTCTGGAAGCAGCTGCAGATCTTAATGTTGGCATAAGAGGACAAGGACTAGGCTTCGATCCACGGAAAGCGTATAGCCACACTTCTAATTCAACAGGGGTCACAGTGCTCTAAATCTGGTGCTCCGAGAGTTGCAACAAACAGATGAAGGGAAGTGAACATAAATGGCCAGTTATATCACTCACCGTGGACACCCAGGTCTCTGACCTTGGTTGGCAAAGTGTCTATGGCTCACCTGGGCTTGAGGTATACAATGGAATGTTCTCCTTTCTCCATGCGCTGAATGGCCTTCTCTAGCCCACAGGGAAGGTCCAGACTCTCTCCATTGCCAACTTCAAAGCGGAGCTCCCGCTGGTCAAAGAGCTGGTCCTTGTAGTACCCTTCCAGTGCGACTGGCATGAAAGAGAGGCAATGAACCAGCAGTCTGAGAGGGCAGCACACTGAGAAAGGGTGGTATCAGCCTACCTACATCTCCCTATCACTGCTTGCCCTCACAGTATCCCTGTTACGTTCTTGGACCCAGAGAGATGTTAAGAGAGTATGGCCCAATACCTCATTTTATAGATAAAAAAGAACAAACCCAGAAAAAGGAAGTGACTTGCCCAAAGCCAACTACAGCCTAAATGTAAGAAGCAGAATTCAAACTGAAGACTCTTCAGACCATACTGTCTCACCCTCCACAATGGCGCCGTCATTGGGCCTGGAGTAGCCTTCACCCCGAGTCCGTATTCTTCGGATTATTCCACCATCTTCATCCTCAGTCAGGTCCTCTCCCTTAAACTCAAACAACTCCACCTGTGGGACAATTGCAAGGTGACCAATGCTTCCTGCACTAAATCAGCAACTTCTTTCATCCAGAAGTCTCTAGTACTGCCAGGACAGGTCTGTCCAAGCGATAGTCACACGAGGAGTCATGGTGGCACTTCTGCCAAGTTCCTGGGAGCTGCCCTGGCATCCACTTTGGCAGAGGCACACAGGTCACATGGACTTCAGCCAACTTCCGAACAATCTGTGTTACTCTGCTCCACTTAACGAGGACACAAGAAACCCAATGTGGTAGGCATCGGAAATGACCTAGTATTCCTCAGCAGTCTTCCTGAATATTCTCTGGCACCTACTGCCTGGCTTGCCATCTCCTCAGAGAAGTCTTCTCAATCTGTGCATCTGTGACCTATGGGAAGGCATCTCTCCTCCTGAGCCCTAAGGGCACAATATTCTGTGTGTTCTTTTTTTTTTGGTACTGGGAATCCAACTCAGGACCTTGTGCTTGCCAGGCAGGCACTTGTGCCGCTAAGCTCTACCCCCGGCCGTCTGTGTGTTCTTTACAACAGCATACCTTCTCTCTCCTGACTTCTTTCAGTAAGGAGAATGCTACAACCCCTGACCTTGCGTCTGTCTAGAAGATCTTCATGGCTCCCTCTTTCAGCTGAAGCCTCCACTACTGGCCACTTTCTGGCAGCAGCAGGAGCAGAGCCAGCTGCCCTCTCCAGTTCTTCTAGGGCCAGGCCCTCAGCCTTAGCAACATTGTCTCCAAGAGGCAGGAAGGGCTGGAGGGCAGCCAGCCACTGGGCTGAGATAAAGCCTGGCTCTCTGCCTGGGTCTTTGTGGCTGGACACTTACCTCAAACACAAGGGTGGCATTGGGGGGGATATTTGGAGGACTGCCAGCTGACCCATAGGCATACTCCGGTTTGCAGGTGATGCGGCACAGCTCCCCAACCTTCATGGTTGCCACAGCAATATCCCAAGCCTTGATGACCTCCCCTGTAGGCAGAGAAAAACAGGACCCCCTTAGCAGAGGTCTGACTCTGACCCCAAACCATGTCCCCAAAGAGAGTTACTGTAACACACCTAACAGGAAGCTGAACACCCTTTAGAAATGCAACAAGAAGCTTGTGTGTATCAAATGCTACCAGGTCTCAGAACTCTAAAAATACCACTTAACCCTGGAATAAAGAAGCTCAAGAAGCAAGACAGTCTATCCTTGAACAGTGAGATGCTGAGTTGATGAGGAAAGGGAAAGACAAATCAATACAGTTATAGAACAGCAGATGAAAAAGTCATAGAGAATAACGTACTGTGATCCATCCCTCTTAGAACTCACTGCTGTGAACACAATTTCTGCTTGTGGCACTTTTCATCCCCTTCAAAGCCTATCCCACAAGCCCAGTGACCATGCCTACCTTTTCCCAGGTCAAAGGAGAATTTATCCTTGCGGTCCAGACTGGAGTCAAACTTTGTGCCATCTAATAGCCAGCCAGTGTAGTGGACAAAGACTCGGTCCCCAATCATGGGTGTCTCTGTGCCTGTACCCTCTCTCTTGATGACCTGGGAAGGAGGATAAAGTGAGTACCCAGGCATGAGTGCAGAAAGGAGCTACAAACTGCCTGCAAGCTTCCTAGAGGAACCTAATGGTTCCTGTCCATTCTTATGTGCCTCCCCTAAGCAGATTTAAGGGACCAATCATCAGATGATTCTGCTATTAGTGTGGCCAGGAAACACCTCTCCATCTTTTTATGGTGCTGGAGATTGAACCCAGGTCCTCAGGCATGCTAGGCAAGCACTATACTACTGAGCTACAGCCTCGGGCCTTCGAAGTTTTTCAAACAGGATCTCACTAATGCCCCAGCTGGCCTCATATTTATGATCCTTATGCCTCAGCCTCCCAAGTAACTGGGATTACAGACATATGCTACTACACTCCATCTCCTAGTCTTCCTTAAAGTGCAGCAAGACTTTGAAAAATATGAAATAAAAAAAACCCGAGTTCCAAGTTTTTGCTTATGGTTCTAGATAAACATTAACTCTCTGGACCGTCACTGTAAAGCAGTGATGATAATCCCTGTCTCCTGGAGTTTTTAAGGCAAAACCAACCAAACACTAAAAGAAAAGTTACGGTCATGAATTAGCAGCAAAGAAGTAAGTCTTAATATATTTTTTCATTCCTTCTAAACGCCAGTGATCAGGTCTAGCTGAGCCTTTCTACCTTGGATAAAGAGTAAGAATGACGGGAATATGAACAATAAAGAGAACAGAACAGTTCAAAACTGGGAAAAGGAAATGCCCAGTTACAGACAAGCACAAAAGCTCTTCATCAGGCCTCTGGATTTCTGCTCCAGACATGAGCTTTCCTGCCTGGAAGGCTGAGTAGTTCATTTCAGGACCAGTGTATTTCTCAGGGAAGCACAGGCTCTGTTTCTTTCCTTTAGCATTTGTAAAGGGTGACTCCACAGGATTCCTGGTGAGCATCTGGCTACCCTCTAAGGGAAATCTTCCAGGACAGAATACATGGGTGCCTTCAGGAGTTAAAGACTGAAAGAGTTGGGGTGGAGAATCAAAGGAGAAATGACCCTTCCTAGAACCATAACCTTGGAGGAAACAGCAAGCTAGAGAGAGAAGGCAAAGCCACGTGCTCACAGGAGAGCAGCTGGGCAGAGAACACAAGCCCCTGCGGCAAAAGCAAATGCATTCCTGAATCAGGTAAGGTACGGCTGAGGTCTTTGGCTTTGCACAGGCCACATTTGTGTGGGACTGCGCAGTGGCGAGCCACAGGGAGAAACAATGGACAGGAGAGCTTGCAATGCAGGATAGGATTTCACCACCCTGAACTCCTGGCAGAACCTTCCTCGAACCACAGCCAGTAGTTCTGACCCAGGTCCAGAAGCATCCTTCCCCTGGCTCCTCCGGCTGTTGGTAGTCAGGCGGTTCCTGAGTAGAGGACTCCAAAGCAAAGGGCTCCTTCCCGCCTCGCACCCCGAAGCCCCAACTCTGGAAGGCGGCAGCGCGGGGAGGGGGGGGTAAGGGGGGGGTTGGGGGGGAACTACAGGTCCCGGCATGCACCGCTGCAGCTCCCCGGGGATGAGGGGCACAGCATGGCGGAGCCGGCAACCTCGCTGGATCCCGGCGTTGGGGAAAGGGCCCCGGAGCGCTGCGGGATTTTTCGACCAGGCCCGATCGCCCAGCAGCACACAGGGCTCTGGGCCAGGACACGATCCCGGGAGCAGCTCCCGTTCCAGCCAATGCTCAAGTCCCAGGTGGGCGGCCCCGGGACTTCCTGGCGTAGCCCGATCGGGGCGGCGTCGCGCGGGACAGGCCTGGCCCGATGCGCACCCGCCGAGGTCCCGACCGCCGTCCCGCTCCGCCCGGAACACAGCAGAGCTTCGGCCCCGGGCTCCACGCCGCGCGCCCTCACCTTCAGCACGCCCTCGTCCTGTTTGGGGCTGATGTCCACCCCCTCCAGGGGCAGCGGCGCCGACTGCGCCCCGCTCTCGGCCGCCTTCATCTCCTCGGCGGTCATCGCCTCTCCGGGCGCGCGAGCCCGCGGGCCTGAGCTGCGTACGCGCTGGGTCTCGGCGGCTCCGAGGGGCCGAGCGTGGCGCCCACGCACACACCGGCCAGCGCTCGCGCACCTCGCGGCT
>NW_004955429.1:18320186-18333528 GCF_000276665.1 Chinchilla lanigera | reverse complement strand
TATCTATTGTAGATTTTGGGTCTTATTTACTTTTTGAGTTTCTTACACTAGGGCGACAATACGATGTTTACAGGTGCAAGTTTGATTTATTTCATTAGATAGTTATTGGCTCCAATAATTTTTATTCCAAGTGAATAAAATTTTTTGGTGCTAGAGGGCTGGGGATTTAGCTCAGTGGCAAAGCGCCTGCCTGGCAAGTGCAAGGTTCGATTCCCGGTACCAGAAAAAAAAACAAAAAAAATTTTTTTTGGGGGGTGCTCTTACCGTGTGCATAGACGATCTCATCTAGGTGAGCAATTCAAAGAGTTACTACTGTATGGATAAAATTTCAGGATCATAATTTGGTAGCACTTTACTGTGAGAGAATGTAGAAGAAATAAAACTGCTGTCTTCCAGCAATTGACTTCTTTAATTGAGTTTGACCACAACTAGGGGGTGTCTGGTGACTGGAAGTACCACCAGAGGACATGGTCGTGGGGTTGCCTTTCTGTGGGATAGGTCTATTTCCCCTCTGCAGAAGTACCCCGGCCGAGGCCTGCCAACTCTCTTGGAGCTTCTAATGGTGGTGACTTACGCATCTGCTGATTCTCAATGTGGAGGTTTATGAGCGCCACTGGGTATTATTTGGCAGAAAGAGTAGGGGTAGAAGAGCTTTTCTGAACCTTGGAGCGCCGGGCGGGGGGGCACTGCCACCTTAACTACCTTCTCCCCTTTCTTCGCCGCCTCCTTCCTCCTGTTTTGGGACAGTTCCTGGTAGTTTAGACCATGCCACCCAGGCTGCCCTCCAACTTTCAGTGATCTTCCTGTCTCAGCCTTGCAAATGGTAGGATTACAGGCACATGCCGCTACACCAAGCTTTCTGCATCTTTTTTCTTCTTCAGAAGCAGACAACACATGTCAAGCTCCTCTCATTCCACTCGGCACATACTCACTGAGCGTTTAAGATGTGTTGCCCTTGCCCAAACATGCCATGGTGGAAAGAGCATGTGGAGTAAGGGCTGGGTCTCCTGGATGCCAGCTGCTCAGCTTGGAGCAGGTTACAAAGGCCTCAGTTTCTATTCAGTAAAGTGGAGACAGTACAGGGAATGTAGGGGATACACGCTGGAAGGCAGAGGCAGGAGGATTACAAATTTGAGTCTAAGCCGGGCGTGGTGGCGCATGCCTGTAATCCCAGCACTCGGGAGGCTGAGGCAGGAGGCGAGTTCTAGGCCAGCCTGGGCTGCAAAGTGAGCTTAAGGCCAGCCTGAACTGCATAGCAAGACCCTGTCTCAAGAAGACAAAAAAAAAAACAAAACAAACAAACCAAAAAACAAATTTGGGTCTAGCTTGGGCAATTTAGTGAATTAGGGAGACCCTGTCTCAAAATAAAAAATAATAAAAGGTCTGAGGATGTAGCTCCGTGGGAAGGCCCTCGTAGGGGGGTTGTGGGAATGGTGCCTAGCACACTGCTGACCTTCAAGGAGTGATTAATAAATAATGGCCATTAGTGTGACATGTGTTGTGAGAGAGGTGAGGATGAAATGCCAAGGAAACAGTTGCATAAGAGGACAGGACTTGGGGCAGGTCTAGGAGGGTTTCCTCTGATGCACTGAACCCTCTGCTGCAGCATGGAAGCACTTCAATAAAGCCTTGCCTCTTTAAAAAACGCAGGACTGAAGGCTGGATGGCACACAGCGGTAATCCCAGCTACTCGGGAGGCTGAGGCAGGAGGATCAGTGGGGTGCAGAAATTTGAAGCCAGTCTGAGCAACAGTGAGATCCTGTCTTTAATAAGGAGGGAAAAAAAAGGGAGAGCTCCAGAGGGCCTGGTCCACGGGGATGAGGCCAACAATTCCAGTGGGAAAACTTAACTCCACGTAGTGAAGGAGTAAATGAGGAACTCACAGGCATTATTATTATTATTATTTTTATTATTATTTTATTGTTGTGTATGAGTTTCCTGGAAATTGATTTCACGCCTTGCATGCTGGGTGTGTTCTCTACCACAGAGTTGCCTCTAACCTCCTTTGGGGTCTTCAGTCCCAGAGCTACTATCCTATTGTTTCTGTAATGTTTCCTGGTTGTCTGTGTTTTTTTGATCATAAAGTCTGTCCATAGTGATTGTGGGAAATGCACAGATGTTTTGTTTTCATTCTTCCTCCTGCTAATCCCTTCTTCACCTCACTCAGAATTTTTCTAAAATTTGCCCTTTTCACATACATACACACATACACACACAAAAAAAAATTTGCCCTTTCTACAAGAGGAGGAGATCAACTTTTTGTCCTCTACCTTCCTCTGCAGGTGACTTGCGTTGGACTCAGCAGCTTTGTTGTTATGCGTTTCCCTGACCTCCCTTGGCTCATCTCCCTAACTTTTTTTTTGTCTTTTTCGAGACAATGCAGTTGTCTCGCTATGCAGTTCAGGCTGGCCTTGAGTTCACTTTGTAGCCCAGCTGGTCTCGAACTTGCAATGATCCTCCTGCCTCAGCCTCCCGAGTGCTGGGATTACAAGTGTGAGCCACCATGCCCAGCTTATCTCCCTAACTTTGGACCTATCCTTTTTTGGGGGGGATAAGCTCTCACTCTGTAATTCAGGCTGGCCTCACTGTGTAGCCCCAGACTGGTCTTGAACTTGTGGTGAGTGCTGGGATTACAGGCTCAGCTCCTTGCTCAGCCTCCTGAGTGCTGGGATTACAGGCTCAGCTCCTTGCTCAGCCTCCTGAGTGCTGGGATTACAGGCGTGTGCCACCACACCTAGCCTGGGCCAATTCTTTACACATGAAGTCCTCTTGTTTTTCACAGGTGATATTTTGACCTTCTTATGCTGCAAATGAACCTAAATATTTAAAAATTATATAAGATTTCTTTGGAGGCAGGGTTTTGTTGTGTAGTTCAGGCTACTCTTGAACTCATTAAGTAGGCCAGGAGGGCCTTGAACGAATGGCAGTCCTCCTGCCTGAGCCTCTTAAGTGCTGGGATTATGGGTGTGTGCCCCTACACCTGGCTTCAAAATTATGTAATATTTGAATCATTTAAAAGAATTTAAGATGAATGTATGTAGGTATACATCTATACACACATATGTATCAAGTCTAACCTGAGAAAGACCTTCACAATAAAATATGCTGCCCTCTACAAAAAAAACCAGAACTGATAGCCATAAAGAAATTGAGGACTGGACAGACACTCTCCCAGGTGCCAGGATGTCCAGCAGTGTCCACACACCTGCCCTGACCATCCTTGGAGTTTTGACCCCACTCATTCCATGCAGATTCCTTGAGATTATAAACCCCGTCCCCAAGCCCTGTAGGAACTCAATCCCTCCTCCAGACTAGCAGCTGGAGCCTGCCTGTACCTAAACAATTAAATCCCGCCTTTTCTCCACACGAACCTGTCTCTGGGTGTTCCCTTATGCGCCACCTTAACATATTGGCGCTTGAAACCCTTTAGAAAATCTTCCACCCTATCTCGAGCCTTTTCCCACTGCGGCCATCCCAGTGACATTGGCTTTCCAGATCTTTCTTCAGTGCTCCAGGCAGCTCCCGGGCTCGCACCATGCTGACAGCTTCAGATGTAGTAAGCTTGCTTTCCAAGCTCGGAGCTCCCAGGAGCTTCTAACATTCTGTTTGCCTTTAAGACCCTCCCCCACTGCTGCTGCCCCTCCTTCTTAGTCCTGTGCCTTTAACCCTTTCTGTGCCTTTCAGACCTCCTCCTCTGTTGCCACTGCTGCTCCCTAGTTCTGTCTGCTCTCTGCCCTAGCCCCTACCCCTTTCAGACAAAGAGAGGCTTGCCCTGTTTTCTGTGTCCATAGATGTAGTGCTAGACGTGGAACCTCCCCACACGCACTGACTCCCCTTGGTAACTGATGCCCTGCAGTGACAGCCCACGCTCCATTATGGCCTTGAGTATGAACTGGAGGCACCTGGCTGGGGACCCTGTGGCTATTGTGTCCTTGAGTACCAACCCAAGGCATCTAGCTGGGGGGCCTGTCATTGCTCTTGTCACACTAGGCTTGACAATTACCTCTCTCTGTTCTCTGAGGAGAACCTTCTTCTCTTCCCTCTTTGTCCCCCTTGGCCTGTCTCTTGCAAAACCTGAAATCTCTCTGGCTCTACCCTGATCTGAAACCTGAGCACCTAATTTTCTCTTGCAGTGCGGTATGGCCACAGCACAATGGACAGTGGCTCATCTGGGCCAGAAAATGACACTTGATTATTCTTCGGCATTTAGACAGAGGCAGAACAAATGGTCAGAACTGGCTTCTGTTCAGACTTTTATTTTGAGACAGGGTCTCACTATGTAGCCCAGACTGGCCTTGAAATTGCGTTGGTCTTCCTGCCTCAGCCTGCTGAGTGCTAAGATTACAGGCGTGCACCACCATGCCTGGCTATTCAGGCATTCTTTACATGCTGTAATATTCCTACATTGTGCACCTCATTCTGTCCCTCTCGAATCTTTCTTTCCCTCCCATCCACACCCACTTCACAAGACATGGATTCCTCTCTGACAACAGACCCAACTGATCTTGCTCCCCTCTGGCAGCATCCAGAATTTCCTGTGATGGCAGCTGCTCCTCCTCTGTAGCTTCCTGCCGCTGTAGCTCCCCTCCTTCCTCTGGAGCTCCCTGCTGCAGCCGCTTCTCCTCCTCCTGCAGAGCTTCCTGCCGTTGCAGCCACTTCCATTCTTTCTGTCAGGCCCTCTGCTGATCAGGTGCCTGTTCCCTCTATTTATCCGAATGTCCTAAACATCCTCTTGACTCTAATCCTCTGTGTGCTGCACTGACCCCACTCCACCCCACACCCGATCGGGATTGCAGTTTGACCCCCAAACTGCCCCCTGCCCCCTAGTTCCCACTCTGGGAGGTGGCAGGAGCAGAAGGGATAAAGTTCGTGTTCCTTTCTCTCTGACAGACCTCTCCCAAATTATTGAGGACCTGGGCTCTTCCACAGGTGCCACCCAGTATATCCAAGAGTTTTGATACCTCAGTCATGTAACCTACCTGGACCTATTTAAATGTGATCCTTGGCCCCACTCTCTTCGGCAGAGCTGGAACGAGTAATCTCCCCGGCCCAGTCCTATGGGGGTGAACAGCACCTCCTTCAGGCGGCCCATCCCATAGGCACTGCAGCGATGCCCTGGGAAGACCCTAACTGGAATTACCAGGCAGAATCTGAGGACACAGCAAGCTGAGACTGCCTGCTTTCTTACTTAGTAGAGGGACTTCACAGGGTGGCTCAGAAGGCAGTTAATTTTGATAAGCCAAAGGAAACCGCTCAGAACAGGGATGAAAATCCAGCTCGGTTTATGGCTCACCTGGCTGCTGCCCTTAGGCAACACACAGAAAGGCCAGAGGGACAACTTATCCTAAAGATTCCTTTTATTACCCTGTCAGCACCAGACATTTGTAAAAAATTACAGAATCTAGAGACTGGGCCTCAGACTCCACAACAGGAGCTTATCAGTTTGACTTTCAAAGTCTTAAATAATAGATATGAAAGAGCTCGAAAACTGCATTTCTGAGCTGCAGATGTTAGTTCCAGCTTTAAGAAACCCTCAGGCTGGACCTGTCCCCCAGCCAACAGCTAAAAGCATCTCCAAGGCCTTCCTGCCCAAGGGTCCCTCTAGGGCTGTGTTTCACCCTATTTTCTTCTTTCTTTTTCTTTTTCTTTTTTTTTTTTAGTAGTACTGGGAATCAAACTCAAGACCTTGCGCTTGCCAGGCAGGCGCTTGTGCCGCTGAGCTATATCCCCGACTGCAGGGCTGTGTTTCAAATGCTGCCAGAATGGTCACTGGTCTCGGGAATGCCCACAGCCTGCAATTCCCCTAAGCCATGTCCCTCTTGTGGGCATCCCCACTGGAAGTCAGACTGCCCAATGCTGACGGCCACCCCTGCTGCCTCTGAGCTAGGGCCCCAGACCACTCTGACTGGTTCCTTCCCAGACCTTGTCCGCCAGGCCACTGAAAACTGACTAGGCCCGAAACCTGCATAGGCTCGCTGGAACATCTCAGATGCCGAGCTCTGGGTAACTCTTACAGTGGAGGTTAAGTCCACCCCATTTTTAATATATACAGGCACTTGTGACTCCACTTTGCCCTCCTTCCAAGGACCAACCTCCTTGGTCCCAATTACTGCTGTGGGTATTGACGATAAATACTCCAGACCCTTAAAAACTCCCCCAGTCTGCTGCCAGTTGGGTCAACATCTTTTCCCACATTCATTATTTAGTCATCCCTACCCATCCCAGGCTCCTTTTAGGGAGAGGCACCTTAACCAAGTTGTCAGCTACTCTGACCGTACCAGGGACACAACCATCCCTTAGGGCTACGCTAATGACTCCTTCCCTGCACCGCCCCCATCATTTCCCATCTCAACCTCAGTCTGGGACACTTCCACCCATCCCTGGCTTCATTCCAATAACCACTTCATATCCCTGTCAAGTCTAACCACCCCCCCCGCCCTGCCCAAAAACAGTACCTCATTTCTGACCCAGCTTTATGGGGACTACAGCCTATTATTTCTCACCTACTGCGACACAATCTTTTGGTTCTTGTTAATCCCCTTTCAACACCCTTATTTTCCTGGTACAGAGACAGATGGCTCCTATAGGCTGGTACAAGGTCTCTGTGCTATCAATCAGATTATCCTTCCCACACACCTTGTGGTGCCTAACCCCTACACCCTCTTTTCCTCCATCCCTCCGTCTACCGCTCGTTATGCTGTCCTAGATTTATTTATTTATTCTTGGTCTTTTTGAGACAGGGTCTCACTATGCAGTTCAGGCTGGCCTTGAGCTCACTTTGTAGCCCAGGCTGGTCTTAAACTTGCAACGATCCTCCTGCCTCAGACTCCCAAGTGCTGGGATTACAGACATGTGCCACCATGCCCGGCTTTGCTGTCCTAGACTTGCCTTGCACCCCATTTCACAGCCTCTCTTCACCTTCCCTTGGACAGACCCAGACACTGGCCAGGCCCAGCAGTTAACCTGGATTGTCTTGCCTCAGGGCTTCTGGAACAGCTTCCACTACTTGGGTCAGACCCTTGTGCATGATTTACTTTCTTTTCATGCCCCCTCCTCTACTGGGTTAATAATTCTTAGTTACTGCGGGCTGATAAGGCCCGCAACCTCCCAAACAAGTGGACGATGAAGGCTTAAATAAATGAGACAACTGAAATGATTTTAGGGCTCCAGGAGGGTCCAACTTATTACTAAATTTAAGATTCTCTGGGTTAAGACTTTCTGGGTTAAGACTCTGAGTTAACACAAAGACTTCCCTAGTGTGCCCATACTTAATTAGGTTTTCAAATAAAGGTGTTGTGGGGAGCAATACTGAAGAAAATGCAAGAATCTGGGCAGGACTGGGGAAACCCTTTTCTGGAATTCTCCAAGTAATATGCTAATCTCCAAGTAATATGTTCATTTAGGAGAACTATGTTATCTCCAGGAAGGCCTTCACTGCAGAATTGAGATGCCTGCAGCTACAGTCTCCTATTAGTTAATTAGAGTTGGAGCCAAAGGTCCTCAGCTGTGGCCTTGTCTTGTCCTTTGAGGCTCATGGCTTCAACCACCATCACAGGCCTCAGTAGGGACCCGTGACTCCCAAGTAAACATGGAAGGCCAATTGGTTAATGTAAGTCCTGCTCAGAGCTGCTTCATGGTGGTCTCCATCGCTCCTCTCTCCTTGGACAGCATGTAGATTACCTCCTGTGCAGCTCCCCCTCCAAGTCTCCCATAAAGACACTCGTACTACTGCAGCATCTAGATTACACGGGGTAGTGTGTCTTTCCCTCTAAAAGCCAAATCCCTGGTCCATTACCTGCCTGGGCATCATTCTCCACAAACGGACCCAAGCCATGCCTCCGGACCGTGTGTGCTTGAGCTCCCAGATGCCAGCCTCCACCACCTGGCAATGAGTCCTCCCCGTTTTCAGCATAATAGGGTACTTTCACCTCTGGGCTCCTGGCATTACCCTTCTCACTAAAGCCCTCTGTACACTTGTAAAGGGAGACCCTGCTGGGCCCTTAGATCACAAGACCTTTCCTCACTTGTTCATTCAGACCTTAAAAGAAGCCCTAAAAACAGCCTCCTTCTTATCCCTTCCAGACCCTACGCAACCCTTCAACCTTCATACAACTGAACACGGGATGTGCAGTAGGATGTGCAGTTCTACCACAGGATCCAAGCCCCTGCCCATGACGCTCCTGTCCAAATAGCCTGACCCCACTCTCTTAGGCTGGCCCCCATGTCTGTGTGCTGCTGCTGTGGCAGCCCCAGTGTTCTTAGAGGCACTTAAAATCACTAGATATGCTCCCCTCACCCTTTACTCCTCCCATAACCTTCAGGGACTCCAGTTCTCACCTCACCTCTCATACTTTCTGTTCCCTGCCCTCTTCAGCTCCAGATACTTTTCACAGAAACCCCCTTGGGCCCTGACTTTAACCCAGCCTCTCACTTCATGAACCTGCCTCCTCTGAAAGGGCCAGAGTCCCATGACTGTATGTCTCTAACTCACCTAGTAACCTCCCCTTCCCACACATCTCCACCCTTCCCTTTCCCCTTCCCACCCCTGACCATACCTGGCTCACTGACAGAAGTTTGTGTAAGCGCACCTCCAGCTCCCGTGCCGGGGCAGGAGATGCTGCTGACTCCCAGGATTCTGTCGTGGAAGCTGCAGCCCGCTGTCTATCCACCGCTTCTCAGCAGGCTGAGCTAATCATGCTGACCTGTGCCCTTACACTGGCTAAGGGCTTAAAGTTAATATCTATATGGATTCAAAGTATGCATTCCAGATATTGCATAATCATGCCGCCATCTGGGCATAAAGGGGGTTTCTCACCTCCTGAGGGTCTTCAGTCATTAACGCCCCACTCATTAAAGCCCTGTAGGCTGCCCTATTGCCACGTGGGTGGGAGTCCTTCACTGCAGGAGACACCAGAGACTTTCTGATCCCATAGCTGCCAAACACTCCTTTGGAGATAAAACTGTAAAGAGGCGGCCCGTTTCCCCTACCATACTCCTAAGGGTCAATATTTTGTCCTTTCTGGTGTAACTCTGGCTTATTCCCCTTCTGAACGCCAACAATATCAAGACCTTCCCACAAAAGGTGGATGATCCCTAAGTCAGGGAAAGTTCCTCTTCTCCAATTTACAGGCTCACACTAGGCGCTCATCCTTTCCTGACAGTTTTCGTACAGGTTACAGACACTTGCCCAGCCTCTTATCTGCTTTCTCCTTTGGAAAAACCTTCTTAATGCTATCACTGATTAATGCTGTGTTTGCCACTGGACCACACCTCAGGGTTTTCTGAGGCCTCCTCCCTTCCCATCCACCAAGAAGCTTGTTCCCAGCTCGGGACTGGCAAATTAATTTCACCCACACGCCACAAGTGCGAATGTTAAGATACTTCCTGGTATGGGCATACAACTTTACTGGATGGGTAGAAACTTTCCCCATAGGCTCAGAGAAGGCCTCCGCCATTACCCACTCTCTTTTAGCTGATATTCCAAGTTTTTCTTTTTTTTTTTTTTTTGCGTTTTTGAGACATGGTCTCATTATGTAGTTCAGGCTGGCCTTGAGCTCACTTTGCAGCCCAGGCTGGTCTTGAACTCACAAAGATCCTCCTGCCTCAGCCTCCGGAGTGCTGAGATTACAGGCGTGTGCCACCACACCCGGCCTGATATTCCAAGCTTTGATCTCCTCACTGCCATTCAACCAGATAACAGCCCAGACTTTACTAGTCAAATTACCCAAGAGGTGTCTAAGTCGTTTGGGGTCCAATGGAATCTGCATACCCCTCATAGACCTCAATCTTCTGGTAAGGTTGAAAGAGCTAATGGCCTTCTTAAGGCTCATCTCACTAAACTAACACTTCAGCTTCACAAAGACTGCGTTTCCCTCCTCCCAGTTGCTCTCCTTAGAGTCTGTGCCCTCCAGAGCTCGGTATAGCCCTTTTGAGCACACCTTTCTGCTCAGGCCAGACCTCAGCCTGGAGGCCAGCCCCTAGGAGATTATCTCCCAATTCTGCAAACTTGAAAAATACAACACACTGCTAATCTTCTTCTGCCTTCTCCTGACATCATCCTTACGAGGGATAACCTGGCTAACAAATTGTTTTTGTTTTTTGTTTTTTTGTTTTTTGTTTTTTTGAGACAGGGTCTCACTATGCAGTTCAGGCTGACCTTGAACTCACTGTATAGCTGAGGCTGGCCTCAAACTCACGGCAATCCTCCTGCCTCAGCCTCTTGAGTGCTAGGATTACAGGTGTGCACCACCACACCTGGCAACAAATTGGTTTTGATTAAAGACTTAAACCCCCATCCCTATAGCCTAAGTGGATGGGACCCTTCCTAGTCACCTATAGCACTCCAACAGCTGATCATCTGCAAGACACCCCCCTATGGGTTCATTGCTCCAGAACAAAACTGCCCTGCTGACAATTCGCCTGATCTCTTCTCATAGAAATCACAAATAACCTCCCCAACTTCTCTCAGCCTGACCAGAACTCCAGAAGACACTTAAATGCTTTGTCCTTGTCATTTTGTCTACTTTCTTCAGTCTACACTGATCTTACCTGGTTTAATCCTCAGACCTCTCTGGAGTCTGGAGAGAACACCTCCTTTACCTGGATAGAAACCTCCTTTTTCAGGGTGCTCTCTGTGACTTCTCTCAGAGGCGGGGGCAGCATTGTTTTCCTTTCTTCTCACTCTCCTCCAGTTCAGTGATTGGTGGAGAGGACCTAAGACATCCCCTATTTCTACTATGCCTTTTTCTGTGGATTTTACTCTCAATTCTACTGGGGACCAACTCGATTGTCTTTTGTCTCAGGGATGGCACCATTTTTCCTGCCTGCGGTCCTCCTAGCCCTAGTTAGGCCCCTCCCTGCCCGCCTCTCTACAACCTTTGGCCAGGTTAGCACCCTTCTTCCTTCCACCACACCCTGCGGTTGCAGTTCCTGCAGCTTCCCCCAAGGGTTCCTCATTACCTTTGCAAAACTGCAGTTCACTCGTTCCTCCCGGAACAGCTCGCTCCTACCTTAGCCGCAGATGGCTGGCTCTGCACTTTTATGTCTACAGCAACCTATACGGCCATTGCAGTCCCTCCCCGGCTCTGGGACTCTGCCAGCCTCACATACCATCCCCAGTGTGAAGTGAAGGGCCACTCCGACTCCTCAACAAAATGTCTATAGCCACTTTCCCTACCACCGGCAAGACAAAAAACCTCCAGGCCGGATGCGTGGCCTGACTCCTCCAGTCCTGTCTCACTAATGCTTCTGCATGTGAGAGCTCAACTAAGCCCATCCATGCCCCATAACCACGGATACTCCTCTTGCCTTCCAAGCCCCAGTTTGCACTCAGTGTAATTTGCCCTCCGGTACATTACTAGGACATCTCCCCTGTCAGTGTAACCATACGCTACTGTTACTGGCCTTATAAAATCGTGCAAGCTGCCAGGTTACTCAGAATGTCCCGTGCACTCGGCCTGTCTGCTTTTCCCGTCCTCCCAAGGTGGTGATATCACTGTTCAGTAGACAGAGGGCTGCAACAGACATTGTGTTCCATGCATGCATTTCCTCCCATGGACTCCATTCATCAATCTTCCGCTTGCTCAGACTGTCTCTTGCCTGCCTTTGATCATTTCTCACAATGATTCCTAATAGACACTGAAAGATTCTTCCTACAGTGGGTAAACAATAATAGGCACTAGCCAGATCTCATGCCAGCGACCTACCCTAGCAGGCACCTGGACATCTGGGAAAGAGAAAATAAAAGTGTCACATACCTCTTTAACAGGGTATGTTAAAGTGGCACCTGCACGCTGACACACCTTACCCCCCAAATAGACATTGCCCTGGAGACCAGAGCCTGCCTGTCGCCATTAAAACACAGGTCCAACGACATAGAGCTGGTAGCCCTGCTTATCGACTTGGGATCACTGCTGCTTCAGGGACAGGCATAGCAGGTCTAGCTACTTTTCTGACCTCCTATCACTCCCAAGATCTTCCTGACAGCGTCAGACGAATAGCTGACTCCATTTTCTCCTTACAAAACCAGATGGACTTTCCTGGCAGCAGTGACCCTTCAAAATTGTAGAGGTTTAGATCTCTTCACCGCAGAGAAAGGTGGGTTGTGTGCCTTCCGTGGGGAGGAATGTTGCTATTACCCCAGGCATTGTATGGGATGCAGCCAGAAGAGTGACAGAAAAGGCTTTAGAAATTGCACAGCACCTGTCTGGCTCTTGGACTAACGTTTGGGGCTGGGCCCTGTGGCTTCTTCCACTAGCTGTACCTCTTATCTGCGTTACCCTCCTCCTTCTCTTTGGGCTGTGCCTCCTGAGATGTTTCTCAGTTTTTCCAGGATCATGTACAAGGGATCGCCCACAGGCAGATGCTGGCTTTGACTATTCCTCAATACAGCGCTGGTCCCCCCAGATTTTCTCCCAGTTAAGCTGCCCATGCCACCCCATTTGTCAGGCCGAAGTAGCCATGAGAAATTCTGCCCACTTTCCTGCCCCTCTCTGTACATATCAACAAAAAGACAGGCAGGTCAAGCCTGACCTGACAAAGGCCTTCACAATAAAACTTGTTGCCCTCTACAAGAAAAAGGACCACGCTGCCTTCAGAAAACAGAACTGGGGGCTGGGGATTTAGCTCAGTGGCAAAGCGCCTGCCTGACAAGCGCAAGGTCGTGAGTTTGGTTCCCGGTACCGGAGAAAAACCAAAAAAAAAAAAAAAAAAAAAAAAAAAACAGAAAACAGAACTGATGGCCATAAAGAAATTTAGGCCCTGGGGAAATGCCTCAACAGGGACAGTACCTGCCTGGCAAACACAAGGTCCTGAGTTCGATTCCCGGTACAAAAAAAAAAAAGAAAAAGAAATTGAGGACTGGACAGACACTCCTTCAGGTGCCAGGATGTCCAGCAGTGTCCACACACCTGCCCTGACCATCCTCGGAGTTTTGACCCCACTCATTCCATACAGATTCCTTGAGATTATAAACCCCGTCCCCAAACTCGATAGTAACTGAATCCCTCCTCCAGACTAGCTGCTGCTACCACTCTGATTTCAGCCTGCCTGTACCTAAACAGTTAAATCCCGCCTTTTCCCCACACGAACCTTCTCTGGGTGTTTCCTCAGGTGCCACCTTTAACAATATGTAGCTTACCACTGCAGTGAAACTTGACAGTCTACCACATAACCCTGGAGAACATTTCCAATTTGTCAAAAATACAATTATAAAGAATGTTAAATGCCCCCTCATAATTTCTTGGTACTTTTGGTGTCTGTTGACTGAGAAAACACAAACTGTGGTGAAAAGAGTTCCTTCACCATTAATCTGTCTATCTATCTGACTACAGCTCTGTTTTTT
>NW_004955429.1:18319004-18320086 GCF_000276665.1 Chinchilla lanigera | reverse complement strand
CGCGGGCGGCGGGGCGGGCGCAGAAGTTTCTAGAGCGGGTGACCCGGTGGGGGCCGGGTGCTCGGCGCGCTCTGAGCGCCCGGCTCCTCCCGCCCACCGGCTGCCCGCTCCCCGGCTCCGGCACCCTGCGGCCTCTGGCACCGCTGCCCTTCTCCCCGCTCTCGACAGCGCCTCCCTCCGCTTCCCGCTGGCCGGACAATTCTAGATCCTTCTGGATCGCGGGCCCCCGCCGCCGTCCGCGCCCCACCTGCGCAGCGCCCGCCGCGGCCGGGCGGAGGTGAGTGACTGCGCCTCCCGCCCACGGCGACGCGGGGCCCGCGTGGGCCGCTCGGCGAGCAGAGGCGGAGGAAGGGCCTGCGGGTGCGCAGAACCGGGACGAAGCCGCCGCGGTCCCTGGAGCCGGGAAGACGCTGCTGCGGCGGGATACTGTGGAAAAATGAGCCCAAGCTAAGGACTCTTTAGACGGGCACATTTTATTTATTTATTTATTTATTTTTTAGACGGGCACATTTTAAAGGGACCTTCGCGGAGGTGGGCGTGGCGGCGAGCCTGTAATCCCAGCACTTCGGGAGGCTGAGACAGGACACTCGCAAATTCCTGCCAAGCTTGGACAGCTTAGTGATTCAGCGGGGCGAGATCCTGTCTCAAAAAAAAAAAAAAGGGGGTTTCAGATGTAGTTCTGTGGGACGGTCCTGGGTTCAGTCCCCCACCCCCGCAACTATAAATGATTGTTTTGGGTAATAAAGCACAAAATGGTTCAATGTAAAAAAAAGTCATCCCATTTTACTAAAGACTCATAGGAAGCGCTTTTGTCAATGTCTGGCCCCAACAGTTTACGGACTGTGGAGTTTGTTGTAGGTTGAAACCCTGTGGTACATAATTAATCAAACAGTGGGGGTCCCCATCATGCTTAGTGCTTCACCCCTGTTAACACAGTGCCACATGCATAGTGTTTATTTTAAAGAGAAAAAAACAAAAACAATACACAATTTCAAAACAAGATAATAGGAGATTAACAATAGTTAATATATTACGTGTTGTTATCTTCAGAGTAGCTGCTCAGATTGCAAGATATAGGCATG
>NW_004955429.1:18299720-18311394 GCF_000276665.1 Chinchilla lanigera | reverse complement strand
GTCTCAAACTTGCAACGATCCTCCTGCCTCAGCCTCCTGGGTGCTGGGATTACAGGTGTATGCCACCACACCTGGCCTGTAGGTCTATTTTAATAGTTTTAAAATAGTAGGCATCTTGGGCTGATGATGGTGTTCAGTTATAGACCATGTGCTTAGCATATATAAGGCCTTGGGTTCAACCCCCACATCCACCCAAAATAAATAAAAATCAAAGAGTATGTGTCTATGTGAGGTCTGCATATACTGGGGACCTATGCAGTGTAAAGCATGAATGTGCAGGCTTTGCATTAGATTCGCATGTTGCAAATTCTAGCACAAGCTTTGCATGTTAGCTTAGCTCAAATCCCGGCTTCATCATTGGACAAACCATGGGTCCTTGGGCAAGTTATCCATCTCTAAGATGGCAATTATGATAGTACTTATCTCATGGGGGTTTTCTCTGAAGATTCGCTGTTTATTATGTGTGAAGTACTTAAAGTAGTGCATGGCTTTAAATCAGTATGCATGGCACATTTTATTCAGTTTATTGATGTCTGGAGTGTGGAGTTGAGACCTGAATGTCTTTGGCTTTGAGGGTGAGAGCCACTCATTTAGATGTGGCTTTGCTCCATCGACTCCAGAGCAGTGGTTCTCTTTGCATGTTAAGTGACATCTGTGCTTCTTGTTCTTTAATATTTGACTATGAATTTGACTATCTAATTTAATTCGTGGTAGACTGTGAGCTGGTATTTTGACTTTTTGAGAAGACTGGTAACTCCCTTGAGGGGAGCGGATGGGCTGTCTGGTGGTTGTTGTATTGAAAGGTCTTTCCTTTTTTAAAAATAAAATCTAATTTCCTACTTCAGATAAATATACTTTTGTTTTTTCTCTAAGAGGAGATAAAAGTATCATTAAATATAGTCTTGGCCTCTATCTTTAGAGGGTCTACTCACTACATGCCTATTCTAGTATAATTTCTAGCTTCCACAAACTTGTATGTGACCAACCACTGTGTGTTATCTAGGTTATCATCATATTTAATTAGCATAAATAGAACAAGTATTGTCATTTTGGAAATATAAAATCCTACCCCTCTATTGTCTTCAAATAAAAACATGTATTTAATGTCATGAATGTGCACTGTGATAACCACAATAAAAATCAGCAGCTGAAAAAAAAAATCAGCAGCTGTCATTACTGCAAAATCAAAACATTGTTCCTTCGCTGTGTCAACCTTCTGTCATTGGTCTGCTAACATTTTAAAATGTTTGAGTTATAATAGTAATAAAAATGGAATTTCAGATTTATTATGCGTATCCAAGAAATTCATTCTGTGTTGGTGATAGCTTTAGTCTAAGTCAAATACTCAAATATTTATTCTCTCAGACTTTAGCCAAAATGCGTATTTAGAGCATCTCTGAATTTAACCCTTTGATAGACTTCACAAATGGAGTGGTAAGTCCTCCTTTTCTCTATAAGTAGCCTCTTCTATGGTCATTACAGTATTCCTATTTTATGGGGTTTAATTTCCCCATGGGGAGAAAGATTTATGGAAGCCCTTGCTAGGGATAGGGATATTCACATAGCTTCCAAGGTAGATCAGATATTTTCCTTTTTAAAAATTTTTGTTTTTTATGTTTATTTTGTACATGTCCGCAGCACATAGTTGTCTCAGTTACTTTCTTTGTTGCTAAGACAAAATATCCAACACACACAAGGTAAAGGAAAAGAGATTTATTTTGGCTCACAGTTTGTAGAGATTTCAGTCCATAGTTGGCTGGGGGCTGGGGATATACATCTCAGCAGCACAAGCATCTGCCTGGCAAGCACAAGGTCCTGAGTTCGATCCCTGGTACTAAAAAATAAAATAAAATAAAAAAACATAGTTGGCTGGTTCCAAGGCCAGCTGGCATGACAGAGAAGAAACAGTCCATGGCAGGCAGGCAGGAAACAGCAGGATCAAGGCAGTAGGAAGGATATACTTCCTACTACACCCCCAGTGACCCGCCTCTTTCCATCAGGATTTACTTTCCAACATCACATCCAGCTACATGCCCATCAGTGGACTAATCCATGATGAGTATCACACACCCATGATCCAGTCACCTTCCCAAAGCTCACCATATGAGTGCATGAGGCTTTGGGAGGGGTCTCTCTATATAAATCCTAACAATGGTGATTACATTTATCATGGAGAATTGGTATATATACATAATATGTCTTAATTCTTTTTACTTCCTGTCTTACTTTTCTCATTGCTGGGACAAAATACCTGACACCCAGAAGGTAACAGGTTTAGAGAGCCCTTCCTGATCCTCATTGAGGACTGGGAAGTTTATATTTATAATCCCATGGAAAAGTTATTGGAATCCTATGGAGGTAATTATAATCTACCACTTGCAGTGCAACACATGGCATAAATAAAGGCACAATAATATATCCAAAATGGTGGGGTATCAAGGGAGTCCTGAGTCCAGGTCTGATGATGGCTAACTGGAACAAAGCCTCGACCCAGGAATGAACCCAGATTTTTTTAAATTTTCATTTCTTCAGATTTTATTAATTCATGAAGGAGGGAGTGGCTCAGGGATGAGTGACTGTGAGAATGGTGGGAAGTACATGAGAGCCGTGAGCTGGGCTAAGTAGGAGGCCTGAGATCACCTCTGTAATATGAAGAGAGAGAGAAATACAGAAGGAATAATTTGCATAGCACAGTTGAGAGGGCTGGGGATTTAGCTCAGTGGCACAGCGCCTGCCTGGCAAGCGCAAGGTTGTGAGTTCAATTCCTGGTACCGGAAAAAAACCAAAAAAACCAAACCAAACCAAACCAAAACAATTGTGGTAGTGTGTGATGTTTTGGGGTCAGTGCTTCAGCTCTGATGTGTAATTGTTTATGCCCTGGGAAGGCATAGCCTCTTATCTTGAGGCTCGATCCCAGCTGACAGCACGGAGCACGGCTCTCCATCCCTCCTTGGCTCACGCGTTTTATTTGGGAGCTGCGGGTGTGGGGAAACACTGCCCTATAGTCTTTGCTTCAAAGACTGCACATCAGCACCTTGACTGGGCGGATTTTCACTGCTTAACGCCAACTGGAGGGATAAGGAAAAATCCCAGTCAGCTCTGTACATATCAATACATGGAAACAGGGTCAGGCTTAGCTAAAATGGAGATCACTGCTCTTCTTTCAAGGAGAATCATCCCGGTGATCCTCCACAAAGAGAAAAGATTTATTTCGGCTCACAGTTTGTAGAAGTTTCAGTCCACAGCTGGCTGGTTCCAAGGCAGGGCAATATGGCAAAGTGGCATCACAGAGGAGGAACAGAGCATGGCATGGCAAGCCAAAGGCAACAAGCAGCAAGCAGCAGAATAATAAGCCTCTATCTTTCTGCCCTTCTACATTCCATCCAAACTACAAGCGTATGGATTGGTGTCACCCATATCCAGGGTGGGGCTTCCTCATGAACACCCTTAATCCCAGCATCATGTCCTTAATCCGCATTCATACACCCAGCCACCTCGGAAACTCCCCACCTAGCACTGCACAAGGCTCTGGGGGATCCCAGACACCAGCCATAACACTTCCTTTTGCCCTCCCTCCCACATACTCCCTCCATCTCTAGTTTCCAATTTTATGTTGCTCTTTAAATTATTTATACTGTACTTCAGGTATCTCATGTAAGAGAAACCATGCAATTTTCATGCTTGTGTGTCATTTTATTTCACTTAATATTATGGTCTTATGATGCCTCCATTTTCCTATAAAATTATCCTTCTTTATTGTTGAATAGTACTCCATTGTGTGTATATATAGCACATTTTCCTTATCCATTCATCTGTTGATGGACGTGTAGGCTGCTTCCAAGATTTAGCTATTATGAACTGTGTGCCAAAAACATAGGTCATAGATGTATCACTGTAATGTAATGTCTTTAAATCTGTGACGAATATACCTAGAAGGAAAATAGCTGAGTCAAGTGGAATTTCTTCTTCTTCTTCTTCTTCTTCTTTTTTTTGTCTTTTTGAGACAGGGTCTCGCTATGCAGTTCAGGTTGGCCTTGAGCTCACTTTGTAGCCCAGGCTGGTCTCGAATTCACAACGATCCTCCTGCCTCAGCCTCCCAAGTGCTGGGATTACAGGCATGTGCCACCATGCCCAGCAAGTGGAATTACTGTTTTAATTTTTAGTCAAGTATTTTCATGCTGATTTCTGTAGTGACTGTACCAGTTTACATTTCTACTAATAAAGCAGAAAGATGTCATTTCCCACAGCCTCACCAATATTTGTTATTGTTTGATTTGTTGATGATAGTCATTCTTTCAGGAGTAATATGGAATCTCAGTAGTGTATTTTTTTTTAATATATGGGTGAAATTTAAAATCCACAGATGTAAAAATCATTTCATGAGGAACTGGGGGATGGGGTGCCAGGGAGTGGGAGTCAAGCCACTGAGGGGTCAGCATGAGGTGATAGGACGCAGATCAGATCTGGGCCAGGCTTGCTGTAGGGAACTCAGCTTCAGGGACCATCACCAGGACTACCAGGCAGCTCCTGGGAGTATAGAAAGCACTGAGCGAGGTAGTGGCAGGGACTCCACCAGCACAGCAGAGAACTTGGGGTTCTGTAGGCCTCGTTCATGCATGTCTTGAAGAAGTTCTGCAGGCTGATGGACTGCGCCTCTGCCTTGTCCTCAGACAGCCTTTTAAACTGCTTGAACATGAAGCCCAGAACCTGGGAAAACTCTGGGGGTAGATAAAAAGGGGTGACAGCTTTTCCTGGAGGCAGGCATAGATCAGGGTCATGTCCAGGCTGACCATGGAGAAAGCAGAATCAGTACCCAGCTGATGCAGGGGGTGGCGGGGTTCACGGCAGAATAGGTCCAGCAGGACACATTCACATTTTTCTGTTTTTTTTTTTTTTTGGTTTTGGTTTTTCTCCGGTACCAGGAACCGAACTCATGACCTTGCGCTTGCCAGGTAGGCGCTTTTGCCGCTGAGCTAAATCCCCAGCCCCACATTCACATTTTTCTGATTGGTTGGTAAGAGCGTGGCCACCAAGCCAGAACTGTCAACAATCATCTATGTTAAGGCTGTCATCCTTCTTTTTCGGGTAGAGGAGCATGTAGCTGAGTGAGCGGCTCCTTTTTGGCAGTCCAGGTGGAAGCAAGACTTACACGGGTTGCACATGACCAGTCACCTGGCTTCTGGCAGACATGACAGATGGTGGCAGTGTAATCCAGACAGATCTCCTGCACTCTTTTGTATTTGACTCTTTGGGTGAATATTATAAAATAATCTTATGAATTATATGTCCTGTATTGAAGGTGGTTGTTACCTATTTAGAATATGAGTCCCTGATGTTCACACCTAGGCAGGTATGTGGGTGCATTTGTTTAGTCCTTTGTCTTGAGGTCTGAACCACAGGTATCTTATCTTGTCTTTCACGTTGGCTCCTTCGAGGGCCTGGCCCTGTCTGACGGCCTATAATATTTCTATCTAACTCCCCTGCCTCTTAACAATAGCATGTAAGTCTCCATTTTCCTAAATTTTTGGGAATCACAAACACAGGAGAGTTCCATGGAGTGACAGATGAATCTAAAAGTCCTTTTTGTAATTGTTCTGATGCCAGGGACTCCAAAATTTGTAGCTTCTCCTTATTCAGGGGCCACTGGTTAACCCACACTGGCTCAGTGACTCTCCACTGTAAAGGCAGGGCTGACTAAGGAGAATTGGCAATGGCCCCCATTATAGATTTGATTCATAGCCAATTCCTCATCTACCCTTTTTTAATCCTCATTTTTATTGTTTTTGGATCTCCTTGGAGCTGTTTTCCTAGTATTTTCCCTTCAACATACTCCATAGCTAGCATTATCATATGCTCTAGCAAGGCCTGGAAGCCGGCATTTTCTGATTTTAAAACAGAAAGGGGCGCTGGGGATATAGCTCAGTGGCATAAGCGCCTGCCTGGCAAGTGCAAGGTCCTGAGTTCGATTTCTGGTAGCACAAAAGAAAAAAAAAACTTAAAAAAAACCAGAAGGGGGCATAGTTGCTATTATAACTTCCATTCTTTTAATAAACCTCTGCCCCATAAATTGACAGGAATAGGCACAACGAATGGTGATATGTGTCCCTTCTGGCCATGTGGTCCTGCAGAAGGAGTGGAAAGACACTCTAAATCCTGTGCAGGGGACCCTAATTCCACTAAGGCAGTACCTGTCAGTTTAGTGTGCCACAAGGGCGGCCAGGGCTGTGATGCAATAATAGATACATAAGCTCCTGTGTCAGTAAAGCCTGTAAGAATTTTTCCATTTAATTTTATGTGACAGGTAGGCCTGCGTTAATTAGTTCCAGTGTAAAACATCTGACCCTTTACTGGCATAGGTGAATCCATCTCTCTGTCCTTAGATAATCCCTCATTTACAATAAAAAGTTTTGGTAAAAGTAAAAGTTGGGCAGTGTATTCACCCTGCTCAAACACCCAGATCCTCTGCGAGCATACTGGAACTTGAATGTCTCCCTTACACCCTTTGTCAGTTACAGAGGGAATTATATTAATTCCTTTGGGCACTAGACGTGCATTCCTGATTAATAATTCTATCGTTCCAAGAGGTGGAGGTTCATATATAGGTGTTAGAATTAAAGTAGGTGTTTCATGTCTCAAAAATGTGTTTTATAAGCGGCAGGTAGTTCTAATCCCACAGTTCTGTCTGTCCCCAGGAGGAGGGAGGAGATGTCCCTCTAGGCGCTCATGTTGGAAATGTTTCTTGTTGAGCTTGGGTCTGAACTGTGTAAAGCTGATTCAAGTTTTGGGGAAAGAAACCTGAAGTCTCCTCTATTTTTAATGGGCCCCAGGGGAGTTCACTCAGTTCTCATTTCCCTGTAAAATGGTGCCATCCTTATGATATTTAGAATAACAGTCCTGCCGGGGGTGGTGGCACACACCTGTAATCCCAGCACTCGGGAGGCTGAGGCAGGAGGGTCGTTGTGAGTTCAAGGCCAGCCTGGGCTACAAAATGAGCTCAAGGCCAGCCTGAACTGCATAGTGAGACCCTGTCTCAAAAAGACAAAAAAAAAAAAAAAGAGTAACAGCCCTTTGCTCAGTGATAGCTTTTAATATACTGGGGGCACAGGGTGGCAGGAGCCTGATCACTGACCCACTGAGGTGTTGGAGGTGGCGGGTAAAGCAGTGTTTTTTACCCGTTTAGGTTCTTTGCAATTTTTTCCTCAAATGATCCATTTCCCCACAATTAAAGAATTAATTGCAGTTTTGTTCCCTTTTAAGTTATGAGAAATACATCTGGCTGTTAGAGTTGAACTGTAAGAGGGTGAACCTCTGTTTTGGCAAGCTTTTATGTACGCTCCAAGATCACTAGAGGCATTAACAGAAAGGAAATCCCCTCTACATCGTGAATGGCATCTTCAACAGCTAATATTAAAGTGAAAATATTAGCCCCTTTAGGATTAGCTATCTGGCGGTTCACTGCTCTCTGTAGGTGAGCCCCAAATTGGGTGTAAGGCTCTACCAGCCCTTGAAGAACTTGAGTGAAACACTCTACAGGGGCTCCCTCTGCTGGTGTAGACACCGAGGTGCAGCATAGCGGCAAAAGTAATTATCAACAGAGTGAAATGAAGACCGACAGAGTGGGGAAAAATTTTAGCCAGCTCTTCATCAGACAACAAACTCCTATCCAGAATATATAAAGAATGGGAAAAAATCAGACTCCCAAAATTTAAAGACCCAATCAAAAAACGGGCATCTGAGATGAAAACACATTTCTCAGTGAAGTGGAACTAACAAAGAAGTATATGAAAAAATGTTCAGCCTCACTCGTCATTCAAGAGATGCAAATTAAAACAGTGCTGAGATTCCAGAAAGAATGGATATTATTCTTTCTTTCTTTCTTTTCTTTTTCTTTTTTTTTCCCGGTACTGGGAATTGAACTCATGACGCTGCGCTTGCCAGGCAGGTGCTGTGCCGCTGAGCTAAATCCCCAGCCCCTGATATTATTCTTTCACGCCAGAAAGAATGGATATTATAAAGAAATCAACCACGAACAAATGCTGGTGGGGCTGTGAGTAAAAACGAACCCTTCTCCACTACTGGCAGGAGCGTAGCCTGGTGCAACC
Organism: Chinchilla lanigera; assembly: GCF_000276665.1. NCBI lineage: Eukaryota > Metazoa > Chordata > Mammalia > Rodentia > Chinchillidae > Chinchilla > Chinchilla lanigera. The sequence goes on along the minus strand of NW_004955429.1, from coordinate 18,303,292 downwards.
AGGGTAGAAATCAGCATGAAGATTCCTCAAACACTAGGACTAGAGATCCCACTTGACACAGCTGTTCCCCTTCTTGTAATCTTACCAAAAGGAAGAAAAGCATCATACCACAGTGGTATATACGTGCACCCGTGTTCTCTGAGGGGACTTTGCCTATATCAACTGGAAGACCAAATCTCTAAGCCCATGTATTTGTCTACACGGTTTGAAATTTTGAAAACACTGTTATGAAGGGATTTTTGTACAATTTTATGACATATGATTAATTCCAGAAAATATACAATACAAAGAAGGGAAGGGAAGACTGTGAAAATGTAAATGTGTAGCCTCACTGGGCAGAAAGGAAGGTGCCATGAACACTCAGTTAGTTGGCCGGCATAGGACATGATAGAGGTTTAGGGAAACTGAGCCACTATGCCAGTGGATTCACACACAGAGCCAACATTTGTCAGAATTCAATGGTAGTTTTGGAGACACAGTCAGTGTTTAGAGGAGTAGAACCTGTAGATGTGTTGCTAGCTGCTTAGAATCATAAGCGCAGGGTCCTTTGTTCAACACTGACCACAATTGGAAAAATCCATTTATTTTGGGAAAAGAGGATAGCTTTTTTTTTTTTTTTAAGGCAGGGTCTCACTGTGTAGTTCACAATGGTCTTGAACTCATTATGTAGCCAATGCTGTTTGAAATACCAGTGATCCTCCTACCTCCGTCTCCTGAGTGCTGGGATTCCAGGCAAGTGCCAAATACACAGCTGGATAAGAACTTTATTTAGAGCTCCCACTGATGACATGGGGGGTGCTCTTCGCCTCAGTTCATTATCTCCCCACTGCAAGTTTTCAGTTTTGAAAGAGAATTTTACAGTGAGGAACAGAGAGGAGGGAAAACACAGAGACTTCACGGATTGTAACTTCAGCGCATTCTCTTTCTTCTGGAAAGGAAGTGGTTCCAGCCTCCACAGGCCAGGATCTACATATACTGTCACTTGTTCCGGGCTGAGGATAGTAGGGCGGGTTGGTTATGCGCTCAGAAATAGAAAGTTTGGAGAAGCTGTTATGTCTAAAAAAAGAAAATATTACTTTTATATTTTCATTCTGTAGAGCTGATTTCAATTCTCTTTGCTTTAGTTGATCCCTCAGTCTTGAGGGACTTGAGGGGCCACATCATCTAGCTGACTGGCTAATGTTGGGTAGCTGGAGCATAAGATACTCAAATTGGATGCTTCCACCTGGAAATGTATCACCACAAATTATGAAAGCTAAAGTCCAGACAGTGCAGACAGCAATACCTACCAGAAGTGCTTTGTGATTTCATGCATAAAAATGCTCTTTCACAATATTCATTGTTCTACCTGTTTTTGGTAGGGTTGACACACAACTGACTCTTTTTTTTGTTTGTTTTTTTGAGACAGGATCTCCCTATGCAGTTCAGGCTGGCCTTGAGCTCACTCTGTAGCCCAGGCTGGCCTCGAACTCGCAATGATCCTCCTGCCTCAGCCTCCCGAGTGCTGGGATTACAGGCGTGCACCACCACGCCTGGCTAGTTGACTCTTTTATACTCACAATTTTCACCCCTTTATTTCAATACATTTCCTTGTCTTCTGAAGGCATTGACAATGAACTACCCCTGCCCTTGTCCCACGGTGCTGAGGTAATCTTTCCCAGGGAAAATCATTTAGAAGGGATGTGACAGCTGATCGGAGTCATTGCCGTAAAACATTTCTTGCCGAATTTAAGCAATAAATATCAGATATTTAGAGAAAGTATCTCTTAGGGCGAATTTATCCAGAGTCCACAACCCTCTACATTCTAAACTTAGCAACAGACTAAATTAGACTTTGAAAAACAATGTGTATGTATCTTACAAGCAGATAGAAACCAGGCAAAGAAGAGCAATGCAAATCCAGTCTGTAAACTAGATTTGAAGTAGCATGCAGTGAGTAATGAAGTTAGTTAAAGAAAAGCAGTACTTCTGTCAGACAATGTTAGGTTCGTCAGAAAGTTATATTAAGCAAAAATGTGGAGTCCTTGTCTCTTGCAAACCAATGTAAACTACCATTTATGAGAACGCACATAGTTTACTAGAACAGAAACCAAGAATTATACTTTAGTAATACCTTCAGGAGTTTTTTTTAGGTATACACAAAAGTGTAAAAATTTTGAATATTCTGTGCAAGAATTAACATTTATTTTACCAACTGAAAACACATTTTTATGAGCAAGAGATGAAGGTACAGGGAAGGGTTGAAAGAGGCAGGTTATACAAAAAGTATTGTAGTAAATTATCCACATGGGCTGACTTCCCACAAGTAATGTGATCGTTATGTATTAGAAACATATACTAATAAAAAAGAAAATAAATGTTTGACTGAGACTGTCTCTTATCAATGAAGACGAATATTAATATTCCCAATGAAGTGATTATAAGTAAAATGAAAGTTAGAAATTTAGCAAAAATACTTGTTTCTTTTATAGCATATTAAAGAAAACAAAGACAACTGTATGCTTGATGCCTGAAAAATAGCACTTTAAAAAATAAGGCAAACAATACAGAATAGCAGTGTAGATGATCAGAATAGTAAAGCAAATCTTTAAACAGATATCTAGGTGAATATGTACTCCATAAGTTAGAATTTTGCTAAAGCCTTAAAACCTAACAATAGTCAGCTCAAGAAATTATTTTCAGAAATGAAAAGTATTTTTAAAAGCTTTGTTTTAAATTCCACTCCTTCCACATCTCTCCAGATAAATATCCTAAACTTTTTGGTTTTATTTTTTATTTCAAAGACAATAAAAAATAACCAAATAACAACATAGAAACAAAATAAAGCAAAAACAAAAATGATACAGGGTTTCAAAACAAAATGATAGGAATTGACAGTGGTTGCTATATTACATCTGGTTATCTTCAATGAAGTTGCTCAGATTACCACATGTAAGAATGCAAGATTGATCAAACAATTAAAGAGAACAAAAAGTAATAAAAAACATTAGAAATGACACAGAGCTTCACTAAACAAGATGGCAGAAATTCACCAATGGTTATTATATTTCATACTGTTGTCTTCAAATTAGTTCAGATTACCAGATACAAGCACACAAAATTGGTCAACAAAATTAAGCATTAACTGTTCCTTTCAATAAACCATTAGATATCAGCAGTACAATTATCTTATCTATCTTATCAATTTTCCTTCCTTCTTCCTTTCTTTTTCTCCTATCCCTCATCCCAGTTGCTCCTTTTTTGAGCAATTTCTTTCCCTTTCATACTATCTATTGTACCTTTTACTCTTTCAGGTTCTTACACGAGGGAGACAATACAATGTTAACACATGCAGGTCTGATTTATTTCAATTTTTTTTTTTCTTCCGGTACCAGGAATCGAACTCACGACCTTGCGCTTGCCAGGCAGGCGCTTTGCCACTGAGCTAAGTCCCCAGCCCTATTTTTTTTAAATCTCTTTCTTTGTTTATTGTGGTACTGGTGATTGAACCCAGGGCTTCATGCACGCGAGGCCAAATGTTCTACCATGACCTACATCCCTAGCCAAACCATGGAACTTTTTTTTTTTTTTTT
>NW_004955429.1:18290514-18299280 GCF_000276665.1 Chinchilla lanigera | reverse complement strand
TGGTTGTAGTATTGCATATTGTATTCTTTAACTACATTGCACAGATTACCAGATGTAATCTTTCAGTAGTAATGTTTAATATGTTTACATCTGTTCTAATAACTGATGTTTGGTCTTACACTGTCTTGTTTTATGCTAACATTTTTTTTTCTTTTTTTCTTTTTTTTTTTTTTTCCGGTACTGGGAATCGAACTCATGACCTTGTGCTTGCCAGGCAGGTGCTGTGCCGCTGAGCTAAATCCCCAGCCCCTCTTGTTTGATTTCTTGATGATAGCCATTCCTTCTGGGGTGAGATGGAGTATCAGTGTTGTTTTAATTTGCATTTCTCAAATGACAAATGATGTTGAACCTTTTTTCATATATTTATTCACCATTAGTATTTCTTCATCTGAGAAGCATGTATTCATCTCAGATGCCCATTTTTGCATTGGGTCTTTAAATTTTGGGGTCTGAGTTTTTAAATTCTTTATATGTTCTAGTTAGAAGTCCTTTGGCTGAGAAACACTAGGCTAGGCCTGATTTTTAAAAATTATATGTTCTAGATAGAAGTCCTTTGTCTGAGGGACAGTTGGCTAAATTTTTTTCCTAATTCAGGGTTTTCTTTTTACTCTGTTGGTGATTTCTTTTGATGTGCAAAAATGTTTCAATAAGATAAGATCCAAATTGATTCCTTGAAGTATTTCTCATGCAGTTTGGTTTTTGTTCATGAATACTCTGCCTACTCCTATGTCTTCAAAATTTCTACCTACTTTCTCTTCCAGTAGATTTAGTGCTTCTGTTTTAATATTTAGAACTCTGATTCATTTTGACTTTAGTTTACTGCATGGTGATAGATATGGGTCTAGCTTTAGTTTTCAACATGTGGAGAGCCAGTTTTTCTAGCACCATTTATTAAAGAGGCTCTCTTTCTTCCAGTGAACATGTTTGGCCCCTTTGTCAAAGATAAGGTGGCTGAGTGTGTTTGTAGCTGTGTCTGCATCTTCTAATCTCTTCCATTGATCTTTATGTCTGTTTTTGTGCCAGTAGCATGCTGATTTTATCACAGTAGCTTTGTAGTATAATTTCAAGTTGGGGATTGTGATGTCTCCTGCCTTCCCTTTGTTGCCCAGGATTGTTTTTGCCTAGAATACTAGGTCTCCTCTGGTTCCAGATGAATTGTAGGGATGTTTTCTCCAGATCTGTGAGGTATACTAATGGTATTTTCTTTGGGATTGCATTGAAATTGTACAATAATTTTGGGAGTATGGTCATTTTCACAATGTTAGTTCTTCCTATCCATGAGCAAGGAATATCTTTCCATTTTCTGAAATCTTCAATCTCTTTTTTCAGAGTACTATAATTTTCACATATAGATCTTTTACTTCCTTTGTTAGGTTGATTCCTAAGTATTTCATTTTTTAGATGGTATTATGAAAGGTGTGGTTTCCCTAATTTCTCTCTGTGTTTGTTGTTTGTGCACATGAATGCTATTGATTTTTGAGTGTTGACTTGTATCCAGCTACACTACTGAATTTGGTTATTAACTCTATAAGCCTTTTGGTGGAGTTTTTGGGGTCTTCTATGTAGAGTATCATGTCATCTGGAAATAGTGATAATTTATTTTCTTCCTTTCCTATCCTTATTCCTTTTATTTCTCTCTCTTGTCTAATTGCTCTGGCTAATGTTTCCAGAACTGTATTGAATAGGAGTGGTGACAGTGGACATCCTTGTCTTATTCCTGATTTTAAAGTGAAAGCTTTCAGTTTTTGTCTATTTAGTATGATGCAGGCTGTTGGTTTCTCATAGATGGCTTTATCAGAGTGAGGTAAGGACCATCTATTCCAATTTTCTGTAGGGTTTTTATCATGCCAAAAAATGAATCATGAATGAATGCTGGACTTTGTCAAAAGATTTTTCTGCATCTATTGAGATGATCATGTGAATTCTGTCTTTGGTACTATTGATATGGTGTATTACATTGATTGATTTGTGTATATTGAACCATCCCTGCATTCCTGGGATGAATCCCTTTTTGTCATGGTGTACAATCTTCATGGTGATTTGCTGCATTGTCTTTGCTAGTATTTTATTGAGAATTTCTTCATCTATATTCATTAGGGAGATTAGTTGGTAGTTCTCTTTTTCGGTTGGGTCTTTCTCTAGATTTGGTATCAGAGTAATATTTGCCTCCAAGAATGAATTAGGGAGAATCTCTTCTCTTTCAGTTTCATTAAAGAGCTTGAAAAGAACTGGCATTAAATCTCTAAATTTCTTGTAGAATTCAGCTGTGAATCCATCAGGATCTGGGCTTTTCTTCATTGCTAAATTTTTTAAATTACACTTTCAATTTTGCTACCTCATATTGAGTTATTCAGGATTTTTATATCTTCTTGATTCAAATTTGGTAATTCATTTGTAGGTAGGTTCCCTTCATTTTTCTGTGTTCCTCTATAAATAAAAATAGAAAATGAAAAAAAAAATAACAAGATGCAACCTAACACACCCAATTCACCCAAGCAATGCCACAGGGCATTGAAGTGGAAGAAATCAAAAACCTTCAACATGAGCTAAATCCATTCTTGCCCTAACCAATAAAGCTGATAGCATGAAGGGAAACCGAAGAGCAACAGCAACAAGTCACAATTCTTCAAGTGCAAATGACTGGGGCACCAGGTGAAGGAATGCCCTCCAAAGCCACCTAATCCTTTTTGTGCCCATTGTGCCTGTGAGATTTTTCTTGATCTTTAGCACTGGAAGAGGGAGTGCCCTTATCTGAGAGTAAAGAGGTCATCCATCACATTTATGGCAATGGAAGAACATTCAGACAGCAAATGCTGGTGCCCAAGGTGGCCTGTGTGGTCCCCATACAAGCATACTTGCATCACCTTACAGGAGCCTCAGTGATGTGAGAAGTAGGGGAACAACAGATTATATTTCTCTGCTTACTGAGTTGACATGATTTTTCTTATTTTGTTGAGGTTCATTCTGTTCTGAATTTGTTCTGGTCCTTAAAGTTGTTCACTAGACTGCTGTCTTTACCTCCACTCTGAACTATGGTTTGGAAGATTTCCTTTTTCAAGAAACCTTATGGTGATTCCAAAATTCCTCATACCAGAAATTGGAAGTGACACACTGGGCACTAAATATAGGGCAACTAAAATATTTTAAACTCTTGTAACCTATGACCCAGTTTAGGCACTTAGGCAACCTAACCCCATGGGGTTCAATCTCCCTACCATGAACTGATCACCAACGATGGCACCACAGGAAGGGCTCTCAATTCCACTCCACTGGCAAATCAGCTATAGGAACCTATTCTATATTCTCACAAAAGACAGTACTGTCTCAACAAAACTAAAAATAGGGACAAATCCCATTATCAGTAAGTTCTTTGCTACAGGGTAACTAGTGCTATCCCAGTTCCAGTGCAATACACCTATTTTAAAACTAGCCCATCAATGAGACAGTTGTACCCATTTGCCCCTTTGTAACATACTCCTCTTCCTTTTTAGCACAGATCCCAGTAAATAGTAAATAGTTCCCTGTTGTTGATCTCCAGATGCCTTCTTTTCCTTCCCTGTGGACGCTAATGCCAAATTATTTGTTTCCCTTTTAATGGAAATATGTCCAAACAGGAGTTTTGCAACAATACCTTTGGATTGACGGCCTCAGAGTTTGAGACACACCCCTCTAGTCTTCACAGGCTTTGGTTCACGATCTGAGAGATTTCAAGCTCTAAAATGGAGTCTGATGATACAACATAGATAACTTGATTTGCAGCCACTGAAGTCTTATCTGATAAAAACACAAAACTCAATTTTCTAGTAGAAAGCAATAACAGGGTATCACAAAATAAGGTACAGATTTCTCAACAAAAGGTGACATATCTGGGAAACATTTAACTCTCAAATAAAGACAAGTGTCCCCCCTAAAGAACAGAGACAGTTTTCTGTCAGGATCCTCTACAGTCTAAGCAACAACTGAGGGCTTGCTTCAGAGTGGCAGTCATCTGCCTCATATGGACACCCCACATTGGAGTAATAGACAAAGCCCTGTATGAGGCAACTCAAGGATCAGAAAATAAACGCTTAAAAGGGAGAGCAGCCACTCAAGAAGACTTTAAGGCCTCAGCATTAGGAACGAGACTTAACTAAGCCTTTTTCTCTCTTCATGGCTAAGAAATAGTAATTTTGAGAGTGGGACTCAGCATCTCTGGCTTGGAAAACTGACCATTTGCCTATTTATCCAAAGGACTAGATGGGGTGACACAGGGCTGGCCTAGCTGCCTGTAACCAATGTCAACATTTGCACCCTTAGGCAAGGCATCTTCTAAGATAACCCAGGGACAAATATTCTTAGTTCTAACTCCTCACAGTTTAAGGCTCTGCCAGACTCAAGGAATATTTACAGGTGCCTGGAGAGAAGCACAGTATCAGGCCATTTGTACTCAAAACCCAGATGTCTCTCTTCAGTTTCCTACAGTTCTATGCCCAGCCACACTCCTCCAAAATCATCAACGGATAGAACATGAGTCTAAAAATATCATCTCCCAGAATTGTGTCAGCTGCTTCAATTTGAGGAATCAGGCTTTGACAGGGCTGGGTAGCACCTGATCCGCTGGTGGCAGCAGTTCAGAAAGGATGACATTAGGAGAGCAAGACATGCCATGGTCAGCCTTACCAGGTCACTGAAGCAAGAGTAGCACCTGAAACTTCTGCCTAAAAGGCAGAACTTACTGCCTTCTTCCCTTGGGTTCTCCAACTTCCACAGCGCAAGGGTCAGTATACACACTGACTCCAAATTTCCCTTTCTGGCCCTAAGGCACAGGCAGCCATGTGGAAAAAAGAAATTTTGACTAGCCAAAGTCTCCAAAATACATCGACTAGCGGTCCAAATCTCCTGCAGGCAGCAAATATTTCATGTGAGGCTGCAGTTGTCCATTGCTGGGGATATTACTTCTCCTTTGCCCTTTTCTCCCAGAGAACTTCTAAGTCAGCTTTCACTTCCAAATTGCCACTTTCCAAATAATTCTGGTCTACCCATAGCTCTACCCATGGTCCCATTTCTGGCCTTAGGTTACAGACAGGATACTCTACAGAAAAGCTTCAAACTATTCATAATGAGGGAGAAGTTCAAAAGGGCCAAATCAGTAACATATTGTGAGATTTAGTATTTACCTAAAATTCCTATATTGCAAACAGAGTATCTAACGATGACAGTTGAGCTCAGGGTCCACTAAAATGTGATGATCATATGGGTACTTCTCTCTGTTGAGTAGAATGATATTAGCAAAATAAGAATGGCTGATATTTAGCATCAGCACAGGTTTGCCTTGTTTTTTGTCTCACACATGCTTACCTGGCTACAACAATGTACTGTGTAGGGGCTGGAGATTTAGGTCAGTGGGACAGTACCTGCCCGGCAAGCGCAAGGTCGTGAGTTCAATTCTGGGTACCGGGAAAAAAAAATGTATTGTGTAGAATAGAGGACCTCACTACATTTTTGTGCCATGCTCTTGGAATTTTCAACCTGAAAATGTGCACGTAATATATTTACATTCTTTCTAATTACTTATGTGTGACACTCCGATGTAGGAACAGATAATATATAAAAGCAACCATATTCTCCATTGAATAAGAGATCCATTATACCAATTCTAGGTTAAGAAAGCAACATCTTGGGAGTAGAAAATTGAGAGCATGTTGAAGTTCAATGCATAGAAATCTTTTAGGGAGGGATAATATATTAAAGAATTAAATCTCCACTACAGGGACAAAGGATTGTACAGCAATATGCACATATATTTCAGCTTCTCCACATTAACCCAAGCTATAACTTGAGATATTTTATAATTTCTCTAGCTTTAGGTGGTTCATAAGTAAAGCCATATTCAATCAGAACTGCAGCTCAAAGGGTGCTTTAGAAGATTCAAATTATAATGCGTGGACAAAGACCTGTATATTGGATGTACTCACTTTCTAAGTGCATGTTTATACAGCAGTGGATGTAGATGTGAAATTTAGACATGTCTGATAAAGAAATAACTCAGGCCTTCAGTACATATATTAAAACTTAGGTCTGAAAGATGCAAAAGGGTCATAGATTGCTGCTACCTGTGCAGCTCTTGATGTTCCAGGGAAAAATGATGAAAGGACTGAGAAATGAGACAAAATCTGAGGTTAAGTGGAGCCCTCTCTCTGCAGATGGGAGGAAAGGAACTGCTCAACCATCACAGGGGCATTTATTTACACATTTTACAAAGTTAGAGTCACATGACACAGAGTTGCCTGACAACTAATGGCTGGGCATGTTTCAGTAAGATGTTTCTCTGGATTGAAGCAGACTGGTTGTTTTGGGAACTCTTCATTCTCGGATCAGCCTTCCTTGCCCCCACACGTGACCAATTTCCAGCCTCAGCCACTTTCTCCAGATTGAAAGGTGCCTCTTAAAAATATAAAAGAATGTTTTCCATTTGAAAGAGGAAGAAGCCAATGAAGACATTACTAAACTAAACTGTGAGGTGGCAGGGGAATGGGGGAAATGGCAAGTAGGGGTATATTACTTATAGAATGTAGAACTCATGGGTGGAGAAGTTCATGGAGTGGGTTTGCTAAAAGTGAGCCACTTGAGCTAAGCAATGAGATATGACCATGGTGAAATTCCTGTCCTTTATGGAAAAGAAATGAAAAGGGTGGAAATGAAATATTTGGAAATATACTGCACTGGACTGACTTTGTGAAATTAAAACTTGTCATCATATTGCAGACTTACACTGATCCTCTGCTGACCTCAAAAACTGCATCTTCAATGTTCTTTTTGTGTCCTCTATAACAATTTTTTTTATTCTTGGAAGAGCTTAGTCTCAGGAAGCAGCAGGTACTGATAACATGGGAAATTATTTTATGGGCCTGGCAAAAATCCCTTTCTGTCATTTACTTTAAATATTTAACTTGAGGACCTTAAAACCCATGGTGATCAAACTCATCTGCCTTCAGGAATACTTTGTGCCTAATTCAGTTCACAGTTCACACTTGCATTACTTCTTTTAAATTATAACTGAAAAAGATTGCTGAAACTTCTGCCTTCAAAGTGTGTATTGTTTATCAGCATAATAAATGATGGAGGATGTAATCGACTACATTTGTCAACACACAATATAACCTCATATAATGGTTTCTATGTTCTGAAAGTCTAGTTACCCCAAAATACATGTTGGTATGAGAAGGTGGGGTCTCTTGGGCTTATCTCATGAGTTAAGAACCCTCAATAATGACATATAAATATATAAAAGAGAGGCCAAAGATACCTTGTACACCTCCCTGCCTTGCGACAACTCAGCGATAAGTCACCATATGTAAACAATGTCTCATTAGATATTTGCCAGTGCTTTCATGCTGCATTTCCTCTGTTTCACATCTGTGAGAAACGATTATTTCATAAAGTGAACAATCCTACGGTATTTTGGTTAGGCCTGCTACAATGTGTTAAGATAGGGCCTATAAATATACTTTGGTGGATGGTATGGTATATCAACATCCATGGTAGATCCAGATAGCAAAAAAATACACGCTTCTATTTGCTAATGCTACCTGAGAGATGCACGTGTCCTGGTTCATGTGTATACTTGCTTCTTCTCTCTCACGTAACACTGCCACTGGTAACCAATGGAAATGCATGTAATGGATTGCTGCTAAAATTAGTGTCAATACATTTACTTGGAGCCTATGACAAAGATAAATGTTTACATGACATTAATAAATGAAAGAAACCTGCAACACGAAGGTTGGTTCCACAGACTCAAAGGCATCTTTACATATTTTCAGCACATCTACTGATAAACCTTTAGGTAGCAGAAAAATTATGAAATATCTCCATATTTAGATATTAAGCTTTTTAATTAACACGTGTTTGAAGCACACTTTCACATGCATCTTAAGGAGCAGGCATATGCATTTCACATTTTGATTCGCATGATTTCCCTTCCCCTCCTCACTCACCACCCTTCCTCCAGTTCCAGATCTCCTTTCCCTATTTCATCATCATCATCATTCATGTAATCATCAATATTACTTCATGTTTGTGACATATGAAGATTGCATTCATTGTGGGTAGCTGGTACCTGACATCAAATCTTTTTACATATCCCATTCTTCCCATGCTTGGCCTCCTGATCCCCTCCCATTTGTCAAAGAGCTGTCTTTCTGTATTCTCACAGATACTCATGAACATATGAAGAAAATATGACATCTATACACAATGGAATACTACTTGAATATAAAGGTTAACTTTAAGACACTTGTAGGAAAATGGATTAACCCTAAAAACATGTTAAATCAAACAAGCTGAAGTGCCTTTAAAATGTAGAAAGTTTTCTCAACACATCTGTAACAACTTTTTCTAAAATAGGATGATGAACATGTGATAGTATCAATTGTTTCCAAATTATATACTCAAATAACTACTTTATATTTCCAATGAACCAAGTATAAATTTTACTGAAATATCGAATACTTTCAGTATAATGATATCTCACAAACTTCAGACCAACTAATACTGAATCCCATCAGAAATTAAGGTGGTAGAAACTGAATTACATTTGTCAAAATTGAAGAATAGATTCTGTGGATACATCATGAAACAATAGTCATGTTATTTTTGCTAAATTTAATTGTATTAATTTCATTAAACAAAAACAACAAAATCATATATTGAGTGTACAGTGCAATCTGTTACTATGTATATTGTGAGATTACCGCATTCTTTATTGGTAGCATTTGCATCATGTAA
>NW_004955429.1:18265119-18290399 GCF_000276665.1 Chinchilla lanigera | reverse complement strand
GTACCAGGGATTGAACTCATGACCTTGTGCTTGCCAGGCAGGTGCTGTGCCGCTGAGCTAAACCTCCAATCCCTCATTCACATCACTCAACTTCCCTATCTACACACATGGCAACCATCACTCAACTCTCTCCTTTAAAGTTGTCAATTTTAGATGCTAAAAACAATATGATCAAGCTTTAATTTGTACACGTGGTATATTTCACATAATGACTTCTTGGTTAATCTACCTTGTCACAAATGAAGGCTTTCCTTTCTTTTAAGACTCAAAATTTCATTGTATGAAAAACTTCACTTTACCCATAGAATTACAGTGATGGTTTGCATGTAAAATGTCCCTTAAAAGCCATTTACTGAAGAGTTGGATGCAAATGTGCTTTGGTATTCTGAATTTAACATTATTATGCACTTACCAAACTGATCAGTGTATTAATCCATAAATATATTGGAGGAAGACTGTCTCTGGATGTGTGCTTTGACACAGCGGATCTCATTCCTAACCCAACTCTCTGGCTCTGTTACTCTGATTCTTAGCTTTCTCACATTTGGTATTTACACTAAATCTCATTTTGAGTTTATGCATGTATCCTGATGTTTTGAGAAGCATAAATAGTTTTCACACATTATTTACATAGCCTTTCTCTTTAGCGACCTTTCATGATATTCAAGGTAAGTGGAAAAATGGAAGGGTTTCCCATATTTATTGCATACATATGGCTTCCCTCTCATGTGATTTATTTCACAAAACTGAATGAATTGAGAAAAATAAAACATTTCCCACATTGTTCACATATGTTCAAATTCTCTGTTCTAGGAATTCTGTCAGGTATGTAATATTACCTGTATACTGATTTTCTTATATCGCATGCAAAGGGCTTCTCTGCACTGTCCTTTCATGTCACTGCAAGTCACTTTATATATTTAAAGTTAATTTCCTAGGTTTTTAAATGCTTATGATGATTACTAGAGTAACTTAAGGCTCTTCCATATTGTTTACATACAGAGGGTTTTCACACTGCAATACTTTCCATGGTTTTGACAATTGTGTGTGCTCAAAGCTTTCCAACATTACTTACATACTCAGGGTTTCTCCCCATGTGAGTCCTTCCATTTATCTGACAATTACTATGTGTGCTGCAATTTTTCCCAAATTACATATGTGGAGTTTCTCCCCAGTTTGAGAACTTTCATGAGTTTTACAATGAGTCTTTGTCCTGAAATCTTTCCCACACTGCTTACATACATAAGGTTTCTCCCCAGTATGGGTCTTTTCATGTCTTTGACAATAAATGTGAGCAATGAAATCTTTTCCACAGTATTTACATATATAGGATTTCTCACCAGTGTGAGTCCTTTCATGTATTTGACAATTATTATGTGTGCTATAATCTTTCCTACATTGCTTACATACATAGGGTTTTTCCCCACCATGAGTCCTTTCATGTCTTTTACATACACTGTGCGTGATAAAACCTTTCCCACATTCCTTACATACATAAGGTTTCTCCACCTTATGGTTCTTTTCATGTATTAGGCAATACCTGTGTGTGCTGAAAGCTTTCCCACATTGCTTACATACATAGGCTTTCTTCATAGTGTGAGTTTCCTCATGCCTTTGACAATGATTCTTTCTTCTGAAAGATTTTCCACACACCTCCGTGACTTCACCAGACACACATGCATCATGCTTTCTAGTATCCTAGGCACCATCAAGAGTGTCACATGACTCCACTTAATGCTGTCCTTCTAGCAATCTTAAAGTATAAGGACGGAGAGTTGCATCTGTTGAGGAGGGATCACAGGGTGCTTGCAGTCTCAAGTCCTTAGGTTTGCCTGCCTCAACCACAGAAAGTGTGTTTATTCATCCATCATGTGCCTCTCTTGGTATTTACTCGGCTTCGAAGGAGTAAACCAAGAGACACAGTACCAGAAAGTGTTGCCCATGAAGCTAACGACCTTATTCCTAGTTTCTCGCCTCAGAACGGCAGGGCCTCCACGTCTTTGTTGTGTCCTGGCTGGCCTGGCTCATGACGCTCTCTCACAGAGATTTCTGCATGGTGAGTTAACTCTGGAACTGTATGAACAGACTTGTGACTGCATTGGGAAGAGCAATGCACAGGAAGACCCACCGAGTCCGGTAAGAAGACTGCAGTAGCCAGGCATGGCGGTGCATTCCTGCCTACCCGGCACTGGGGAGGCTGAAGCAGGAGGATCACAGGAGCTCCAGACCAGCCTGAGCTACATGGTGAGTTCAAGAGCAGACTAAATTACATAGCAAGACCCTGTGTTAAAGACAAAAAAGACAGAAGCAGCTCTGCAAATCCAGGAGTAACCTCTTCTTGAATGCAGGCTAGGACAGGTCGTCATCCTGGGAGACAAACTGGTCCGTAAGTGTCTGGGTTACAATCTCCCATTGGAGTTGCAAGCGCCCTGGCAAGCACTGGCTTCTGTTGTGACTGTTACGTCAGAGGGCGGGGAATGGGGCAGGAGCCAATCAGTGTTGATGGGCGGGTATTTGAACTGTCCAATCGCGTGGTCCGTGGGAAGAGGGCACTGTTTCCTGGTTCCAAAACTCAGATCCTGAATGGAGTGCTGAGAGCCGCAGCAGTTGTGTCTCAGGCTGGCTTTCATAGCAGGCTCTGTGGGCAGCCCCGCGGGACCCGCCAGCCACGCAATGGTGACGTTGGGGGACGGGCGCCCTCTGGCCGGACGGGCGGGCCGGGGTGAGGTGAGGGCGGAAGCGGCGGGAAGAGCGAGGGCGGACCGAGCCTGCCCGCGGCTGCGGAGTGCGAGTTCCTCCTGGGCCCGGCTCGCCTGCGCCGTCCCCGCAGCCCTGCCTCACGCGGGTCTCTTGTGTGTCCGCAGCTCCCTGACTTCGCAGCCTTCCCAAAAGCCCAGAGCGCATGTCGGGCAGCCGCAGGCGCAGCCGCGTGTCCCGTGTGCGTGGAGAGTGAGCTGTGCGGGACCGACTCCGGGGCGAGCGGAGCTGGGGCGCTGTGGTGTGCGGATCCGCGGCCCCGCCCACCTCCCGGGGGCCCGGAGGACCTGCGTCCCGCAGTGTCTGTGATTCAGGGTCAGAGCCTCGCCTGCGCTCCCCGGGCCAGCAGGGCTTCGTGCTGAGAATGAATGACCCAACTCCCACGATGTGCGCGCACCGCCCAACTGGGGATGAGCGAGGAGTGGCGCCCGGAGAAGTGCAAGAAAGGCCGTGAGGCGTGGTGGTGCCACGTGTTCGCGCGGCACTCTGGACGCTGAGGCGGGAAGTTCCGTGCGAGTTGGAGTCCACCCTGGTCTGCCTGGTGAGACTGGGGCCTGATACGATCGGGCCGAGACCCACACAGAACCAGACCAGACCTTCTGACACGAGAGGAGTTTTTATTCGTAGTGGGGACAGAGCGACCTGGCGGACTAAGACATCCCAGCGGACTAGGACAGCCCGGAGCTGAGCAAAGCATGGGGATTTAAAGCTATTTCGGTGTCGGGTATCCGCGGGCCAAAACATTTTCCGTGGGTGAGGGTGTCCGTGGGTCAGAACAGCCCGAGGCGGGGGTGGGTTGTTCGTAAGAGTTGAACTTCTGGTTCTGCCAAGGCGGATGAGGGCGGGGTTGGCTTTTGTCGAGGGGAACTGGAGGGGAACAGGTGAAGAGGAAGGAGTTTTTATTAACTCCTTAATAAAAGAGCTTAAATCCCCCGCGAGAGTAGGGGAATTTTGCCTTGTGACTTATCAAGGCCATTTTGAATTGCAACTCTGAGAGGGGTAGCACCTCAAATCGTTGCTTCAGATTTTGAATTGCAGACACTGCTTTAGGAATTGAAACGCTGATTGAAGTGGACTTTATATGATCGGAATATTGTAGTAGGAGTAAAGGGTGAATGTAGCCTCTGTAGCCATATGAGTGGTTAGGATAAAGGAGTTTTCTGTGCAGGATGAAGCAAATGGGAAGAGAAAGAAAGTGGGAGAGAAGGAGATGGTGCTGGTGGTAAAAACCCATGCCTACAAGAGAGAGGGTCTTGCCCTGTGTCCAGGTTGTTAGTGTGACAAGAAAGAATGTCTGTGTGCTGCTTCAGTCTGAGAATGGGTCAAATATCACAGGCACTATGGATGGAGAGGATGTAGTACAATTTACATAAATTTGGTTTCTATTATTACTGATCAGGTAACCTAATCCGTTGGTGTGTGTGTGTGTGTGTTAGAAAGGGTGCTTCTAGGTAGTTCAGGGTGCCCTTGAGCTTACTATGTAGACCAAGTTTGCCTCCAACTATGACAAGCCTCCTGACCCAGACTTCTGCTTACTGAGACTACAGGTGTGTGCTAGCACGCAAGTCCCTAATTGTTTTTGAGGAAAAAATGGAAATTAGAAAACTGTCTGACCTTGTCTATCTTAAAAATTGGTGGCTATTATTATCAAAATGTGAGGGAAAGGGATTTATCCAGTATACACCAGAGTTGAGGTGTGGTTGATGTTTTTGTTATAGAAAAGATACATTCTCCACAACTTTTAATGTGTTTAAAAATTGAGAGCAGGTTTTGCTGTCTTGCCCAGGCTACAGGAAACTTTTGATCTTGTTCTAGGCTTCTGGAGTGCTGAGAAGCCTGGCATGCATGTGCCAGCTTGGCCGGCTGAGATGAGGGTTCCCTCATCAGCATTGTCCTCCAGCATTGCTGTGCTTGGTTAAATGAAACCTCAGTGAGGAGGGTGCTGCCCCTCTGTCATCTCAGCTATTTCACTGGGACACCGGGCAGAATTGTTGCAATAGTAAGGCCAGACCAGACAGCTGAGCAAGACCCAGATCTACAGAGAGTAAACTCGCTGGGGCTGTGTCTCCAATCTAAAGTAACCTGTGTAATTAATGTAAGCAAGGCCGTAACTTCAGTCTCCAGTACTGAAGCATAAAGGAAAAAGTGGTAGGTAGTCAGTGGAAAATTTACTTTGATTTTAAATTGTGTGCTATCTCCACGTTAGTGTCCGTGCTGTAATAGTTGCTCAAGATCCTGGGCGGCAGCAGCGAGTCCTGCTCAGGCACCAACAGGACACCAAGTTACCACAACCAGTGCTTTGGAGTGCATCACATTAACTAAATTATGTGAAATATTTAGCATCTTGTTATGAAATAAACTGTATTTTACATACATTTTCTCAAATACATATTAATATAAGTTTATCCATGTTAAAGGGCCAAGGTTTAGAGTGTTGGCTGGATTATGCGTATTCGATGGTTTTTCAATACATGACATTTTCAGCTGCCTTAAGGGAGCTGCCAGTATTTTCCCTTGGTAACTCGAGTAGAATGTGAAGACTCATTCCTTCAGCTCTCTGCCAAGTGCGTGTGTGTCGAATATGAAACTCATCGGGTAGAACCCTGTGTTGAGTGCTGTATTGATTGGGTTCTCCTAAAGATCTGAAGTGGGAAACATTATGACTAGTATTTTAATTTTTTTTAAAAAAGAATGCTGTGGCTTGTGTTTTCCAGTTTTGGTTTGGTTTGGTTTGATTTGGTGTTTTTTTTTTTACTTGTTGTAGTACTGTAGAGAGGTCCTCCATTGTAGTCATACTGTGTGGCTTGTTCCATGAGGTCAAGGGGTAGAGTAGAAATTGTCAATGATCAGACACAGCACTGAGCAGCTTGACTCCAAGACACCAAGCACATACAATGCTGAAGAGAAAACATTTCCTTTGTGAGTTCTATTTTTTTTTTTATTTTAAAGAGAAAGAAACAATAACAACATAACAACAACAAAGACAAAAACAAAACCAAAAGAATAAAAAACGATACAGGATTTTAAAGCAAGATGATAGGAATTAACCATGATTGTTATGTTACGTATGTTATCTTCAGGGAAGTTGCTGTGATTACCAGATGTAAGAATGCAAGATGGATGAAACAATTAAAGAGAATAAAATGTAATAAGAACATTACAAACAATACACAGCTTCATTAAAGAAGATGGTAGGAATTCAAGAATGGTTGTTATATTGCATGTTGCTGTCCTCAAATTAGTTGTTCAGATTAGCAGATATAAGCATGTAAAATGGGTGAAGAAAAAAAATTGGTCATGAAAATAATTTAAGCATTAGCTCTTCCTTTCAATAAACCGATAGTCATCAGCAGTCCAATTTTCCAAGCTATCCTTGCGTATACACATATGTTTTTCCCTTCCTTCTTTCTTTTCTCCTTCCCCTCATCCCAGTTGTTTCTTCCCTTTGAGCAATTTCTTTTCCTTGCACAATATCTATTGTACCATTTGGGTTTTATTTAGTCTGTCAGGTTCTTCCCTAGGGAGACAATACGATGTTTACAGATGCAGATCTGATTTATTTCACTTATGAGTATGGTCTCTAGTTGCATCCCTTTACCTATAAAAGCCTCGAGTTTATCTGTTTTTATACCTGAGGAATACTGCACTGTATAAAAATACCACATCTTTTTTGTCCGTTCCTGTTTATGGCCATTTGTGTTGTTTCCAAGCTTTAGCTATGACAAATTGTGCTGCTATAAAGTGTTCAACCACAGCCAGGGATATAGCCCAGCATCACAGCGCCTGCCTGGCACCACAAGGTCCTGAGTTCGATTCCTGTTTCCGAAAGAAAATTCAACTAGAATGGTGATGGAAGCACCTATGTACAGGAAAAGGAGGAGACATTTGCTTTGATTTGTTGGTAGGGTTCTTATTTAGCACTGAAAGACTTGGACTGAGGACCTTTGTCTCATTTTACTGAGCAATGTTGGTACGATGTAGGCAGATAATACGAATTTGGCAGCAGGAATGTCAAGGTCAGTGACTTTAACCTGAGCCCCATGTTAAAAAGCAAATGGTTTTCCTTTTCAGCGTCTGTTAGTTTTATTGTTTTTCTTTCCTTCAAAATAAAATAACAGCAAATGGCACTGTGGTTCTTTCTGCGTTTTCTGCTGCATACGTACTTACAGCACAACTCCCTTGGCATCTATGTGCACTGAAAACTGTGCAAGAACTGTTAAATGTGACAAGCTGCAGAGTGCTGGAAAGAAGGTATCTCATGTGGACATGATTACAGTGGGCTCTGCTTTCCGAAGTTTGATTTGTTTTCATGAGACTCTTTCTGAAAACATGCTTGGACTAAAACCTAAAAAGGTAGCTGTTATCAGACAATAATTTTACATACAAAGACCATCGGAAGGGAATGTTAGAGAAAGACTCAGTTAGGTAGATATTTCAGGTCAGAGAATAAAGCAAATTAATTGTTTGATGTCTTTTGTTGTTTGGGCAATCTGCCTCATGTGCACAACTGAAGAAGAAAAGCATAATATTGGCTCGTTATTTTGAGGATATTGGTCCAAGTTCTCCTAGCTCAAAAGAAATACAATGGTAGAATAACGTGGAAAATGAAAGCTGCCCACTTTTATATTCTTTTTTTTTTATTTTAAAGAGAAAAAAAAGCAAAAACAAAACAACAGGAAAGGCCAAAAAAACAACAGAAACAGTAAAAATGGTACAAAATTCTAAAATAAGATGATAGGAAATTAACGATGATTGTTACATTACATATTGTTCTGTCCCACACAGTTGCTCAGATTGCCTCATGTGAGAATGCAAGACTGGTCAAACAATTAAACATCAACTGTTTCTTTCAATAAATCACTAGAAATAGGTGGTACAATTATCTTACCTCTCTTTGTGTGTGTGTGTGTGTGTGTGTGTGTATGTGTATTATACATATATAAATATATTCGTGTTTTTCTCCCTTCCTTTTCTCCTTTTCCCCTTCCCAGTTGTTCTTTCCTTTTAAAAAAAAGATAAACATAAGAATGAAACCGAGTTTTAAAATAAGTTATTAGGACAGGTACAATAGATTGCATATTGTCATCTTCCTAGTAGTTATTCAAAGTAGAAGATATGCAGTGATGGTGAGTCACAGCATCCCCGAAAATTAAAAGGTACCAAATTCATGAAACCACAGTTATGTGTGAGCATGGTTTGATTAGTCATTAGTCCATCGAGATGTCTTATTTAAGGGGAACAAGTGGGTGATCTTAATTTTATGGCCCTGAAGTAAGAACCAGATGTCTGAAGTTCTCTTATAGAAACCCCCACATGTTATGGGCCTGGAGTGAGAGGAGGAACACCTGTCTAGCAGGTTGATGGTTTCACAGAGGATGGTAGATTAAGGGACCCTTTGGTTCGGGATAGTCATATTGACAAGGACTGATTTGACTTAATGAGCTAATGTCTAATAATGCATAGGATGTCTTATGTAAGATTAATAGTTCAATTTGGTTGAGAATATTTGTATTGTAGTGCAGTTTAGTTGAGTTAAGGTTTAAATATGTTATGTACTTCTTAGTTGAGGGTGTTTGCTTATAAGCATGGGGCCAAGGGTTTAATGTTGACTAAGCATATTATGGTTTATGTCATATTATATGAGGAGATACATTAATGTATAGGGAGGTGCATTAATGCACAGTATCTTGTCTATACAGTATTAGCACAAGACTTCCTCTTATTTCTTTTTTTTTTTCCTGGTATTGGGAATTGAACTCACAACCTTGTACTTGCCTGCATGCTGTGTGCCGCTGAGCTAAATCTCCAGCCCAAGACTTCCTTTTCAATGAACTAATAGATATTAGTTGTATAGCAGTCTCTACTATCGTGTAGATACCTGTATTTTTCCTTTCTTTTCCTCTTTCCCTAACACAGTTTGTCTTTTTTTTTTTTTTTTTTTTTTGAATAGTTTCTTCCTAATCTGCAATGTTTGTTGTACATTTCAGATCCCGTTGAATTGTTCATTATTTCAGATCAGGGAGACAATAGAGTGTTTACACATATGGTTCTGATTTATTTCACTTATGAGTACGGTCTCGAGTCACATCCATTTACCTATAAAAGGCTTGAGTTTATCTTTATAGCTGAGTAATACTCCATTGTATAAAAATACCACATCTTTTTTGTCTATTCCTCCACTGATGGCATTTGGGTTGTTTCCAAGACTTAGTTATGACAAACTGCACTGCTATAAACATGGGTGCATATATATAACTGTGGTATCATGTTTTCTATTTTTCTGGAAAAATACTTAGAAGGGAAATTATGCAAGTATGTATATACAGTATATCTAACAGTTGTACTACTGTCTTCGATTGCTCTACAGAAAGGAAGAGTTAATGATTACTTGTTTGATCAATCTTGTATTGTTTTCCTGAGAAACCACTTTGAAGATGTCAATAAGTAAAACAACAATCATGTGGTTAATTTCCTATAACTTTGTAACTCTGTTTTGTTTGTGTTGTTCTCATGCTATTTTGTAAATGGATGTCTGTCTGTTAATGTTTTCCTTCTTTTATTTTTTAAAATAAAAAAAAAAAGAAAAATACCCAGAAGGGAAAGTGCTGGTTTGATTGTGATCTCTAATCCTAGTTCTTTGAGTAATCTCCACAGTGGTTGCACCAGTCTACATTCCCACCAGCAGTGGAGAAGGGTTCCTTTTTCCTCACAGCCCTTCCAGCATTTGTTATTCATTGCTTTCCTGACAGTAGCTATTCTTTCTGCAGTGAGATAGAATCTCAGTGTTGTTTTAATTTGCATTTCTCAAATAACCAATGCTGTTGAACATTTCTTCATATATTTATTTGCCATTCATATTTCTTCATCTAAGAAGTGTATATTCATGTCAGATTCCTAGTGTTTGATTGGGTCTTTGAGTTTTCGAGACTGGAATTTTTAAAATTCATTATATGTTCTAGATAGAAGTCCTTTGTCTGAGGGGCAGTTAGCTGAAGTTATTTTCCCAATTTGTGAGTTTTCTTTTCATTCTGTTGGTGATTTCTTTTATTTTTTTTCCAGTACTGGGAACCGAACTCATGACCTTGCGCTTGCCAGGCAGGCCCTGTGCCCTTGAGCTAAATCCCCAGCCCTCTTGGTGATTTCTTTTGATGTGCAAAAACTTTTTAATTGGATGAGATCCCAGATACTGATTCTTTGAAGTATTTCTCATGTCGCTAAAGAGAGGACAGAGAAAGCCTGAGACGAAGGGGCCATGGAAGAGATACGATTTCCTGTAGCAATGCCTTTATGCATGATTGATACGCACACAGACATGTGTGCTACTAGAATAATAGGCATCTGTGAAAGCAGTTGGGTTGATCCTTGAGGCTAACCACCTGATGACTCCAGGTATGCTCTTTCCTGTGGTGTAATTAGTGTATCAAATGAGAGAAGTTTCCAACATGTGAGGAGGGGATGGTATAGAACAGAGAGTTTGCAGTGTTAAATCCTTAGATGTTCCTGCTTCATCACATGGAAATGAGTGGTGGTGGGGCTATCATTCTGACCCTCAGGATTATCCATATCAGTACTCTCCATAATTTAGATTTTCTTTGTGATCTTGAATGCAGCAGGTTGCCTGTCTGAGACACTTGAGTATTGCCTTGCCTTTCATGTTGATTTATTTGGATAATACTATCATATTCCTCCAGTTTCTTTATTTATCACATGATTATATTCCCTTCATAGCACTTTTATTTTCTTTACTGAAAATACGTAAATTGATAGATGAGGTTGGAGAAAGTCTGTGCCATGGAGCAAAGTGCTTGGTTGAAATTTCTACCCTTTCGAACATTGAGCCTTCCCTTAGAGGAGCATGGACCCAAGCTCTTCGGGCTTTGGTATTCTCTCCATGTGTCTTGAATCTGGAAGTGCAGAGGCACACACTAGTGACCCCATTGTTTGCAACAAAACACAGGAAGGTCCACTGAGTACTGTTAGCAGATAGTGGCAGCTCTTAAGTGCCAGTGGAAAATGTGCTTCCGTTCTGTGTTTCCCTGAGGGAAACTCAAGTCAAGCTCGTGGGAAGAAGTGTGGGCCTAGAAGTGATTCAGTTGGATACGATCGAGTGGGCTAAACTCCACCTGGGGTTATATTTTCCTCTCTTGTCCCTCTTGGCTCAGAAGGCAGTAAGTGAAGCAGTGGCAGAGAAGAATAGGGTTTCTGTGAGCTGTCAAATCAGGCGCAGTAGCCAGAGGAGGGTCCCTTTCTCTGCCAGTCTCCCAAGTGAGACTCTCCCAGCGTGTTGCTGACAGCCATGCTGGATGTCTCACACTCACTGTTATAGTTTGTATCTGAAATGTAAGCCACCAGCATAATTTTGTAGGCCTCTCCTCCTTCTCAGTGTATTCATCCATTTATGATGTGAGTACTTGAATGTGTGGCTAGGAGGCCTGGCATGATTGGAAGTCGGGCCTATGGTGATGCTAGAAAAATATACATTCTTGTCACTGGCACCTCCCATCATTTGCTGCTTCCCTGCTGAAATTGTTGAGCGCCTTTCTTTGCCATCGTGTTGTTCCTTGGAGCCCGTAGATCATGGACTGAAACCCTGAGCCAAGCTCATCTTGGTCTCCTCTAAGTTGTAGTGTTTGGTATCTTGTGTGAGGGATGTGGAAGTGGCTAAGCCTTCTGTTCATGCTGCATTCAGTAAGTGCTTAGGAAACGGGGTGTCCCAAGATGTTTACCCCAGCCAAGGGTACCCTGTGATGACATGAATTGCTAGATTTCCAAAACCTGTGCCACATGGCTACCGTCATTTTAGAAAATTAAGAAAGCCGTGAAAATCTGAAGAAAGGTTTAATGTCGCTGGAGATGAGCGTCAGTAGTACAGCATTTGTAATCTTTGCCTAATGTGCTGTGCTACATCCACAGCAATGCAGTCAGTCAAACAACTGACAAAGAACGTTAGCAAGTACATAGATTTGCCTAGAATGTCAGAGGGGACGGCATCTACTTAGGAAAGAAATCTACTTAGGAAGAAATCTGAATGTGATCTGGAAAAGGATTGCTTTCAGAAATCACTGTCTTTTAAACCCACACTGAGAATCTCTTTCAAGACATTCCAAGTATATGTGGTTTGTATACTAGTAGAAAGATTTGTGCAATGTCGTTCATAACTGCTCTCATCCATGGGTGGTTTGTAGACATTGTTGTAGAAAATGAAATGCTAAATGAGGTGAGGCTTTATATTAAAGTAGCAATGCAGTAGGGTTAAAGACCTGTCTGCAAGCACACCAGTAGTTGGGCTAAGAAATGTTGTCTGTGGTGGGAAAAGTACAGGGGAGTGGATGCAATGTGGGAAAGAATGGAGTGACGGACAGTGGCAAATTCACCTCCTAAATCAGAGATTTTCCGTTAATGTCAGAATGTTCTTCATATGACCTTAAAAGCTGGATTATAGGCTGGCTTGTATTGAATGTGGTTTAAGGTAATCACAAGCCTGAAGGAAAGGGAAGTTTAGAAAATGTGCAATCAATAAGTCTTCTCTTTCTACTTCTCTTTCTCTTTCACCTTGGTTTTTTGTTAGGGAGCATTGGAAATCAATAAATTTTGTGGGTTCAAAATTGGGTGGATGACTAAAAGAAACCTACACCAGAGCACATAATAATCAGGATTCCAGAAAGTCAGTGTAAGAAGAGAATATTAAATGTGGCTCCAGAAAAGAAACCAATCACCTATAAAGAAAAGCCCACCAGAATCAGAGAGCATAGCATGAGGGATTTCAAGCCCTACAGGAATGATAAGAAAACAGTTTTCATCCCAGATTGTTGTACCCCACAAAACTATCTTTCAAAATCAATGGAGAAATAAGATATTTCCATGACAATGAACAAGAAATTCCTGATCACAAAACCAACTCTTCAGAATGCGGGGAAGGATATATTAGAGAAAATGAAGACCACAAGCACAAGAACACCAATAGAAAGAAGCCACCAGGTAGGACAAGTAATTAAACAGCGGGGAAGGACAGAGAAGCAACAACAGGAAAATCACATGAAAAAGGTATCTATCTCTTTAAGTCATTGAGAGTTTGTATTGGAGCCCTGATCTGTGGCTAGGGACACAGCTTTCTCTTGGTTTTTCCCTCCTCCCATTTCCCTTTCTATTATACCTTAAAAGTTTTCATGTCTCTGACAGTTCAGTGTTTCATGTCAGTGAGCTATAACATAATTTTTTTTTTTTTTTTAATACCCAGAATCAAACTCAGGATCTTGCCCTTGCCAGGCAGGCACTGTGCTGCTGAGCTGTATCCCCAGCCCATAATATGTTTTCCTTAATCTAATTTTGTTGTTAGACATTTTCCAATGAATGCTATAATACTTTTCCTTTGCATTTGAAATTACCACCCATGAATTTTACTTTGAGTTTAATTACACTTTTGTCTGTGAAACGAGTTTCCAGTTTCACAATGCTGTCTAAATACAATCAGAGGAAGGAGGAAGACATGTATTTCCTAAATGATAATCTGAAAATGTATATATTTTCTATGTTCTCTAAGAGCAAGTCATTAGATATTCATCCACTGCAGTCTTTTTTTTCTATTTTAAAGAGAAAATAACAAAATAAATTGACAACTATAAAGACATAAACAAAGCAACACAAAACCAATGTAAATGATACAGAATTTGAAACAAGGTGATTGGAAATTAACAATGGTTGTTGTATTACAGATTGTTTTCTTCATATTGTTTGCTCAGATAACCGGATATAGGCATGTAAGATGGATCAAAAAATTAAACATTAACTCTTCCTTTCAATAAAGCAATAGAAATTAGGAGTATAATTATCTTAGCTCACTTGTGTATATGCATACATATTTTTTTCCTTCTATTGTTTGTTGTTTCCCTCATCCAAGTTCTTTCCTTTTGAGCAGTTTCTTTCCTTTTCATGATATCATTGTGCCTTTCAGCTTATTCTCTTTCAGGTTCTTAAACCAGGGAGACAAAATGATGTTTACACATATGAGTGATTTATTTCACTTCTGAGTACGGTCTCTAGTTGCATCCATTTACCTGTAAAAGCCTCAAGTTTATCTTTCTTTATAGCTGAGTAATATTCTATTATATAAAAATATCACATCTTTTCTATCCATTCCTCAGTTGATGGGCATTTGGGTTGTTTCTATGATTTGGCTATTATAAATTGTGCTTTTATAAACATGGGTACAGATATATCACTGTGGTAAGTCGTTTTCAGTTCTAGAAAAATACCCAAAAGGGAAACAGCTGGCTTGAATGGGTCCTCTAATCCTAGTTTACTGAAGAATCTCCACACTGATTTCCACATTGGTAGCACCAGTTTACACTCCCACAAACAGTGGAGAAGGGTTCCTCCCCCTACCCCTGCAACCCCTTCGGCATTTGTCATTGGTCGATTTCTTGATGATAGCCATTCTTTCTGGTGTGAGATGGAATCTCAGTGTTGTTTTAATTTGCATCTCTCAAATGACAAAGAAAACTTGCAGGAGGATGCTGTAACAAAATATTCTATGTATATTATCATACTTCCTGGGGTGTGACAATCCGTATACATACACACGGTTTCTCCCCAGTGTGAGTCTTTTCATGTCTTTGATGATGACTGGTGCTGAAACCTTTGCAGCATAGCTTACATACATAAGGTTTCTTGCCAGTGTGCTGACAGCTCTCCCACACTGTTTACATACATATGGTTTCTCCCCACTGTGGGTCCTTCCAAGTATTTAACAATTACTTTGTGTGCTGAAAGCTTTACCAAATTGGTTACAAACATAGATTCTCCACAGTGTGAGTTTGCTCATGTATTTGACAAAAACTGTGCAGTGAAAGCTTTCCCACACTGGTTCCATACATAGGGTTTCTCCACATTGTGAGTCCTTTTATGTCTTTGAAAATAACGGAATGAGGTGAAACCTTTCCCACATTGTTTACATACATAGGGTTTCTCCCCACAATGGGTCCTTTCATGTATCTGACAAGAACTGTGTGTGGTGAAAGCTTTCCCACATTGCTTACGTACATAGGGTTTCTTCCCAGTGTGGGCTCTTTCTTGTATTTTACAATAACTGAGTGTTGTGAAAGCCTTCCCACACTGCTTACATACATACCATTGTCGACTCATCCAATCAGTTGTACAGTCAAAGCCCAAATATCTTATGAGTACCCGTCCATTTCAAAAAGTACCACTACCCTAAGTTTTAATCAGCTTGATTCTTCAAGATATCCTTGTATGTCATTTTATATTTGAAATTGGTTCATATAAATATGGTCATGTTACTGGAGATTTACTGGCCCATATTTATTGGGCTAATTCTCTATGGATTGTCACACCCCAGGAAGTATGATAATATACATAGAATATTTTGTTTCAGCATCCTCCTGCAAGTTTTCTGATAAAGGCTTTCCAGTATTCCTGCCACCTGTGTGGTGAAAATTCTGTACGTTGTATGCCAAAAGTTGTTTAGTTGTTAGACAACTGTTGGTTTCTTCTTGATTAGGCACACTGCACATTACAGGAAGACCAAGAAATGCTTAAGAGGTAAGACTCTTAAAAATTATTTTTATTTCTAATTGACAAATGGGTTGAAAATTAAAAATTATTTTTATTTCTAATTGACAAATCCCACAGTATCAGTTACTTTTCTTATTGCTGAGACATAATACACAACACCCAAGGTTAAAGGAGGAAGGTTTGATTGTAGCTGATACTTTGCAGATGGCTGAGTTCGTAGTTGGCTGGCTCCAACACTGGGTGACATAGAAGAGGAGTATTGCAGGGGAGAAACAGCTTATGGCAGGCAGAAGGCAGCAGAGCAGTGAAGAAGCAGCAAGCAGTGAAAGACAAGCAACAAGCAATGACCCATTTACTGCATATTCTGTCACTTGGTCTGCACCAAAGAGAAGAGGGGGTCTTGTTTATCTGCTCAGAAGCAGAAAGTTTGAAGAAGCTTTTTCTGTCTAAAAAACCAAAATGTAATTGTTACAG
Source organism: Chinchilla lanigera (assembly GCF_000276665.1). Classification (NCBI taxonomy): domain Eukaryota; kingdom Metazoa; phylum Chordata; class Mammalia; order Rodentia; family Chinchillidae; genus Chinchilla; species Chinchilla lanigera. The sequence continues at coordinate 18,274,637 of NW_004955429.1, read as the reverse complement.
TTTATTGTGTAGAGCAGGTTGCAACTTCCCCTTGCTTTAGTTCTTTCCTCAGTCTTCAGGGCCTTGAGGGGGCCACATTATCTAGCCAGCTGGCTAATGTTGGGTAGCTCAAGAATAAGATACTTTTTAAGTTGGATGCTTCCACTTGGAAATGTATCACTACAAATTGTGAAAGCTAAAGTTCAGAGATAGAGGAACACAACACCTGCCAGAAGGTGATTTTATGCAAATACCCATTAAAACCCTATTTCATAACATTTTCACCTCAACTTATTTTTGGTAGGGTTGACACACAGTTGACTCTTTTATGCTCACAATCTCCCCTTATCTCAATGCATTTCCTTGTCTTCTGAGGGTATTAACTATCTGTGCTCTTGACTTTGGTCCTCAGGTAGTTTTTCCCAGTGACAATCTTTCAGAGGAGATAAGACAAGTGATTGGAATAAAGTATAGAAGTATAAAATACTTCTTGCTACATTTGAGCAACGTCAGGGATTTAAAAAGAGTGTCTCTTAGGCTGAGTTTGTCTAGAGTCCATTCTTAAGTCCAGTGCTGTACATTCTAAAGTTCACAGATAAAATACAAACACTATATAGGCAGAAAATACAAACAAAGCTTACAGGCAGATAGAAACTAAGCCAATAAGGGCAAACCAAAGCCAACATGTAAAGTAGCTTTGAACTAGGATGCAGTGAGTAATGATGTTAGATAAAGAAAAACAGTATTTCTCTGAGAGAAGGTTAGGTTTGTCAGAAAGTTATATTAAGCAAAACTATAGAGTCCTCCTGTCTTGTAAATCAATGTAAACTACCATTTAGGAGAAAGCACATAATTTACTGCTACAAAAACCAAGAATTGCACTTGAGTAATACTTTCAGGGTGCTTTAGGTATACACAAAAAAAGTGTAACAATTTTTTAAAGTTCTGTACAAGAATTAATGTTTATTTTACCAAGTAAAAACCACACTTTTTAATGACCAAGAGATGGAGGCATGATAGGAAATTAACAATGGTTGTTTTATTACATATTGTTACCTTCAAATTAGTTGCTCAGATAACCAGATATAGGCATGAAAGATTGATCAAACAACTAAACATTAACTGTTCCTTTCAATACACCAATAGAAATTAGTAGGACAATTATACTAGCTGTCTTGTGTATATATATATTTTTCCCTTCCCCTTTCTTTCTTTTTTCTTTTCTCTCATCCCAGTTGTTTCCTTTTGAGCAGTTTCTTACCCCTTTCCCAATATCTATTTTCTTTTTTTGAAATTCTGTACCTTTGTTATTGTTTTCGTGTTGTTTTGTTTTTGTCTTTGTTTTTGTTATTTTGCTTTTGTTGTTTTCTCTTTAAAATAAAGAAAAGATGAAGCCATGGGGAAAGCTGAAAGGGGGCAGGGATACAAAAATAATTACAATGAGTTATATACTTGTACCATATTGCTACATGCAATATGATTTTTATGTACTATAATAATGTACTAGTAAAGAAAAGACAAATTTTTCAAAGAGAATGACTTGTACCAACCAAGACTAACATTGACTTTGCCAATGAAGTCATTATAAGCAACAGACAAGATAGAAATTTACCGAATTATTTTAGTTTCTTTTACAGCATATTGAAACAATCACAACTAGCTGCATTATGAATGGACAATAACACTTTAAAAAATAAGGTAAATGTCACATAATAGTAGTTTAGGTGATCAGAATTGTAAAACAAAACTTTAAACACATATGGAAGTGAATATGAACTCTGTAAGTTGTAAGGTCGTTCTTTCTGTCACTACAATGCTGATTTTATCACAGTAGTTTTGTAGTATAATTTCAGGTTAGGCATTGTGGTGACCCCAGCCTTCCCTTTTTTGCCCAGAATTGTCTTTGCTATACTAAATCTCTTCTGTTTCCAAAACAGGAATGTGCTTCTAATTCTGTAAGATATGCTAACAGTATTTTGATTGTGTTTGCATTAGATCCATACCACAATTTTGGGAGTATAGCCATTTTTACTATGTTGGTCCTTCCTGTCCATGAACAGGAGATATCTTTCTATTTTCTGATATCCTCTTCAACCTCCTTTTTGAGAGTATTGTAATTTTGAAGGTACAGATATTTACTTCTTTTGTAAAATAATTCCTAAGCATTTCATTTTTTTGGATGGTACTGTAAAGGATGTTTTCCCCCTAACATCTCTATGAGTTTGTTGCTTGTGTGCAGAAATGCTACTAATTTTTGAGTGTTGACTGTGTGTATGTAAACTACTGAAGTTAGCTATTCAATCTACAAGTCTTTTGGTGGAGTTTTTGGGATGTTCTGTGAAGAGTATCATGCTATCTGCAAATAATGATAATATAACTTCTTTCTTTCCTATCTTATTTCTTGTATCTCTCTATTGTCTCATTTATCTGGCAATGAAGTATACTGAATATGAGTGGTGACAGTGCACATTCTCATCTTGTTGCTGATTTTAGAGTCAAAGCTTGCAGTTGACCATTTAGTATGATGTTATCTATTGGTTTGTTGTAGAAGTTTTTTATCAGATAGAAGTAAATACCATCTATTCCAGTGTTCGGCAGAGTTTTTACCGTTAATGGGTGTTGGACTTTCTGAAATGTTTTTTCTGAATCTATTGAGATGATCATGTGATTTCTGTTTTGGTTCTCTTAATATGGTGTATTACATGTATTGATTTGCATATGTTGAACCATCCCTGCATTCCTGGGATGAATCCCACTTGGTCATGGTGTATAATCTTCTTGATGATTTGCTGCATTCTCTCTGGCAGTATTTTATTGAGGATATTTGCATCTATGTTCATAAGGGAGATTGGCCTGAAGTTTTCTTTTTTTTTTTTGTATGGGTTCTTCTCTGGTTTTGGAATCAGGCTAATACTTGTCAAGGAATGATTTTGGAAGTATTGCTTCCCTTTCATTTTCCTTAAAAGGTTTCAGCAAAGTGGCATTAGTTGTGTTCTAAATTTCTTGTAGAATTCAATAGTGAATCCATCAGGGCCTGGGATTTTGGTTGTTGGTCGATTTTTAAATTGCATTTGCTATTTCATTGACTGATATTAAATTATTAGAGTACTTATATCTTTTTTATTTAGTTTTGGTAATTCAATTATGTCTAGGACTCTGTCTATTTCTTCTGTGTTTTCATTCTTATTAGAATATAGGTTCTCATAGCTATTGATGATGTTCTGGATTTTTGTAGGATCTGTTTTGTTTTCCCCCTTTCATTCCTAATTGCTTGAATTTGTGTTTTCTCTTTCCTCTTTTTGATGAGGTTTACTAGTAGTTTATCAATTTAACTCATTCTTTTAAAGAACAACCTTTTTGATTAATTGATTCTTTGTATTGTTTTCTTAATCTCTAGCAGTACTGAAGTCAACCAGAAAGAGAGGAGACAATGCTTATTCATATGAAAGAATCATAAAATCAAGCAAGATAATTGACAAAAGAGAGGAAGAGGAGTAGTAGAATAAAATAAAAAGAAAGGTTACAGATCTTAATCGTGAAAGAAAGGGAAAAAACCAAGGGAAAAAATAACCACACACACTGAGAAAACAACAAAGATACAGAAAGAAAAACAAAATAGGACAAAACAGAATAGAAAGAAAAACAGAGAAAAAAAATCTATTAATCCAGACAAATACAAAGAGGAAAGCCAATCAGGCAGAAAAAAATAAGTCTTGAAACTCATCTAGTATCTAGAGTTCTGTGGCAGGTCCAAGTCAGATCCTTTGTACTTTAGCACAGCTTGCAAGTAGGTTTGTGCTGGGGTGGTATCTGACTTTGATCTCTGGAGTTGGGGGATGGGATTAGTTTTCTATGGCTGGAGTTCTCCCCAACTGTTTAGAAAAGGAAAAAATGAAAAGAAGAAAGAACAGAGGCATCCATACCCATAGGTTTCTATTTCACCTCTCTTTGTCCCCAAGCACAATGCTGGTTCACCTAACTTACCACCTCCTGGCTTATACTATGACTGTTGCTTCAGACAATTCCATGGTGCTAGTATTGCCTGTTCATCATGTGTGCCTTAGCTGGGGGCCCTGCTGTGTTGCTGGTGTTCCCATAGGTCTCTGGGCCTTGCTCATGGATAGAGATGAGGAGTTCCTGGTTTTCCCACCAGTGGCCTCTGCCAGGTGCAGCCAATGGAGGCAGGGAGGAAGCACTTACAGTGACTTTTTCTAATGGAGATCACTACAAAGCAGACCTGTGCAGGACTTAATCAATTAGCTTTTCATGTTCGCTTGTGAATCTGTCCAGTGCCTAGGCTTCTTGTCTGGAAATGGCGGACTCATAGTAAGTGAACGTCTATGAGTCACTGATCCCTACTAAAACCTGTAGTGATGGATGAAGCCAGAAAACCTCAAAGGATAAGACAAGATTACAGCCAAGGATACCTGGAAAAAACTATAGCCACAAGCTTCTCCTGGGTGGATTAACTTAATACCTTACTCAGAGAAGTCCTTGAGTGATTCTGCCCTACTTGAGTATGCCCCTCTCTTCTTCTGATAACCAAATAAATATGGGTCACCCAGAGAAGGTTTTGGTCTTAGCCCTGAGAGAATCTAGAATTCTGTGAGAAGGCTTTGATCCTCCTGGAGCCCTGAAATAATTCCATTTGCCTCTTTTTTATTTAGGCTACACTCATTCAGGAGATTGTGGAGCTGATCAACCTGCAATAACTAAGGGATAGTATTAACCCAATATCTTCCCATGGCTCAAATGGGTCTGGTCAATGTGTTTTCTTATTTTACTGAAGAGGTTGTGCAGAATCATATGGAAAACATGCCCTTGGGAATGTTTTCTGTTGTCTACATTAAAATTTGAGGACAATTTGTAGAAATTTGTGCAATATATTCCTTTTGATGAAAATGTGTGAATAAAAAAGCCCAGTTCTAAATCTCAGACAAAGACAGAGACATACATACACATAGAGAATGTTACCCTAATTAAGCTAATGATAGTCTGAATTTTTCACAGAGATGGAGACAGACAGTAAGACACACATACACACACACAACATGTTACTTTCATTGGACTAATGATACTTTGAATTATTCACATGATGGAGAAAGCTGTATTAAGGGGTGCAGATCATTAGCGTACCAACCAAAGAAGAAATTATTTGTTCCAAAATACTTCATTGTGTGTGGCTCACAAGGACCTCTTAGAAGGAACTCTAGTCTGCACAATCATGTGCTGCTATGTCCTCAACATTATTATACTTTGATCTTTTGAAGTTCATGGTACTTTCACTGTCAGGGACAATAACTAGACAATCTGCAACACCCTGATCATCTCCATCACCTCTTTTTTCAGCTCAGTACTGTTAATTGTCCATTGCAATACACCTATTTGTTCTAAGCTACTAAGTTGAAGGCAATTTTTTACACAGCAATAAGTAACTTGTTAGGCTTCAGTGCCTGGCACTTTACTCATTATTTCTTTCTCTCCCCTCTCCATTCTCTGTTCAGCCCCTCCTTTCTAAACTTATCTCAGAACAACTTAACCTCTGCTTCTGAGTTTCTGCACCAGGTATCTTCCTTCAGTACCCCACTTCAGGATTTGTGCAGGGCTTGCCCTTCTGTGTCTTTCAAAGAGAAATGTCCCTGAGCCCACTTTATATCGTAAAACGTGTGGCTCCCCCAACATTTCCATCACTTCACTCTGCAGTATTGTACTGTGTATTCTGCTCTTCTCTTTCACCTGTAATTTCTTTTTTGTAACAGGGATTTGAACTCAGGACCTTACCCTTGCCAGGCAGGTGCTGTGCCACTGAGCCACTGAGCTATATCCCTGGGCCCTGTGTATTTATTTTTGAGCACTTGATTTCTTGCTCTCTCTCTCTTTACTACTTTGGGGTTTCCAAGTGGCTACTTTTGTTCTGAACCAGAAAAATTAGAAAAAATATATACATTTATTGTGCTTTCCACAAAGGAGACCTGTAATGAATGTACAATTCTGAGAAAACATTAGCCATCATATATCTTGTGAAGTTGATTGAATTAGGAGCTGCCTAGGAGATCAGCAAATTCCATCTAGGAGTATGTCTTATTGGGTCATGCAGACCTCACTCTATAGAATAGAGTTTACCTGTGTGTCTGTGGCTCTTCCCCTATGGATGCTTTCCAGACATCATGAAGTGAGAGGTTTTTCTCCACCATGTCCTGCTAATGTGTTTCTGCCTTTGAGCCAGGTGAACATGGACTGAAGTCTCTGAAACCATAAGCCACATTAAACCCTCCCCCATCCTTTAACTCACCATGATCAGGCTCTATGTCACAGCAGTGGAAAAGTTCTAGAATACACTCATCAAGGAAGGTAAGTGCAGCCCGCCATTGTATGCATACCTGCAATCCCAGCACTTGGGAGACTGAGGCAGGAGGATCATTGCAACTTCGAGACCAGCCTGGGCTACAAAGTGAGCTCAAGACCAGCCTGAACTGCATAGCGAGACCCTGTCTCAAAAAGACCACCCCCCCCAAAAAAAAGCTAGCATCAACTACTGAAATATATAGGGAGACCCTGTCTCAAAGAAAAAGGAAAGGTAGAAAGAAACAAAGAAAGAACAAGGCAAGTTAACTGAATGGAAAAAGATGACAAAATGCAAAATGTGTTATGTAAGAGCAACCTGTGATTAACAGCAATATGGGATTATCTAAATGCCTGCTAATACAATAATGGAGACTACAAATTTGTTGTTTTTTCTTTGTCTTTTCTTGTTTCTTTTTTTTTTTTTGTCTTTTTGAGACAGGGTTTCACATCAATTTAGGCAGGTCTTGAACTCAGTTTGTATCCCAGGCTTACCTTGAATTTACAGAGATCCTAAAAAAAAAAAAAAAAATTTACAGAGATCCTCCTGACTCAGTCTCCCAGGAGCTGCTATTATAGTCTTGTACCACCACACCCAGCTGTTGTTTTTTCTTAGAAGACAATATATACTTTGATATTGGGTCTTTGAAACCCAAATTTAAATATTTGTTTTAATTTATCTTCAAAATTTCTTTATTTTTTAAATGATAGGATACGTTTGGAGATAATAAAATTTAATTTTACTTGAAATAAATGAAACAGCTCATTATTATTACTTTAATATACATGGAAGTAGCCTGTATCATCAATTCTGAAAATTGCTAAAATTTTCATTCTCTGTAGTAATTTTGGAACATACCCAAAACATTAGGAAAACAGAGAAATCTGAAGGTACCTGAAAAACAACAAAGCCAGTCCCAAGCTTAAATTGAGGAAAATTATCAGTATCAATGAAATTGATAGTAAAGAAACAATTAAAAAATCAATACATAGAAGAGTTGGTTCTTTCAAAGAATAAATAAATTAGATAAGCCCTTCAGCAGAGTTTGCAACTGGATGTGAGAAAACACTGACATCAAAGCAATCAAAAATAAAAAAGGTCAGCTGGGTGTGGGGCCTGTAATCCCAGCACTCGGGAACCCGAAGCAGGAGGATCAACTAGAGTGCCAGGCCAGCCTGGCCTCTGTATAATGAGTCCAAGGCCAGCCTGAACTACATACAGATAACTTGTATTAATACAAAACAAAACAATACCCAAAAAAGAAATAAAAATAATGAAATTACAACAGACACTGGATAATCAGAAGACAGTAACTGGTTAAAAAATTTATATTCCAACCAACTGCCAAATTTTGATGAAATAGACGGATACCTAGACATATACAAACGAAAAAACTAACCCAAAACACCAAAGATTCTTAACAACCCAATAATAAGCAATGAAACTGACACAATAATAAAGAATCTACCAGCTAAAAAGGGGCAGGACGTGATAGATTCACTGCTGAATTCTACAAAACCTTTAAGGGTGTCATATTACCAATACACCTCGAGTTCTTCAAAGAAGTAGAAAGAGATAGAGTGCTCCCAAAACATTTATGGAAGCCAATATCACCCTGATCCCAAAACAAGATAAAGAACCACCTAAAAAAGAATCCTATAGGCCCATCTCCTTAATAAACATAGATGAAAAAAATCCTCAACAGGATATTGCCAAATAGAAATATGTTGCATACATTTCCCATATAGAAAGGATTTATGGAAAACAATGTATTTCTGATGGGTCTCTTCCCCAAAAATCTTTGTTACCAATTTTCCAATCAAGGGGCTGGGGATTTAGCTCAGCGGCAAAGCGCCTGCCTGGCAAGCGCAAGGTCGTGAGTTCGGTTCCCGGTACCGGAGAAAAACAAAACAAAACAAAAAAAACCAAAACCAATTTTCCAATCAATTCCTTTCCAAGGGCCTGATCATCTGGCCAGGCCATCCGTAAACTGGGCCCTAGCCTTCTCTTTCTCTGATAGCTGATCATGTGGTACAGCCTATGAGGTCATAAATGCATGCTGGGATACAGAAGGCAATAGGGCAGGAGTAGGAATCATGGACATCTAGGCAATTTCTCTCTCTCTCTTTTTTTTTGTACTGGGAATCAAACTCAGGACCTTGTGCCTGACAGGTAGGCATTTGTGCCACAGAGCTATATCCCCAGCTCTGGGCAATTTCTACAAGTAACTTACTTGTATTCTCTAGGCCTGCTCTGGCTCAAGCATGTATATACTACTTTCATTTAGTGAGAAACTGTAGCTGTGCATGCCCAACCTTATGACATGGTGGATCACATAATACCCAGCTCAGGATAAGCAACTCCGGCTGCATAGTGAGCTGGAGTTCCATGATCAAGTGTTCCAGTTTGGCTCCAGGCAGGCCAAGAGCTGCTTTTTCAAAAGAATATTAGTTGTCTGTAATTGCTGGCAAAAACTTACTTCAAAATCCTAACAATGTCTGTTGCAATTCACCTATGGATGCCTACCAGCGACTCCAAACAACATCTCTACCTTCTACTGACACTTCAAGCTTTGATGTACATTAAGCCTCAAGAGGAAGGATCATGACCATCACCTGGACACTCCTGAGCTGCAGCTCTCTGTAGCCTATTGCCACTAGCTGCTTAGAACAGCTCTAGAAAGAGTGGTGATGGCCAAAAGTCACAGAGTAGTGGAAAATTGGTGATGTGTATAAATGTATTAGGGCTTTGTCCTTTCAGAGGTGCTTACTGGTCACCATAGAAAGTGGCTCTACTATGCAGAGCTACTGCAGTCACACTGAAACATGTTCATATGAAAAAAATTTATGAAGAGCATTTATAGAGAGAACTCATATAAATGTCTAAAGGAAGGGTTGATGCATCTGGCAGTTTATTTTCTTCAGACATTGACTGTTAATTTATTTTTTGCAGTAAGTACAAAAGACATGACTACAGAACTTAAAAATAAAAGGATTTTTTTGTTTGTTTGTTTTTCTCTGGTACTGGGAACCGAACTCACGACCTTGCGCTTGCCAGGCAGGCGCTTTGCCGCTGAGCTAAATCCCCAGGCCCTAAAAGGATTATTTTAGCTCATGGTTTCAGAAATTGAAGTCAGTTGTTACTTGACCCCAATGGAGAAATACCATGGTGGAAGGAAAAGAAGAAAAAGATAACC
>NW_004955429.1:18246994-18262615 GCF_000276665.1 Chinchilla lanigera | reverse complement strand
CTCCCTTTTTTGCTCTTGTTGCTTTTGCTGTTCTCTGCTACCATGAACTGTTGCCGTCGGCCATGTGCCACTCTGCCTTGGAGCCAGCCAAGTACGGATTGAAACCTGGAGAAACTGTAAGCTAAATAAACCTTTCCTTCCTTATTTCTGGGTATTGGGTATTTTGTGTCCGCAAAGAGAGAAAAGTAACCAAGACACACAGCAAGCTGTGGAGAACTCTGTGGGTTTTTGCTCCAGTAGAATCTGAAAGGCAGTGAGTAGGGTAGGAAAAGAGAAAAAGCACCTGGTTGGTGGTGCATGCCTGTAATGCCAGCACTCTGGAGGCTGAATTAATAGAATTACCGTGAGTTCAAGGCCAACTGGGCTACATAGTGAGATGCAGTCTCCAAACAAAACAGTTCAAAGAAAACAAGAGAAAAAGTGTTCGAGTACAGTCTGAGATTTTTCTGTCACACAGCTTGGGTTTGTAATACAGTTGTAAAAATGTCATCTTGTGGGTTTTTTTGGCCTTCTCAGGGTGCCATGTCATCCAGAAGCTTACCTGGCTCCTATACCTGTTAAGTCAGAAATTATCAGCCACTGGTGATTGTATACTCCAGAAAACATGTCGGTGTAACAAAACAACTCATTTTTTCAAGTTCTGTCAGTGATACAGATGCCCTGGAAGCATCCTTTCTTTCTGCCTTAGAAACAGATTAGAAAATGCCAGTGTTGCTCAGAGCATGCTTGCCAGTGCAGTGTGTTTCCTTTGAAAATCTAATGCACACTCTCCAGACTGCCACCACCAGGGGCAAACGTTCCTATATCTCTTCCAGACAACTCCAGCTGTTTTCAAATTTGATGAAGTTTACTGAATTGAGTTGGTATTCATATCTTTTTTCGTCTTGTTTTGCCATGTTTTTTCCACTTTCCTGTGTAAGTTGCTCTGGTGTCCACTGCTCTCCATGGAGCCCATGGCTGCTGCTTCAGCTTCCTGCTGTAGCCACTGCCTGAGAAAGAGCAAGGCTCCTGCCTTAAGGGTCCCCAGGGAGGACACAGTTGGGAGAAACTGTGACCACTGAGGAGGGGTGCCAACTTTCTTTTGGTTTTTTAAGACAAGGATTCCCTGTGTGGTTCAGGCGACCCTGAACTCAGTCTGTAGCCCAGGTGGAGCGAGAACTTGTAGCTGGATGTAGTGGTGCATGCTAAAATCGTAGCACTTGGGAGGTCCAGATGGGAGGATTGCCATGAGTTGGAGGCCAGCCTGGGTTACATAGTGAGTTCAACACCAGCATGAACTGTACAGTGAGACTCTGTCTCCAAACAGACACACACACAAAACAAAACCGTACAAAGAAAGCGTCATGGTTTCCTCCTGCCTCAGCCCACCATCCTGCTGGGATTATAGACCTGCACACCATGCCAGGCTGTCAGAAGGTATCATTTCTCCATGACTGTGTTGCAGATTTTTAAACAATTTGTTGATAAGGTTTTATAAAGGTGGATCTATAAATGCTTGGAGGTGTATAACTATTTCTCTTTGTTGATGGAGGCTTTCCATTATCATGTTTGAGGAGGATTTTGTTGTATAAAACAAAATATTGGCCCAGATTGAGACAAGGTGTATAATGGTGCATCTGTGAACTCCTTTTGAGGCTGACATTAGAAGTTTGCAAATAATGATAAAAGTTCATTCAGTCTTCTAATAAAAAGTATGTTTTTATTAAAAAAATATAGGTTCTACTGGGACTAGAGATCCCATCGAGCCAGGTGTTTTCTTTGTGAGTATTTTCCCAGAAAAATTGAAAACATCATACCACAGCAATGTATGTGCCTGTATGTTTATAGCAGCACTATTTGTAATACCTCAATTTGGAAACAACCCAAATGCCTATTAACTGAGGAACGGATAAAACGGATGTGGTATTTGTATATAGTGGAGTACTGCTCAGCTGTGAAGAAAGATAAACTCAAGGCTTTTATAGGTAAATGTGCAACTAGAGACCATAAGTGAAATAAATCAGACTCACATGTGAAAACATTGTATTGTGTCCCTAGTATAAGAAAATGAAAAAGTAAGTAAGTTCCAAAAGGTACAATAGTTATTGTGAAAGGGAAAGAAACTGCTCAAAAGGAAAGAACAACTGGGATGGTGGGCAGGAGAAAAGAAGGAAGGGAGAAAATATGTATGTATACACGAGAGAGCTAAGAGAATTGTACTACTTTCTATTAGCTCATGCAAAGAAACAGTTAGTGCTTATATTGTTTGATGAATTTTTTGCATGCCTGTATCTCACAATCTGAGCAACTACTTTGAAGATAACAATATGCATATAATAACCATTGTTAATTTCCTACCTTGTGTCGAAATTCTGTATCTTTTATTCTTTTCTCTTTAACATTAAAAATTACAAGGACAGTTTTATTTCTCAGCTAATCTCTGACAAGAGAGAGCTTGTTATTGTTCTAAGATGTTACGTCTTGATACTTTCATCGTCTGTGGATAATGATTGTGCCTCTTCCATTTTGATTGTCATGTCAGTTGTTTCTCTTCCTTGCATTATAATGACAGAAGAATTTTGGTCTCGTGACAGAACAGTGGAAATAGTGCATATACTTGACTCATTTGTGATCCTAAAGGAATTCACTTGGAATGTCTCCATTTAGAGTTCCATATGTTAGTTTTGTGGTGTATATGCTTTATCTAGTTGTTAACTGCTTTTGGCTTTTTATTAGAGACTTTCAATAAATAATTCATAGAAATTAGGATTTAGGACACATGTTTATGCCAGATTCAGCAGATCACATGATGTTTTTCTTTACTGATTTATGTTTCTGATGCTGAAGTCTCCTAATGTTTGATAAAATATACAAATATCACTTAATTTTACTAATGTGGTTGTATGTATGTATATGTGTGTATGTCTGTGTGTGTCTGTGTGTGTGTTTGTAGTACTTCATTGCACGTAGGACATCACATATGCTAGGGCCTGATGCTACCACTTACCTTCCTGCCAAGATGAGAAACTTGTTTTTAATCTACCCTGTAATTTACTATTTAATGTTTTATGCTGGTTTTGCAAATCTGCATGCATAGTTGTTACAGCCTTTTATTGTAAACATGTTGCCAGATTTCAGGTTAAGTTCCCACTAACTTGATGAAACTTCTGCAGAGATTTCATATGTCTCCCAAGTGCTGGGATTACAGGTATGTACCTACCATGCCTGACCACGAATTTTGTATTATAAGACATGGTAGACTTTGTCTAGCTGAGCATTATTTATACTGTACTGCTTGCATTACTATATATTTTATATACATAATTATATTCTTGATGAGGAACTGGTATATATACATATCTCATCTTGGTCTGTATCTTAAAGTTTCGTGGAAGCAGCTGTACCCCCATTGAGAGATGAATTTTTGAAGGTACATTTTTTGTTTGACACTTGAGTTGCTTACCAACTTGTTGAGATTCTCCACAGTCCCTTTTATTCATATTCCACATTTGAAATTTTACATATTACTAGGAGTTTATATCTACTATGTAATGTTCATGAAATGATAATTTAATGATACTGTTTATTTTAAAATATCCTTGATCAGCCAGTATCGAAAACCAGGTTAAATAACCCTAAATTATTGCAGGCTGATCAGGCCCGCAATCTCCCAAGTGAGTGGACGGCAAAGGCTTAAATAAATGAGATAATGGCAGTGATTTCAGGGCTGCAGGAGGGACTAACTCTCTTACAGCTGCGATATTCCTGTAGTTTATTCTCTGGGCAGCCTGTATTTATTTGGTTTTCAAATAAAGGAAGAGGATACTCAAGAAAACGTGGGAATCTTGCAGGACCTTGGGAGAATTTTCCCAAGTAGTATATTATGTCAATGAGGAGAACTACCTTATCTTTAGGTTGGTATTTATTGTAGGAGTGTGGGACAGCAGCTGCAGTCTCCTTGTAGTTAATTGGAGTTGGAGCCAAACGTCCTCAGCTGCAGTCTCCTTGTCCTTGAGGCGTCACAGCTTCACAGGCCAGTACAGGCCTCAGCGGTGACCAGTGACCCGTAGAGATTTATTTACTATGAGTCAACTGCCCATCTTGGGACAAGGTGCCTAAGCTTTGGACAGCTCCCAAGTAAGCGTGAAAAGCCAATTGGCTAATATTAAATCCTGCTCAGAGCCACTTCATATGGTCTCCATCAAGCCAGGGTGTAGAGTTATCCTATGTAAACCCAGTGTTCCAGAGGTGATCAACAAGATCAAAGTTGAATGGCCAGCAGGGGTCACATGATTAAAATTGAAATATCAGTGGTCCTTGCAGATATTTCTCATTTCCATAGTGAGTTGTGCTGTTACACCTGCCTTGTTGTTACTCGCGGTCTTGTTCATATTTTTGAAATCATTGATTTCTGCTTTATTAATTCACTGTTGTATTTTTCTCATGAACTCCTTTGCTAAGCATGTTTCTTTAAACCTCTGTATTTAAGTGAAAGTTTGTTATTTCAAAATTGTCACCACTTCTAAGTGTTTCAACATTCCTTTTTTTTTTTTTTGGTTTTTCTCCAGTACCGGGAACCGAACTCACGACCTTGCGCTTGCCAGGCAGGCGCTTTTGCCGCTGAGCTAAATCCCCAGCCCCTCAACATTCCTTTTGTTATTTAAGAAGGAATTTTGCATCAAAACCACATGGGTGACCTGAATGTGTTTCAGTTGTGGAGCACATGCCTGGGACATTGAAGCCCTGGATTCCCATCCACTACCTGGCCCTGAAATGTGAAAGCAAATGGGATCTATAGATGTATTCGCTCTCTACATTTCTAATGTTTCTGTGTTACACTTGAGTCAATATTTATACTTAGTAAGTGGAGGAAGACTGCATATGTTCTAACAAACTTTTTTGAAAATTTGTCTGTTTGGAAACATTTATTGTTTTTATGAATGGTCTAAGTGTATCTAACGCCCTGTGCATAAATATTGTGCAGTGGCTGAGAATGAATCAGCTATACTTTTTATTTCTGACGTTAGCTAAAATTTGGAGCTATGATAATCTATCTATATATTATTGATTTACCTATTTCTGCTTCTGTCACAGTGAAGGTGTACTATTTACAACTTGAATTTTTGGGGTTATTTCATATCTGTTTGTGATTTTATGGTCAGCAGTACAAAGTCCTCCTAAATTGTTCACTTTGTTTGTTGGGGTGTTTTTGGTACCGGGAATTGAACTCAGGACCTTGCGTTTGCCAAGCAAGGTGCTGTGCCACTGAGCTATATTCCCAGCCCAAATTGTTAACTTTGAATTTGAAATTGTGATCTGCTTGATTCATGTTCCCAGTGGTCTGTGTTTGTGTGTGTATGTGTGTGGGACACCATCCCTTACTTCATTTATTTATTGTTTAGTTTATTTATTGTTTATTTTCAGGTTTTTGAGACAAGATCTTGCTAAGCAGTTCAGACTGGCGTGTAGCCAGCTCACGATGGAACTGGAGGCAATCCCTCTACCTTAAGCCCTAATCCAAGTGTTGGGATTACAGGCATGTGACACTACATTCGGAATTTCAGGGTTTTTGGTTTAGTTTTGTTTTTTGAACCCGTGCATAGTGGCACGCCTATAATCCCAGCACTTGGGAGGCTGAGGCAGGAGGGTTATTGTGAGTTCAAGACCATCCTGGGCTACAAAGTAAGCTCAAGGCCAGAACTGTATAGCAAGACCCTGTCTCAAAAAGACCAAATAAATAAATAAATAAATAAAGATAGTTTTGTTTTTCGAGACAGCATCTTGCTATATAGTCCAGGCTGCCCCTGCACTCACTATGTAGCCCAGGCTGGCCTGGAACTTGCAGCAGTCCTCCTGCTTCAGCCTCCCAGTGCTGGGATTACAGGTGTGCGCCACCACATCTAGCTCAGTTTTTAATGACCATGAAATAAGATGTCTGGAGTGAAAACCATTCTTATAAATATAAACCAGTATAAAGTGGTACCTTTTTGAATGAACTTCATTTGTTTTCCAACTTGGCAGAAGAGGGATGCATTTGTGTTTGTGTGGGGAAATAGGTCATGGTCAAGTTTTTCACCCGATGTGGAGTTTGCAAATGGAAGCAAAATCTTGTTGAACACTTCTGCATGCAAACCAAATAGTTTACAAACAGAAGCATTTGTCAAACAAGGGACTAGTGTATTTTTAAATAAGCAGTTGAGACAAACACTACCAATACAAATGTTTTATGTGACAACCCAATTTAGACGTTTCCTGGAACGTGCACACTGTGAGAAGCTTGATCATCTCAGGCCTGACTGTAATTGCACCAAATGCATCACTTTCCTGTAGTCAGTGCTTTAAAAACAAAACAAAACAAATATGAGTAACTAAATTTTGGCTTAAGGCCTTAGTACATTGGTCTCATTTTACTCTACCACCATAGAGAATGCGAGGACAGTAATTATGAAATGGGTGAAATTATGCGAGGACAGTAATTATGAAATGGGGAAAGAGAGTATCGCACAAAATGTTGTTCATTAACTTAGAATTTGAAGAACCAGTTACTGGCCTTTTAGGCTCACATGCTTATTTTTCACCCTCTCATCACTGAACAAATCCAAGGAGTCCATGTATTTCATTCAAAATCAAAAAGGATTTGCTCAAAACTAGCAGTGAGGAGGTGGAGTAGCCTCTTTTGCTCCAATCCACTTAAAGATAGACAACGGTAGTTTAGCTTCCGGAAGAGTTACAGGAAGGACACGGAAGAGTTGCAGGAAGGACAGAGAAGTAATGCAAACCTCCACACGGCTTCATCCCTTCTAGCCACCTTTAGCTCATGGTGTCTTTTCTGGTGGAAAGGAAGCCAGGCTCTAGGTTTTCTGGCATCATCATCTGCATATTTTATTTTTCCTCTGTAGTGGTGAGAAGTGGGTAAGTTGTGTGTGCCCTAGGTCTCAGAAAGCCACTTACCTCTTAAGGTGAAATTATGATCTTTTAATGTCCCATTCAGCCAGGCATATGGGTGCACATCTTTATTTGCTGGCATGTGCAGGCTGAGGCAGGAGGATTCCTGTGAGTTGGACACCAGTCTGGCCTACATAGTGAGACCTTGTCTCAAAAGACCAAACAAATAATAAAGTTCTACTGTTCAATGCTTGTTACAACACCATTTCATCTGTGTCCAGCCTGAAATTTCACCATTGTGTTTTTTTAGTTGCAGTTTACAGCTATTTGAGGAGTGATTATGTACCACAATGTGTTTCTCTGTTTTAATCCCCTCCCACTTCTCTTTTCTCCCTCTCCTCCGACTTCCCTATCCCAATTTTCATTCTTAATTGTGTTATTAATCTTAGCTTTGGTTATTTCATACAATGTTTGCATTAACTGAGATTAATAGAATCTTGTGAATGGCATATCTTTGTTCTACTCATTTCCCCTTTCTCTTCTCCTCACTGCTCATACTTATTTCTTTGGACCACTCTCTATGGGTGGAGATCCATTATATATGGATACCACATTCTGTTTATCCAGTAATTTATGATGGATATGCAGACTGTTTCCAGGCTTTAGTTGTTATGAGTTGTGGTGTTATAAATGTTGGTATGCATATGTCACTGTAGTATGATTACTTTTGCTCTTTAGGGAAGACAACTAGAAGGGACAGAGCTGGGTAATAGAAATTTCTAATTTCAGTTCTTGGAGAAAACTCCATACTGACTTCTGTAATAGGTGTACTAGTTGACATTCACATCAGAAATGAAGGAGAGTTCATTTTTCACCACAGCGTCACAAGCGGTTCTTATTATTTGATTTCTTAATGATTGCCACTCTTTCTGGGCTAAGTTTAAAGCTTAATATTGTTTAGTTTGCATTTTCCTAATGGCCAGAGATGTGGAACATTTTTCCATATAGTTGTTGACCATTTGTATTTCTTCTTCTTTGAAGTATCTGTTCTTTTCTCTTGCCCATTTCTTGATTGGATCATTAATTGGTGGTGGTTTAATGTTTTCTGTTCTTTCTCTATTCCTAATATTAGTCCTTTATCTGAGGAGAGCCTGGAAAAATATTTTTCCAATTCTGCATGTGTCTCTCTTTACTGTATGAACTGATTCTTTTCCTGTGTAGAAGCTTTTTAGTCTGATATACTCCCCTTTGTTATTCTTGCCATTCTTTCCTGTGCAATTGAGATTCTGTTTTGAAAATCCTTTCCTACATGCCTGTCTTCAAGTGTTTTTTCCTGTTTTATCTTCCAGTAGATTTAATGTGTCCATTTTATGGTTTAGATCTTTCATTTATTTAGATTTCAATTTAGTATGTGGTGATAGTTAAACGTCCAGTTTCAGTCTGCACACAGAATACCAGTTTTGTAAGTATCACATGTTGAATTGGCTGTCTTTCTTCAAGCATATGCTTTTGCCCCTGTGTTGAAGAGCCAGTAGC
The DNA here is from genome assembly GCF_000276665.1 of Chinchilla lanigera. Taxonomy (NCBI): domain Eukaryota; kingdom Metazoa; phylum Chordata; class Mammalia; order Rodentia; family Chinchillidae; genus Chinchilla; species Chinchilla lanigera. The sequence continues at coordinate 18,254,215 of NW_004955429.1, read as the reverse complement.
TGGATGCACGTGGAGACGTTTCTTTATCCTTGATTCTGTTCCAGTGATCTACATATTTATTTTCATTCCAGTACCTTGCTGTTCTTTTGGTCAGTGTTGCTTTGTAGTATAGCTTCAAGTCAGATATTGCTATATCTCCTGCTTTGCTCTAGTTGCCCAAAATTACTTTTGTTCTCTGGGTCTGTTCTGTTTCCATAGGAATCTTCTGGTTGTTTTTTTTCAAGATTGGTAATGTATGCTGTTGATATTTTGCCTAGGACTGCGTGGAGTCTGTATAGAGGTGTTTTTTTTTTTTTTTTTTTTTTTTTTTTTTCTCCGGTACCAGGAACCGAACTCACGACCTTGCGCTTGCCAGGCAGGCGCTTTTTGCCACTGAGCTAAATCCCCAGCCCCTGTATAGAGGTTTTGGGAGAATGGCCATGTTGACAGTGTGGATTCTGCCTATCAAGGAGTGGGAGGCATCTTCCATCTTCTACTTCCATTTTCTCCTCAGTCTCCTTCTTCAGAGTACTGTAGTCATCTATGCAGTGGTCTTTCACTTCCCTGGTTAGGCTTATTTGTAGGTATTTCATTTTCCTTGAAGCTGGTGTGTATGGTATTATTGTCATAATTTCTTTTTCATCCTATTTGTGGTTGGTATACACAAATGCTAATGATTTTTGTTGTTGATTTTGTACCCTGCCACATTGCCAAAGTTTGTTATGCCTGTACTTCCAAGAGCTTTTTGGTGTTCTATGGTTCTTCTATGCGGAGTATCCTGTCCTTGACAAATAATGATAACTTGAATTCTTCTTTTCCTATGTGAATCCCTTTCATTTCTTCCTCTTGCCTGATTGCTCTGCCTAATGTATCAAGTATTATGTTGAATAGAATAGGAGATAGTGGACCTCCTTGTCTTGTTCCTGATTTTTGCATATTTTGTAGTTTTGTAGTTGTAGTTGTAACTGTAGTTTTCCCCTATTTAGTATGATGCAGGCTACTGGTTTGTCCTAAATAGCCTTTACCTTCCTTATTTACAAAGCACTGTTTTCATTTTTCCTTCTCATTTTTTCTTTTCCCTTTCTTCCTTTCCCCTCCCCATCCCTATTTCCCCTTCACCTTTTAATAGTTTTCTTCCTGTTTCACAATATCTATTATACATCTTGATTTAAGGTAGGGTAGGGTATTGGGGAAAAAGAGACTCAACATATTTCATGTGCAGATACCAATTCTCTATGATGAGAATGTATAGCTAAAATGTACCAGTTAGCTTAATTAATTAAAACTAAATAAATAACCTTTACCATACTTAGGTATGTTTTCTTTTGTGTTTTTATAATGAAGCGATGTTGGATTTCATCAAAAGACTTTTCTGCATCTATTGATATGATCATATGATTTCTGACCTTACTTCTGTTTTTGTGATGTATTACATTTATTACCTGACATATGTTGAACCATCTCTGCATCTCTGGGATGTAACTTCCCTGATGAGAATGTATGATCTTTTGGATCATGCACTGCATTCAGTTTGCTAATATCCTGTTGAGGATTTTTGCTATGTTTATGAAGGAGGTTGGCCCCTAGTTTTGTTTTTTTGTTGGGGTTTTATAGTGTTTGAGGATCAGGGTGTTAGTAGCTCTATAAATGTATAGGAGCACTCCATCTCTTTCCGTTTAAGAGTTTGAGGAGTATTGGTAATATAACATCCTTAAAGGTTTTGTAGAATTCAGCAGTGAATCTGTCAGGTCCTGGGCTTTTACGTTCTTTATTACGATGTCAATTTCTTTCAATTGCTTTTTATTGGGTTAGCAGGTACTTTATGTGTTCTTGGGTTAGTTTTGATAGTTTGTGTATGTCTAGGAACCTATTTCTTCAAAATTTACTAATTTGTTAGAATATAATTTTTTGTAATAGTTACTATCTTCTTGATTTCCAGTGTATGTTGTGATTTGATCCTTTTCATGTATTTTTGGGGCTTTTTTTATTTTGTTTTGAAACAGAATCTCACTGTTAAGGCTGGCAGTTTGGTCTATCAAGTGGGTGAAAACATAGATTGTTTCCTGTATTCCCCCAGCACAGCTACTAAGAAGTACAGCTGGTTATGTTTATGCTAAACAATACATTTGTGAAAGTAAAAGTAACTGCTCAAAAGGAAAGAACAGCTGGGATTGAGCAAAGGAAAAAAGAAAGAAGGAAGTGGGTAAAAAAAAAAAAGAAAAAAAAATATGCACAATATATCTAATATAACTGTACTACTAATTTCTATTGGTTTATTGAAAGGATAGTGTATACTTCATTGTTTGATCAATTTTGCTTGCCTATTTCTGGTAATCTGAACCATAACTTTGAAGATAACAATGTGCAATATAACAACCATTGTTAGTTTATTTTCATCTTGTTTGAGATTGTATACCATTTGTATTTTTTTTACTTTTTATTTTCTTTAAAATAAAAAATAACAAAACTGCTTATTTTCTTTAGGAAATAATGATATGGACATCTGCAATCCCCAGTGAGGAACCTAGGGATCTGCATTGAAAGTTATTTGCTCTTTGGGCTTGAAGTACTTCACTGCAAGCTCTTCTGGCCCTCATGGCTTGTGCTGAGAAGTCTGGTGTGATTTTAATTAGGTTACCTTTCTACCTGGTTATTTTATTTTTCTCTGGCTGCCTCTACAACTGTGGGGGTTTTTGTTTTTTACGTGTTTGTTTGGGGAGGGTTATCATTTGTATGTGTGCTTCGTTGAGGTTTTTCTTTTTGCTAGATATGTGCTAATTTAGTAAAACTATGCCTTGGTGAGAGTCCTCTTTCATAATTATTTGGTGTTCTAGTAGCATCGCTTACTGGTATTTTAAACTCTTTTCTCATATTTAGGATATTTTCTTCCATGATTTCTGTAAGTGTGTTTCCAAAAACATCTGTGCTATATTCTAGTTTTTCCTCTAACTCTTATTAGCCTTAGATTGGTCTTCTTGTTATCGTCTAGTAGCTACTGGATAGTCTTCTTGTGCTTCTGTTTTTTGAGGGTTTTGTTTTTGCTTGTTTGAGCTCTTTATCACAATTCACTGTGTTGTCCTCAACATCTGGTAGTCGATTTTCACATCTTTTTGAGAAATCAACATTCTTGTTAAATCCATGATTCAAATTTTGAACTGCTTTTGTTATCAAATCCATTTTTTTTTACCTATTTCCCCCAAATTCAGTGGGTACACTGAGTGAAATTGTTACAAATATTGGTTCATCTCCCCTTTGAAATCATCTTCTTTATCACTTCTAAGAACTTTTTATAGATTTCTGCGACCTGATAGAAATTTGTTCTTTTTTCTTTTTCTTTTTCTTTCTTTCTTTCTTTCTTTCTTTCTTTCTTTCTTTCTTTCTTTCTTTCTTTCTTTTTTTTTTTTTTTTTTTTTTTAATTGAACTCATGACCTTGCACTTGCCAGGCAGGCTCTGTGCCACTGAGCTATCTCCCCAGCCCAGAAGTTTGTTTCATATGCAGTTTTTTACATTTGCACTGCCATAAACAAAATATTTAAAAGTTGTTTGCTAACAAGAATCAATTATTTCACACAGTTGCCAAAGATAATGAATCCAAGTTCAGCACTCTGACACCTTAAATGTATCATAAAAGATTGGCTATAGGCGGTGCTTGTAGCTGTGTCCTCACTTGGAAAGAAAGGGTTTGGCTTCTTAAATATGCAAGCATCTTATTATTAAGGACTCAGCCCTCCTGACTGTGTTGATTGCCAAATTGTTCACCACATCCTACCATCTGGAAGGGGAGTAGGATTTAGTACATGAAATTTGGGGAAGCTTGGCCTAGTCATAGTACAAGCCTCCAATTTGTGAGGATGTACTGTATGTTGAGAAGTGTTGTGGATAGTATATGACTTAATGTTTCCCTAAGAATTTCTATACTGAATTATATACACAATGAGATCTTTTTAGGGAATAGAAACTTAATGATTCTTTTTAGAATTTAGAATGCAACTGTAGGTGTTATAAAGCCAATGAGACATATTTCCAAGAAGATACAAATTTGACTATCTTTAATATTGAGATTTGCATAACAAAGGTCATTTTGTAAGAAAGGAAAATTATTTCAATGTTATGAAAGACTTTGATACTATCAGACCCTTTGCTTACCCAGGAGAAGTAGAGCTTAGAAGTACCATATGACATGGAAAAAGAATGTTACAGAGACAATTTAAGATATAATCCAAGGAAATGAGTAGACTCACCAGGGAGTGATGGCAGGAGTCAACCTTACAGTGACAGCCCCATGTAATTCTTTCATAAATGAATTCCCTCCACTCTCCGCATTTCTTCCCCAAAATGGACATAGGTTTTAGTGGTGCCATCTCTCTTCCCTTATCTTGAATATATGACTGCTAACAAGCTCATTCCATTGAGTTCTCTGCCAACAAATTTCATGTTCTCACATTTTAATCAAATATACACTTGATTCATTGGCAGTGTAAAAGAATTGCTCTGGGAATACACTTCTGCAAATAATTGACCTTATCACCAGAGTGTCACAAGCAGGAAATACTCTTCTCTTATTTTCTCACCTTCACCTACCACTTCACTATTTAGTGCAGTTCTGTCCTCATTGGTCTTTAGCTGTAGCAAAATACGCTGTGGTTTCAGTGAGAATCAGGTCATCTCTGCCTTCTATGTAACAAAAACTGCCTCTATATGTGTGTGTGGCTTTTAAGGCTAGAATTGTTCCTCTTGTAATCACATCAAAGTTGCAAGCCTACATTCAATGCCATGTTGCTATGTACTTAGAAATTTAGTTCTACTACATGGAGAGCATTGTTATGTGTTATATATCTTTTATTGTCCTAATGATCTTATGAAGTCCAGTTCTATTTGACACATTAGTCCTTGATGAGGCACCAGAGGATAGAAACATTACAGTCCCAATATTGCACAGCTGGAGATGAGATGAAAGGCACATACGTGTATTTAGGTAGAATACTAGATCTGTGCAGATGCTGTCTAGTCCAACTGGGAGATTTGTATTGCTTAGTGCATTATACCTCCTTAATGATTGTGTCTGTCCATGGTTTCTACTTACTCAGGGACACACAGTACTGGTGCACTAAACCAAGAGTGTTGTGTCCAAATAGCCCTATCCACTTTAACTAACTTAGGAACACCTGGCACATAACTCTAAGAATACTGGTGCAAGTCAAGCATATGTACTACAAAAAATGCTTTTAAGGAGTTTCTTTTATACCAATTTGACGCTCCAAATGTTTTGAATATGTGTAGAAGGAAATTGTATGGTATTACACTGTGCTGACATTTTTGTGAGTATTTACATGGTTTCACATAAGGTATTGCCAAGAATATCTACATATCCTGGTGGATTATCATTATGGATTCTTTGAGACACTTTGAAGTGTAATTGATATGCAGTATAAGAGGCCTCTGTCAGTTTGCATGAATATTGTATAACAATTTACCCCGTGTGTGCAGCAGTGTGTTTGATGTAAGCATGAGTTCAGTGACAGATGTCTGGCGGTGTAGAGTTTGTTCTGCCTGCTGAGAAAATGAATGTAGAGAAAAAGAGGTTTTTTGTACACTGGCAAGATGTATTGACTATACATGTGGTTGTCCTGAATGGGAATGAGTTGCCACATTTGGAATCTGGGTCTGATGTGGGTTTTCGTATACACAGTGCAAAATATTGCACACAAGTAGAGAATGAATTTTCAGCTTTTACCTACATCACTTCTTACAGCAAATATGTAGTATCTATTATACTGCAACAAATTCTTCACTGCAGGAAACATCAACTGTGTCTCCAACAGTTTCACTAAATTCTGATCCTGGCTCGTGTTAATATCTGCTTCTCAGGTACAAACATACTATTTGGTCAGAACACTTCTATATCTTATTGCAGTCAAATTTGGGATTTAGCATAATCCTCTTTTTGCTATAGTTTGTGACAAATTCACATTCTGCCAATCTGCCATTCTGTTATTTCCTGAAACTGATCACAGGAGTTAGGGAAGAGCTTAACTTTCTGTTAACATTGAAAACGAAAAGAACCCAAGAGCACTCCAGTGGAAAAGGTGCATGACAGTGTGTGGGGCATAGAGAGAGTGAGGCTTGCACACTCTGGAGGTCCCAAACTCCTTGTGCTGCTCTGTGGTAACCATAACATTTTGGTCACCCCATCATTAAGGGATATTCATAGACTGTCCTGTGTAGGGATCTGTTGGGTTCTTGCTGTATCCTGGGAAGGAATGGTGGTGAGAATGAGGAAAAATAGACAAGAGGCAAAAAGCTGGGGTCAGGTGGATGTCCTCTCCTGTGCGGAGAAGGGGAACTGCCCATGAACAATAGCACATTTATTTGTACCCTCAAGAGGTTGGTTAATTTCTGTCTTGCTGCCCATCAATCAGTTAACAAGCTACAACGGCTTGTTTATGTTCTTGGAGGAGCTCCTGTTTTCTTGGGCTGGCTTTGTCCTGCACATGTAATTACTTTCCAGCCACTCCCAACAGTTCTGTATATTCTCGTAATTCTGTCTGTGTCTTTAATGATTAACTGTCGACTCTACCTTTTCTACAGATCCAGTGACAGGACTTAACATTTGACCAGTCGAATAATTAGAAAGAAAATCAATTTTTCAAATTTCACATTTTAAGCATGCCTTGTTCTTTGTGCCATGTGCTCTCCAAAATCTACCTGGTTTCCCCAGCCAATAACCATGTATTTAGCCTACAAAGTACTAGGATTTTCCCATGAGATATTTGAAGTTCTCATTTCCCATGAGAGTCTTAGAAGTTCTTGTTGAAATAATCCCTGGACTGTTGCCCAATAATAAAACATGCTGTGTGTCTTCTCATTGTTTCTGTGGTTTGACAGGTGTAGGGAATTGCCATAATAACTGTTGGCTTGAATATACATTATTTAAGACCATATGTCCAGTAATAAATACTCAGATGAGTAATTTAAATTGAAGGATGTGATTGAGCCCCAGGAAGATTCATCATTTGGGGAGTCACACTTTTTGAAAAGAGAAGGAACTTTTAAGATACTTACAATTCATTACAAAAGGACAAGCTGGTCAGGCAGGTGTCTGGAGAAAATAGTTGGTTTTCAAAGGTAAACAAATTATATAAATTCTAGGCACAGAACACTGTTCAACTTGAGCAGGGACACAACTGAGGGGCACAGCACATGCCTGGTAGGAATGAGGTCCAGAGTTTGATTGCCAGTTC
>NW_004955429.1:18226662-18227723 GCF_000276665.1 Chinchilla lanigera | reverse complement strand
ACCACATTCAGTTATTGTCAGATACATGAAAGGACCCACACTGGGGAGAAACCCTATGTATGGAAGCAGTGTGGGAAAGCTTTCACCACACACAGTTCTTGTCAAATACTTGAACAAACTCACACTGTGGAGAAACTATGTTTGTAACCAATTTGGTAAAGGTTTCAGCAGACACAGTTCTTGTCAAATACATGAAAGGACCCACACTGGGGAGAAACCACGTGTATGTAAACAGTGTGGGAAAGCTGTCAGCACAAAGGGTGTTTCTCAAAGACATGAACAAACACACTGTGGAGAAACTGTATGGATGTAAGCAATGCAGTAAAGCATTCACCATGCACATTTATTGTCAAATACAGGAAAGGTCACACACTAGGGAGAAACCGTATGTATATAAGCAACATAGTAAAATTTTAGCACACAGAGTCATCATCAGAGACATGAAAGTACTCATACTTTGGATAAGCCCTGTGTATATAGACAGTGTGGGCAAGGTTTTACCAGACACAGTCAGTGTCAGAGACATGAAAGGACTCAGTGACATGAAAGGATGGTACAGAAAAGTCCTTTCTTTGTATGCAATTTTAAAAATCTTTCAGTTCACAGATACTGTTATATACCTGAAACTATTCATGGAACAAAGAATCTGAAGATGTAAAATATGTCAGAAATATTTTATTTGTCTCAGAGTGTTCCAGTTCCTGAAAGAATTCACATGAGAGGGAACCCATATGTATGCAATGAATATGTTAAACTCATTTTTCCACCCTCACTGAAAATCATGAAAGACTCCCCACTGAGGAGAAAATCTCTGCAAAAAATGTGTGAAAGCTCTTCATGCTTCTCATGACATCGGAAAACATGCACAAATTTGAAATGTGATTTAGTATAAATACAGATTGTAACACAGCTAAGAATTAGAGGGACAAAGACACATGTGTTAAGTGTGAGATACACTGTTTCAAAGCACACATCCAGAGGAAGTTTTCCTCTGATATATTTAAGGGTTGATGAACTGATGTGGTTGGGAAGTACATAATCACAAAGCACCTAGCATCCAA
>NW_004955429.1:18224086-18225442 GCF_000276665.1 Chinchilla lanigera | reverse complement strand
GCCTGGAGACACAAGGAGAGTAGTGGGTGAGGAAGGGAAGGGAAATAGTAAGAATCAAAATGTTAAATATATGTCCCTGCTCCCTAAGATGAACATGCACATGTACTTCCAGCATGTACTAACTAAAAAGCATAATATTTAAAGACATTTAGAGACATTGCATACTTTTTTTGTTTCATAATGACTTTCCAGCAGATGTATTGAAAATATTATATAACTATGCCTCTGGGTCTCTGGGAACAAATCATGTTTCAGGTTTCTTTAGTTTTGAATTTCATGTAAACATATATATTTTACATATGATCCTACTAAATGTATTACCACTGACAAATTGAAGCAGCAATCCATTGCATGCACTTCCATTGGTTACCCATGGCAGTAATTTTGTGACATTTTTGAGGGACAGGAAGTAGATATACACATGCACCAGGACATGTGCATCTCTCAGGTTGCATTAGCACATGAGAACGTATATTTTTGGTATGTAGATTGTACCTTTGCTTTTGGTACATCATAACAATTCACCAAAATATATTTATAGACTGTGATATAATGCAGTGTAATGAACCTAACCAAAATACCATAGTGTTGTTCCCTTTTTGAAATAACTATTTCTGACAGTTGTGATGTCTAAAAAATCCAGATAAAGTCACTAGCAAGTAAAGTTTATGACAGTATTTGCATATGTTGACTTCTTGCTGAGTTCTCCCAATACAGGAAAGTGTGCAAGGTGTCTATTTCATCAATAATACGTCATTATGTAGGTTTCTTCACTCATGACACAAGTCCAACAGATAGAAGCTCCTCATACCAACAGGAGGTGGATTCTAAAACATACATTTTGGGGTAACGACATTCAAAACACAGAAACCATTGTATGAGGTTGTAGTGTGTGTTGAGCAGTGCAGTGGATTGCATAGGGTTTTCTGCATCCTCCAGCAGTTATGCTCATGAACAATATACACTCATAAGTAGGTTGAGGGCTGAAATTTCAGCCCTCTTTCTAAATTAGAATCCACAAGAGGTAATACAGTTGTAGATGTCATGAACTGAATTAAGACACAAAGTGCTCCTGAGGGAAATATGAGTTTGATCACCATGTTTTCTGTGGTCCTCCAAGTAAATATTAAAAGAAAATGACATACATTGTTTCCAGGCTCCTAAAATAATTTCCCATGTTATCAGTGCCTGCTGCTTCCTGAGAAGATTAAACTCTTAGAAGCATAACAAACTTGTTACAGAGGACAGAAAAGAATGTTGAAGATGTAGATTCTGAGGGCACCAGAGGATCAGTATAGAATCTGCATTGTGATGGCAAGTTTTAATTTCACAGAATCTGCAATTTAATTTCACTGC
>NW_004955429.1:18221979-18222926 GCF_000276665.1 Chinchilla lanigera | reverse complement strand
TAATGTAAATGGCCTCCATTCACCAATCAAAAGAAGCAGACTGGCAGAGTTTATCAAGAAACAAAATCCAACAGTATACTATATACAGGAAATGCATTTAGCTCAAAAGGAAATTCATAGACTGAAAGTCAAAGGATAGAAAACAGTTCTCCATGAAACCCAGGAGAAAGCATGGGTAGCTATTCTGTTTGCAGACAATGTGAACTTCAAACCAAGAACAATGAAAAGAGATAAGGAAGGTCACAACATACTTAGTAAGAGAAAACTGGAAGAGAAAGAGATAACAATTATAAATATCTATGCATGAAAGATAGGAGCACTTAACAAGACAAATCTTAATAGACATGAAAAAAATAACTAATAGCACTACTGTAATGGGGGACCTAAACACCCCAATTGACTCAGAGATAGGTCAACTAGACAAAAAAAATTGGCAAAGAAAGAACAGATCTGAACCAAATCTGCAAAGAAGTGGACATAGTAGACATTTACAGAGTGTTCTACCCCACAATATCAGAATACATATTCTTCTGAACTGCACATGAGCCATTGTCTAAAATAGACCACATTGTAGCCCATAGAGCATGCTTAACTAAATGAAAAGAATTGAAATTATCCCATGCCTATTATCAGATAATAGTGCAATGAAGTTGGAAATTAATGACAAAAGGAACCACAAAAACTCCATAAACACATGGAAATGAAATAACAACTTCCTGAAAAACCAGTGAAATTAAACAAGAAACTAAAGAACACCAACAAGCAAAAATATAAATACAACTTACTGGAATATGTGGGATACACTGAAAGCAGTCTCAGAGGGAAATTTATAGTGGTGAACTCACACATCAGGAAAATATAAAGAGAAAAAACAAATAGTCTAATGCTGCACCTCAAACTTTTAGGATAAGAAAAAACAAGTCAAGCCCAAATCCTAATGAAGGGAG
>NW_004955429.1:18218064-18220199 GCF_000276665.1 Chinchilla lanigera | reverse complement strand
GCTGGAAAAACTAGCTTGCCACATGCTAAAGATTGAAAGTAGAACCATGTCTATCACCATGCACCAAATTAAAGTCAAAATGGATTAAAGATGTATATATTAAAACAAAAACATTAAATCTACTGGAAGAGAAAGAAGAGAGAAATCTTGAAGACATAGGAGTAGGCAGACAGTTCATGAACAAAAATCAAACTGCACTAGAAATTGTTCAAAGAACCAACGACTGAGATCCCATCTTCTTGAAAAGTTTTTGCTCATTAAAAGAAATCACTAGCAGAGTAAAAAGAAAACCCACAAACAGGGAACAAATTTTAGCCAACTGCCCCTCAGACAAAGGACTTCTACCTCAAATATATAAAGAATTAAAAAACAATCAGGCCCTCTAAAGTCGAAGGCCCACTCCAAAAATGGGCATCTTAGATGAATTCACACTTCTTAGATAAAGAAATAGAAATGGCAAACAAATACACGAGGAAATGTTCAACATCATTAATTATTTGAGAAATGTAAATTAAAACAACACTGACATTACATCTTACCCCAGTAAGAACGGCTTTCATCAAGAAATCTACCAATGACAAATGCTGGAGGGGCTATGGGGAAAAAGGGACACTTCTCCACTATTGGTAGGAGAGTAGACTGGTGCAACCATTGTGAAATTAGTCTGGAGGTTCCTCAGTAAACTAAGATTAGAGGTCCCATTCAACCCAGCTATTCCTCTTCTGGCTATTTTTCCAGAAGAACTAAAAACATCATACCACAATGATACATGTGCACTCATATTTATAGCAGTGCAATTTGTCATAGCTAAATCGTGGAAACAACCTACATGCCCATCAACTATGGTATGCAAAAAAAAAGCCGTGATATTTTTATATAATGAAATATTACTCAGGTATAAAGAAAGATAAATCAAGGCTTTTATAGGTAAATGGTTGCTACTAAAGACCATACTCATAAGTGAAATAAATCTCACATGTGTAAACATTTTATTGTCTCCTTTGTAGAGTAAATGAAATCTAAAAGGTACAAAAATAGTGGGAAAGGGAAAAAACTGCTCAAAAGGAAAGAACGACTGGGATGAGGGAAAGGAGAAAATAAAGAAGAAAGGGAAAATATATATTTATACACACAAGATGGCCAAGATAATTGTACTATTAATTTCTATTGCTTTCTTGAAAGGAACAGTTGATATTTAATTGTTTGATCATTCTTGTATGTCTGTGTTTATCTGAGTAACCAATATGAAGATAACAGTATTAATACAGCAACCAGCATTAATTTCTTTTCTCCTTGTCTGAAATTCTGTATGGTCTTTATTTTTATGTTTCACTTATGTGTGTGTGTTTGTTAATATGTTTTGGTTCTTTTATCTCTAAAAATAAAATTTAAAAATATATGAACAAAGCTTACAGGCAGATAGAAGCCAAGCCAATAAAGGTAAAGCAAATCTAGCATGTAAAGTAAATTTGAAGTAGGATGCAATAAGTAATGATGTTAGATATATAAAACCAATATTTGTGTGAGACAAGGTTAGCTTTGTCAGAAAGTTATATTAAGCAAAACCATGGAGTCCTCCTGTCTTATAAATCATTGTAAACTACCATTTAAGAGAAAGCACATAACTTACTGCTACAAAAACCAAGAATTGCACTTTAGTAATACCTTTCAGGGTATTTTAGATATACACATGAAAAAGTGTAACAATTTTGAATATACTGTGGAAGAATTAATATTTATTTTACCAAGTAGTAACACACCTTTTTATAACAAAGAGATGGAGGCATGGGACAAGGTGAAAAAGGGAAGGGGATACAAAAAGAATTAGAAAGCCAGGCATGGTGGTGCACGCCTGCAACCTTAGCACTTGGGAGGCTGAGGGAGGAGGATCATTGCGAGTTTGAGGCCAGCCTGGGCTACATAGTGAGCTCAAGGCCAGAGCCTGAACTGTATAGTGAGACCCTGTCTCAAATAATAAGACAAAAATAATTACAGTGAGTTATATGCATATATCAAGTTCCCACATGTAATGTGATTTTTATGCACTATAATCATGTACTAATAAAGAAAAGAGAAATTTGTCAATGAGACTGTCTCTTACCAACCAACGCTTACATTGACTTTGCCAATGAAGT
>NW_004955429.1:18215539-18216680 GCF_000276665.1 Chinchilla lanigera | reverse complement strand
ACCATTTTTTCATATATTTATTTGCTATCTGTATTTCTTTATTAGAGAAGTGCATATTCATTACTGAGGCCCATCTGGTATTAAAAGTATAGTCACTTAGATAGCATTGATCTAATGAGAAATCACAAGGTGATAGGTGGAATAAAAGTCTAAAGATTGTGGAGTGAGAAAATGAGGCAGATGCCACTCAATTTGCTTTTGTAAATTTACAAGGCATGTGATTTAATACCTGGGTGCAGGCCGACAGAAAATGATAAGGCCATCTGTGGGGAACAAAGAAAAGTGGGTCCCTTTTTGGGGTTGGAAAGAAGGCAAGGGATATTAGATGGGAAGATTTATGTTTGAAGAGAGGGAAAAAATTAGAAATAAAAGGTTTAAATCAGGCTAATATTACAGTAACAACAATTGATATAATGGGTATTGTAGTCATCACAGTAGTTACTCAGAGCCCAAGATATAGGCATGAAATAATGTCCAGACAATATTAGCACACATCTTTCTCTTTGATGAACAAAAAGAAACTAGCTTTATAACTATCTTAACTACTTGTGGGTGTGCATTTTCCCCCTTTTTTCTTTTTTCCTTTCCCCTTCACCCTATCAGTTTCTCTTTTATTTTAAAGTTTCTTCTCAATCCACAATATCTATTTGGATCTTACTTGCTCAGCTTCTCACACTAGTGAGACAATGTGAATGTTTAAAATATTGGTCTGATTTCACATATAAGTAGAGTCTCAGGTTGCATTGATTTACCTATAAAAGTCTCTAGTTTATCCTTCTTTATGGCTGAGTAGTATTCCATTATATAAAATACATTTTTTAATCCATTCCTCAGTTGATGGGATTTGGATTATTTCCAAGATCTAACTATTACAAATTGTGCTGTAATAAGCATATATGCACATATATCACAGTAGTGTGATGTTTTCATTCTTCTGGAAATATATCCAGAAGGGTAATAGCTGGGTCAAATGGGACTTGTAATCCTAGTTTTTTTAGGAATCTGCATACTGCTATCTACAGCGGTTGCACCAGTCTACACTCTCACCAACAGTGAAGAAGGGATCCTTTCCCCCCACAGCCTCCCCACCACTTGTTATTGGTGGATTTACTGATGGCAGCCATTCTCTCTGGGGTGAGAT
>NW_004955429.1:18212570-18214579 GCF_000276665.1 Chinchilla lanigera | reverse complement strand
CAGGGGATATCTTTCCATTTTCTGATATCCTCTTCAACATCCTTTCTCAGAGCACTGAAATTGCAATGTGTAGATATTTACTTCTTTTCTAAAATGATTCCTAAGCAGTTCATGTTTTTGGGTGCTATTCTAAAGGGTGCTTTTACCCTAATCTCTCCCTCTGTGAGTTTGTTACTGTGTACAGAAACACTTGATTTTTGAGTGCTGACTTTGTTTTCACCTACACTACTGAAGTTAGCTGTTTAATCTACCAGTCATTTGGTGGAGTTTGGGGGATATTCTGTGAAGAGTATCATGCCATCTGCCAATAATGATAATTTTATTATCATTATTTCTTCTTTCTTTCTTCTCCTTATTCCTTTTATGTCTCTCTCTTGTCTCATTCATCACTATAAAAAGAATTTTCCTCCTGGGTCTACTTTCACTGAATCCCATATGTTCTGATGTGCTGTATTAGAGTTTTTTTTATTGTAAGTATGGTTCACCTTAGTCTTTAATTTCCTCTGTGACCCATTGATTGTTCACAAGGGTGTATTTAATTTCCATGTATTTATGTAGTTTTTGTGTTTTCCTTTTCATTGAATTCCAATTTCATTGCAGTATTTTCAGATAGTGTGTATGGGATGATTTCAATTCCTGTACATTTACTTAAGCAAGTTTTGAGGGCTCATATGTGGTCTATTTTGGAACATGTCCCATGTGCAGCTGGGAAGATTGAGTAGTCTTATGTTTGAGGGTGGAAAACACTGTAGACATCTACGAAGTCCATTTGTTTGCCGGCTTGGTTTAATTCTGATATTCCTTGCTTTTTTTTTTTTATTGTCTAGTTGATGAATCTATTCATGAGAGTGGGTTAATAACATACCTCCTGATAATTGTGTTAGTGCTTATTTCATTTTTCATGTGTGTTAATGTTTGTTTTATGTAGTTTGGTGCACCAGTCTTTGGTGCATATATATTCATGATTGTTATCTGATCTTGGAGTTTTCCCTTATCAAGAATATAGTGATCTTCTTTTCTCTTTTGATCATTTTTGGCTTAAAGTTTATATTGTCTGCTTTTTTCTGGGTTACTATGGCCATTTCTTCATGTAACTTACTTGTACCCTCGAGAGCTGCTCTGGCTCAAGTAAGTATATACCATTTCCATTTAATGAGAAACTGTAGCTCTGCATGTCCAACCTTATGATATGGTGGATCACATAATACCCAGCTCATGATAAGCAACCTGAGTCACACAGTAAGCTGGAGTTCCCTGGTCAAGCATTCAGTTTCCAGTCAGGGGCAGGAGCAGGCCAAGAGCTGTTTCTTCAAAGGGAGAGTAGTGGTCTGCTCCTGATGGCAAAAGCTTATTTCAAAATCCTAAAGACCTCTGCTGCAATTTACCTATGGATGCCTGCCAGCGACTCCAAATAGCATCTCTACCTTCTACTGACACTTAAAGCTGTGATGTACATTGAACCTCAAGAGGAAGGATCATGACCATCCCCTTGGACCTTCCTGGGCTGCAGATCTCTTTGGCCTATTGCCTCTAGGTGCTCAGAACAATTCTAGAAATAGTCGTGATGGCCAAAAGTCACAGAGTGGTGGAAAATGGGTGACATATGTGTAAATGTATTGGGGCTTTGACCTTTCAGAGTTGCTTAATGGTCACCATGGGAAGTGGCTCTAATATGCAGAGTTGATGAAGTCACCCTGAAATATGTTCATATGAAAAAAATTTATGAAGAGCATTTATAGAAAGAACTCACTTATAGAGACATCTAAAAGCAGGGTTGATACATCTGGCAGTTTATTTTCTTCAGACACCTGTTAATTTTACTACATTTTTTGCAGTAGGTACAAAATACCTGACTACAGAATTTAAAAATAAAAGGATTATTTTAGCTCATGATTTCAGAGATTGAAGTCAGTGGTTATTTGACAAAAATGGAGAAATATGATGGTGGAAGGAAAAGAAGAAAAAGATAACCGCTACCTGAGAACCAGGAAGCAGGGGTAAAACAGGTG
>NW_004955429.1:18202856-18212375 GCF_000276665.1 Chinchilla lanigera | reverse complement strand
CCTTCTAGCAATGTTAATATATTGAAAGATAGAGTAGTAACTTTTGAGGAGGGAATACAGAGCACTTACAGTCGGAAGTGCTTTCAACACCAAAAAGTACGTTTAATCAGCAATCATTTGCATCTTTCTGCCATATATTTTCTTGGCTTAGAACGTGTAAATCAAGAGATAGAGTGAGAGAAAGTCTTGTCCAGGAAGCCAACGACCTTATTCCCAGTTTCTCACCTTTCCCAACTGCAGGCCCTCCTTTTGTTATATCGTGTCCTGGCCTTGCCTGGCTGCAGGACACTCATTCAAAGTGACTTCCTAACTCTGAAGCGAGCTTAGCTGACCGGTGACCCCATTTGGAAGAGCCACACACAGGAAGAGTCCACTGAGCCCAGTAAGAAGACTGGAGTAGCCAGGCAGGGTGGTGCATCCCTGTAAAGCCAGCACTGCGAAGGCTGAAGCAGGAGGATCACTGGGAGCTCAAGCCCACCTTGAGGTATTTAGTGAGTTCAAGAACATACTAAATTACATAGCAAGACCATATCTTCAAAACAGAAAAAGACTTAGCTCTAAAAATCCAGGAGTAAACTCTTCTTAAGCGCAGGCGAAGACAGGCCGGCATCCTGAAAGAAACTGCTCGGGAAGTGTCTTGATTACAGTGCCCCATTTGAGTAGCCAGCACACTTGTCAGGACTGGCTTCTGTTGTCACGCTCCCCTCAGAAGGCGGGGAATGGAGCAGGAGCCAATCAGTGTTGAGGGGCGGGCTGTATGAACTGTCCAATCGGGCGGCCCGGGGAAAGGGAGGACACTCTTTCCGGGCGCCGAAGCTCACCTTCTGATCTTAGTGCTGACAGCCGCCCCAGCTGTGTCCTCAGGCTGGCTTTCGGACTTCTCCCGGCCGCAGGCTCTGTGGGCAGCCCCGCGGGACCCGCCAGCCACGCAATGGTGACGTTGGGGGACGGGCGCCCTCTTGCCGGACGGGCGGGACGGGGGGAGGTGAGGGCGGAAGCGGCGGGAGCAGCGATGGCGGACCGAGCCTGCCCGCGGCTGCCGAGTGGGAGTTCCTCCTGGGCCCGGCGCCTTATCAGCTCTGTCCAGAAAGTAAAATCCCTGGGGCTGTGTGTCCTATCTAAAGAACTTGTGTAGCAAGTGCACGGCCTGCCCGGAATTCAGTCCAGAAGCGTAAAGGAAAAAGAGAACTGTTCTCACACTCGTGTCCGTGCGGCAGTGCTGGCTGCAGATGCGCTGTCAGCGACAGGACAGGCGAAGACAGCCGGTGATTTACGGCGCAGCGCGTTCGATAAATTACACGAGCTATTTAGTATTTTATAATGAGATAACGTTATGTGTTGCATTTTATCAAGTACACGTCATTATAATTGTGTTTATCAGTTTTAAAGGAAAGAAGGCCTAGCGCTGTTTGCTGGATTATGCATATTCAGTGTATTTTCAATACATTATATTTTGGTTGATCAAGATATTTTGCCGTGGTCGGTCAAGTCAATGTGCAGACTCATTCCTTCAACCCTTTGTAAAGCGCTTCTCTGTACACTAGTGAGCTTCTCAGGTAGTACCATGTGCAGAGTGCCGTATTAATGAGGTTCTCCCAAGGAACTGAACTGGGATGCATTAAGTGTTGTGTTCTGATAAAAAGGAAAAAGCTGTGCTGCTGCTTTTGTTTCTGATTTGCTTTGTTTTATTTATGCATTTAATTATGCATTTATTATTTGTGCATTTATTTGATTTCTTTTGCATTTATTTGTTTTAGTACTATAGAGCAGTGCACCGCCCTGGTGATACTGTGTGGCTTGTTCCATGAAGACAAGGGACTAGAGAGAAATTTCCAGTGTTCAGACCCAGGGCAGAGCAGTTTGACCACAAGACAACAGCGTGTGCAAAGTTGAAGCAAAAACACTTCCATTGCTAGTTCCATTTTATGCCGATTCTGGGATCCATTCTTACTTCCTCAGTCTTGGAGAAAGTACTTGGCTTTCTGCTCTACCCTTTTCTGTTTTCCCACTGCCTCTTCCTTGTCTTAATGGGCTGAAACATCTGCCTAGAACAGTCACCTCCCAGACTTGGGGTCTTTTTCCTTTGCAGTGATTTGTATCTCTAGGGAGAGAGAAGACAATGGGCATTTGTTCTGTGTCCCCAAGTGGTCCTACATTTGCCACACTCTGTGGACAGCTCTCATACTGGCATCCTGGAGAAGCCCGTGGGAAGGGTTTCTGCAGAAGGGCACCCTGAGATAAAGCACAGAGCTTCAGTTCCTTCCCCGCTTAGTGTGACCTCAATACCCCCAGTGTGTGTCATCATAACACAGTGTTTTGGTTTGTTTCTAGATGTCCCCCCCCAAAGCCTCATGCAGTCATGGGGCAAGCCACTAGAATTTATGATTGATTCATGGTCCAGTGCTGGCAGTATGGGTGTGAGTGCTACACCCGCCCTGGGGTAAGTAGCCTGCATTCAAGAGAAGGGAAAGAATAAAAGACTTGCTGCTGCCACTGATGCTCAGAGCGTACTTGGTAGTAGTTTGTTTCCATTGAAAATCTAATACACACTGTCCAGACTACCACCACCAGGGGCAAACGTTCCTATATCTCTTCCAGGCAAACTCCAAATGTTTTCAAATTTGATGAATTTTAGTGAATTGAATTTATACTCGTATCTTTTTTCCTCTCATTTTGCCTTCTTTTTTCCCCTTTCCTATGTAAGTTGCTCTCCATGGGGCCCACAGCCGCTATGACTATGTTGTAGGTTTTTAAAGAATTTGTTGATAAGGTTTAATAAAGGTGGATAAGTAAATGCTTGGAGGTGTATGCCTATTTCTGTTTGGAGGTGTATGCCTATTTCTCTAAGACTTCAGACGATGAAGTCTTTCCTGTATTATGATATGTGAGGAGGATTTTCTTGTATAAATCCAAGTATTGCCACAGATTGAGACAAGGAGTGTAATGGTGCATCTGTCAACTCCTTTTAAGGCTGAAATTAGAAGTTTGCAGAAATACTGATAAAAGTTCAATATTCTAATAAAATGTGTTTTAAAAAGTATAGTTTCTACTAGGACTGGGGGATATTTTGGGGATATTGGTCCAAATTCTCCTGGCTCAAAAGAAATATGCTAGGATAACGTGGAAAGTGAAATCTGCCCACTCGTTGATGGTCATGAAACAGAGGGCAGAGAAAGTCTGAGAGGAAGGAGCCAGGGAACAGGTAGGGTTCCCAAGTCTGTGCCTTTATGCATGATTCAGTCCCACACGGAGATGTGTGTTACTAATATGATAGGCATCTCTGAAAGCAATCAGGTTGATCATTGAGGCTCACCACCTGATGGCTCCAGGTCTAATGTTTCTTGTGGTGTAGTTAATGTATTGAATGAGAGAAGTTTTCAATATGTGAGGAGTGGACTGTACTGCAGAGAGTTTGCAGTGTTAAATCCTTAGGGACTCCTGCTTCATCACAAGGAAATGATTGGTATTAGGGATGTCATACTGATACTCATGATTAGAAACTTTTGTCTTCATGATTTAGATTTGTTTTGTGACCTTGAAGGTTGCCAGCCTGAGACATCTGAGTATTGCTTTCCCTTTCATGTTGATTCATTTGCCTAATACTATCATACTACTCCAGTGTCTTTATTCATGAAATGATTATATTCCCTTCACAGTATATTTTATTTTCTTTGCTGAACATAAGTAAAATGATAGATAAGGTTTGAGAAAGTCTGTACTGTGAGGCAAAGTGCTTCATTCAAGTTTCTACCGTCTAAAACCTTCAGTCTTTCCTTTCATTTCACTATGTCCTGCCATTGCCTGGAGCCTAGTTCTCCATGAGACTTGAATCTGGAGGTGCAGGAGCACACCAGTAACCTCATTTTAAGCAACAAAACACAGAAAAAGCCCATTGAGTATTCTTACAAGATAGTGGCAGCTTGGACCAGGGATATAGCTCAGTGGCACAAGCTCCTGCCTGGCAAGCACAAGGTCCTGAGTTCAGTTCCTGGTACCAAAAAGCAAAAGCAAAACCAAACCAAACCAAAACAAAACAAAACAAAAGAGAGCTCAAGGCCAGCCTGAACAACATAGCGAGACACTGTGTCAAAAAGATAGAAAAAAAAAAAGTAGTAGCCGCTCTTAAATGCTAGTGGAAAATCTTCTTCAATTTTCATTGTAAGGTTAGTCAGTATTCTGGGAGGAAGTCTGGGCTGAGAAGGGTTTTCATTGGAGTGTATCATATAGGCTCCACTCCAAGTGGTGGTATATTTTTCTTTCTTGTACCTCTTGGCTCAGAAGGCAGGAAGTGAAGCAGTAGCACATCAGTAAAGAAGCATTGGCTTTCTGTGAGCTATCCAATCAGGCTTGCTGGGAAGAGAAGTGACCCTTGCTCTGTCAAGCACCTAAGTCAAAGCTCCCAGTGCATTGCTGACAGCTGCATCAGCTGGCACAGACTCACTTGCTATGTTAGTTCTATTGACTGAAAGCTGCTTGGGAAAGGCACTGGGAGACCCTCAATCCTGGAAATAATGAATGTGCAGCCAAGACAGTAGTGGGGTTTCTGGTGGAGGCATAAGGTCTGGTTGCGAGAGGACAGAATCAGCTTTGGCAGAGTCTGAGTCTCTCCCCCGCCCCATCAACTAAAGAGTCTTACTTTCTATTTATCAGCTGCTGTTGATGTACCCTTAGAGCTTCTGCACTTTCAGAGCGGGGTTAAGACAGCTGCCAAGACCTAAGTATCCTGTTTTGTCCACGTGAGATAGCTGTCGAATGTCCAGAGCTCTGTCTTGAGCCACTTTGAGAAAAGCTGCATTTCTCATATTGTGCAGTGAACATGGCAGGCTGGTTGGGAGACTCATGACATGTGGAAGATTTGTATGTGGATGGCACTGTGTTGTGATGGGTGCCATAGACCTGCTATTAAAATATCTCGCTTCTGACACCTCCCATCATCTCCTGTGCCCTTGCTACAAAATTGAGTACTTTTTCTTTCCCTTCCTTTGTTTTCCTTGGAGCCAGTGGATCATGGACCTAAACTCTGAACCAAACTCATCTTCCGTTTTAATGTGCGGATGTTTGTATTTTTTCTGAGGGATGTAGAAGTGGCTAATCCTCCTGCTGATGGAAAATTTGGTAATTGTTTAGGAAATGGGGTCTCACCAGGTGTCTTCTCAAACCTTAGTCTCATCGTGATGAGGTGAATTGCTAAATTTCCAAAAAGTATGCCACGTGGCTAAAATCACTGTAGTATGTTTAGGAAGGCTATAAAAATCTGAAGAAAGCTTTAATATTGCTGGAGATGAGCCTCAGTCATAGAGCATTTGCAATTTTTGCTTAATCTCTTGTGCTATATCCACAGCAATTCAGTCAGTCCAACTATTGACAGAGTATGTAAATAAGTAAATAGATATGCCTAGCGTGTCAAGGATAGCCTGGAGTATAGGCTGTTAAAAAAAGAATATCCAGAATGTAGCAACTTTTGTCTATTGAGAATGTGTAAAGAACAGTCTAGAATACATCCTTGCATTCTTCTACTATAGACAGCTATCTCAAATTTGAGATTAGTTCTGCAAATTTTAAATTTTTAAAGTTAAATTTTATTTTATTTTATTTTTTTTGGTTTTTTGGTTTTTCTCCAGTACCGGGAACCGAACTCACGACCTTGTGCTTGCCAGGCAGGCGCTTTGCCGCTGAGCTAAATCCCCACCCCCTAAATTTTAAATAATTTTCTCAAATTATTAAATTTTCTCTCTGCTGTTTTCTGAGAGAGAATTTTTTGGTGTTCAAAAAGCAATACATATTTGAATTTAGAAGGGAAAATGAACCTTCAAGTGACAGGGTAGGTGTTGGTCTCTGTTCAATATTCAGCCGGTGGGCAAGAGAAGAATTTTTCCTTGGGAGGATGGTTCAGTAGAGTGTGGGAAAGACCACTTTAAGAATTCCTGGATTTCCCAGGCATGGTGGCCCATTCCTGTAATCCCAGCACTGGAGGCTGAGGCAGGAGGATCGTTGAGTTCAAGACCCACCTGGGCTGCAAAGTGAGTTCAAGGCCAGCCTGAACTGCATAGTGAAACCCTGAAACAAAAAAAAAAAAAAAAAAAATTTCTGGCTTCAAGAGGATATTATTTATTTTCCATGTATTTATGTAGTATTTGTGGTTTCATTTAGCATTTATTTTGAATTTCATTGCACTATGATCTGATAATATCCATGGGATAATTTCAGTTCCTTTTCATTTACTTAAGCATGTTCTGTGAGCTATTATGTGATCTGTTTTGCAGAAAATCCCATGTACTGCTAAAAATGTGTAATCTAGTATTGTTTGGACATTGTAGAGGCATTGATTTTTTCAAAGGTTTGGTGCAGCTCTGATATTTATTGATTTTTGTCTACTTGATCTATTTGTGACAGTGGGGTATTGAGGTCCCCCACTATAACTGTATTAGTGCTTCTCTGATTTTTCAAATCCATTAATATTTGTTTTATATAGTTGGATATTCTGGGAATTATATATATATGATTGTTATCTGTTCCTCAAAGAGTGTTCCTTTAACAAGTATGGAGAGACTTTTGTCTCTTCTGATCAGTCTTGGCTTGAAATCCACTTTGTCTGCAAATAGGATAGCTATTCCTGCTCCCCCCGACCCAGGTTCCTGTTTCATAAAGTGATGTTTTCCATCCTTTAACTTTCAGTTTGTGTATTTCTTTTTGAGTTAAATAAGTTCCTTGTATGCAGCATATTGTTGCATATTGTGTTATGATCCACTCTGCAAATCTGTCTCTAATTGGTGAATTGAGACCATTCACATTGGTGGTTATAGCTGATATGTATTGACTTATCCTTGTCATATTATATTCCTGTTGTTGGTTGCCTTTATTTCCTTTTTATTGAGTTGTTTATCTTGCTTGGTGGATTTATTCTATCAGGATTCTTTGAATTTTTGTCTTAATTTTCTTTTTCTAGAATATCCTTCAGAATTACTTGAAATACTGGTCATAGTCATGAATTCTTTTAGGTGTTTGTTGGCATCAGAGTATCTTCTTTCTCCATTAGTTGTAATAGAAAATTTTGTGGGATACATTATTCTGGGTTGGAGGTTGTTTTCTTTTAGGGCTTAAAATACTTCACTGCAAGCTCTTCTTGACTTTAGGGTTTATGTTGAGAAGTCTGCTGTGATTCTGATGGAGTTTCCTTTGTATTTGTGATTTGTTTCTTTACTCTAATGGCTTTCAGTATTCCATTCTTGTGTTGAATTTCTGGAATCTTGACCATTATTTGCCATGGTGTAGTTTTCTTTTTCTAATCCTGACTATTTGGAATTCTATGTGCCTCACTTTACTGTATGTCACATTCTTTTTCTGCATGTGGATTTCTTCTGTGAACAGGTTTTTTTTATGACCTTTGTGCTATGTTGTGATTTTTCATTGACTCCAGTTGATATAATGTAGTCTCTTTACATCATCTAGCAACTGTTGCATTGATTTTTCATGATCTCTCGGTATGTTTAAGAATCTTTCACTTGATGATCACCAACCACAACTCTGTCTTCTAGATCTGATATTCTATATTCACATTGTGTGATTCTGGTGCATATACCTTTAGTAGAAGTTTTAATCTCTTAGATTTCTGTTTGATTCTGTTTTATGGAATCTGGTTCTTTTCTATGATAAGAATTCCTTTTTTTCATGTCTTTCCTAAACTCCTCTATTTTTAAAAAATCTGTATTTCCTCCAGATTTGCTCGTCATCTCCTTTATTATAGGTATCATCTCTTTAATTATCTGTGTAATTATTTGTTCCTTAAATTGGTCAAGAGACTTATCTGCTTTGTTACTTCTGTTGCTACCATTTGAGAAAATTTGGGTGGGAGGCTTGGTTTCTTCCATCTCAGTGCCCCCTGCATTTTATTTGTGGCAGTTTGAAGTTTGGAGTGCAGCTTGCTTCGATGATTTATCATTTTTTTCCTTTTATTTTGTTTAATTTTTCTGCATTAAGACTTGTAAATTGCTTATGTCGTGTAGCTTTATTACTAGTATCAAGCTCTCTTTAGGCAATGACTACTTTTCAGAGATGTGTTCTAGGTACAGCTTGAGTCTGTCCCAGTATTCCACATCTTCTGTTCATTAGGGATGAGAGGTTGCATCCTATTTGGCCTAGTTTGGTACTGGACTATGGTATTGTTTATGACCTCTAGACAGTCTAGGTGATGGCATACAATAGAGATAGATTGATCAAAATAACTCTGTCATTCTTCCTAGAGTAATCAGTAATAACAATAGCATAAAAACACAAAGTGGAAAATGATAGACCTTAATAACTAATCCTGTGTCTTTTTCAACCATAGGTGCAAGGTTTATAGTTATAGAACATCTAAAACAAAGCAGAAAATTATGCACAGTATAAAATTGATAGAGCAGTTTAACCTCTTTTTATCATAAAGCACTATTCAGCTATAAAAAGACATACTATACTTAAGAACTTACAGATTCATAATGGTAAATGGTATATGTATGGAAGCCTGAAGCAAAAAGAAAGTAGATTGTAATGTACAATGCAATTAATGTTGTGAAGAATGTGGTAGGATTGATGTAAAAGGTCTTGTTTAGGAGGAAAAGGAAATTAGTGGTGTTAGGTAACAGTAACAGAGAAAAACATCTCTTAAAAGTATAAATAATAGGGAGTATAAATTAAACTAGCGGGAAAGAAAATAAGAAAAAATAGAGAAAAAGTTGAAATAAAAAAATGAGAAAAGGAAGAGAGAATAATAGGAGGGCCTACTTTTTAAAAAGAACAAAGCAAAATAATATTTTAAAAGTGAGAGGATGGATGGTAAAACTGCAGATTTTACCAAAAAAAAAAAAATCTACAAATAAAAAAATGTAACAACAGAAGAATAAAAAATGTTGGTTAAATGGATGGGGAGGAAGAAGAAGAAGCGGGAGGGAGGGATGGACAGAGAAAGAGCCAGAAAGGGAGAGAGGGGAGAGGGGGGTTCCTATGTATTTTGAGAAGAAGAGTGGTTTCTTCTAGGACCAATCAAGTTCCTCTTTGCAACTCTTTGTAGTCTGTGAGTTATTATGGAGGTTACTCAGTTCAAGAGATCCTCTCTCCACAGTCTCCTGTTTGTGGCAACTGTTCAAGTTGGGGTATCAGCATAGGGAATGTGGTGCTTTTGTTCTTACTTTAAAAAGAAAAAATAAAATTTCAAAACATAATAGGAGGGTGACAAGGGTTAGTATATTGCATATTGTTAGCTTTAAAATAGCTAAAGTACAAGGTATCAGTATTTAATTGTCCAAACAATATTAGTGCAAACCTTTCTTTTCAATGAACTAAGAGAAATTAGTAGTACAACTATTTTAACCATCAAAAATTTCCTTTTGCTTTTCCCTTCTCTTCTCCATTCCCCCATCCCAGTTTCTCTTTACTTTTGAAGTTGCCTCCCATTTTGCAATATCTATTGTACATTTTGGATCCTAATTACTCTTGCAGCTTCTTACACTACAGAGACAATACCTTTACACAGGCACATCTGGT
>NW_004955429.1:18198634-18199676 GCF_000276665.1 Chinchilla lanigera | reverse complement strand
GTTTATGATTCTTATCTCTTCCTCTTGGACTGTTTGTTTCCTTTACAAGGATGTAGTGACCTTTATCTCTCCTAATCAGACTTGGCTTGAAATTCACTTTGTCTGTAAATAGAATAGCTACGCTGCTTTTTTCTGGGTTTCTGTCACATGGAGTTTTCCAACTTTTAACTTTCAGTCTGTGAATTTCTTTTTGAGGCTCCTGTCATGAATTCCTGCTGCTTGGGGACCAACACTGTTTACCCAGTACACATTCTGGTGTGGATGGGAGAGTCTCCCAACACTGGGCAGAGGCTTGCATCAACTCTTAGTCTCCCAGCAGAGTCCCAGATCTGCCCGAGATTAATGTGGAGAGATTGCCGCAGGCCCAGTGAGGTTGCACAGCTCTGTGTAGTATCTTATGAGTGTCCAGAGTACCAGACAAAACAGGCAGAGCCTTAAGCCTTGCTGCTTAACCAGGAAGAAGACTGGCCTATTGTATTAGGCAGAGACTGTGCCCAGGAGACTGACATAATGCAGGGTGGAGCCTCTGATGCAACTGGAGTAGAGACAGTGGGCCTGGTGATGAATGGTCAGTGCCGCAGTCCAGGTATACGAAGTGAAGATTCACATGGGCTTGGAACACAGGTTGCCTGGAGACTCCAGGAGGAATGACTATCATGAAGAAATCAAGCTGTTATAGCAAGTAGCCAGAATTACTCACAGAGGCCAAATAATGGGGAACAAGCAGGTTTATTTAGCATACGTAGATGATACCTCAACTTTTGTCAGCCAGGAGTATTAACCACGAAGACAGAATCACAGCAGCTTTTATAGGAGTTGGTCCAATTGCTAACAATAGGGTTTCTAAAAATAGCACACACTTTCCAGAAAGGTGGAAGACAGAGTTCTTCACAAGATGACAGTCATGGTTGTGGGGTAGTCATGGAGTTGTTACAGCATTGCAGCATTTACCAGAAGAAGCATTTTTCAGAAGTAGAACAGCTTATACATGGAAACTGCTTATCATATGATCTGGGGAGCAAGAGAGTTCATCTAAAGTTCA
>NW_004955429.1:18182418-18196895 GCF_000276665.1 Chinchilla lanigera | reverse complement strand
ATGTTTGAATTAATATTTTTATATTTTAAATTTTTTAGGCAAAAATAATTAAAATCATAAATATTATATAAATATCTGTATACTGCAAAACCCTGTGATATAGCAAAAACTTAGTGATACAGAATTAGATATGTATATTTGTAAAACCCATGATATAGTGAAGCCGCAACAAGCGAGCCACAATATAGTGAGGGACGACTGTATTGGGAAGTAGGAGAGCTTGTTCAAATGAGAAGAGGAACAAGGGAGGGGGGAAGTGGAGGGGAGGATAGGAAAAGGGGTTTTAAAAAAGAGAATTGAAGAAAAAATAGAAATGAAGCATTTGTAAGTACAGAGGCAAAGATGGTTAAAGGGAGTGGAGGGGGATGGGGAAAAGGGAATTAAGATATATTGTGTACAGGTACAAATTCCCCATGATGAATGTGATCATTATGTATGGCAAACATGTACTCATAAAAAAAAAGAATAAACATCCCAGTTTAAATAGTCACAATTTATGTACAATAAAATTGTGGACGTTCCTTCTTATTTTGGAAAAAAAAATAAAGTTTCTGGCTTCTCATGTTCCTCTTGATCACCACCTGAGAGTGAGTCACCCTGGGCCACATGGGCACAGTGAAAGTCATTTGTAATCTCACGAAACTGTTTAACCTTCTCAGGCTGAGTTCCTTTGCAAACTGGTGAAGCTAGTTTATTCCCTGTCCTGCTTTCCTCTTGCTTTTTTTGCAAGAAGTTTTTTGTATAAAAAGGAAATTACTGCAAGGATATATTTTCATGATTTAACTCCCAAAGATTGTAATTTCCTTGGAAGCTGAGCAGAGAGAATAGTTACATCTAAATAAGCAAAAAATAATTGAGAAGTAAAATATTTACATTTAACATAAATATGTCTAAAAATCCAAAGAATAATAGTACAGGTCACAAATGAATGTTTGAAAATTCCAGTCCATTTCTCTGAAATAGGACTTTGAGGCTCTATCAATATGTGTAGAATTGTAGTGCTCGCTTCAGCAGCACATATAATATGTGTAGAATTGTAAAAAAAAAAAAAAAAAAAAAAAAAAAAAGATGTGTCATAAGTTATTGGCTTCAGTGTTTCTGTGAAGGATATTGTTGAGTATTTTTTGAAGTACTGGTTGAGCATTCATATGTCTCTTGAACTGGTCTTTTCATAAAATGTCTTTATTTCTCCATCTATTTGGAAAGAGAGTTTTGCTGGGCAAGTTCAATGGGTTGAACTTACTCCCTGTTAGGGCTTGAAATACATAACTCCAAGCTCTTCTGTCCTTTAAGGATTATGTTAAGTCTGTTATAATTCTAATTGGTTTACCTTTATAGGTGATTTTGTGCTTTCTCTGCTTCAAATTTTTGTTGTAGTTTTTGGATATCTGGCAATATGATAAGGACATGCCTTGGTCAGTTTCTTTTTTCATAGTTTTTTGGTGTTCTCTCATCCTCACTTCTATTTTTGACTCTTCCCAACTTTTTGAATTTTCCTATTATAATTTCCGTAAACATATTAATTCCATCTATGTTCTAATTTCTCTGTAACTCCAACTAGCCTTAGGTTGGTGTCTTTAGTGTTGTTCAGTAGCTGCTGGCTGGTCTTTTCTTGTCTTTTCTGGGAGTCTCCTTGAATACTTCTATATAATTTTTCATTTGTCAATTTCAGACTGACTGGTCTGCTGTGGGGTTCTCCCTGGGCTGGGTGTTTGGGCCACAGTATGTGACTGGGAGCAGATACTTATCTCATCATCTTCCCTGGACCGGATGCATAGCCCCAACCTATGACTAGAGGCATGTTGCTCACTTGGTTGGTCCATCCCCACATTTCCCTTTCTCTTATATCACAGACATTTTTATACAAGCTGTAAGATAATACGTCTTCCTTAGTCTAATTTTGTTACACATTCTCCAATGAATACTGTAGTTCTTTTCATTAGCATTTTAAATTACCATTCATGAATTTTACTTTGTACCTATTTACAGTTTTGTCTATGAAAGCAGTTTCAGGTTTCATAATGGTGTCTAAATACAATCAGAGGAAGAAAGCATGTATTTCCTAAATAATAACTTGAAAATAGATATATTTTCTGTGTTCTGTCAGAGCAAGTCATTAGATGTACATCTAACCCAGGTCTTCATACCCCACATCTGATCTAGTAGGCCCTCTCCATGAACCTGCTTTACAGACAGTGTAGAAATAAAACTGGGGTTAACTAGCAGGAGAACTAGTATGCCCATTGTGCTGGGTTATTATCAGTGAATTCCCATCTAGCATCAAAATTCCTGTGTGACAAGTGCATGTGGATAAAGAATAAGTGTTTGATGTCCAAGGCATGAAGTAAGCATTTGTGGGACTCAGCCTCATTTCAGTTTCTTATGAGTAGATTTGAGATATTTTGTGTTGTGAGTCTCACTCTTCTTCCTGGAAATATATTTCTGATGATTTAGAAGGCAGTGACGTTTGAGGATGTGGCTGTGAACTTCACCATGGAGGAGTGGGCTTTGTTGGATCCATCCCAAAAGGAGCTCTACAGAGATGTGATGTGGGAAAACTTTAGAAATGTGACTGCAATAGGTAAGGGAGATATTCTTTCTCACTTTTGCAATCAGAGAGCGTTGGTTTTTGCTCAGCAATGCAGTTTACTTTTTTTTGAATGTACACATATTTTCATGAATCTTCCAGACATGGGCACATTACACATGAATCTAATCGGAAGCTGATAATTTTTTTGTATTGTAGTAACTCATTACATTTCTTTTTCTACACTTTAGGGGGAAACTGGGATGACCAGCAAATTGAAGATGAGTACAAAAATTTCAGGAAAAATCTAAGGTAATTTCCACCCACAAGAATGTTCCTTAAAGGTCAGAAATATTAAAACCAAAGATACTAAACAAACAATGCCATGTTAAAAAAAAAAAATACAGAGAGCCAGGCATGGTGGCATGTGCCTGGAATCCCACCACTTGGGTGACTGAGGCAGGAGGATTGCTAGGAATTTGAGGCCAGCTTGTAATACATAATGAGTTCAAGGCCTGACTGAACTACATAGGAAGACTTTGTCTCAAAAATCAAAAAACAAACAAAATGAGGCCATGTTCAAATTTTGTTAATCACAGAATTTCTCCAAAGATGCATATATGTTTAATATCTAGAATCTGACAATTGAATTTTTGAAATTGTAATGGATAATAATAAACAAATTATTTTCTGTGCTTAAGATTATAAAACTTACATTAAATTGTACTTAGGCATTGATTATAGCTATATATTTTTAAAATTTTGTGTTTAGTTAGAGAGATAAGTGCATGGTATCATTATATATACATGTATTTTGAAAAGACTTTATCAAATTATGCAAATAATGCTATATGTATTTAAATGTGATACACACATTCACAATTTGAAGCACTGGTAACCTTGAGGAACTATTTAAAATCTAGATGAATACCCTGTTTGGATAATAGCTGTTTTCAAGCAATCCTCAAAAGCATTTAGTCTATTTATATTCCAAATCCAATATTAGAAGACACCTTCCCTTAATGTTTTGGAAACATTGTTGTAGTATAACATCTATGTAATGTGTATAGAAATTGCTCAAAAAGTAAAAATAGAAATTCTATTTTATCTAGCTGTATTTCTATGGGGTATATTCCCCA
The DNA here is from genome assembly GCF_000276665.1 of Chinchilla lanigera. Lineage (NCBI taxonomy): Eukaryota > Metazoa > Chordata > Mammalia > Rodentia > Chinchillidae > Chinchilla > Chinchilla lanigera. The sequence continues at coordinate 18,193,229 of NW_004955429.1, read as the reverse complement.
AAGTTAAAGTTATCATATTACACTGACACATGCATATCTGTGGCACATTCGTGCTCAGCCTGGGCAATGTAATGATTGAGGAGACTCAGTCTCAAAAGATAAATAACTCTGAGAATACAGCTCAGTGCTAAATCCTAGGTTCAGTCTCCAGCACTGAAAGTGATGCATTTTGTATATATAACAGAAAGGTATTCAGCCATGAAGGAGAATGAAATGATGTCATTTGCCAAGATATCCATGGATCTGGAACTGATATTACATTCAATAAGATAAACACAGAGAGTTCAATATCATGTTTTGTATTTTATTTGCAAAGTACAAACTATGAATTAAGTAAAATAAAGGAGAGATGTCAGAAATGAAAGAGGCAGACGTTTGGACATGTTGAAGAGGCTCACTGGAAGGATGAGCAGTAGTCATAGTCATATTATCCAAAAGGGTATGAAAAATAATCCCATATGGTATGCATATGTAGCAATTATTCAAACTGGTAGTAATCAGTATATATTGCAAACATATCACTTCTTCCCCACTCCCAAATGAATACTATGTTTTCTTTGACAGAAGTGCAGAGATAGATAAATGCTCTCTCTCTAAATTATGGCATCAACCTGGAGAAATGGTTTTTATGACTCCTGATACAAATGTATACATGAAACTGCTTGGTACAAAACCAGGTGAAAGCCTTGCATGTGGAAAGGCTCTGATTGGTCATTCATCACCGACTGTGCCCATCCTACATAACACTGGACTTAAATCATATGAGCTGTGTGGATTTGGACAGAAGCTGTCTAACTGTAACAGACATGGGATAACCTTCACTGAATTTCAGTCCTTGCAGAAACATGCAAAGACAAATCCTGAAGAAAAACCATATGGATATCAGCAATGTGGAAAATCTGATTCTGATTGCACTAAAAGAAGTAACAATGAAGAGAAAGCCTTTGTATATAAGCAGGATTTCAGAGCCTTTAGTACACTCAACTATATTCAAATTCAAGAAAGAAATCACAGTAAGGGGAATACCTATATATGTATAGAACGTGCCAAAAGTTTGACTTCTCATCAAAATATTCACAAGCATGAAAGATTCACTGGGACAAAATCATACATATATAAACACAGTTGGAAATCTTTAAATAATAACACTTTATTTGGTAAACATGAAAGAAGTCACACCGGGGGAAAACCCTACGTATGTAAACAATGCGGAAAATCTTTCAGAACACAGAGATATTGTCAAAGACACGAACAAATTCACACTGTGGAGAAACCCTATGTATGCAAGCAATGTGGAAAAGCTTTCACCACACACAGTTATTGTCTAATACATGAAAGGAACCACAGTGGGGAGAAACATTATGTATGTAAGCAATGTGGAAAAGGTTTCAGCACCCACAGTATATGTAAAAGTCATGAAAGGACTCACAGTGGGGAGAAACGCTATGTATGTAAGCAATGTGGGAAAGCTTTCACCAGACACAGTTATTGTAAAATACATGAAAGGATTCATACTGGGGAGAAACCTTATGTATGTAAGCAATGTGGGAAAGCTTTCAGGACACACAGTTATTGTCAAACACATGAAAGCATTCACACTGGGGAGAAACCTTATGTATGTAAGCAATGTGGGAAAGCTTTCAGCACACACATTTATTGTCAAAGACATGAAAGGACCCACAATGGGGAGAAACCTTATGTATGTAAGCAATGTGGGAAAGCTTTCACCACCCACAGTTATTGTCAAACACATGAAATGACTCACAGTGGGGAGAAACCCTATGTATGTAAGCAATGTGGGAAAGCCTTCACCAGACACAGTGAATGTAAAAGACATGAAAGGACTCACACTGAGGAGAAACCTTATGTATGTAAGCAATGTGGGAAAGGTTTCATGACACCCAGTCATTGTAAAATACATGAAATGACTCACACTGGGGAGAAACCTTATGTATGTAAGCAATGTGGGAAAGCTTTCAGAACACACAGTTACTGTCTAATACATGAAAGTACCCATACTGGGGAGAAACCTTATGTATGTAAGCAATGTGGGAAAGCTTTTGGCACTTATCATACACGTAAAAGTCATGAAAGGACTCACGGTGGGGGAAAACCCTATGTATGTAGGCAGTGTGGGAAAGCTTTCAGCACACACAGTTATTGTAAAATACATGAAAGAACTCACACTGGGGAGAAACCCTATGTATGTAAATATTGTGGAAAAGGTTTCAGTGCTCGCATCTATTGTCAAAGACATGAAAGGACCCACACTGGGGAGAAACAATATGTATGTAAACAATGTGGGAAAGGTTTCGTGACACCTAGTCATTGTAAATCACATGAAAGGACCCACACTGGGGAGAAACCTTATGTATGTAAGCAATGTGGGAGAGCTTTCAGAACACACAGTTACTGTCTAATACATGAAAATACCCACAATGGGGAGAAACCTTATGTATGTAAGCAATGTGGGAGAGGTTTCAGCAAACATAGTATATGTAAAAGTCATGAAAGGACTCACAGTGGCGAAAAACCCTATGTATGTAAACAGTGTGGGAAAGCTTTCACCAGAAACAGTCATTGTCAAGAACATGAAAAGACTCACAATGGGGAGAAACCCTATATATGTAAGTATTGTGCAAAAGGTTTCAGCACTCGCATCTATTGTCAAAGACATGAAAGGACCCACACTGGGGAAAAACCTTATGCATGTAAGCAATGTGGGAAAGGTTTCATGACACCTAGTCATTGTAAAGCACATGAAATGACTCACACTGGAGAGAAACCTTATGTATGTAAGCAGTGTGGGAAAGTTTTTAGCAAACACAGTATATGTAAAAGTCATGAAAGGACTCACAGTGGAGAAAAACCCTATGTATGTAAGCAGTGTGGGAAAGCTTTCACCAGAAACAGTCATTGTCAAGAACATGAAAGGACTCACACAGGGGAGAAACGCTATGTATGTAAATATTGTGCGAAAGGTTTCAGCACTCGCATCTATTGTCAAAGACATGAAAGGGCCCACACTGGGGATAAACCTTATGTATGTAAGCAATGTGGGAAAGGTTTCATGACACCCAGTCATTGTAAAGCACATGAAAGGACTCACACTGGGGAGAAACCTTATGTATGTAAAAAATGTGGGAAAGCTTTCAGAACACACAGTTATTGTCAAATACATGAAAGGACCCACAGTGGGGAGAACCCATATGTATGTAGGTAATGTGGGAAAACTTTCAACACAACTGTCAAGTACATGGAAGGACTCACAGTGGCAGAAACCCTATGCTTTCAAGTAATGTGGGAAAGCTTTCAGAATACACAATTGTCAAAACCATGAAAGGAATCACACAGTGTTAAAACCCTGTGTATGTTAGCAATATGTAAAAGGCTTCAGTTACTCTAGTAATCATCATAGACATTAAAAACTTAAAAGAGGAAATTAACTTTGATTATATAGTGACTTGCAGTGATATGAAAGGACAGTGCAGAGAACCCCTCTGTATATGCAATATTCAAAAATCTTTGAGCACACAGGTAATATTACCTGAAAGAATTTATAGAACAGAGAATCTGAACATGTGTGAACAATGTGGGAAATGTTTTATTTTTCTCAGTGCATTCCAGTTCATGAAAGAATTCACGAGGGAAGCCATATGTATACAATAAATATGGAAAACCCATTTTTTCACTTACCTTGAAAACCATGAAAGAATTCCCACTGTAGAGAAAGCCTATGTAAGTAATGTGTGAAAGCTTTGCACGCTTGTCATAACAGAAAGAAAATGTATGAACTGAAAATGAGATTTAGTATAAATACCAAATATGAGAAAGCTAAGAATCAGTAACAGAGACCAAGACAGTTGTGTTAGGAATGAGATACACTGTGTCAAAGCACACATGCAGAGACAGTCTTCCAGTATATTCATAGATTAATGCACTGGAGAGTTTGGTAAGTGCCTAATAATATTAAATTCAGAGTAAAGAAGCACATTTGCATCCAAGTCTTCAGTATGTGGCCTTTAAGGGACATTTTACATGCAAGCCATCACCTTAATTATTGGATAAAGTAAAATTCATACAATCAAATTGTACTGAGTCATAAGAGAAAGCTAAACCTTCATTTGTGACAAATGAGGTCATTACATGAGATATGCCATGGATAGATAAGTGAAAGCTTGATCATACTGTTTTTAGCATTTAAACTTGACCACTTTACAGAAACATAGTGATGGTTGCCACATGTGTGGGTGGGGAAGTTGAGAGGTGTTAATGAGAAAGCACAGTGTTTCCCTTGTAGAGTAGGAAGTGGCATAGATCCCATAGTGACTGCAGTGATTGATGCAGTGCCATATCGCATCACAATTTGCTAAAAGTAGTTTTTAGTGTTTTCTCTATATATGCAAAAGATAATTTTGTTAGGTGATGCAAATGCTACTGAGGAAGAATGTGGTAATTTCATAATATAAACAGCAACAGATTGTACTATTCACTCTCAATATATAATTTTGTTTTTTTTTGTTTAATGAAATGAACACAAAGTTAGCAAATAATATGACAGTGGTTTTAGGATATGTCCACAGAATTTCTCCTTCAATTTTTACAAATGTAATTTGGTTTCTACTGTGTTGATTTCTGGAAGTATTCAGTATTAGTTCGTCTGAAGGTTATAGAATATTATTAAACTGAAAGGATTCAGTATTGTAGTAAAATTTATACTTGGTTACTTGGAAATGTGGAATAGTTTTTGAGGATATATTTTGAAAAGGACATCACAAATTCATTTCATCCCATTTTGACAAGAAGTTTTTATATGTATGTATGTTCAGAAAACTTTCTACATTTTAAAAGCACTGAAGCTTATCTGATTTAATTCTCTTAACATTATGTGTTCAAGATATATCCATTTTCCTACAAGTGTCTTGAATTTATCCTTCTTTATGGCTAAGTAGTATTCTATTATGTATAGATACCATATTTTCTTCATTCATTTCTTCATGGAAATATACCAGGACGCAGAGAGATAGCTCGTTGGCAAATGAGAGGGAATCAGGAGGCCAAAGATGGGAAGAAGAGGAAAAAAAAAGGTTTGATGTCAGGTACCAACTCTTCACAATGAATACAGCCTTTATATATAACAAACATGAACTAAATAATGATAATTATATGAATAATGATGAGAATGAATTGGAGATAGGGGGTCTGGAGATAGGGGATCTGGAGCCAAAGAGAGGGGATCTGGAGGTAGGGGATCTGGAGCCAGAGGATGTTGAGAGAGGATGGGAAGGGAAATCATAAGAATCAAAATATTAAATACATATGCCTGCTCCTAAGATGAACATGAACTGTAATAATTTAAAAGCTTAATATTTAAATATATAGAGATATTTCATACTTCTTTCCATTTCCTAAAGATTTATCAGCGGATGTATTGAAAATATATAAAGATGTCATTCAGACTCTGGGAACCAATCTTCATGCTGCAAGTTTCTTTATAGTTTTGAATTCCATGTAAACATTTATGTTTGTCACAGGCTTCAACTATATGTATTGACACAGACTAATTTAAGCAGCAATCCATTGCATACACTTCCATTGGTTACCCAAGGCAGTGATTATGTGAGGAAGAAGAAATAGGTATACATGTGCATCAGGACATGTGCGTCTATCAGGTTGCATTAGCAAATGGAAGCATGTAATTTTTTATTGATCCTACTATGGCTGTTGGTATACCATACCATTCACTAAAGTATATTTATAGACCTTACCTTAATGCACTGTAGTAGATGTAACCAAAATATCATACAGTTGTTCACTCTATGAAATAATTATTTTTCACAGTTGTGAAGCCTAGGAAATGTAGTATCAAAGCACTGGCAAATTAAATATCTAATGAAGACATTGTTTACATATGATGACTTCCAGCCAAATGGTCACAGGCAGGGTGTTGTACAAGGTGTCTTTGGCCTCTCTTTCATATGTTTATATGTCATTATTGAGGGCTCTTAACCCATGACTCAAGTAAGTCCCAGAAACTCCACCTCCTTATACCATCAGCTTGGGATGTAGGTTCTAAAACATGGGTTCTAAACATGGGGTAACTAGACATCCAGAACACAGAAACCATTGTATGTGGTTATATACTATATTGAACAATGTAGTGGGTGACACGAGGTTTTGTGCATCCTCCAGCAGTTATTATGCTGATAAGCAGTACACACTTAGAAGTACTTTGAAGGCACAAATTTCAGTAATCTTTTTCAGTTAGAATTTAGAAGAAGTAATGCAATTATAGATGTCATGAACTGAATTAGAAAGTACTCCTGAAGGAAAGATGAATTTGATCACCATGTATTTTGATATCCTCAAAGTAAATATTAAAAGTAAATGACAGGGATTTTTGCCAGGCTCATAAAATAATTTCCCATATTATCAGTACCTGCAGCTTCCTGAGATGATGAAGTGCTTACAAGTGTAAAAAACTTACAGAGGACAGAGAAAAGAATGTTAAGGATGCAGTTTTTGAGATTATCAGAGGATCAGCATAGAATCTGCACTGTGGTGGCAAGATTTAATTTCACAAAGTCAGGCAAGTACAATATATTTCCTAATGCAATTCATTTCCCCACTTACGATGTCCTTTCCAGAAAGGACAGGAGGTTCAGCATGGGCACATCTCATTGCTTAGCTCAAATACCTGATTTCTAGCAAACCCACTCCATTAACTTCTCCCAGTGAATTCTACATTATCCAAATAACATAACCCTACTTGCCATTTTCCACTTCCCCCTTCTACCTCATAGTTTAGTGTACTAATGTCTTCATTGGCTTCTTTCTCTTTCAAAATAAAAATATCTCATTAGATTTTTAATAGCTACATTTCATATCTGTGGACTCTTTTTTTGCATCTTTCAGACTTAATTTGTAATATATGTGCTAAAGACCAGAATTCTTTGTTTAGCAAGCATGTCAGAATTTCAAGTCTGCATTCAATGCCCTGTAAAATACACTTAAGAAGAGAGGTCAACCAATATGCAGATCTTTATCCATGCATTATACTTTGAATCTTTTTAAGGACCTTTAATGGTACAGTTCTGATTGACAAGTTTTACTGATTTGATCCATGTAGTCACCTGTCTACACCAGCTGTGAGATTCAATTCTTTAATAAATTATCCCCAAAAAGGATTTCTGTGCACTCAACTTCAACGTGCTCTCAAGTAACTACTCCCAATATGCTGCTTTCTTAATCTTCTGGAATGGGAATAATGGATTTCTCATTCCAATCAAGAATGTAAATACTTTTCACACCCGGGACAAGTCCAGGAGACATCAACATAAAAGTTAGAAGTCACACACCTGATATTTCTGAAATGTTACAAACTGAAGTAAAAAAACAACTCCATGAAGCTATAGAGGAAATCAGATCAGAAATAATCTCTCAGGTAAAAAAAGAAATGACAACCATAAAAAGAATTGCTCAGCATATCTAAAGACATAAATTAAAAACAGAGGGACATAGGAAAATGATGGAGACCTAGAATGAACAATCTAGGAAAGAATTAGAATGCCTGAAATAGATTCAAAAAGAGATCCAGTAAATTTAAAATTCCATTAAAAGTTGATAAAATAGTTTGAACAAAACTGAAGATAGACATTCAGACCTTGAAGACAGGACTGCAGCTAGCAAACATGAAAGGTCTCTTAAAATAACAAGGAACCAGGAAATAATTCAACAGCTGCAAGATGATGGAAAGAAAAATAATATAAGACTGATGTCAACAAAAATGCAAGAGTCAACACAAATGATATAAAAAAAGCTATTTGCAGAAGTAAGGGAAGAAAATTTCCCAAGCATGGAAAAAGAATCTGACATACAGTAAAATGCCTATGGAACTCCAATTAGCCATAACCAAAGTAAATCTACAACCAGATTTATAGTCAAGGTTTTGGAAATTGAGGACAAGAACAATATTAAAAGCTGTTAGAAAAATAAACAGATCATCTATAAAGGAAAACCCATCAGAATCACAGCAGATTTCTCAACACAAACCATCAAATCAAGAAGAGCTAGGAGTGAAATATTTCAGGTCCTCAAAGAAAACAACTTTCAACCCAGATTGATGTACCCTGCAAAATTATCTTTCAAAATTTGTGGAGAAGTAAGATACTTGACAAAGAATAGCTGAAGAAATGCATGAACACCTAACCAATACAAAGAGTATTGAAGGATATTCTAGAAAGAGATAGTTATTACCATTTATATAAATGGCCTCAATTCACCAATCAAAAGAAAGACTGGCAGAGTGGACCAAGAAATAAATTCAACAATATGCTGTATACAAGAAACACACTTAGCTCAAAAGGAAATTCATAGACTAAAAGTCAAAGGATAGAAAACAGTACTCCAGGCAGCAGAAACCGAGAAAAAGACAGGAGTATCTATTCTATTTGCACACAATGTGCACTTCAAGAATTATCAAAAGTGATAAAGGTCACTACATACTCCTTAGGGGGAAACTTCAAGAGGAAGACATAATAATCATGAATATATATTCACCAAATATGGGAGCACCCAATTATATGTGGCAAATATTAGTAGACATGAAAAATCAAATAAGCAGTAACACAGTTATAACAGGGGACCTTAACACCCCACTGTCACAAAGAGATAAATCAACTAGACCAAAACTCAGCAAAGAAATAACAGAACTAAACCAAACTTGTAAACAAATGGACTTAGTAGATCTTTACAGTGTTCAACCCAAAAATATCAGAGTATACATTCTTGTCAGCTGCATGCAGAATGGTCTTTAAAGTAGACCATGTACTAGCCCATAGAACACGCCGAAGTCGAAGCAAAGAAATTGAAATTATCCTCTGCATATTATCTGACTGTAGTACAATGAAACTCAGAATTATTGACAAAAGAAACCCCAAAAACTTCATAACACATGGAAATTAAATAACACCCTCCTGAACAACCAATGGATCACAGATGAAATTAGTGTCTACAATAAAATGAAAGTGCAAATATAACTCATCAGAACCTGTGGGTTATAATGAAAATAGTCTACAGAGGGATATTTATAGTGGTGAACTTTCTCTCACATCAAGAAAACAGGAGTGCAAATAACCTAATTATACATCTCAAACTTCTAGAAAAAGAAGAGCATGTAAAGCCCAAAAAGGAGGAAATTATAAAGATCAGATCTGAAATTAGCACAGTGGAAACCGAGAAAATAATACAATTAAGGAATCAAAGAGTTGCTTCTCTGAGAAAGTAAATAAAAGTGATAAACCCCAGCCAACCTTTTCAAAAAAAAGAAAAGACTCAAATTCATTCATTAAGGAATGATAAGGGTAAACTCACTACAGATCATATGGAAATTGAGAGGATCATCAATACCTACTTTGAAAATCTTTACTCTCATAGGATTGAAAAAAACAAGAAATGGACAGATTCCTAGAAACATGAATTACCAAAGCTGAATCAAAAATTCTGAATAACCCAATATCAGTTAATAAAATTGAAAACATGAAAACTTACCACCAAAGAAAAGCCCAGCTCCTGATGGATTCATAGCTGAATTCTACAAGAAATTTAGAGAAGATTAAACACCAATACTCCTCAAACTTAATAAAGTTGAAAGGAAAGCAGTACTCCCTAACTCATTCCTGGAGGCAAGTATTATCCTGGTACCAAGACCAGAGAGAGACAAACATAAGAAAGAACTACATAGCAATCTCCCTAATGAATATAGATGTAAAAATCCTTAATAAGATACCAACAGAGTGCAGCAAGTCATTAAGATTATACACCATGACCAAGTAGGATTCATCCCTGCCATGCAGGGATAGTTCAATATACACAAATCAGTAAATGTAATACACCATATCAACAGAGCTAAAGACAAAAATCACATGATCATCTCAATAGATGTGAAAAAGATTTTGTTAAAGTCCAACACTCATTTATGATAAAAAAAAACTACAGAAAATCAGAGTAGATAGTCTTTATCTCAATCTGATAAATGTCATATACGACAAACCAACAGCCAACATCATACTAAATGGACAAAAATTGAAAGCTTTCACACTATAATCAGGAACAAGACAAGAATGTCCACTTTCACCACTCCTTTTCAACATAGCTCTGGAAGCATTATCCAGAGCAATTAGACAAGAGAGAGAACTAAAGGGAATAAGGATAGGAAAGAAAGAAGTAAAATTAACATTATTTGTAGATGAAATGATACTCTACATAAAAGACCTCCAAAACTCCAAGAGACTTGTACATTTAATAACCAAATTCAGTAGCATGCCTGGGCACAAAGTTAACACACAAGAATCAATAGAATTCATGTACACAAACAACAAACTCACTGAGAGAAAAATTACAGAAATCAAACCTTTCACAATAGTATAAAAAAAAACCTAGGAATAAACCTAATGAGTTAAAAAGATCTATACATTGAAAGTTACAGTAGTCTGAAGAAAGAGATCAATGGATTTTAGAAAATAGATATTCCATGCTCATGGATAGGAAGAACCAACATTGTGAAAATAGCCCTACTCCCAAAAATGTTATACAGATTTAATGCAATCCTGATCAAAGTACCATTGGCATACCTCACAGATCTAGTGAAAACATTCATAAAATTCATCTGGAACTAGAAGAGACCTAGAATAGCAAAAGCAACCCTAGGCAGAAAAGGCAAGGTAAGAGGCATCACAATCCATGACTTGAAATTATACTACTAAGCTACTGTGATAAAATCAGCATGGTACTGGCAAAAAAAAAAAAAAAAA
>NW_004955429.1:18172057-18181968 GCF_000276665.1 Chinchilla lanigera | reverse complement strand
CCAAGAATTGGGAAAAAACATTTAGCCAACCATCCTTCAGACAAATTAGTTATAGCTAGAACATATAAGGAACTTTTAAAAATCAGTCCCTCAGGATTGAAAGATCCAATCCAAAAATGGGCATCTGAGATGAATACACACTTCTCAGATAAAGAAATACAAATGGCAAATAAATATGTGAAAAAATATTCAACATCGTTGGTCATTCAAGAAATGGAAATTAAAACAACAGCGAGATTCCATCTCACCCCAGAAAGAAGACGTATCATCAAAAAATCAATAACAAATGCTGGTGGAGTTATGGAGGAAAGGGAACACTTTTCCACTGTTGGTGGGAGTGTAGACTGGAACAACCACTGTGGAAATCACTGTGGAGGGTCCTCAAAAAGCTAGGATTAGTAGTCCCATTTGACCCAACTATTCCCCTTATATTTTTTCAGAATTAAAACAGCATAATATGTCTTAGCTAAATCTTGGAAACAACCCAAATCCCATCAACCAAGGAATGTATAAAAAAAGATGTGGTATTGTTATTCAAGGCAGAACTACTCAGCTATAATGGAAGATAAACTCTAGGTTTTTATAGGTAAATGGATGCAACTAGAGACCATGCTCATAAGTGAAATAAATCAGACTTGCATGTGTAAGCATCATATTGTCTCCCTAGTGTAAAAAACTGAAAGAGTAAATAAGATTGAAAAGATACAACAGTTATTGTGAAAGGTAAATAAACTGCTCAAAAGTAAAGAACAACTGGGAAGGGGGAAAGGAGAAAAGAAGCAAGGGTGAAATATACATACATATACACACACACACATACACACAAGATAGCTAAGATAATTGTACTACTAATTTGTAGTAGTTCATTAAAGAAACTGCTTATATTGTTTGATCAGTTTTGCATGCCTATGTCTGGTAATCTGAGCAACTACTTTGAAAATAACAATATGCAATACCATAACCATTGTTCATTTCCTACCATCTTGTTTTCAAATTCTGTATCATTTTTACTGTTTTTTCTCTTTTAAAAAAGAATATGAGTGCTTTTATATATTATCTGTTCCTATACCCGAGTGACACATGTAAGTCACTAAAGAGAATGTAAATATATTCTCTACATATTTTCAGGTTGAAAATTCAAAGAGCATAGCATAAAAATGTAGTAAGGTCCTGTGTTCTACACAATACATTGTTGAAGGACAGGTATGAATATATGAGATAAGAGCAACGGAGGGCTTGCTATTGCCAATTACAAGCTTTTCTCATGTTGATGAATCTACTCATCAGGAAAAAGTACTCATATGCTCATCACATTTTAGTGGACCCTTAGCTCAAATGTCATCATTAGATATTCAGTTTGCAAGAGGAATTTTAGGGAGCATAGTAAATCTTACAGTGGGTTACTGATTTGGAATCAGACTTGAGTCAGTTGGAAAGATTTCTGCAGTGAACCTTGAGTTTCCACATTAGAAACTGAAGCCTCAGTGGTGGTCATTGTGCACTTATTGCTTTATTCTCAGTAGACTGCATGACAGTGTTATCCAGTGAAATCCTATCTTTTGGTATGCTGTACTTTCATTTACTTAAAATAAGTGTTCCTCATTATATCACTCAAACATCCAACATTCAAAACAATAACAACATGTTTGAATGTAAAGAACCAATATAGCCTGGGAATATTTAGTGTTTGTCTAATGAGTTACTCTGCAGAGCCTTTAATAAATTGATGTGCATCTGCATGGTAAGTGAATGCAAGGCAATATTTGCTTTGATTACTAAGGCATCTTTATAAAGCCCTTGATGGATGTAAGTACTCGCTTCAGAAGAATATTATAGGAAGGTGTCTTAGTAACTTTTCTCTCCTTGGGGAGACAAAATACCTGACACTCAAAGAGGAAAGGTTTATTTAGCTCACAGTTTGTACATGTTTCAGTCCATATTTGGCTGGCCCCAGGCAGGGTGGCACATCACTGAGGGGCAACAGTTCCTGCCAGTGAAGACAGCAGAAGTAACAAGTGTAAAAAAGCTTTTCATGGTGGCCAGAAGTTAGCAAAGCAACAAGGTAGAGGAGGGGAAACAAGCCTCTTTGTGTCCCTTATATTGTATGCAGGCTACCCACACTAGGGCAGGTATAGCATTCACACCTTTAATCCCAGCACTGGACCATAAATTAACCACAAACCCTACATTCAGCCACAAACCCTGAGCACATGAGACTTTTGGGGAACATCTAGACAGAAACCATTACAGAAGGTTGGTGTCATGGAAGGCATAATTGCAGAGAAAATGGGTGGAGTTAATTCCATGCACCTTAATATATTCCTCAGTACTCTTCTAACTGAAGCGTTTGGGTGTAATTCTACTCTATTCTACCCCAATTTTGTCTTTCTCTGGCCAATGTGCGATGACACCTGAATTATTCTTCTGTTGTCTCTTACCCTTAGTCTCCATTTCTTCTGCAAAGGAGAATCTTTTGTGACTTCATCTTACGCCCACAATGTACTCTGTTGGATCCTATTACGAGTATGCCTTGTCCTATGCCCATCTGCTGGATGAATTGAAATGTTACAGAATAAAGGAAAGGTTCTGGCTCATGTCTGCCTCCTGTGAAATCTCTCAAGGCTCCGTTAGTAAGGATTGCAGAGTGAACGTTTGCTTGCTATAGAAAAGGTGATATTAATGAAGAATACACTAGTAGGAAATGGCTTCACTGACAGACCAAAAATATGCAACGTTACATAGTGTATCCATAAATGCCTTTATAGGTGCTGGGGATTTAGCTCAGCGGCAAAGCGCCTGCCTGGCAAGTGCAAGGTCGTGAGTTCGGTTCCCGGTGCCGGAGAAAAACCAAAAAAAAAAAACCCAAAACATAAATGCCTTTATATCTTCATATGCTGAAGGTTTAATGAAGTGAAAATTGAAACTTAGCACAAATGTCACTTTCCAAATGTACAAAGCTATCTCCAGAATCATATTGATGCCCACATTTAGGGAGACTGTGATACATAGACAGGAAGAAAGGCCACAAAAGTCTGCCCAGTCAGAAGTGGTGTTTAGGTGATGGTAATGACTATGCTTTGAAACTAAGTTACCTGTGCCTGATCACTTCCTCCTTTTGAGCCCAGTTTTTTCTACTTTAGACTAAGGCTGACCAGAGGAATACTCTGAGATGTTAGCTGATGTTGGAATCTTCTTTGGAATCCTTTTTTTGTTTTGTTTTGCTTTATCTTATGTTTTTTGTTTTTGTTTTTGTGGGTACCGGAAATTGATCTCAGGATTCGAGTTGCCAGGAAGACATTGCACCACTGAATTATATCCCCATCTCCCTCTTTAGAATCTTAAGTGACCGAGGAACTACACTTTTACATTGGTGATACAAGGCCAGGAGTGGTATCCTTGAATCAAAAAAAGTTCTATCTTCAGCTTAATGCTATCTGTGTTTTGCTACAGATAGAGAAGGCTGGGAAAACTAAGAATGCCTTGATTTTGGTGACCATGTATACATTCTCCACCATTATCAAATAATTAATTGTGTATTACATGCCCAAGAAGAAGTTGGTGTGTTTGGAGACTCCAGGATCCACCCTCTTGCCCATCTCCATTTCACTCCTGACCAAAACTTTGATGGTTATGCTGTCTAGTCTTCATGTGATAAACCATCAATAAGGGATGAGCTGATAGAGGCAGTCATTTTTTTGCTGACCAACAATTTGCAATGCTTTTAGGCCCTTATTGTATTTCTGCTTAGATGAGAAGATATACATGAGATATGTTCATCAAAAAAAATAAAAAAAATAACAGGGCAGTAGAGATCTTCCTGAAACTTAGAGGAGTCAAAGTATACCTATTTTCACCCCTACAATCTGAGTTCAACATACACGGTGAAAAACCATTTACCTAGGCTTTTACAGGCACAAAAGTGATAATTCTCACAGAGCCTTCATAGTCTATATGTGCAAATTTTAAGGAAACCATTTCTCCATGCTTAGCATGCCAATATGCCTTTACTTCAAACTATAGTGTCTATTATCAATACCAATCCATCATTGCCTGGTAAACTGTATACTTCAACCAATATCAGGTAAAATGCCTCCTCTTCCATGATCCTAGTCAGTTTCACTCCTTTATATTTTCATAGCATCTAGCCCTCATTTATTTTCTACTAGAATCACCACAGCAATTTTTATTCTCATTTGTTATGAAAATATTGAAGATGCTGATGATCAGAGTCTCCATGTACTGTGGTGGTGATACTTAATTTCCAGGGCTTTGACACCTCCTTGGGTGACTTGGGATTTGAGAGAGGGTCTTTTATTGCTTTGGATAGACCTAGGCAGTCCAAACCTAGGGATCACTTCTTTACAGAGAACTTTTACCACTTCCAAGGCCTATTCTGACCTAGTGGGCAAGGTTTCTGTCCACCCAGTGAAGGTGTCAATGCATAACAAGAGGTGGATGTACCCTTTACACATAGACATATGGGTGAAGTTTATTTGCCTTTCTTCTCCAGGGGAGAATCCATGCCTTTGTACTGGTTCAGGCAATGGGGAAGTATGAGTCTGGGCAAAGACAGAACATGTCATTAAGACTTGGGTTGCAGTGTTATACAATCCAGAGTCTATGTGCCATAGAGGTGGTGAAATGGGACTCTAGGTGGAAGGCATCATATAGGAACTTAATAGTTTCCCACTGTGCTTGTTCCACAAACAGTCATGGTTTCATATACCAATATTGGCCCTTTTGAACTGCTCTGTCATTATGAAGTTTGAAGCTCTTCTATAGGCTATCCTCTCTCTAACCAAAGGCCTGGAATGAAACCATAGGTAGAGGTATTGATGGGCCAGAATTATTTTGGAAGGTGGCAATTTAGCAGTAAAATATGCCTTAGAAGTCCTCTGGGAAAAAAGTCCCAAAGAGGCATAACATCCACAGCAATAGACACCTGCTACCTCACTGGGAATATTACTGCCTCTGGGAGATTGAGGGCCTCTTGTCCTTGTATTTTGGAGATTGATGACTCATAAAAATTCCTCTTTTTTCCACATAGCTGCATGTGCATTAGGACCAGAAAGGGAAATTTGGAGTCAGTATATATATTGACTCTCTTTCCCTGCGCAGGTTGGAGAGCCCAGGTGAGGGCAGTAAGTTCTGCTTTTTAGGCAGTAGTCCCAGGGAGTCTTGCCTCAATGATCTTGCTAGGGTGAACAGTGGATTATTACCGCCTTCCAGTGCCATCCTTTATGAAACTTCTGCCACCAATGAATCATGTGCTAGCCATCCCTGTCAAAGCCTGGTGCCTCAAATTGAGGCAGCTAGCATGATTCTGGGTGATGTGTTTTTCAGTCTCATGTTCTATCTGTTGGTTATTTGGAAAGGTGGGTGGGCATAAAATAGTACAAGACTGAAGAGAGATCTGGATTTTCACTATGAATGGCCTGACACTTACTGAGCCTTTCTCCAGTCATGCATAAATGTCCCTTGAGTTCTAATAGAACCTTAACCTTGTATAGGATTAGAACTAAGAGCATTTGTCCCTAGGTTATCTTAGAAGCTTCTTTGACTAAGAGTGCCAAATGACTCTTGCTTAGAGGCATCTAGGCCAGCCCAGTGTCATCCCATCTAGTCTTTTTGAAAAATAGGCAAATGGTGCATTTTCCAGGCCCGGATGCTGAGTCCCACCTCCAAAACTACTCCCTAAGTCTCAGCTATGAAGAGAGAAGAAGGTTTAGGTAAGTCTTGGATTCCTAATACTGGGGCCCATTTGAAGGCCTTAAAGGCTTCTGAAGTGGCTGCTATCCATTTAAGGGTTTAGTTTCTGGTGCTTAAGTTGCCTCCTATAGGGAATTTTCTATCACTCTGAAGTGGGGTATCCATATGAGGGAGATTGCTGCTACTCCCAAGAAAGCCCTTAGCTGCTGTTCAGATGCTAAAGGGTCCTGACAATGAACTGCCTCTGTTCTTGGGGACCCTTGTTTTTATCCTGGAGTTAAAACATATCCCAATATAGTACCTTTTATTGAGAAATCTGTACCTTATTTTGGGAAACCTTGTAACTCCTTTTTGCTAGAAAATTGAGTTTTACTTTTGTTTTTAACAGCTAATACTTTAGTGGGGCTACAAATGAGGTTATCTATGTTCTATAATAGACCTCTTTTTTAGAAGTTAAGATCTTTCCAGTCTCGAGCTAAAGCTTGTGCAGAATATTGGCAGGGGGTATCTCTAAAACCCTGAGGATTTTCACAATGGTGAAAATCTTGTTTGGGGATATTCCCATTCAGCTAGAAGAGTTTTCATTTTGTTTTGTTTTGTTTTTTTGTTGGTTTTTTTTTGGTACCAGGAATTGAACTCAGGACCTTGTGCTTGCCAGGCAGGCACTTGTGCCACTGAGCTACATCCCCGGCCTGATATACCCATTCAAAGGCAAACAAATAATTTGGCATTAGGATCCCCAGGAATAGAAAAGAAGACATCTTAGGGGTCAAGGACAGGAAAGATTTTATTATCTCTTGGGTTCTGTGCTAAAAGGAGTCGGTCTGGGTCTGTTACTAATGAGCAAATAGGTACAACTGTCTCATTGATGGACTACTGTTAAAATGGGTGTATTGCATTGGAACTGGCATGGCACTAAATCCTATAGCCAAAAACTTATTGATTATGGGATTTGTCCCTATTTTAGCCTCTTTTTAAAGGTAATACTGTCTTTGGTTAAGATATAGAGTAGGTCCTGTACCTGAGTGATGACTAGAGTGGCACTGACAGCCCTTCCTGGGGTACCATCATACCATGCTTTGTGATCAGCTCATGGTGGGGAAATTAAACCCTGTGGGATTGGGCTGCCTAAGTGCCTAGGAACTAGGACATAGGTTGGCAGAGGTTGGAGTGTCAGTGTGGCCCTGAGTAGGAACAGTGTATCTCTTTTAATTGCTGGTAAGGGGAATTTTGGGATCACCTTAAAGTTGCTTGGAAAAGGAAATCTTCCAAACCACAATTCAGAGTAGGGATAAAGAAAGCTGTCCAGTTAACTACTTTAAGGACCAGAATAAATTTAGAACAGGATTAATAAGAAAAAATAATTCAGTCAGTCTGCTGAGTGTTACAGAGAAAGATAATTTGTCCCATACTCCTAGTGTCACTCGAGCTCCTGTAAAGTGATGGGAATATGCTTTTATGGGAGCCACACAGACCGCCTCGGGCACCATCATTTGCTTTCTGAGCTTTCCTTGCTGACCACGGTAGTAATGGATGACCTCCTTCTTTCTCTCAGAATGATGGCAGTCCCTCTTCAAGTGCCAAAGATCAAGAGAATCTTACTCTCACAGGCACAATGGGCACAGGCACTTATGCCTTTTACATATAGAATGTTACATTTATATACCCTTTGAGGGGTATATTTATATGACCTTTGAGGGGGTGGGATGTGGGGAATGACTAAGATTGCCTCAAAGCTCAGAGGCATCTAAGGACAGCTGAGGACGTGACCCTGCTTGTCTAGCACAGATGCACAGTGGATACAGTTATGTAACCATGATTTAGCACAGGTAAAAATGTGTGTGCTCATTATACCACTACGTAAGAATGTAAACATGGGATGACAAACTGTGTAAGAATTATACAATAAAGATGCAGGTGGCTCTTGTGCTATGGCTGTCTGCTCTGTTCCACACTGCCTGCTGTTGTTGCTGTCTTGCACACATGCATTCTTTAACCTGGGGACCTCACCTGCAAAAATCTCCCTTGGACCCCCTGAGCAGGCCAACACTACCATAAACTAAAGAAGTAGTCTCAAGTGGTTTATGTCCAGGACTTCCATACACTTGGAAGAATTTCCACTCTGTGTTCTTCATGTGATCCCTCCCATGTTCTCCTCCTTTCCCTTCTGGCCATACCCCCTCCACTTCCTTCCTATGCCAGTTCCTCCCTCACCAAGTACCCTGCTGACCTCGTGTTCCCTTTGCATCCTCCTGCCCACCCTCCAGCTGAACAACTTCACCACCACCTCACCCTATCCTCCAGCAGCACTTCCCACTGTAGGTGTGCAGTTGTGTCACTCTCTCTGGAAGAACTTCCTGTATATCCGGGACCTGTCCCATCTGTCAATCTGGTGCTGCCCTTCAGATTAAAACCTCCTCCTCACATTTCCACTTTGCCCCACACTCAATCCAGACCATAGTTTAGTACTTTTTCCCCAACTTCTGCTCCCCAATTTCCAATTTGGAAGGTGGTAGGAGCCGAGGGCATTGTTTGGTTTCATGTTCCCTTTTCCCTGTCTGATCTGTCTCAGGTTAGTCAGTGTCTGGGTTCCTTTCATACTGAGCCTACCATATATCAAGGAATTTCAGTACCTCTCACAGTCATATGATCTCACCCGGCATGATCTAAATACCCTTCTTTCTTCTGTCTCACCTGAGGAATGGGAGCATGTTTGGGCTCTACCTCAGGCCACTGCAGTTGACTGTAGATGCCTTGAACCAAATCTTCAGGAGAGCTGCAACCATCCCCTAGGGTAAACTAAATCACCTACTGGGACTTTAATTGGCCAGATGAGATCATACAGTGCCCTGCTTAGAGGAGCTGTAACTATGTGGTCAGTTGCTTGATTGAGGGGCTCCATAAGGCAGCACACAGGACAGTTTATTATGACAGGCTTAAGGAAACCATGCAGACAAAAGATGAAAATGTGGTTCAGTTTATGTCCCGCCCGGCTGCTGTCCTCAGGTATTATATGGCCCTGGACCCAGAAGGCCCAGAAGGCCAACTGATACTAAAGATGCACTTTATTATTCAATCAGCTGTATATATTCAGAAAAAGTTGCAGAAACTGGAGGCAGGCCGTCAAATCCCACAGTAGGAGTTAATTTAGTGTTCAAAGTTTTTAATAATAGGGACAAAGTTGCCCACAAACAATGCCTTTCTGAATTTCAGCTGTTTGTTTCTGCTGTAAGAAACCCACAGCTGCAAGCTGGACCAAAGTCCCAGCCAACCACCAAGCATGTCACCAGGGCTCCCCAACACAGGGGTATGCCTCCAGGCCTTCTCAGTGGAGCCCCTCAATCAAATGCTGCCAGCCTGCTCATTGGGCTAAGGAATGCCCACAGCCTGGGATTAAATTAAGCTGTGTCCCACCTGCAGTGGCCCTCACTGGAGGTTGGGCTGCCCCCTGTTGGTGTCTGCCCCTGGAGTCAGGGCTCAGAGTCCTTGCCTGGCTCTCTCCCAGATTTCCTTGGACTGGTGACAGATGATTGACGCTGCCCAAAAGCTCCAGAGCCCCCCCTAGATCATCTCAGATACCAAGTTTTGGATAACTCTTGTGGTGGAGGGTAAGTCCATATCTTTTTCTATAGACAGTGGGGAAACCTATTCCACCTTCCCTTTTTTTCAAGGACCAGTTTCCTTGGCCCCAACTTCTATTGTGGGTATTGGTGGTGTCTTAGTTATTCTTCTCTCATTGCTGAGACAAAATACCCAACACCCAAAGTTAAAGGGGGAAAGGTTTATTTAGCTCAGTTTGTAGTGGCTTCAGTCCATATCAGCTGGCTCCAAGGCAGGGTGGTACATGACATAATGGCAACAGTTCATGGCAGCTGGAGCAGTGGAAAACAGCAAAAGCAGCAAGAGCAAAAAGGGAGGAGCAAGCCTCTTTTCCTCCCTTATATTGTATGCAGGCTACCCACCCTCAGGTGAGTGCGGCCTCACACTCCCAATCCCAGTGCTAGACATCATGCTACAAAAGCCCAATACTTTGCCCTCTCCAGCTTTATCCCCACCTACTCCCCCTCTGAGTGTCTACAGTACCAAAACTACCCCACAAAGGATGGGTGGTTCCTAGATCAAGGAAGATCCCTCTTCCCAGCCTCACAGGCTCACAATGTCATTTCATCTTTTCATGATAATTTTCATGTAGGTTACAAACC
>NW_004955429.1:18165452-18171927 GCF_000276665.1 Chinchilla lanigera | reverse complement strand
CCTGTCTACTTGAGCCTCTTATCTGCTTTCCTTCCTGGAAGACTCTCCTTAAGACTATTACAGCTCAGTCCCCTGCCTGCCATGTAACTATGTCCCAGGGTTCCCTTTTCCCACACACCAGGCATAGAGCTTCTCTCCAACTCAGGATGGCAGACTGATTCCACTCACATTCCATGGGTATGAAAGTTAAGATCCCTTTTAGGCTGAGTTGACACTTTTGTTGGGTGGGTACAGGCTTTTCCTACCAGTTCAGAAAAATCTTCAGAAAAGTCTTCAGCAGTCATTAACTCTCTCCTAACTGACATAATCCCTTGATTTGGCCTCCCTACTTACATTCAGTCAGGTAATGGCCCAGGCTTTATAAGTCAGACTTTGTAAGTCAGACTACCCAGGAAGTATCTAAGTCATTAGGGATCCTGTGGAATTTGCGTACTTGCTATCAACTTCAGTCCTTGAGTAAATTAGAAAAAGCTAACAGTTTACTTAAAGCCATCTTACTAAACTAATACTCCAGCTATACATACACTGGGTCTCTTTCCTCCCAATTTCTCTTTTAAGAGTTTGCTCTATTCCCAGACAACCTACTAGATACAGTCCATTTGAACTGTTATACGCATGTGCCTTCCTGTTTGGGCCAAACCTCAGCCCAGAGACAAGCCTTACTAGAGATTATCTGCCAGTTTTCTTTTTTTTTTTTTTGGTTTTTCTCCGGTACCAGGAGCTGAACTCACGACCTTGCGCTTGCCAGGCAGGCGCTTTGCCGCTGAACTAAATCCCCAGCCCCTCTGCCAGTTTTCAACAGGTCCAAAAAGAAGTAAGACATGCCACCAATCTTCTCTTGCCTTCTCCTGACATTCAACTGAATGATGACAACCTAACAAATTGGTTTTGATTAAAGATTTAAACCCCTGATCCCTGCAGGCAAACTGGAAGGGACCTTTCAGGGTCATCTATAACACTCCAATGACTGTCCACTTAAAAGAACCTCCATGTAGATTTATTGGTCTCAAATAAAGCTGTGCCCAGCTGACAATTTTCCTGACCTCTCCCCTTTGTGGAAGTCACAGTAGTCTCCCCTACACCACTCAAGCTGACCAAAATCCCAGAAAACACCTAGATGCCCTGCCTCTGAATATCATTTATTTTATTTGATTGATTTATGTTCACTTGACCTGGTTTCACCCCCAGGCTTCTACTCCCCAGTCTTTCTACACCAGGATAGATTTACCAGGATATACTGTGTAATTTCTCCCCAGAGGAAGTCACATTTCCTTTTTTTTCACCCTCCTCCTATTTGACAATCAGTAGAGAGGCCCATGACAGATAAGACAGACCTCAGACATTCCCTGTTTTTAGTATGCCTTTTTGTGGGTCCTACTCTCCATTCTGTTAGTACTACAACTTGGTTACTTCTTGCCTCCAGGATAGAATCACTTCCTATGTTCACAGTCACATTAGCTAGCATAACCCCTTCTATCCCCTGCAGATGCCCTCCCACAAGTTTGCCTGCCAATGCCCAACTATTTGTACAGGACAGTCCAGCTTACCCACTTCTCACTTAACCGATCTAATCCCTCCCTGACTAAGGACTGTTAGCTGTGTTTCCATGTCTGCGGCCACTTCTGAGGCCACACCTGATAGGTTTCCATCCATACAAAATTTCTGCCAAGTCACCATGGTGATGGACTAACATAGTGCAGCAAGAGACAACCACGTGCTAAGCAACACCTTCCTCCTCCCCTGGCCTGGTTACAACTTCTTGTTTCTTTTTTCTGACTCTGCCCAATCACCATCTGCCACATCTCCTAGACCGCCCTCTAAATTCCACCCACAACATATCCCTGTATGGTCTTTGTTTCCCAGCATCCCCTCTCAGAAGGTCCTTGTGTCTTTCTCAGCAGCATTCCTGTGCCTAGCAATAGAGGCTCTTTTTACTTTGTTTTATCTTTTACTCACATCAAACCGAACAACACCCATCCCACCACAGGTATGTGCTAACCCTCACTTGCCATCCCTGCATATGAGAGAGGTCTCCATTTACACATACTAGCCTCAAGGAAATGTGGCCTTCCTTTTCTCCTTTGGGTTTTCCTCTCATTGATGTTTTTTAAAGTATGCACTGGCCTGAACAGCCCAGCTTTTACAAACTTACTTGACAAGTCTCACTCCTTATAAGGACTCAAATAAGCCTATAGATGGCCCAATAACCAGTAACTGTGACCTAAGTTTTCAAGCACCGCTTTGCATCCAGCATGTCTTTGGGGTCACTGCTCCGACACTTCTTTCTGACCAGTGTAATTTCACAGTAATCTTGAAAGCTGATAGAGATCACTATGAAGCAGCTCTGAGCAGAATTTAATATTAACCAACTGGCCTTCCATGTTTACTTGTAATTCAACCCTATTAAGGCCTTTAATGGTAGGTGAAGCCATGAGGCCTCAAAGGGCAAGGCAAGGCTACAGGTGAGGACTTTTGGCTCCAATCTCAATTAACTAAAAAGAGATTGCAGCTGCAGGCACCTCACTTTTGTGGTAAAGGCCTTCCTAGAGATAACATAGTTCTCCTAAATTAACGTAAGTATTACTTGAAAAAGTAAAGAGTTTCCCAAGTCCTTCCCAGATTCCAACATTTTCTTCAGTATCCCCCTCCTTTATTTGAAAACCTAATAAATACAGGTCACCCAGGGAAGTCTAGGTCTTAACCCTGAGAATCTCAAATTCTGGAAGAGAATTGGACCCTCCTGAAGCCCTAAAATCATTTCAGTTGTCTCATGTATTTAAGCCTTCGCCATCCACTCATTTGGGAGATTGTGGGCCTGATCAGCCCACAATAACTAAGGGTTATTAACATGATAGTTAACTTCCACTGGTCATCAAATAACCCAGAATCCCCCAATCAGTCAACCCATTCACTTCTGAGCCCTTCCCCAGATTGTTACTACTCCATTGCTTAATAAACACTGATATCTGTGTTGGCCATCATCTCCCATGTGCAGATATGCATCCTTACAACCCCTGCACACAGACTCCTACCCAACATGACTGCCTCCTCATGCCCACTTTCAATCATTCCTCTGAGGGGCTGGTAATAGACACCAAGAGGCTTTTCCTCCTCTGGAAAAAACAAACTTCAGCCACTCCTCAGATTCCTCAAACCAGAGGGCCTTGTCATCCTCTGATAGGAGCTATTTTGTCAGGCACAGTAAATGTTTGGGATAATGAAGACAGGAAATTTAAATATCTTTTTAGCATTCATAATCAATTTTGCCTACCCGGTCAAGGCATTTTCTTCCTCTACAGAATCTCCACCTACCTGTGCATTCCCACCAACTGGACTGAGACCTGTACACTGGACCAGGTGTACACTGGACCAGGACATGTACACTAGTATATCTTGCCCCAAAAATAGACATAGCCCCAGGAAACCAGAGCCTGACTGTCATAGTAAAGGCCCAGGTTTGACAGCACAGGGTGATTCAATTAATTCTTCTTTGCTAGCCTGGGAATCACTACTGCAATGGGAACAGGAATCGCTGACCTGACAATCTCTCTCTCTGTTACTAGCACTCCCTGTCTCAAGACATATCTCAAAGCCTTAAAGAGATAACTGAGACCATTGTCATTTCACAATCCCAAATTGACTCTCTGGCATCAGTAACTCTCCAAAACTGAAGAGGTTTAGACCTCTTAATGGCTGAGAAAGGAGCCCTATGTATCTTCCTAGAAGAATGTTTTTACACAAACCAATTGGGCATAGTACAAGAAGCAATGAAAAGGCTTACTGAAAAGACATCCAGTTAGACAGCAGATGTCCAGTATGGGGGGATGGGGCTCATGACTCCTTCCCTTACCAGGACCATTGTGTAACCCTCTTTCTTTTGTTCAGGCCCTGTTTTGTCAGATTTTGGTCACAGTTCTTACAAGATCCCATCCAAGTCATCACTATTTGACAACTGTTACTCTTTTCCTTCCCCCAATATGAGGCAGTTCCCCAAGGTTTTCCTTCCCCCTAGGTTGCCCACTCAGCCCATGTGTCACGCAGGAAATATCCATGAGAACCAGGGCCCATTTCCCTTTCTTCTTCATTTTTTGTTTATAATAACAAAAAGACAGAACTGTAAGATTTGAATCAGACCTGACTCTCCCAGACCACAACCTCTTTGCCAGCAGAGTTACTATTCTCAGTAGGGAACTCAGCTCAGCACCATAGTTGTCATCAGCAAGCGAAGGATGTCTTAAAGGAAATAAGATAGAATAAGGTATTTTTCAGATCCCAGGACATCTGGAGACATCCAAAAATTTACACTAAGTGCTTCAAGGACTTTGCTCACCAAGGTGCAAGACATCCAGAAAACTGACAGCAGATGTTTTACAATTTTTGTGCCTAAGAGACTGGCCTCTCCCACTGGCTTCCTGGAGTGAGGTGAACTGCACAGGCAGACCAGGAACCAGCCCCTCCCATCGTGGCTGCTGGGATCCAGGTGAACAATTTGGGATGATCCAGAGACCAGTGGGAACACCAGCCACCCAGGAGGTCCCCCAGTCAAAGCAAACACGATGAACCAGTGGGACTAGCTGTGGGAAACAGCTAGAAGCAACAGCAATAATATGAGCCAGCAGGTGGAAAGTTAGTTGAACCAGCACTGTGCTTAGTGATAAAGATACATAGAATAGCAATGGGCTGTGCCATCCCCCTTTTTTTCTTTCCTCTTTTCTTTTTTTTGCTCTGTTCTGTTTTGTCCTGCTTTGTATTACTTTCTGTATGTTTGTTGTTTTTTGGTGTGTTACTTTTGTTTCCTGTTTTTCTTCTTTCTCTTTTGTTTTTGTTTCATGATTAGATCCCTAACCTTTCTCTTTTTTTATTCTACTCATCCCCTTCCTATCATCAATTATCTTGCTTGATTTTATGATACTTTCATGTGAGTAAACAATATCTCTTCTCTTTCTCGTTTACTTAATTACTTCTAGGCTCTTCCAATCTTTCTCTGTGTCCTACAATTACCCAAAATTTGGATGATCATCCCATACCCCATATCTTACCCCTACTATTTATCCTCATTTATCTCTTCATCTTACCTCCTATTCCTCTCAAAAACCCCCACACAACAGGGTAAAGATCACTCTACTAAGTGGAAACATTGCAAACACGTTCCTGGTGTAAGTTGGATTATACTATATAACTGTAGAACTTGCTCCTATGCCTAAGATATCAGGCTAATAGTTACCACAATTTGTCAACAGTCAGATTGTGCTTTAGTTCATTGATATTGCTAATTATACTACTTCAAGTAAAACATCATACCTTTTATAATCAGTTTTTCTACACTGGATGACAACACTGTGATTGTAAGGGGTCGTACCTATCACCATAGTCAAGTTCCAAAGGAATGGGCCCTGAGTCAAATAGATAGCAACTCCACATTCTTAATGTATTGGGAAGGTAGATTCTTGGGATAGATGTAAAGACCAAGAACCACCTACATCTAGAAGACATTCTGAGGAACAGACATTTCCTAGGAAAACATCAACACCAGTGATAAAGCTATCTGGCATAAGAAATCTGCAAGCATCAACACAAAAACTCAAAATACAAATGGAAAATAGAAAATGACAAGATGAAGCAAAATGTAACCCAAAATGCCCATCCCACCTAGAACAAATCCACAGCACAAAAAGGTAGTGGAAATTGGAAGCCAACCACTGGAATTCTCTGAAATGATAGTAGCAGAAGTGAAAAAACAAATGGAAGCAGTCACAGAAAAATAATTTCTAAGGTGCAAAAAAAGTGGTGATCAAAATGAAAGACATTAAAGCAGACACTGATAAAAAAATAGAGATCAGGAAAAATATGGAAACCATAAATGCCCAACATAGAAAAGAAACAGAATCAATGAAACAGATCCAAACAGAAATTTAGATTAAAAACTCCACTGAAAGTATATACAATAGATTGAATAAAGGTGATGATATACTATCAGATCTAGAAAACATGTTTGCAACTAGGAACTGGGAAAAGAGAGATCTTAAAGATAATAAGAGACCACAAAAAATCAATTGAACAGCTACAAAAGGAAGCAAAGAAGAACAACATCATAAGATTGATTGGAATCAGAAAGAAAGCTGGAGATGGCACAAAAGACATAAAAAAATCTCTTCACAAAAATAATGGCAGAAAATTTCCTAAACATGGATAAAGAATTTGACATACAAATAAATGAAGCACATAGAACTCCAAATAGCCATGACCAAAATAAATCTATACCAAGACATATAATAATCAAGATTCCAGAAATTTAGCACAAGAACAAGATATTAAAAACAGCTAGAGAAAAGAAACATATCACCTATAAAAGAAAGCCCATCAGAATCACAGCAGATTTCTCAACACAAACCCTCAAATCAAAGAGGGCTTAGATTGAAGTATTTCAAGCCCTACAGGAAAATAATCTTCAACCCAGATTGATGTACCCAGCAAA